>NC_052151.1:41343595-41943595 GCF_902713615.1 Scyliorhinus canicula | reverse complement strand
ATGTTTCTAGTCACCTGTTAGAATCCCGGATGAGAACCCAACTATTTTCAATTTATAAATCTGTGAGAAAATGTTACTGCATTTCACAGGAGTGATCACACTGACCAAATAGCTATCTTTAACGTCAAAACAGACATAAATTTAAGCACAGAATTAACCACATTAGCAAGAAATAGCTTTACTGTTAACGGGTACCACAGTTCTTCAGTAAATGAGAAAACCTTAACTTACTTCCTAAACCTGCCAAGAATTTCAATTAAGCAAACGAATACATTTCAAATACCACTCATGAATAAAGTTAACAAGCAGGTTTCTATTTGCTTTCTCTGCGCAGAATCTTTGGAGAGGGAACCTTTCAGGACCAAACTGAAACACCCCTGTTCAGATGAGAGTTCCAGGACTAACTGACATTTTAGACAGATTGGTCCCTCCCATTAATGACATCTTTTGTATCCAAACCATAAAGCATCCTTTTGTCCCTTCTTGTAAAATGTCCCTTAACTTGTTTAGTCAGTTTAGTCTGCCCAAGCTGAACCCGCCTCCGGGCTATCAATGAGGGAAAGCAAGGACATCCCGCCTTCACTCCCATCGCTGCATTGGCGAGTCCAAAGGCCCCGAAAATAGCCATCAGCGGGCAAGGCTCCAGAACAATCCTAAGAACCCTGACATGGTTCTGGTCACTCAGCTCCTGACTTCATTACAGCCGTGGTTCAAACATGGACAAAAGAGCTGAATGCCAGCGGTGAGGTGAGAGTGACTGTCCTTAACATCAGGGCAGGGCAGCATTTGACCAAGTATACCCCAGCAAAACTGGAGTCAATGGGAATCAGGGAGAAAACTCTCCGCTGGTTGGAGTCATACCGAGCACAAAGGGAGATGGTTATGGTGGTTGGAGGTGAATCTTTTCAGCTGCAGAACATCATTGCAGGATCATTCGGCCCAATAATAATAATAGTTATTATTGTCGCAAGTAGGCTTACAGTAACGCTGCAATGGAGTAACTGTGAAAAGCCCCTAGTCGCCATACTACAGTGCCTGTTCAGGTACACTGAGGGAGAATTTAGAATGTCCAATTCACCTAACAAGCACGTCTTTCGGGACTTCTGGGAGGAAACAGGAGCGCCCGGAGGAAACCCACGCACTCACGGGGAGAATGTGCAGACTCCGCACAGATAGTGACCCAAGCCGGGAGCCGAACCTGGACCCCTGGTGCTGTGAAGCAACAGTGCCAACCACTGTTCTACCGTGCCGCTCCAACCATCTTCCCCAGCTTAATCAACGATCTCCCTTCCAGCATGGTGGCATAGTGCTTAGCACTGCTGCCTCACAGCGCAGGGACCCGAGTTCAATCCGTCCTTGGGTGACTGTGTGGAGTTTGCACGTTCTCCCCGTGTCTGCGTGGGTTTCCTCCGGGTGCCTCCCACAGTCCAAAGATGTGCAGGTTAGGTGGATTGGCCATGCTAAATTGCCTCTAGAGTCCAAAGATCTGCAGCTTGGTGGGGTCATGGGGTTACATTGTGCGAGGGCGTGCCTAGGTGGGGTGCTCTTTCAGAGGGTCGATACACTTGATGGGCCAAATGGCCTCCTTCTGCACTGTAGAATTCTAATTCTAGGTCAGAAGTGGGGATGTTTGCGGATGACAGCATAATATTCAGCACCATTCACGACTCCTCAGACAAAGAAGCAGTTCATGTCCCAATGCAGCAAGGCCTGGACAATATCCAGGCTTGGGCTGACAAGTTGCAAATTACATTCGTGCCATACAAATGTCACGTAAAGACCATCTCCTACAAGAGAGGATCTAACCATTGCCCCTTGACATTCAATGGCATTACCATCGCTAAATCGCCCACAATCAACATTCTGGGGTTACCATTGATCAGAAACTGAACTGGACTAGATAGCACCTTCAAAACCACTACCAGCCAGAAAGACAAGAGTAACAGATACCTGGGAACCCCACCACCTGGAGGTTCCCCTCCAAGTCACTTGCCACCCTGACTTGGAAATATATCGCCGTTTTTCCAACTGTAGCTGGGGGTAACAGCCTCAAGGACTGCAGTGGTTCAAGAAGGCAACTCACCACCACCTTCTGAAGGGCAACTAAGGATGGGCAATAAACGTTGGCCGAGCTAGTGACGCCTACATGCCATAAATAAATAATTTAATTTTAAAATGTTTGAACAGCAGTGGAAGACTATCCCATCTCAGAAGATCCGCCTTAGCCCTATCAACTTACGAGCTGCTTTGGGTGTTTGGGCCTTTCTCGGGGTACAAATTAAATCGAGACAAGAGTGAATATTTTGGGGCGTCTTGGCCGGGGGTGGGGGCAGGAGTGGGGAGCTGCCATTCCGTAGGCAGGGGCTCACTTTAGATACCTGGGGGTGCAGGTAGCTTGGGATGGGGGGGGGGGGGGGGGGGCTCTGTAGGTACAACATTTCTAGTTGGGGGGGGGGGGGAGAAAGAGGGTGAGAAAGATGATCTGGCACGGTGGGATGGTCTCCCTCTGTCACTAGCGGGTTGGGCACAGGCGGTTAAAATGAATGTGCTGCCACGATTCCTGTTTGTTTATTTTCCAATGCCTGCAGATTTTCCTGCCAAAGTCATTTTTTTTTTTTAAAAAGAGAAATTTTAGAAAGATATCCCTCATTCATATGGGGAGGGAAGGTGGCCAGAATTAGAAAGGTACTACTACCGAGAGGAAGGCAGGCAGGGGGTTTGGGTCTTCCGAACCTGAGGTTTTATTACTGGGCGGCGAATGTGGAGAAGGTACAGAGCTGAGTTAGAGGGGTTGACTCCCAATGGGTCAGAATGGAGGAGAGCTTTGTAGGGGGTCAGGATTGAAGGCGCTAGCAACAACGCCGGTCCCGCCGACCCCAGGGAGATACTCAGGGAGTCCGGTAGTAATAGCTTCGTTGAGAATTTGGACGCAGTTTAGCCAGCACTTCGGGTTGGGGGCATGGTCAAGGGAAATGTCGATTCAGGGGAACCACAGATTTGAGGCAGGGAAGTGGGATGGAAATTTTCAGAGATGGGTGGAGAAAGGAATTAGGACACTAAAAGATTTGCTTCTTGGGGGTCGGTTTGCAGTATTGAAGGAGCTGGGGGCAAAGTATGGACTAGAGCAGGGAGAAATGTTTAGATACATGCAGGTTCGAGACTTTGCCAGAAAGGAGATACAGAGCTTCCCAGTAGAGCCAGCTTCCACATTGCTGGAGGAGGTGTTGTCGATAGGGGACTGGAGAAGGGGGTAGTATCGGCTATGTAGGAAGAGGAGAAGGCACTGCTGGAAGGGATCAAGGTGAAGTAGGAGGAAGATTTGGGAGAGGGTATGGAGGTGGAGTTCTGATGTGAGGTGCTCCGGAGGTTGAACGTCTCCAACTCGTGTGCAAGGTTGGGGCTCATGCAGCTGAAGGTTGTATAAAGAGCGCACCTCACAAGGGCGAGGATTAGCGGCTCTTTAAGGGGGTAGAAGATGTGTGCCAACATTGACAAATGGTACATCGACAAACAATGATTGGTTACAGTGCGGAACAAGGGGCTAAACAAATCAAATACATGAGCACGAGCAGCATAGAGCGTCGTGAATAGTGTTCTTACAGGGAGCAGATCAGTCAGAGGAGGAGTCGTTGAGGAGTCTTGTGGCTGAGGGGAAGAAGCTGTTCCTATGTCTGGATCTGCACGTCTTCAGCCTTCTGCCTGATGGAAGGGTCTGAAAGAAGGCAATGCCTGGGTGGGAAAGGTCTCTGATAATGCTGTCTGTCTTCCTAAGGCAGCGGGAGGTGTAGACAGATTCAATGTAAGGGGGGCAAGCTTGTGTGATGCGCTGGGGTGAGTTCACCACACGCTGCAGTTTCTTGCGATCTTGGACCGAGCAGTTGCCGTACCAGGCTGTGATGCAGCCGGATAGGATCGCACACCTGTCGAAGTTTGTGAGATGCAGACATGCCAAATTTCTTTAGCTTCCGTAGGAAGTAGTGACGTTATTGGGCTTTCTTGACTGTTCCATCAACGTGAAGGGACCAGGACAGACTGTTGGTGATGGTGACCCCCAGGAGCTTCAAGCTATCGATCATCTCCACTTCGGAACCATTGATGCAGACGGAAGTGTGTGTCGTGCTGCGGTTCCTGAAGTCGAAGATCAGTTCCTTGGTCTTTCCGACATTTAGAGAGAGGTTGATCTCGGTACAACATGCAACCAAGTGACTTATCTCCCTCCTGTAGTCTTTGTTTTTTTTTGACTATTAAAGTTGGAATGTGGGTGGGGGGGAGCTGGTTGGTGTCATGGTTGTTTGTTCGGTTGAGTGGGGGGCTGGGGTAGATGGCCCCCCGTCCAGCTGGTCACTTGGAATGTAGGGGGGTTGAAAGGACTGGCAAGAAGTTCCAGGGTGTTTGCGCACCTGAAGATTTTGAATGCTAATGTGCTGTGTTTGCAGGAGATCCATTGGGGATCACAGACAAGGCTACTGAAGGGCTGTGTGGGCAGGTATTCCATTTGTTTTTTGATGGTAGGGTCCAGGGATTGTGGTTTTGATCAACAGAAATGTTTCTTTTTTGGTAGTTAAACTATTGGCAGACCCAAACGGGAAATATGCAATCTTTAATGTGCCGTTGGCTGGTACTCCGGTGGTTCTATTTAATTTGTATGCACCGAATCGAGATGATACAGCTTTTATCAACAAGTATTGGATTCTCAGCTGGATCGATCGGAACCTAAATCTTTGATTCCATTGGAAGTGACCAATGCTTTATTAGCTTTTGTGGAAACGATGGGGGAGTGGGGTGGGGGTCAGACCCGTGGTGATTTTTATGTCCGCGAGAGAAGGACTTTTCTTTTTTCCCTCATGTCTATCAGGTTGACTCATGGGTTGATTTTTTTGTGGTAGGTAGGTCTCCTTCCGATGGTGAAGAGGGCAGGATATTTGGCAATAGTTATTTTGGATCATGTTAAATTTGATCAAAGGTAATCCCCCTCCCCCCGGATGTGGATTGTGGGGGATTCAGCGATGGCAACGCCATTGAATGTCTAGAGGCAATGGTTAGATCCTCTCTTGTAGGAGATGGTCCTCTTCTGCTCCCCCTCTCAATTATTTATAACATTAATTTAGCGGACCAAATCCCCAGTTCAAAACAGCAATCATGTAAATTTGAATATGACAACAATAGCACAGGTAAGGCATTATTGAATTGTGACGAATGCAGGATTTTAGATGTTTTAGACGATAAACATTTGGCAATTTAAGGGTTAAAAGCTTGGTGTTAGTGTTTGACTGCAGCAGTCATATTTCTAAAAAGAATCTTGCTTTGCAAGATCAGAATGTATTTTAGGAGCCAACGGTGAAATGGACCATCGTGAAATCCTGGGCTAATGCACTGTCCTGTGACTAGGGGGAGTCCCTGAGGGGTTAAGTGTGTTTTCAGCTTGGGGAGATGATGTGATTACTGGGTGGAGCCACGGCATTCACACATTTTGAGAAACATTTTCAGTTGAGTTCTGATCTGCGTGTCCATAAGTAAGGTCTTTTGCTCTCAAAGTAGGACAGTTAACAAAGATTAATAGTATCGAAAGCAGTGCAGATTTGTCTGGGGTCAAGGGGTAGCTGAAACAAACCAGTTGAAACAGCTCTTTGAAGACATCCAGCCAAAGTCTGCAAGGTTCTAATGCAGGGGTGGGCAAACTACGGCCCGCGGGCCGCATGCGGCCCGCCAAAGGTATTTCTGCGGCCCACCAAGTCATTAAAAAAAAAAAAAATTAAAAAAAAAAAAAAAAAAAAATTTTTTAATTTTAATTTTTATTTTTTTTAAGGTTAATGGGGGGGGGGCTGTTGGGTTACTTACTGGTATAGGGTGGATACGTTGACTTGAGTAGGGTGATCATTGCTCGGCACAACGTCGAGGGCCGAAGGGCCTGTTCTGTGCTGTACTGTTCTATGTTCTATATGAGGCGCCCAGAATCATAACCGGGTGAAGTAATTATTTTACTTAATATACTATGCGGCCCTTTGTGAATTGTGAATTTCTGAATGTGGCCCTTGCACGGAAAAGTTTGCCCACCCCTGTTCTAATGGGAGCCAAGTCTGTCTGGAAAGCAAGTATTACTCTGTACCATTGGGATGTAGGATGGATTGAGAGCTGCATCTTTCTTTTTCTTTCTTGTTGTTTAATTGGGAATTGAGTAGTATTGTTTAAGGGGTAATTGTCAGCTATTTTCAGGTGTGTGGTTTAAGATTTTAATACTGTGTTAATAATAAAATTCTGTTCAATACAAAATCCCTATTTCTTCGTGCAATCACCCTGGAGCGAAGCATTCCTTCCGCACAGCCGTACAAAATAAAATATTAGGGTTTCTGCCCAGTATCCTAGCCACTGTTGGAATCTGTTCGGGGGTGGTAATGTAATGCTACTAATTTTATCTTCCCAGGATCGCCAAAAAATATTAAAGGAATCACTATGGATTAACTCTGTGCTAACGGTAGAATCATAGAATCTACAATGTAGGAGGAGGACATTCGGACCATCGAGATGCACTGGCCCTTGGAAAGAGCACCCTACCTAAGCCCACACCTCCATCCTATCCCAGTAACCCCACCCAACCTTTTTGGACACTAAGGGCAATTTAGCACTGTCGACCCACCTAACCGGCACATCTTTGGACTGTGGGAGGAAATCCAAGCAGACACGGGGAGAACGTGCAGACTCCACACAGATAGTGACCCAAGCCGGGAATCGAACCTGGGACCCTGGAGCTGTGAAGCAATTGTGCTAACCACTGTGCCACCGTGTCACAGTGGATGGAACAGTTTTCTCATCAGCAGTACGCTGAATAAACACAGGACAGCCAATTAAACCATATTTATTAAATAGCTCACAGATATCAGATAATATTGATTGTAAAAATAGCAAAGTCACCCCAGATATCAATTACAACAGGACAAGATGAAGCTCATGTCCTGGATTGTAAGGGTGGCATATAACAATAATAATAATCACTTATTGTCATAAGTAGGCTTCAATGAAGTTACTGTGAAAAGCCCCTAGTCGCCACATTCCGGCGCCTGTTCGGGGAGGCCAGTACGGGAATTGAACCCTCGCTGTTGGACATTGTTCTGCATTAGGGGAGGCAGTGGTGCAGTGGTATTATCACTGGACTAGTAATCCAGAGACCCAGGATAACGCTCTGGGTTCAAATCCCACCAGGGCAGATGGGAAAACTTGAATGTAATGAATCCATCCTGTTCACTACCCTTATGGAGGGAGTGTGAGGGGAAGTTTGAGGGTGGTGTAGGAGTGAGGGGTGTTTGAGGGTAGTGTAGGAAGGAGGGGTGGTTGAGGCAAGTGAGGGGTGTTTCGTGGTAGTGTATGAGTGAGGGGTGCTTGTGGTGAGTGAGTGGTGTTTGGGGGTAGTACATTCGGCGTCCATTAAAAAAAATGGGGATTGTGACATGCAAGGACAGCAAGGTAGCACAGTGGTTAGCACTGTGGCTTCACAGCGCCAGGGTCCCAGGTTCGATTCCCTGCTGGGTCACTGTCTGTGCAGAGTCTGCACGTTCTCCCTGTGTCTGGGTAGGTTTCCTCAGGCTATTGAGAGTTGGAGGAAGATCATATTGTCATAGAAAAGCTCAAACGATTATCTCCAACAAAAAGTACCTGATCCAGACCTTGCATCTTTCATCAGCTCAATTCCTTGAGCCAAGTCCCTGATAATTAATAGACCTCCGACTGGTCTGATATACTTGTGCTTCCGCTCAATGCTGTGAAATTTGGCTGTCAGACTGACTCAAACATCATGTCTACTTGGGTCATTCTTTCAGCATTTTGAGCTTTTCCAAATGTGCTCAGCTCGAGGAAGGGAACTCTTCAAAGTAACTCCATGATGAAGACGCAGAGCACTAGCACTGCTCACTCATTAATTGTTAGGACACAATACAAAGTATACTCCCAACTTGAAAGCCTTGTTATACAGCTTGCTTCAGTTCGACAGAATCGACCAACGCAAAACAAGGAAGTGCTCATGAGAGTTAAAATGTAAATGAAATCCGTAATTGATTCACAAAGAGGAAAAGATAAACTTTCCCTGTGAAACAGCAACACTGAGCTCCAGATTAAAACAAACCCTGGTTTATAATAATATAGTAATCTTTATTGTCACAAGTAGGCTTACATTAACATTGCAATACAATTACTGTGAAAATCCCCCAGTTGCCACATTCCGGCACCTGTTCGGGTACACAGAGGGAGAATTCAGAATGCCCAAATGACCTATCACGTCCTTCGGGACTTGTGGGAGGAAACCGGAGCACCCGGAGGAAACCCACGCAGACACGAAGAGAACATGCAGACTCCACACAGACAGTGACCCAGCAGGGAATCGAACCTGGGACCCTGGAGCTGTGAAGCAACAGCGTTACACTGTGCTACGGGGCTGCCTACCTGTAGGTGTGTAAGATGATTATGACTTTTGCAATGTTTTTCAAAAGATGTGCAACTGTATTGGTTTACACTTACCAAAATTGTATTTGGAGAATAAATAAATCCAGATTTTAAAACCATTCTATTATTCTGCTGACCTAAAAGTTCAGTAAGTCACCTGAGTAGCAGATTCCGGAACTCGCCCAAGCTAGGCGAGAAACTTACAATCACCAATCAAGGCCAATGTCTATCTCATTAACGAGATGGTCGCTGTATCTGAAGGCCTCCTGGGATCTAACTGACTTGCCAGCTAGAGGTCCCGCAAACAAGGACCAGGCGGAACAGAACTGGAGGGTCTCCCAGGCCGTTGGAAACCCTGGGTGTTCAGGGACAGGACAGGGTGGCACTCTTGCTCTCCCCTGGCACCCAGACACCATGGCACTGTCCAGTTGGTGCCTTGGCACTGTCACCCTGCGCTGCCAAGGTGCGAGAATTGCACTGCCAGCGTGGCTATCGAGGAATTCGCGGGAAACCTCACGCACTACGCCGCTTAGGACTTGTCCCGTTAAATCGCGCCCTCGGTGTCCAACAATTTTCAGAGTCAAAATGGTTAATTTGATCCAAGCATGGAGGGAAGGAATAAAAAAAAACGACACTTTCTACCACTTAGAAAAGTGAATTTCATTCTTGGCAAAAGGAAAATTGCAAACACATTTATCATTATATTGAAAAATATAAATGGGAGCAATTCATATTCGCATAAAATGCTCTCCCTTACCACACAACAGTAGTTAACACCTCCTTATATTGCTCAGGTGTGCGATGAGTGCAATGTCCTACCCCAAAATAAAAAGGATTTATAAATTAACTACTTTATTTCTTAAGAAAAAGAAATGTGTTACAAAAAAAATGGTTTGGCATGAGCAGTTGGAAATTCACATTCAGGTCAAGTAGTGAAGCATTCATTGGTTTATGGATTTATTGTTACTTATAAAGGAAAATGCTTTCTCCAACTTTCTCCAGTCCTGATGACCAGTAATTGAAAGGCATATATTACATGCATGTTTACACCACTAAATTTCACAGCTCTTTCCCGGCTCTGAATAGCCGCAAATCCAGTTGGCAAGCGCTCTGCTTCGTGTGGAACAGAACCTCGCCAACGAAAGATACTTGCACTGTGTTGGCTGACAGAAGCAAGAAACAACAATGAGCTTCAAAATCCATAGGTTTACACGGGAAGGGGGAAATAAAAACAGTCAGATCTCTTGTTCTTAATGTTATGGTACCCCGGGCAAGTGTGTGGTCAATTCCAGCCCCACTCAACAACATAAGCGAATTAACCAATAATTCTTATGAAAATTCCCGAAGTCTTTGGCCCTTGGCTGCCTAATAATTAGTCATCAGGTCTGCAAGTTGAAATACAATTACTGTTTATTTATAACAAGAATAATGATGAAATTATGTAGGAAGCGCAACTGGATAACAAGAAGCTAACCCACTACCCCCTTTAACTGTCCCTGCCTCTACCCACTCATCCAAGACAGAGAAACACAGAAGGTGGGGGGGGGGGGGGTGAAAATAATAAGGATGAAGATAAAAGTATAAGCAGGTTCCTTAGCATGCATCTCTCACAGCACATTAGTTGATCAAATTCTCTCGTTTACAGCTGGTAATCGGCTTCTCTACAGTGTCATTCATTCAGGTTAGAAAATGTAGTACTCTCTGCCAGCAGGCTTTATTTATCAAACTGGGCCTTCAGCTTGACATTCACATCCAGGCCTATATCTTTCTGGATAGACACTTTTTCCTCACATCAAGCCTTGCTTTCAGCTTGTCGCTTGACTTCAAGCCTTTGCAGTCTCAAGAGAATGAAACCAGTCTGGCTGGAGAGAGTCAGCCTTCACAGTGGCCTCATGAAGAAAGTTTAGCTGGATCTTTTGGGAGAGAGTTGGTTAGATTCCTCCATCTGAGCTGCAGAATCAAAAGTGAAACCAAACTGGAACCTCGTGACTCTAAAAACATTCCAGTGGGATTCGATCCAATCACCACCTGTCACCGGGCAGAACACAGCCCTTTGGGCCAATTCATTGGCCACCAGCCAAATTAATTAAACCCGTGTCAGGCAGTCTAAAATAGCACAGCCTTCTGGAACTTCTGATTAAATTAAAGATACAGGCTTCTTACAGGAGGGTTTGCCTTAAAGTCATAGATCCACTAAAAGAAAGGGAAATAAGGGAATAAATAGGAAGAACCCTTTCATTAATCACTATTTGGTGAATCCTGTTAGAACGTATACATGCGGGCACTAGGCTTTCCTATTTAATAGGTTTTGCAACAAAATAAATAAGGAAGTTTATTAATTTTTCTCTTTTTCATCTAAGTTGTTTTCTCAAATCAACACTGGAAATTTCCCCAATTGCCATTTATTTTTAATGGCAAAATGATGAGAACATTTATAAAACTGTATGATTAAGGTAAATATAAACAGTTGCATTAAACCATTAATATCTTGCATATCAAGTGTAAATTGGGAGGGTTAGTTTTGCAGCAGGTGCAAATCTACAGGGAAATGAACCGAGGTTGCCTAATCTTATTTGACTTAGGACTGTTGCCAGCTGTCGGAGGGAAAAGGCCGTCATTCCATCTGTCTGCAGTGGATACAAATCCAAGGCACAATGGCAAAGACAATTTTACTGTTAACACGAACGGTTAACTGCTGCTTCCAAAAGCCTGCACTATATCCACAAACAGAAATACAAGCAGGCAACCCCCTATGGAGTCATTAAAAGCTGCAATAATTTCTCAAATATGGTACTTGCGCTTCCAATGGGAACTGTTACAAATCTGAACTGCAACGAGTCAAATCCAGCACCAATCACGAATCACTTAGGATCGACTTGCTTTTGAGCCTCAAACTGTTTGAATGAATTATCACTTTCTCAGTTCATGAGCCATATCTTAAGTCAACTCTTTCGCGAATTCAGTGATGCCCTATGCTAAACAATGGTTTCATTTCTTCACAGAAGGTTGAAAGTGGAAATGCCTTTTGTAAATTAGTACACGCTTTCAGTTCCAGCTGGCAATATTCACAGTTTGAGCCACCAATTCAACACCCCATTCCTTCAACTCAATACTGGATTGCAAGGTCTTTGTAGAAAGAACTGGCAAACAGAGGCAGCATGTTCTCTTAAAGGGAACCAAAAACAGCAGGAACCCAATCACCTCTTGCTCTGCCAGCAACCACCAGTCAACATTGGGAGATATCTGCTCTTGTTGCAGATGCAAGTAGCTGAGCTGCGTTATACCATCTAATGTAAAATAAGCAAGCACTGCTGATTGGTGAACAGTCAATGCTAAAGAATTGTGTCAATATTGTGCTTCATCGTGTTGTCAAAACCATGTTCCTTCAAATACAGTCGAAGGTGCAGTAACGGTGATCCTGCAGGCCAAAGCAGCTATTATATTAAACGCTGTTAAGGTCCCACAAACAGTAATGAGATGAACTGCGAGTTAATCTCTTTTGCAGTGTTGGGTGAGGGGAAAAGGTGTGTTGGCCAGCACACCAGCAGAACGCAATGCTCTCCTCCGAAAGAGTCTTGTAGAAAGGCAGCTGAGGTATTTAAAATTATTGGATTGGATTTGTTTATTGTCACGTGTACCGAGGTACAGTGAAAAGTATTTTTCTGCAAGCAGCTCAACAGATCATTCAGTACATGGAAGAAAAGGGAATTAAACAAAATTCAAGAAAATACAAGAAAATACATGAGAATACATAATAGGGCAACACAAGATATACAATGTAACTACATAAGCGTTGGCATCGGTTGAAGCATACAGGGTGTAGTGTTAATGAGGTCAGTCAATAAGAGGGTCATTTAGGAGAATTATGGAAAGGTTTTGAGTGAAATGAAATGAAATGAAAATCGCTTATTGTCACGAGTAGGCTTCAATGAAGTTACTGTGAAAAGCCCCTAGTCGCCACATTCCGGCAAAACTGGAGGGAACGTTTCCTTCTGTGAGGAAGAGCATCACCAAAGGCCATCAATATAAAATGGTCACCAAGAAATCCCATCCGGAATTCAGAGGAAATTTCTTCACTTAAAGAGCAGCACGAATGTAGACCAAAGGGAGCAGTAGAAGGATATAGTACAGATGGATTTAAGGTGAAGTTAGACAAGCATTTGAAGGATAAGGTTATGATGGTGGGTTTTGCTGAGGAACGATTTTTTTTTAAATTTAGGGTGCCCAATTCATTTTTTCCAATTTAAGAGCAACTTAACATGGCCAACCCACCTACCCTGCACATCTTTGGGTTGTGGGGTGAGATCCATGCAAACACGGGGAGTGACCCAGAGCCGGGGCCGAACCTGGGACCTCGACGCCATGATGCAGCAGTACTAACCACTGCGCCACCATGCTGTCAAAGTTGAGGAGTGATGGGAGGTGATGCGAGTGGAGTATTAACTCAAGCACGGACTGGGTGGGCCGAACGGCCTCTCTGCCATATATCCTGTATAATCCTATGTAATAGATCTTTAACATAGACCTCCACCAAGATTAAGCAAGTGGGTCCTCAGTTATAATGTCTCTTATGTAAAACATCACTTCTGATAATACATCACACACTGCACTAGTTAACTTAGATTAGGAGTTCAAATTAGAATCGAGCTCGAACCAAAAACCACTTGTCTGGGATGGAATGATTTTAACAGGAGCCAGGTCGGTGCTTGTTTGGCTATTTTTTTGGAGTAACTGGTGAAAAACATCTTCCCGATTTTCCCATCTCTTGGCAAGGAAACAACTAATTTAGTGTCTCCCAATAATTAAAGAGATCACTCATTTGGTAACAGCAAGTGGGATGGGGAAAAATTGCATTTCCCACCCCAAAAACACAATTAGGTACAAAAGAATATATACTGACCAAAAGAAGGGTGGCCAATTACTGCTGATTTAAAAGAATGACATCTAATGTCCCCAAACTATTTCTGAACTAATCTGGAAAAAAGTGCTCCCTTTCAAAAATAACACCCAAGGAAGTCTGTTGACCTTAAAATAGTTTTCTGCGTCAACTTTGAAACGTGAGATTTTGAAAGTCAATGACATCTATATTCTAAATGTTATTTGAGTCTTTCCAGTGTCTTGAAACAGTCTCCCTGGTAATCTGAAACCTCGGCTTCTTTCACTCCTCATCTCCCATTGCTGAAATCGCCAACACGACTTGCCTTTAAACTCTCTAATATATGGCTTGCCTTAAGCTTGCACATATCATTGTTATGCTTACACACCCGTATGGAGTTATGTCCAAGAAATGATCAGATGCTCAGGGAATCCATTGAGAAAGTCAGTATTAGCAAACTCTGCAACAAGAGCAAGCAACTTAGTTGATTAAAATATTTATGATTCAGTTTATATGCAACACATAGAATATTAAATATAAAACACTGAGTTTACCCAGAGATAAAGGCACAACCCATCATTTAGATACGAATTAAGCCCAAGGTCTGATGTGACGGAGTCAAAACAATCTCTAAAATGGCAAAAACAACAGAAAATCCCTCCAATGCAGAACTTGGACATCAACATGGTTTGCGTTTCCAGGCCCCAGGTCACTTTCATTAGTTTGCAGTTTAAAAATGTTCAGATTGTCAGTGTTTGTGATTTAAATTTTAACTCTTCGTTTAAATTCTCCCTATTTCTACTGTCCTATCCCTTTATGTAGCCCTATGCAAGTTCATATTGTGGTCCCATTTTCTCAGCCAGCTCCTAAAAGAAAAGACACTTATGGAACTGCGTTGACAGACTTGCAATGACGACGCAAATCTGGCTTCCAGTATTTTGCTTGGACACCCCAGCTGCTTCCCCTAAAACGCTACAGCATGGCTGTTACTTCATAAAACTAGCATCAACAGAGTGTGACAAGATCGCAGCATTTATTCTTCCTTTTGACATTCTAACACCCGGCATCCATCTGTTTTGATCAAGAAGTCATTCTTCAAACAACAGCTGAATGCGGCCTGTCTAAAACTTTTTCAAATAACAGCCCAGGGCTGCTCCGCAGTGAGATCCAGGTTTTGGGATGAAAAGAACGGTAAACAGCATTCCAAATCCACAGCTGGGATCACAATCGGGTTTTAAACACAAGGGGTCGGTTGACTTATGGTCACAGATCATCTCTGAAGAATGTTCACAAAGAAACGATTTAATAATTTAGCATGAAACAGAGATAAGTTGGACAAGTCAGCCAAGATTAGGAAAGGAGGAATTTAACCTATATTGCGCTGCTATATCGTGCGTAATGTTGCTGCATTACAAACCAGCTGTCTTAGCCCACTGAGCTAAGCCCCCTTCTACGTGCAGTAAATACGTTATTTTTCTTTAGGAACACTGCAAGGATGAGAACTTTGTATTGCTAAGGCATGTGAACCAGTGGAACCTAGAAGTGTTTTGAATGACAAAGCATTTTAAAAGCTAGAGCAGTAGACTGCCTAAGAGATTATATGGAACCTCGACAGATAGAGGGCAGAGGTGGACAAAAATAGACTGAGACTGGATGTGCAGGAGGAACCCTAGCTCAAGATTAGAAGAATGACAAGGTTCCCCATCTTCATGTCCAGTTTCATCCACTTTACCATTTCCATCCATGTTTTCAAAGTCTCTTCAAAGCTATTCCCTTCAATTGTGTTCTACATCCCTATCTTGAAGGCATCCAAAGCTCTGCTGCCCATGTCTTAATCTGCAGCTAGTCCTGCTTACCTAGCACCTATTGCTCACTGACCTATATTGCCTTTTGGTCAAGCAACATACCGATTTTTAAATGTTCAACCTCCAAGGCCTCATCCATCCCTATCCTTAATTTATTCCAGCCCCACATCCCTCAGATATTTGTACTCATCTAATTCTGGCCTGTTGGGCCACCCTGACTTTAATCATTCCAGCATGGGTGGCCATGCCTTCTGCTGTAAAGATCCTAAAAAGCTCTGGAATTTCCTCCCTAAGACTCTCTACTGCTCTATCTCGCTCACCTCTTTTAAAGATCTGGGGACCTGGGTTCGAATCGCACCATGGCAGGTGGTGGAATTTAAACTCAATAAAATATCTGGAATTAAAAGTCGAATTATGACAATAAAACCATTGTTGATTGTCGTAAAAACCGATCTGGTTCACTAATGTCCTTTAATGGGTGACTCTGAAATACCCTCCGAAACGGCCTAGC
Organism: Scyliorhinus canicula; assembly: GCF_902713615.1. Taxonomy (NCBI): domain Eukaryota; kingdom Metazoa; phylum Chordata; class Chondrichthyes; order Carcharhiniformes; family Scyliorhinidae; genus Scyliorhinus; species Scyliorhinus canicula. The sequence continues at coordinate 41,927,973 of NC_052151.1, read as the reverse complement.
CTAGCAAGCCACTCAGAAACTGCTATGAAAGCACAAAAAAGGAATGGAATTGGACCGACCATCCGGCATCAACCAAGGCACCAGAAATGACGGTCCTGTCAACCCGGCAAAGTACTCTTTGTAACATCTGGGAACTTGTGCCAAAGTTGGGAGCGCTGTCTCACAGACTAGTCAAGCAACAACCTGACATAGTCAGACTCAGAATCAAACCTTACAGACAATATCCCAGACACCACCATCACCATTCCTGGGTATGTCCCATCTCACTGACAGGACAGACGCAGCACAGCTGGTGGCACAGTGGTATACAGTCGGGAGGGATTTGCCCTGGGCGTCCTCAACATCGTGTCTGGACCGCTTGAAGTCTACTGGCTTCAGGTTAAACATGGGCAAGGAAACCTCCTGCTGATTACCACGTATCGGCCACTATTAGCTGATGAATTACTACTCTCATATGTGGAACACCACTTGGAGGAAGCACTAAAAGGTGGCAAGGATGCAGGATATACGCTGGGTGGGGACTTCAATGTCCATCACCAAGAGTGGCTCGGTAGTACCAACGCAGACAGAGCTGGCCGGATCCTAAAAGACATAGTTGCTAGGCAGGGGCTGCTGGGTGGTGAGGGAACCAACAAGAGGGAAATACATACTTGACCTCATCCTCACCAATCTGTCTGCTGCAGATGCATCTGTCCATGGTAGTATTGGTAGGCGTGCCCACCACACCGTCCTTATGGAGACAAAGTCCCGTCTTCGCATCCAGGATATCCTCCATCCTGTTGTGTGGCACTACCATGGTACCAAGTAGGATAGACTTCGAACACATCTAGCAACTCAAGACTGGGCATCCATGAGGCAGAATTGTATTCAACCACAATCTGCAAACTCATGGCCCAGCATATCCCCCACTCTACCATTACCACCAAGCCAGGGGATCAACCCTGGTTCAATGAAGAGTGCAGGAGAGCATGCTAGGAGCAACATCAGGCATATCGAAAAATGAGGCGTCAGTCTGGTTAAGCTAGAACACAGGACTACTTGTGTGCCAAACAGCATAAGCAGCAATAGACAGATCTAAGCGATTTCACAATAAATCTAAGCTCTGCAGTCCTGCCAAATCGAGCCTTCAATGGTGGTCAACAATTAAACAGCTCACTGGAGCAGGACGCTCCACAAGTATCCCCATCCTCAATGATAGAGGAGCCCAGCACATCTGTGCAGACAAGACTGAAGCATTTTCAACAATCTTCAGCCTGATGTGCCGAGTGGATGATTCACCTTGGTCTCCACCAGAGATCCCCAACATCATTGATGTCAATCTTCAGCCAATACGATTCACTCCGCATGATACCAAGAAACGGCTGAAGACACTGGATGCTGCAAAGGCTATGGACCCTGACAATATTCTGGCAATAGCACTGAAGACTTGTACTCAAGAAATTGCCGCACCCCTAGCCAAGCTGTTCCAGTACAGCTACAACACTGGCATCTACTCGGCAATGTGGAAAATTGCCCAGGGGTGTGTATACAAGAAACAGGACAAATCCAGCCCAGCCAATTACTGACCTATCAGTCTACTCTCCATCATGACCGAAGTGATGAAAGGAGTCATCAACAGTTCTTTCAAGAGGCACTTACTCTGCAATAACCTGCTCACGGATACTCAGTTCGGGTTCTGCCAGGGTCACTCAGCTCCTGACCTCATTACAGCCTTGATTTAAACATGGAAATAAAGAGCTCAATGCCAAACGTGTGGTGAGAGTGACCTCCCTTGACTTCAAGGGAGCATTTAACCGAGTATGGCATCAAGGAGCCCTAGCTAAATTGGAGCCAATGGGAGTCAGAGAAAACCTCTCTACTGGTTAGAGGCACTGGCACAAAGGAAAATAGTTGTGGTGGTTGGAGGTCAATCATCTCCACTCCAGGAAAACACTGGAAGTTCTTCAGGGAAGCGTCCCAGGACCAATCATCTTCAGCTGCTTCATCAATGACCACCCTTCCATCATAAAGTCCGACATGGGGATATTTGCAGATGACGGAACAATATTCAGCATCATTCACGCCTCCTCAGATAATGAAAATGAAATGAAAATGAGAAATGAAAATCGCTTATTGTCACGAGTAGGCTTCAATGAAGTTACTGTGAAAAGCTGTGAAGCAGTCCATGTCCAAATGCAGCAAGACCTGGACAATATCCAGGCTTGGACTGACAAGTTGCATTTGCACCACACAAGTGCCAGGCAATGACCATTTCTTCCAAGAGGGGATCTAACCATAGGCCCGTGACATTCAATCGCATTACCATCGCTGAATTACCCCAAAATCAACATCCTGGGGTAACTATTGATCAGAAACTGAACTGGACTAGCCACATTAATACTGTGGCTGCCAGGGCAGGTCAAAAGCTAGGAAACCAGCAGTGAGTAGCTCACCTCCTGAGCCTCTCAAAGCCTGTCCTCATCTACAAGGCACAAGTCAGGAGTATCATGGAATACTCACCACTTGCCTGGATGAATGGAGCTCCAACAACACTCAAGAGGCTCAACATCATCCAGGACAAAGCAGCCCACTTGATTGCTCCCCTTCCACAAACATTCAAACCCTTCACCACCGACGAACAGTGGCAGCCATGTGTACCATCTACAAGATGCACTGCAGTAACTCCCCAAGGTTACTTAAGCATCACCTTCCAAAGCCACTACCATCTAGAAGGACAAGGGCAGTAGATATATGGGGAGACCTCCACCTGGAGGTTCCCCTCCAAGTCACGAAATATAGTGCTGTTCCTTCACTGTCGCTGGGGTACAATTCACTCCTCAACAGCACAGTGGGGGAACTTAAACCTCAGGGACTGCAGCGGTTCAAGAAGGCAGCTCACTACAACCTTCTGAATGGCAACAAAGGGTGGGCAATAAATGCTGGCCTAGCCAGCGACCACCCACACATCCCGTAAATTAATTTTTAAAAATATGCTCCTTAAAACATAGCTCTTTTCAACCTTTTGGTCACCTCCTCCTTATGCTTTCAGTGTCAAATTCTGTTCGATAACATCCTTGTGAAGCAACCTGGAATGTTTTCCTACATCAAAAGGTGCTATATAAATGCAAGTTATTATTGCTGTTGCAGTGATTCACCAATCAGGATTGGTAATTTTGGCTGCTATTGCCCATGGTTGGTCATAAAACCAATTTCAGTGCCCCTATCTGAAATCAGACAATTAACCACAGTCCAGGGGCTGAACCAAGGGCTTTCCTGATTGCTGTGGCTCAGACCATATCTCTTACTTTCCGTGCATCTCTCTCCTTCATGTCATCAGCATTCAAATCTAGAACAGCATATATTCCGCTGCTGTTTAGTTTTTAAAAAGGAATCCCAATAATGAGACTTTTGGGCAGTTAACTCAGATTGAACTACAATAAGCTGCAACACTGATACAAATACGTACAATTCATAGCTCTCATTAACGGGAAAAATATGTTCTCATCGATGCCTACTGTAAATCTACCAAAAGAAACATAGCGTAATGTATTTCTTCATTCAGCCCCCAGAGAATTTGTAATGCTCACATACGGATATAACCCCTGCAAAATGGAATACTCAATGAACATGAACATATATTAAACTACAACATCTGCAAACACTTATCTTACGTGCTGATTATGAATACAGCAAGAAATACTCATGGCTCAATCATTACATTCTCAAAACTAGCCTGACTAAAAACGATTATCCTGGTTTTCCAGCTCACCCAAAACTCTGCCGACTTCATTTAATGCTGCACCAAATCCCAGTCCGCCATCATTTATTGACCTACACGAGCTCCTGGTCCACCAAAGACTCCAATTCACAATTCTCACCTTCACACCTTCCCTGGCCTGACCCGGATGTCACTGCAGTGCGATACTCACCATCCCTCATACCAGGCCGTCCTGTGCACTGCCTTCCCCTTTTCTCCTTACCATTGCCAGCACTTTCTTCAGATGCCTCAGCTCAACACAGTACAATTCCCCCCCACCCCGCCCAAAAATTCATCAGCCTTTCCACTTCCCTCAAACACCTTTAAGATCCCTCCTTAACCCTCTGGTCAATAGCACACTTAACCCAGCATCAATATGTGTCTGATTATATTTCTGTGAAGTGACTCAGGATGTTTTTGTAAATTGAAGGTGCAATACAAATGCAAGCTATTGTTGTAGAACTCTTCTGCATTCTTCAAAGGGATAATTTCACTATGGATGATTGGCTGCTGGCAGATAGTTGGGAATATCTGCCAATAATCAGAGCAACTGTAAATGCCTGCTTTCGGCCCAATTATCAGTTGCTTGGTTTAAAAAATTTTTTTTAGAGTATCTAATTATTTTGTTTTCTCCAATTAAGGGACAATTTAGCATGGGCAATCCACCTGCACTGCACATCTTTGTGGGTTGTCGGGGTGAGACCCATGCAGACACGGGGGGGGGGGGGGGGGGGGGATGTGCAAACTCCACATGGACAGTGGCCTGGGGCCAGGAGCCAGGATCAAACCCAGGTCCTCAATGCCATGAGGCAGCAGTGCAAACCACTGCGCTACCCAATTGCTTTGTGCATCATGTAGCCACACAGTAAAACCCGAGCCACCCATATAAATTTGTTATATATTCATCTGCATGGGCATTCACCCATTCCACCAGCTTCTCTATGTCGCACAAAGTCTATTACTATCTTCATCACTTGTCTTTACGACACTCCCCGAGTTTCAGGTCATTTGTAAATTTTGAAGTTGTAGCCGGGTCCTCCAAGGCATTAATGCAATGGTTTAGTACTGAACCCTGGGGAACACCACACATCTCCTGCCAGTCCAACAGCCGTTCACCACAACTGTTTTCTATCCCTCAGCCAATCTTGAATCCATGCTGCTACTGCTCTTTTCAACCCCATGGGCGTTGCTTATTGTGTGGTACTTTATCAGCACCTTTTGAAAGTCCACAGGCACAACCATTGCCCTCTACGTTACCTTGCCAAAAAGCTCAATCAAGTTAATCAAACACAATTTGCCCTTAACAAATCCATGCCGGCTCTCTTTTATTGGACCATTCTTGTCCAAGCGGCTGTCTCATTTGCTGCTGGATTTATCCTCCCCCCTTTTAAACAATGGTGCAGTATTTGCAATTCTCCAGTCCTCCAGGGCCATTCCTGTAACTGAGGAAAGTTGGGAGATTGTGGTGAACACTTCAAACTTCGACCCTGACTTCCTTCGGCAAATCTAGGCTGCATCCAATCTGATAACTCATCTGTGAAATCCACCATTTGTCCTCCGCGCTTCCAATATTCAGGCCAAGGACGTGAATGAACAAACTATATTGCACTTGGCAATTAACGAGAGGAATGCATGAGAAATTAATTCCTCTATGTTCGGAATAAAAGTCTAGATGCAGCAGTGGAGGCAAAAACTGTGGAAGCATTCCCCAAATAATTGAATAGTGCAATAGGGAGAGACAAATACATGGTCTTCCGAAAAAAAAATTAGACGCGTTCAATGGTCTTGCTTATGGGTAACAATCTTGCTGTTTTATGACAATTATGCAAATCTTCTGCTACGTTCCAGCTTGCAAGGAAAATGGACGGAGTATAGCTCAAGTTCACCAGGACATGAGTTAAATTATTAGCAAAGGTTGTATAAACAAATGATGATGGAGTACAGATCAGCCAGGATCTTAGTCAATACTGGAATAGGCTTGAGGAGCTGAATGACCTAATTCCGATCCCATGTTCCAAAGGAAAGACAATGAACGGCCATCCTCCGGTTACGCAGATGAAACTGACAAGAAAATTGTTAGAAATTGAAAAAGGAATCAGCAGCTAATGACCAAAAGGTTGCACAGAGACTGGAGGTTTAGCAGGCTAGGTAATTCACCTTTTGTGCTCAATTCAACCCAGACTAATGAGATGCAAATTCTCTGGCGCCGACAAGCATTACAAGAGCAATTAATTTTGAACAATCTCAATTCATGTACTAATCGATTAGATTTCGGAGCATAAAACTGCCCATAATTCGTTAAACTTACCAGAGGACGACTGGTAAAGATATAGAAAAAGTCGCAATACCATAAGAACCAAGTGCTGTGCTGAGTTTATGCCAAGTTACATTTTTGGACTAGATTAAGCTTCGGCATTATCCAGGTGAACTGGAAACCACAATTGACTGATCATTTGGCCTCTCCACGCTCAGGTCAGACTGCCTGAAGGTGCTGGAGATATGGCAATCTTTTTCAGTATGGCCAATCCACCTAACCTGCATATCTTTGAACTGTGATGTGGAGATGCAGCCGTTAGACTGGGTAGTCACAATAAGAAGTCTTACAACACCAGGTTAAAGTCTAACAGGTTTGTTTGGAGTCACTCACTTTCAGAGCGCAGCTCCTTCATCAGGTGAGTGAAGAGGTGGGTTCCACAAACTCATATATAGACAAAGTCAATGATGCAAGACGATACTTTGAATGAGAGTCTTTGCAGGTAATTAAGAGGTCCAGACGGAGTGACTGGAGAGAGGGATAATCAAAGGTTAAAGAGCTGTGAATTGTCCCAAGCCAGGACAGTTGGTAGGATTCTGCAAGCCCAGGCCAGATGGTGGGGATGAATGTAATGGTCCCGGTTGAGGCCGTACTCTTTGAACTGTGGGAGGAAACCAGAGCACCTGGAGGAAACCCATGCTGACATGGGAAGAACTTGCAAGTTCCACACAGTCAGTCACCCAAGGCTAGAATTGAACCCGGGTCTCTGGCGTGGTGAGGTAGCAGTGCTAACCACTGTGCCACCATGTCAACCCAAAGCCCGTTAGTTTCTCAGTACATTGAGTTGTCCTCGGTCAAGTGCTGCAGGACATCTGAGGCACAATGGGGAAAGCTACTCTCCAAGGAGTATACAATAGTATACAAAGGAGCTTGAAATTGTATCAAACCCCTCGGGCTGTATGATTTGCATTGAATATATATAGTGAACATTACATGTGCCATAACATGTGCCTCAAGAGCGCAACATGATATATGCAGATCATTTAAATATCACTGCACTTTCTGTAATGACCATTTTAGTATATTTTATCAATATATTTTTGCAAAAAGAAGGAAATGACTGAGGCTGAGAAGAGGAAGGAAAAGGCAGGTAGAAATTGGCCTTGAATTATTTTTGGCCATATTCGCTATAGGTTTTAGCGTGAATCCTTATATGTCTGCTGCTGTCACAACTTATCAAAAGTACAGTCCCTTAGAATGGTGTCAAACTCCTAAATTGTGCAGAAAACCTCAGCAGTTTCCGTGTGCCACCTGCAAACTCAGATCAGAGATTTCAAATTCTTGGGATATTTTTGACTGCTTCGCACAAGACAAGAGACAGTGTTCCTTTGGTAGCAAGCAGGCATTACTCAAAGAACTAGTCCCAGTGCAGCTTGTTCTATTTTGGAATTCCTGGAGTAGCAGGATATCACAAATTTCTGACCTTTGCAATTACAACCCAGTTTATATCAATTTCATATCCGTATCAAATTCAAAAACTAACCCAGCAGTGATCTCTGCATACTCCAGTTGACTCAAAAGATTAATCATCATTAACAAGATTGCTGCAGTAAAACTTAATCTTCTTTCGTCAGGATAAAATTACAGAATTTCAAAGACGACCAATGGGGCAGCAGGGTAGCATGGTGGTTAGCATAAATGCTTCACAGCTCCAGGGTCCCAGGTTCGATTCCCGGCTGGGTCACTGTCTGTGTGGAGTCTGCACGTCCTCCCCATGTTTGCGTGGGTTTCCTCCGGGTGCTCCGGTTTCCTCCCACAGTCCAAAGATGTGCAGGTTAGGTGGATTGGCCATGCTAAATTGCCCGTAGTGTCCTAATAAAAGTAAGGTTAAGGGGGGGTTGTTGGGTTACGGGTATCGGGTGGATACGTGGGTTTGAGTAGGGTGATCATGGCTCGGCACAACATTGAGGGCCGAAGGGCCTGTTCTGTGCTGTACTGTTCTATGTTCTATGTTTAGAACATCCCCCATCCCATGTAATAGAGAATAGGGTTATGGCTGTACACCTTCAAATAGTCCAAGAAAAGTAAATCTGGAACTTTAATGGTCAAATGAAAAACTCAAACTTTTACACAACTATATTTTCAGCCTGTTCCCAAATTACTGTAGTTAGCACATCTCTTTTCTCTGGTACTTTAGGGGGGAACGACAGCAGTGTCGAGTTAATGTCACTGGGCTAGTTATCTGGAAGCCCAGACTAATGCTCTGGGATCAGGGGTTCTTATCCCAGCATGGCAGCTAGTAGAACTAGCTGGAGGCCAGTTTAGCTCAGTTGGCCGGACAAAGTGAGGCCAACAGCATTGGTTCAATTCCTAACCGGCTGAGGTTATTTGGAATGTACGTTGGCCAGCACTGCTGCATCACAGCACCAGGGACCCAGGTTCAATTCCAGACTTGGATGGCTGCCTGTGTAGAGTTTGCACATTCTCCCAGTGCCTGCGTAAGTTTCTTCCCACAGTCCAAAGGTGTGCGGGTTACATGGGGTGATGAGGACAAGGCGGGGGAGTGGGACCAGGCAGGGTGCTCTTTCAGAGGGTCGGTGCAGACCAGATGGGCCAAATGGCCTCCTTCTGCACTGTAGGGATTCTATGGTTCCATGGAATTTAAATTCAATTAATAAAAAGTATGGAGCTGAAAATGAGTTTCAACAACGGTGACCACAAAACAATAATTAACTGTTGGAATAGTGAGAAACTGTTCCCATCAAGAACTAGAGGCACATTTCAACATAATTGGCAAAAAGATGCAAAAGTGATGAGAGGGAAATAATGGAGCCCGCAACGAACTTCCTGAGAGGATGGTGGTGGTGGGGGGTGGGGGAGTCGGACATACCGGACATAGGAAAGGAAGGAGAGACTACAGAATGTAATGTTACAATCATAACTGGGACGTATAGAAAAGATCAACTTAATACGAGGTAGATGCATTCCAAACTCTGAGTCGGTTGGTACGTGACCTCAAACTTTTGTGTCCTTTTCCTGACGGAAGAAGGTGAAAGAGAGTGTGTCCAGGGTGCGTGGGGTCCTTAATTATACTGGCTGCCTTTCCGAAGCAGCGGGAATTATAGATAGAGTCAATGGATGGGAGGCTGGTTTGCGTGATGAATGGGCTACATTCACAACCTTTTGTAGTTTCCTGCGGTCTTGGGCAGAGCAGGAACCATACCAAGCTGTGATACAACCAGAAAGAATGCTTTCAACGGTGCATATGTAAAAGTTGGTGAGAGTCGGAGCTGACGTGCCAAATTTCCTTTGTCTTCTGAGAAAGTAGAGTCGTTGGGCTTTCTTAACTGTATTATCGGCATGGGGAGACCAGGACAGGTTGTTGGTAATCTGGACACCTAAAAGCTTGAAGCTCTCAACCCTTTCTACTTTGTTCCCATTGATGTAGACAGGGGCATGTTCTCCTCTGCGCTTCCTGAAGTCAATGACAATTCCCTTCATGTTCAAAGGCAATTGAATCGCGTTCTGATAAGAAAGAATGTGCAATATTACAGGGCTATAGGCAGGGGGAGTGGGATGAGGTAGAATGCTCAGTCGGAGGGCTAGTACAGGCTTGATCGGCTGAATTGACTCATTCTCACTATAAAAGATTCTGAAATAAACCATCTGGTCCACTAATGCCCTTTCAGGAAGGAAATATGTCCTCCTTATCCAGTCTGGCCTATATGTGACTCCAGACCCACAGCAATGTGCTTGACACTAAACTGCCCTCTGAAATGGCCTAGGGATGGGCAACAAAAAATGGCCTTGCCATTGATGCCCACATCTCATAAAAGGAATGAGAGAACAAATGTTTACTTTAATTAGAAATAACAATATTACTGCATTTTGACCATGGTAAAATTTTGCTATTGTGGTTGCATTTTTTAAGTCTAATTATGTGTTTCAAGTATTTGGATTAATTTATTTTCTCCTTCTACCTCATGCACTGGCAGGTAACCCGCTCTTGGGACTCATTTTGTAACTGGCTGCTTCAAATCTTACCGATGGTGTGGGGAATGGAGTAGGGGAGAATTGTGAAAGAGCTAGTCGCAAACGATTCTGCTTATTTTACCCACCCTCCACAAACTCTGACTGATGGACCACCCTAGATTGGTAACTCCCAATGTGGGAAAATTACAGACAAACGTCGCCAATGGTACAGCCAATGAACAAGTGCAAAAGGCCCCAAATGTGTGGCAATCTTTGGCTGCTTCTCTCTTCTGTCGATCTTGTTTCCGTACAGAGTGTGACTAAACAGCAGTTCATTTAGTAACAGCATTGAGCAGAAAATTAGGTAGCTTATATTAGCTACCAACTATACAATTGTCAGTTCACACACGATGAACATTTTAATCTCACCATACTGAGCGTACCAAAAGAGACAAGCATATTTACCTGTCACTTAAAATATTATAACTCATTACTGACAGAAAAATTGCTCAGAACTTGGTAACCAATAATTCAAAATTAAAATGCAGCAATTTTCCATCTCTACAGTTTTCGATGAATACTTCATTCTGAGATCTGTTCAACATTCCATTGCCTTCAGCTTGAAGCCAACTGCAATATTACTCATCTAAAAGCATTCAATTTCTTTCAGCCAGTAAAATATCATCCTATCAGACGGTTTATTTTGGCAATGCTATCATACACAAATGGATCGGTGGATTGGATTTCAGGATATAAGGTTATCACACCCTTGGGCCAATGCTTAAAGTCTAACTGCATTGCAGTCATGACACAGTATAACTTCCTGTATTTCTGTAAGCTTTGTGATACAAAAGAGAAATAAAACTCTGTCCCAGGGGCAACGTGAAAACATTTTCTAAACTCCCCTTCTCCCAAAACAAAATCAGCCTTTGGGAATTCGGTGCTCCACATCAGCAGAGAAGTCAAATGAACAGCGGAGGTGTCAAAGCATTTTACAACCAATTAAGTTATTTTGAAGCGTCTTCAGCATATCATAGGAAACACAGCAACCGATTTTCACACAGGAAGCTCCCACTTTTTTAAAATGTTGTTGATCGAATGATAAATATTGGTCAGTGTTAATGGTATGTTGATTATATTTGTTAAGATACACAGATGAAGGGTATTGTTTTGTAGCCATATGGGATGGCCACTTACAACCGGGAACAGAGAAGGTCACAAAGCATAGCGGGAAAAATGGACAATGCGAGATTCAGGCAGGCTCAGAGCCTGAAATGTATATTTGCGAGTGAGGAATCCAGACGGTATCGAAACCCCAAACGATTAGCATTTGATGGCCCATCTCCGCCAGACAAAGGACTGATACTTGAGCGACTGGCATAGTCCCAGACATTTCGGCACCACTCCCTGTACTAGGGAAGCGTGAACAACAGGGTCAATGACCGCTTGCGACATGCCCAGCCATCAAGGCACCCGCCCATTTATTGGTTCAAATCGAACATAGTGATCACCCAATTAGTGGGGTCCAAACTTAGGGACCGCCCAAAAGAGCGCGAAAACCCCCAAGCATAAAAAGAGAGTCCACCATGTGTTGGGCCTCTCTTGGACCTGGCGCTACGGCAGCGACCACTTCCAATTGCAGCATCAACAGAAGCAAGTTCAAGTTCAAGGCCCGCTACCAGACGGATAAGCCTAGCTGAGCAGCAGTTACTTCTACAGACCCGATAGATCCAGAATAGAACAACAGCCACTGTTCCTCTGACCTAAGCCGGGTGCCTGAATTTACGTACAGGTTGTCATAGTCGATAGGTGTAGTTTAAATAGTAGTGTTTATGTTGCATGATTAATTGTGTGTGTAATTGTTACCAGGATGCTGCCTGGTTTGTAGGGTAGGTCTCATGAGGAAAGATTGAGGGAGCTAGGGCTTTTCTCTTTGGAGTGGAGGAGGATGAGGGGCGACTTAATAGAGGTTTATAAGATGATGAGGGGGATAGAGTGGACGTTCAGAGACTATTTCCTCGGGTGGATGTGGCTGTTACAAGGGGGCATAACTATAAGATTCAGGGTGGGAGATATAGGAGGGATGTCCAAGGTAGGTTCTTTACTCAGAGAGTGGTTAGGGTGTGGAATGGACTGCCTGCTGTGATAGAGGAGTCGGACACTTTAGGAACTTTCAAGCGGTTATTGGATAGGCACATGGAGCACACCACAATGACAGGGAGTGGGATAGCTTGATCTTGGTTTTGGACAAAGCTCGGCACAACATCGAGGGGCCTGTTCTGTGCTGTACTGTTCCATGTTCTATGTTCTAAATAAAGTACCCTTGACCTTGAACTAACTAACTGGTGTTTGGCTCTTTGATCGGTAGCCGGTTGAACCTTGTGGTGGTATCATTTGATACCTGGCGACTCTAAGCAATAGAATATTGATATCCAAAGGAAGGGGGACAACCTCACTGACTGCCATATTTACAGTAGGTAAAAAAGGCAACAGTTCAAACACTTATAAACACTAAGCCTCCTGTGGTCTAGTGATCTAGGTTACTGAACTGGTAAACCACAAACAGAAAGCAATGTTTTCCAGATCTCCGGCTCGAATCCCACCATGCTGGGTGGTTTCAATGAAAAACGCAAGTCCTGTGACAGGCATGGGTGAGCTGAAAGATTTGGGTTCCTCCTGTGGTCGACTGGTATAGGTCACAGAACTGGTAAACCACAAACTTAGATCAATGCTCTGGGGTTCCAGGTTTGAATCTCACCACGGAACATGGTTACATTTTAATTTTTATATAGATACTCCCTTCTCAGGGGCTATGATTCTTCAGTTAATTGGTTTACTTACTTGTTCATTTTGCTCAAAAGAGCTGTCATGAGCTTTCAGAGGCTGTTAATTAGTTAATGGATTAGTTAATTAGCTTTATTGGTATAGTCAAAAGAGCATAAAGAGACACTGATGGGGCACTGGGTTGGTAAGTAATGCAGCACTTTATAAATAAACCCATCAGGAAAAGTATTAATGTCTAGTTTCATACTTCACCAACAGGCTCGAGATTGACTAAACAGCTAGGACACTGGAGACGGTTCTCCTGTTCTTTGAAATGGTGTCTTTGTATCCTTTCCGCCACCTGAGGGGGGAAACAGGGCCTCGGTTTAATGTCTAATCTGACAGTGCAGCACCGACTCTGTATGGCACAGGAATGTCAGTCTAGATTTGTGCAAGTCTTTGGAGTGGGACTTGAAACCACAACCCGCTGACTCAACAGCAAGAACTCAACCACAGCTCGCACCTATAGGTGGTGCACAAGTGAAGTGAACCAACTTTATATTTAGGTAAATGTTGTGTACCCCTCACCAACATTATGAAAGTTGCAGAATTAAAAATCAAATTCACGAGACAACCTTTAAAGAAAACTGTGGGCTGGATTCTTCCGCCACAAGAACGCCACGGGCGAGTAGCTGATAATGGAAAAGTCACTGGGCAATGCGGCCGGAGAATCCCGCCCTGTGTAACAGCAACCTGCACTTCGATAGCCCTTTTACTGTAGTAAAATGTCCCTAGGTACTTCATAGGAGCATTGTAAAACAAAACAGGTCACTGAGGCATCCAAGATGAATGCAAGAAAAATAATCAACAGCTTGGTCAAGAAGAACAGAGCCACAATACCAGAAACATGCTTGTGTCAGTGAGTCTTAACGGGTATTGGGGGAAAAGAAGATTGGTCTGGGCTCTGTTGCCTCACATGGTGAAATGACTCATTAATATTCACCGTTGACATTCACACGTCAACAATCTGAGGTATCGGATTGTGATTGGCACTTGGCACCATAGCGCAGCAAGGATCCGATGACTTTGGAAGAGATGGGGAAAGAGGGAAGAGTATGAAAATCTGAGAGTAAAAGTTGTGGTGCAGCCAGATAGGATACTTTCCATCTGCCACTCCTTTGCCCACTCTCCTAGCATGTCCTAGCATGCCCACTCTCCTTCTGCAGTCCCCGTTTACTCAATACTACCTGTCCCTCTACAGATCTTTGTATCACTGCAAACTTAGCAACAGTGCCTTCAGTTCCTTCTTCCAGATCATTAATATATATTGTGAAAAGTTGTGATACCAGCACAGACAAATTAATGGATATTGTGAACAGACCCCTGAGGTGCACCACTAATCACCGGCTGCCATCTTGACAAAGACGCCTTTATCCCCACTCTCTGCCTTCTGCCAGTCAGCCAATCATGTAACTGGACCAGGATCTTACCCTTAACACCACGGGCTCTTAATGTATTTAACACACTCCTGTGCGGCACCTTTTCAACGGTCTTCTGGAAATCAAAATAAATCACGTCCACTGGCTCTCCTTTGTCTAACTTCCTTGTTATCTCCTCAAAGAAGTCTAACAGATTTGTCAGACATGACCTCCCCCTTGATGAAGTCGTGCTTACTAAGTTCTATTTGATCATGCTCTTTCAAATACTCCGCAATATCATCTTTAATAACGGACTCAAAAGCTTACCAATGACCGGAGTCAGGCTAACTGGCCTATAATTTCCCGTCTTTTGCCTCCCTCCCTTCTTAAAGAGCGGTGTTACATTAGCCACTTTCCAGTCCTCTGGGACCCTTCCTGCCTCCAGTGATTCCTGAAAGATCATCACTAATGCCTCCACAATCTCCTCTGAGATCGGAGAGAAGATAGCTCCACAGCTATCTCTTTTAGAACCCTGGGGTGTAGTCCATCCGGTCCAGGTGGTTTATCCACCTTCAGACTTTTCAGTTTCCCCAGAACCTTCTCCTTTGTGCTGGCCACTGCACTCACCTGTGCCCCCTGATTCTCCTGGAGCTCTGGCATCTCACTGGTGTCTTGCACCGTGAAGGCTGAAGCAAAGTAACTATTAAGTTCCTATTATTACTTCTCCATCCACATTCTCTAGTGGTCCAATGTCTATTTTTGCCTCTCTTACCTTTTACATACTGAAAAAAACCCTTTCCATCCTATTTTATATTACTAGTTAGCTTGCACACATGACCAGAACAAAACTGTTCGGCAGTGTTCAATCTACTTTTTTCATTGTTCAAATATATTCAACTATATTCATCCAGCTCTCAAACAATGAATCAGCTATTTTCAAACAGC
Source organism: Scyliorhinus canicula (assembly GCF_902713615.1). Classification (NCBI taxonomy): domain Eukaryota; kingdom Metazoa; phylum Chordata; class Chondrichthyes; order Carcharhiniformes; family Scyliorhinidae; genus Scyliorhinus; species Scyliorhinus canicula. Next base: position 41,912,885 of record NC_052151.1, on the reverse strand, counting down.
CTTTATTCCACATATCTACCACTATACTCACAACGTCTACTATTATAAGCATCTTTTGTAAAACACTTCGAGTCATAGAGTTTGTACAGCAGGAAAAGAGGCCCTTCAGCCCAACATGTCTGCGCCAGCCATCGAGCACCTATTTACTCTAATCCCATTCCTAGCACTTGGCCCATAGCCTTGTATGAACAAAGAATACAGGCTCTTTGGCGCTCCAAGCCTGCGCCGATCACATATCCTATTTAGATCAACCGCCTATATCCTTCTATACCCATCTGTTCATGTGCCTATCCAGATAAGTCTTAAAGGTCGCTAATGTATCTGCCTCAACCACCTCACTTAGCAGTGTATTCCTGGCAACTACTACCCTCTGTGTAAAAAGACTTCCCTCACACATCTCCACTGAATCTTCACCCACCCCCCTCTCACCTTGAAATTGTGCCCCCTTGTAATTTTCAATTCCACCATGGGAAAAAGCCTCCAACTGTACCCCTAATAATTTTATAAACTTCCATCAGGTCGCCCCTCAACCATCATCTCTTGGGAGAGAACAATCCCAGTTTATTCAATCTACCCTCATAGCTCATACTCTCCATACCAGGCAAAATCCTGGTAAACCTTTTCTATACTCTCTCCAAAGGCTCCACGTCCCTCTGGTGACCAGAATCGGACACAGTATTCCAAATGTGGCCTAACCAACGTTCGATGTAACTGTAACATAATTTGCAAACTTTTGTACCCTATACCCCGCCCTATGAAGGCAAGCATGCCATATGCTTTCTTTACCACCATTTCCACCTGTGCTGACACTTTTAACGGCCATTTATTTCATAGCTCCCAAATGAATTGGATCTACCAAAATGCATCACCTCACATTTGATCATAGAATTTACAGTGCAGGAGGCCATTCGGCCCATCAAGTCTGCACCGGCTCTTGGAAAGAGCACCCGACCCAAGCCCACACCACCCTGTCCCCATAACCCAGTAACCCCACTCAACCAACACGAAGGGCAATTTTGGACACGAAGGACAATTTAGCATGGTCAATCCACCTAACCTGCACATCTTTGGACTGTGGGAGGAAACCGGAGCACCCGGAGGAACCCCACGCAAACACAGGGAGAACGTGGTAGGTTCCGCAGAGACAGTGACCCAGTTGGGAATCGAGCCTGGGACTCTAGAGCTGTGAAGCAATTGTGCTAACCACTATGCTACCGTGCTGCCCATTGGTCCGGGTTAAATTCCATCTGCCATTTCTCCGCCCAATTTTGCAGTCCATCAAAATCCTGTTGTATTCTCCGACAATCTTCATCACTATCCGCAACTCCTGCAATCTTAGTATCATCCGCAAACTTGCTAATCAGACCCGCTACATTTTCTTCCAAGTTATTTACATATATTACAAAGAGCAGAGGTCCCAGTATTGATCCCTGCGGAACACCACTAGTTACAGATCTCCATTCGGAAAAACACCCTTCCACTGCTACCCTCTGTCTTCTATGGCCAAGCCAGTTCTGGATCCATCCAGCTAGTTCACCCCTGACCCCATGTGATTTAATCTTTTGCACCAGGCTGCCATAACGAGGGCCGAAGGGCCCGTACTGCGCTGTAATGTTCTATGAGGGACCTTATCAAGTGCTTTACGGAAGTCCATGTGGACAACATCCACAGCCCTTCCCTTGTCAATCATTTTTGTCACCTCCTCAAAAAACTCCATTAAATTAGTGAGACATGACCTCCCTCGTACAAAACCATGCTGTCTGTCGCTTAAATGTGCATAGATCCTACCTCTGAGAATCTTTTCCAACAATTTCATTATCACTGATGTCAAGCTCACTGGCGTATAATTACCCGGATTATCCTTGCAACCCTTCTTAAATAACGGTACAACATTGGCTATCCTCCAATCCTCTGGTATCTCACCTGTGGCCAACGAGGTCACAAAGATTTCTGTTAGAGACCCAGCAATTTCATCTCGTCTCCCTCAGTAATTAGGATAGATGCCATCTGGCCCTGGGAATTTGTCTACCGCTTTTTAACACACCTAACACTTCCTCACTTGTAATAATGACCTGTTCTAAAGTGTTTACACATTCGTCTGAGACACCATCAAGCAAAGTATCCCTCTCCTTTGTGAATACCGATGCAAAATACTCATTAAGGATCTCACCTACTTCCTTTGGTTCTACACATAATAGAACACAGAACATTACAGCACAGTACAGGCCCTTCGGCCCTCGATGTTGCACTAACCTATGAAACCACTCTAAAGCCCACCTACACTATTCCCTTATCATCCATATGTTTATCCAAAGACCATTTAAATGCCCTTAATGTCGTCAGGGCATTCCACGCCCTTACTACTCTCTGAGTAAAGAACCTACCTCTGACATCTGTCCTATATCTATCTCCCCTCAATTTAAAGCTATGTCCCCTCGTGCTAGCCATCACCATCCGAGGAAAAAGGCTCTCACTGTCCACCCTATCTAATCCTCTGATCATTTTGTATGCCTCAATTAAGTCACCTCTTAACCTTCTTCTCTCTAACGAAAACAGCCTCAAGTCCCACAGCCTTTCCTCATAAGATCTTCCCTCCATACCAGGCAACATTCTGGTAAATCTCCTCTGCACCCTTTCCAATACTTCCACATCTATCCTATAATGTGGCGACCAGAACTGCATGCAATACTCCAAATGCGGCTGCACCAGAGTTTTCTACAGCTGCAACATGACCTCATGGCTCCAAAACTCAATCCCTCTACCAATAAAAGCTAATACACCGTACACCTTCTTAACAACCCTATCAACCTGGGTGGCAACTTTCAGGGATCTATGTACATGGACACCGAGATCTCTCTGCTCATCCACACTACCAAGAATCTTACCATTAGCCCAGTACTCTGTCTTCCTGTTATTCCTTCCAAAATGAATCACCTCACACTTTTCTGCATTAAACTCCATTTGCCACCTCTCAGCCCAGCTCTGCAGCTTACCTATGTCCCTTTGTAACCTGCAACATCCATCTGCACTGTCCACAACTCCACCGACTTTAGTGTCATCTGCAAATTTACTCACCCATCCTTCTACGCCTTCCTCCAGGTCATTTATAAAAATGACAAACAGCAAAACAGATCCTTGTGGTAAACCACTAGTAACTGAACTCCAGGCTGAACATTTCCCATCAACCACCACGCTTTGTCTTCTTACAGCAAGCCAATTTCTGATCCAAACTACTAAATCACCCTGAATCCCATGCCTCCGTATTTTCTGCAATAGCCTACGTGGGGAACCTTATCAAATGCTTTACTGAAATCCATATACACCACATCAACTGCTTTACCCTTGTCCACCTGTTTGGTTACCTTCCCAAAGAACTCAATAAGGTTTGTGAGGCACGACCTACCCTTCACAAAACGCTGTTGACTATCCCTAATCAAATTATTCCTTTCTAGATGATTATAAATCCCATCTCTTATAAACCTTTCCAAGACTTTGCCCACAACAGAAGTAAGGCTCACTGGTCTATAGTTACCGGGGTTGTCTCTACTCCCCTTCTTGAACAAGGGGACAACATTTGCTATCCTCCAGTCTTCTGGCACTATTCCTGTAGACAATGATGACATAAAAGACCAAAGCCAAAAGCTCAGCAATCTCCTCCCTAGCTTCCCAGAGAATCCTAGGATAAATCCGATCCGGCCAAGGGGACTTATCTATTTTCACACTTTCCAGAACCTCAAGCCCTTCTAGTCTAGTAGCCTGTAACTCAGTAATCTCCTCGACAACATTGTCCTTTTCCTACGTGAATACTGACGAAAAATATTGATTTAGCACCTCTCCTATCTCCTCGGACTCCACGCACAACTTCCCACTACTGTCCTTGACTGGCCCTACTCTTACCCTTGTCATTCTTTTATTCCTGACATATCTATATAAAGCTTTAGGATTATCCTTGATCCTACTTGCCAAAGACTTCTCATGTCCCCTCTTTGGCTCTTCTTAGCTTTCTCTATATGTCCTTCCTAGCTAACTTGTAACTCTCGAGCGCCCTAACTGAACCTTCACGTCTCATCTTTACATAAGCCTCCTTCTTCCTCTTGACAAGTGATTCAACTATTTTAGTAAACCACGGTTCCCTCGCTCGACCACTTCCTCCCTGCCTGACAGGTACATACTTATCAAGGACACGCAACAGCTGTTCCTTGAACGAGCTCCACATTTCAATTGTGCCCATCCCCTGCAGTTTCCTTCCCCAACCTATGCATCCTAAGTCTTGCCTCCTCTCATCATAATTGCCTTGCCCCCAGCTATAACTCTTCCCCTGCGGTATATAGCTATCCCTTTCCATCACTAAAGTAAACAAATTGTGGTCACTATCACCAAAGTGATCACCTACCTCCAAATCTAGCACCTGTCCTGGTTCATTACCCAGTACCAAATTCAATGTGGCCTCGCCTTTTATTGGCCTATCAACATACTGTGTCAGGAAACCCTCCTGCACACATTGGGTAAAAACGGACCCATCTAAAGTACTCGACCTATAGCGTTTCCAGTCAATATTTGGAAAGTTAAAGTCTCCCATAACAACTACCCTGTTACTTTCGCTCCTGTCCAGAATCATCTTTGCAATCCTTTCCTCGACATCTCTGGAACTTTTCGGAGGCCTATAGAAAACTCCCAACAAGGTGACCTCTCCTTTCCTGTTTCTAACCTCAGCCCATACTACCTCAGTAGACGAGTCCTCATCAAATGTTCTTTCTGCCACCGTAATACTGTCCTTGACTAACAATGCTACCCCTCCCCCTCTTTTACCACCTTCCCTGAGCTTACTGAAATATCTAAACCCCGGAACTTGCAACAACCATTCCTGTCCCTGCTCCAGCCATGTCTCCGAAATAGCCACAACATCGAAGTCCCAGGTACCAATAATTTCCCTCCTTTGTCCTTGAGTTGACCAACTCTTTCTCCAGCTACCCTCTTGTTCCCAATATACGTATAAAATGCCTTGGGATTCTCTTTAATGCTGTCTGCCAAGGACATTTCGTGACCCTTTTTGCCCTCATAATTCCCTACTTGAGTTCTTTTCTATTTTCCTTGTATTCTTCAAGTGCTTCATCTGTTTTTAGTTGCCTAGACCTCATATGTGCATCCTTTTTCTTTTTAACTGGACTCACTGGTCATCCACGGTTCCTGAATCCTGCTTTTTCTGTCCTTCATTTTTACCGTCACATGCCTGTTCTACACTCCCATCAAATGTTACGGCATTTCAAGCCATCATCTAAATGTGAGGCTTCTCCCCTCTACCACCCTTTCAGGCAGTGAGTTCCAGATTCCCATCACCCTCTGGGTGAAAAGGTTATTCCTCATCTGCTATAAATCTCCAGCCCATTACCTTAATTCTATGCCCCCTGGTTAAACCCTTCTGCTCCCTTCCTATCCACCCTATGTCCCTCTTAATTTTATACACCTCAATCAGGTCCCCCCTCAGCCTTAGCTGCGCCAAGGAAAGCAACCCCAGCCTACCTAGTCTTTCTTGATAGCCGAGATGCTCCTGCCCAGGCAACATCCTGATGAATCCCCTTTGCACCCTCTCTAGTGCAATCACTTCCTTCCTATACTGTGGTGACCAGAACAGTACTCCAGCTGTGGCCTAACCAGCATTTTATACAGCTCTATCATAAGCTCCCTGCTCTTAGATTCTATGCCTCGACTGACAAAGGCAAGTATCTCATCTGCCTTCTTAACCATCTTATCTACCTGTCCTGATAACTTCAGGGATCTATAGGCATGTATACGGAGATCCCTCTGATCCTCTGTAATTCCTAGTGTCATACTATTCATTGTACATTCCCTTGCCTTGTTATTACTCTCAAAATACATTACCTTTTCATGGTTAAATTCCATTTGCCACTGTTCTGCCCATCTAATCAGTCCATCTATTTTGTCCTGTAAGCTAAGCTTTCCTCCTCGCTATTCACCACATCACCAATTTTTGCGTTATCTGCAAATTTATTGATCATACCAACTACCATTCCTGTGCAGATCATTAATGTATACTACAAACAGCAAAGGACCCAGCAGAACAACACTGGACACAGGCTTCCAGTCACAAAACAACCTTCGACCATCACACTCTGCCTCCTGACACTAAGCCAATTATGGATCCAAATTGCCCAGGATCCCATGGGTTCTTACCTTCTTGACCAGTGTCCCATGCGAGACATTGTCAAAAACCTTACTGAAGTCCATGTAGAATACATCAACGACACTATCCACATCTACACACCTAGTCATCTCCTCGAAAAATTCAATCAAATTTGCAAGACATGATCTCCCTTTGACAAATGTACACATGCAAGAGCAGGGAGGTTATGATGGTGCTGTATAAAACGCTGGTTAGGCCACAGCTGGAGAACTGTGTGCAGTCTGATCGCAACTCTAAATGAAGGAAGTGGTTGGACGAGAGAGTGATTCACCTGGATGTTGCCTGGACAGGAGCGGCTCAGCTATGAAGAGAGACTAGATATGCTGGGATTGCTTTCCTTGGAGCAGAGAAGGCTGAGGGGGGACCTGATTGACGTGCATAAATTATGAGAAGCATAGATAGGTTGGATAGAAGGAGCTTTTTCCCTTAGCGGAGGGATCAATAACCAGGGGCATCGATTTAAGGTAATGGGCAGGCAGTTTAGAGAAGATTTGAGGAAAATGTTTCCACCTAGAGCAGGGGTGGGCAAACTACGGCCCGCGGGCCGCATGCGGCCCGCCAAAGGTCTTTATGCGGCCCACCAAGATCAAGTCATAAAAAAAATAAAAATAAAAATTTTTTTTTTTTAATTTTAAGGTTAATGGGGGGGGGGCTGTTGGGTTACTGGTATAGGGTGGATATGTTGACTTGAGTAGGGTGATCATTGCTCGGCACAACATGCGTTTCATGTGAAGTTTCTACTTTAAAATATTAATTAATAAAAATTAATTGCTTTTATTTCTTTAAACTGAGTTACTTTATTTTTCAAATAAATGTGTTTCATGTAAAGTTTCTACTTTAAAATATTAATTAATAAAAATTAATTGCTTTTTTTTCTTTAAAAACCTTTTATTTTGGCTATTTTAAATATTAATTATTTTATATTTAATATACTATGCGGCCCTTTAAAATTGTGAATTTCTGAATGTGGCCCTTGCACGGAAAAGTTTGCCCACCCCTGACCTAGAGTGTGCCAGGAATCTGGAGCTCACAGCCTGAAAGAATGGTAGAGGCAGGAACACTGCCAACATTTAAGAAGCATTTAGATGAGCAGTTGAAATGCCAGAGCATAAAAGGCTGCAGACCAAGACTAGAAAAGGGGCTGTTTAGCACAGGGCTAAATCGCTGGCTTTTAAAGCGGACCAAGGCAGGCCAGCAGCACGGTTCAATTCCTGTACCAGCCTCCCCGAACAGGCGCCGGAATGTGGCGACTAGGGGCTTTTCACAGTAACTTAATTTGAAGCCTACTTGTGACAATAAGCGACTTTCATTTTCATTTCAAAATGGGATTAGACTAGATAGGTGCTAGATGGCTGGCACTTACTTGACAGGCCGAAAAAAATCCTCTATGACTATGCTGGTGCTACAACTCTTCAAGTTGAAGTAATCTTCCAGCACTTTTTTTCTTCTTTCATCGTATGTGGCGAGGCCAGTATCTGATAACCATCGCTAATTGCCCTTGAACTGAGAGGGCAGCTAAGAGTGAACCACATTACTATGGGTTTGTAATCACATGTCGGCCGGGCTAGGTAAGGACGGTATATTTCCTTCCCTTAAAGACATTAGTGTACCAGATGGATGTTTCTGAAAATCGTGGTAGTTGTACAGAGTCTAGTTTTACATTCCACCAGCTGCTGTGGTCGGATTTGAACCCATTACCCATGAGTCAGGGCCTAGTCCAGTGACATTACTGCGACACCATCGTCTCCCCTAAACAACACTTACGTTTCTAAAAGCCTATCTTCTGTTCAAATAGGAAGCTGCTGGTGCAGATTAAACATCACCAGTTTTGGTAAAAATGTTTCCAAATGAGAAACTGGGAGCTGATCGGGGGATGAAAAAGAGGAGGTTGGGAACATGATTAAGTGTAAGGTTGATATGCACGTGGCAATCAATATTAATAAAGTTACATCAATTGTTAGACTGCGGATGAAAGATCGTTAATGTAATACCTTTTTAACTGAACCTAAAGATTGGCAAAATTCCACAGCTTATGATGGTGTCATAATAATAAAACAATCTCTGTCACTTACTGTTCCAAGTTGAAGAACTATAATCCCCAAGAGAATCAGGGAAATCATGGCTTTAGGAGCTTCTTAAAGACAGAGCTTTGGGTGAAGAGTAGCCAATGCTGTCTTGATATTTGATAGTAATGGAGTGTGGCATGAACCAGACATTACAGTTAGACTTGCATCTATCAGTAGTGTTGAATATTTCAGAACAATTTGACAGAATATTATCAGCTCACACCTAAAGAGCAACCGCCATTTATACTATTTAAAGAATGAAAGAACATTCTTCTTACACCACAATGGGATTCTGTTGTTCTAATTAATGTCAAGCAACTCGAATGATCTCTGTGCCTGACGCATCAGAATGTCAAAAGTTAGCAATACCCAGTGCTTATTTCTTGTTGCACAACACTCTTCAGCAAACTTTCATAGAACATACAGTGCAGAAGGAGGCCATTTGGCCCATCGAGTCTGCACCAACCCACTTAAGCTCTCACTTCCACCCTATCCCCATAACCCCTCGTAACCTTTTTGGATACTAAGGGCAAATTAGCATGGCCAATCCACCTAACCTGCACATCTTTGGACTATGGGTGGAAACCGACGCAAACACGGGGAGAATGTGCAGACTCTGCACAGACAGTGACCCAGCAGGGAATCGAACCTGGGACCTGGTGCTGTGAAGCCACAGTGCTAACCACTATGCTACCGTATACAACCTCCCATCTGTGCTGGCCAGAATATTACCGTTTCATTTTCTTCCAATCATTGATCGCAATGCAGAAACAGTCAAGAGGAGCACTATTCAGCTGATTAAAATGCTGTTCAGTCATCTGTAGCGTTGCTCATTCTCTACTTCCTCAGGAACTAAGGAAATTCGGCATGTCGACATTGACTGTCACCAACTTTTACAGGTGCACCATAGAAAGCATCCTACCTGGCCGCATCACAGCCTGGTATGGCAACTGCTCAGCGCTTGTAAGAAACTGCAAAGAACTGTGAACACAGCCCAGTCCATCATCTGTCTGCACCTCCCACTGCCTTGAGAAAGCAGGCAGCATAATCAAAGACCACTCCAACCCGGGTTATTCTCTCTTCCAAACTCTTCCATTGGGCAGGAGATACACAAGTCAGATAACACTAACAGGTTCAAAACCTTCAGAGAATCATGAACACCACCCAGTCCATCACACAAACCTGCCTCCCATCCATTGACTCTATCTACACCTCCCGCTGCCTGGGGAAAGCGGGCAGCATAATCAAAGACCCCTCCCACCCGGCTCATTCACTCTTCCAACTTCTTCCATCAGGCAAAAGATACAAAAGTCTGAGAAAACACACTAACAGATTCAAAAACAGCTTCTTCCCCGCTGTTACCAGACTCCTAAACGGCCCACTTATGGAATGATCTGATTAATACTTCCACTCCTGTATTCTTCACCCGATGCCGCTGTCTATGTGGTTACATTGTGTACCTTCTGTTACCCTACTATGCATTTTCTTTTCATGTACTAAAGATCTGTTTGAGCTGCACGCAGAAAAATACATTTCACTGTACCTCGGTACACAGACAATAAACAAATTCAACCCATTGAACACTTCACAGAAATACTATTACCCATTTATCTGATAAAATAGTTAATCTACACGATCTATCAAGGCAATCATCTCGTAGCCACTATGAACAGCAACTAACATAAAATGAACACTGCTACTCCACTACAATGGCCACTACACATGATTGTATCAGATGCGTTGTAAAAGCAGAACTTGATCGCTATAAGAAATTGGTCACTACAAACAGTAATGAGAATAACAGGATTCTACTGGCTTATTAAATTTTCAATTCTTCTCTCAATGATTTACGACTCAATGCACCACCTGTGGTCATGAATCTCAGATTAAGGGGAAGTAGATTTAGGACTGAGTTTAGGAGGAACTTCTTCACCCAAAGGGTTGTGAATCTATGGAATTCCTTGCCCAGTGAAGCAGTTGAGGCTCCTTCATTAAATGTTTTTAAGGTAAAGATAGATAGTTTTTTGAAGAATAAAGGGATTAAGGGTTATGGTGTTCGGGCCGGAAATTGGAGCTGAGTCCACAAAAGATCAGCCATGATCTCATTGAATGGCGGAGCAGGCTCGAGGGGCCAGATGGCCTACTCCTGCTCCTAGTTCTTATGTTCTTATGTTCTATCTGTCATTATCAGGTTGTCAAACTGTACTTAGTGGAGTACCACAGGGTTCAGTGCTGCAGCCTCAAGTATTTCTGGTCTACATTGATGACTTCGAAAGGTGCAGCATGGTGGTGTAGCGGTTAGCACTGCTGCCTCACGACGCCAAAGACCTGGGTTCGATCCCGGCCCGGGTCACTCGTGTGGAGGTTGCACATTCTCCCATTGTCTGCGTGGGTCTCACCCCCACAAACCAAAGATGTGCAGGGTGGGTAGATTGGCCACGCTAAATTTTCCCTTAATTGGAAAAAAAAAATAGGTACTCTAAATTTAAAACAAAAAAATTGATGATTTCAAAGAAGTGACTTACAGATAGGTAGGAAAGCAAATTGTGAGGAGGATGCAAAGGGATATAGCTAGCTAAAGTGAATGGGTAAAAATGTGGGGAAATGTGAGATTATCCACTCTGCCAGGAAGAACAGGAAGCAGATTATTATTTAAATGGTGAGAAACTACAGAATGTTATGGTACAGAGAGATCTGGTTTGCTTAAAGAAATGGGAGTTGCGCTGTGAGCATCTTGCTCAAACGTTCAATAACTTTCTGATGAGAGGGATTGCCCCTGATGACTGGCGGGAAACCCATTAATTTAACATACTTGTCTAAAGATTGCTTGAAGGAATCATTAGAAATGCTCAATACAATCACATCAACAAAGAAAGGGGTAAGCTGAATACATTGCCTTTAAAGAAAGTCACTTATGATTGATGGCCGTAAGAACAAGGCTCGTCACAGATGAACAAATCATCAAAATAGAATGTAATACCAGGATTACTAAATGCAATCAAAAAAGAAATACTCTCATTTTTATACAAGACGTTGGTTAGGTCCCACCTGGATTACTTTATTACCAACTGCCAGCTTCTATTCTATCATATGTGCTATACAAGGCCTGGAAAAGAAATGGCCCAAAGACTGGCATCTATTTTAAAAGCCATAATGAGCTGAGAGCTGTGTGATTTTACCACAGAAAAGGTAGGCTCCAAGGGGATTAGACTGAGACCTTCAAAACAATGAAACAATTGGAATCAATCCATGTGAACAGGTGGCAGCGAAGAGAGAAGATGAGCAAATTGTGCAAACACAGAAGTGGCGATATAACAGGAGGCCTTCGTAATAGAGTTTTTGAGCGAGAGTTGCCAACTTATACAATGAATGTGGATTTCCTGAATTTTCAAAAGGAACCTGAAGATAATAATAATTGCTTATTGTCACAAGTAGGCTTCAATTAAGTTTCTGCGAAAAGCCCCTAGTTGCCATATTCCGGCGCCTGCTCGGGGAGGCCGATACGGGAATTGAACCCGCGCCGCTGGCATTGTTCTGCATTACAAGCCAGCTGTTTAGCCCACTGTGCTAAACCAGCCCCCAAGATGCATGCCAGTACAAGGTAGGCAGGATGCTGCAGTGGGCATTTCCCCTATTGCCAATGATTTCCTGAAACTTGTTTGGTCTCGCTCAATGGTTGAAGAGGAACTCCCTGAAGATTGCTCAGCTGGCTAGTGGGTTAGGTTAGCAGATGGGCATCACTGTTTGCATTGGTTGCACCATGAATATATAGGGCAATCATGATGTGATCAGCTCATCTATTCCTGCCCATTGTGTTAGGACGCTCTGGGCTTGTGCGCGGTCAATTCCAGTCCCACATGAGTCGCAATACAATTGAAATTGAAAAATGCCCTCGGCTGCCCAATAACTACGGTTCCTAGGATTGTAAATTTAAACACCATTACTAACAATAATTAAATATGCAGTAAATACAACAGGCTATCTACTATTCAATTCCCCAACCCCGCTTAAACTCGTCCCACCCTCTACACGCACACAAGACAGACAAACAGAGGGGAGTGAAATTATAAACAAAAGGGATAGAAGTCTTTGTTTCAGATGGTTGTCTGATAGCACACCTACCTTCTCTTCAATCTAGGCTTTCAGTTTGAGGTTTTCACCATAGATTCATTCAGATTCTGTGTACAGCTATGCGACTTTTCTGGAGAAAACATGAGGGAGCGAGAGAGAGAGCAGTCCTTTCCCCTGAGTGCGCAGGTGCCCGACTGCCTTTCCCCTGGCTCTCTGAAAATCATCCCGCTCAGGCAAGACCAATCACTGCCTGTTACCAAGCAGAATACGGCCTTTTGCCCAATTAATCAGCCACCAGCCAATCGATTGAACCAGAGTCCCATCGATCTCGCGGGTACTAAAAAGTCCAAGTTCTGCTCTCCAAAGCGAGCACAGTGTTCTTTTCTTTTCTCCCCCAATAAACTTAGAGTACCAAATTCTTTTTTCCAAATAAGGGGCTATTTAGCATGGCCAATTCACATCTTTGGGTTGTGGGGGTGAGACCCACGCAGACACAGGGAGAAAGTGCAAACTCCATACAGACAGAGACCTGAGGCCTGGATCGAACCCAGGTCCTCAGCACCATGAAGCAGCAGTGCTAACCACTTAGCACAGTGTACTATGTTGTAAGTTTTGAACTCCTCAATTCTCCTGCTTGACTTAAAGATATTTATCCATTAAGCATCCATAGATCAAAATGACAATAGCAAAAATAAAGAAAGGGGAAAAAAGGAAATTAAAAGGAAGGATGCATATAATTGTTTAAATATTTTCATCCCATTGTCCAAAACACTTCAGTGAAAACAATCCACCCCGATAGGCTCATTCCATCTCTTATAAACAAATGAATTCAGCACCTCAAACCTGCTCTGCCATTCACTAAGATCATGGATGACCTGATTGCGGCCTCAGATCTACATTCCTCTTTTCTCTGACTATGATCCATACATCTAGACTGTCCCACAAGGGGAAACATCCTTTCAGAATCTACCCTGTCAAGTCTGCTCAGGATCTAATGTGCTTCAGTAAGGTCATTGCTCATTCTTCTAAACTCAAATGGATACAGGCCCAGCCTGTCCAACTCATCCTCAAAAAATGACTCCCTATCTTAGAGAGCAGTTAAGTGAACCTTCTCTGAACTGTTTTGAAAGCTTTTATATCTTTTCTGAAAGAAGGAGACCAAATCTATACATAGTATTCAAGATTTTGTCTCACCTACATTCTATTACAACTATAACAAAAAAAAATCCCGTTATATTTTACTATCCTTGCAATAAATGACAACATTCCATTTGTCTTCCTAATTATTTCATAATTTCAAACAGATATCAAATCACCCCGGTTAACCCAATGAAAACAGGCCTAATATTTAAAACCTTTCTTTACGTATATCTTTATGAAGCAGAATCCAAGTGAATCGGTATGGTAGCCACTCTATTGCCACAACATCCTTACCATAATGAGAGTCCCTAAGCACACAGTACTGCAGCTGTGGTCTATTAGTTAATTTTGTCAGATACTTAATTTTCCTCACCCTGTATGTGCTCTCGCATTTGGTAGAGCCATGAAGTGGTGACCTTCAAAATGCCTGGTGAGATAGCCCTGTTAATTAAAATAAATTACTTCCTTGAATGAAAGACCCACGGGTTCATAATAGCTACTGGAATACTTAAATTCTGCACCAGGGCCAAAATCCAGAACGGGACAGTATCAAATCCTAACTTTGATTCCAATACACTGTATCCGGTTTACAGAATCTCATGATGCAACAGCACCTAGCAACGAAGATTAATGATGACTTAAATCTTGATCCAGTTCTCATCATTGCATCCACGTAGCGTACAAAACTGAACCATCTAATTCTCATCAGTCGCCTCTCAATATCCTTAATGGGTCATACTAAATTTTGAAAATGGACAATAGCACTCAAGGACACCAAATTAATGTTTCATGACTTTCATGCACACCACCTAGCCATGAAGCTTAAAGCAAAGCATATCATGAGATCACAGTTAAAACACTCTTGAATCTTAATTTCAGCACGGAAACCATGCAAATCGAAGCAAACATTATATTCAGTCAATGGGAAATCCATCCTGCAAAATTCCAACATGCCGGAGATCATGGTTATGATGTAACTGGACAAAACGACAGATTTGAAACTATGTTCACAATTAAAACTGCCAACTGAAAGGCAATCAGCAGCCATTAGCAAAAACACCTGGCAGCCCCTATCCAGTAATATTTCAAATTATAACCTCAGGGTTTAATAAGATCCAATAATGCCATTAGCCTGTTGTTTCAAGCATTAAAACCCAACAATCTTAATTTCTATAATCCTTAGGCAATGGTCTGAAATAGCTTTCAGCATTGCACAATATAATCAAAAGTCAAGCCGCACAGTTTATTACATTTTCTTGGGGATCACCAGCAGGAACATTCTGAAACTGAATTGTTGCAGTGTTTTCTTCATGTCCCAGTGAGCACAAAAAACTGAAACACAGCTATATTACATGTGTGTGAAATAACCAAAACATTAAATAGAGGCTAAATAATACTCGCTAACACAAGGGTTCTAATAATATGCAGCATAATTAATAGGACATTAATAACATATATTTAAACATTTACGGGTCCAAAAGCAAGCGGTACAAACATTGGGGGGGGGTTTCTGCAAAAATACAATGTGACTGGATGTCACCGGAACACAAGGAACAGAGTTCTAATGATGCTTTCCAAGCAACGTAGATTACACCCATGAAACAACTGTATAGTATAGAATTTTACACAGGCAAGCACAGCTGAAATATAATTGGGCAGCACGGTAGCACAGTGGTTAGCACAGTTGTTTCACAGGGTCCCAGGGTCCCAGGTTCGATTCCTGGCTTGGGTCCCTGTCTGTGCGCAGTCTGCACGTTCTCCCCATGTCTGTGTGGGTTTCCTCTGGGTGCTCCGGTTTCCTCCCACAGTCCAAAGATGTACAGGTTAGGTGGATTGGCCATGTTAAATTGCCCTTAGTGGCCAAACAAAAGATTAGCTGGGATTACTGGGTTATGAGGATAGGGTGGAGGTATGAGCTTAAGTAGGGTGCTCTTTCCAAGAGCGGGTGCAGACTCGATGGGCCGAATGGCCTCCTCCTGCACTGTAAATTCTATGATAAACATGAGTGTATTTGACATTTTAACCATTTGTGACAATTAACTTCAAAGTTGTTTTTGCGCAACGCTGGGCAACTCTTCCATGGCACCAGCTGTCATCATTCAAGCTTGATGATGTTTCATGCTCGGACTTGGGGGCTGGAGGGGGAGGGCGCAAGGCTGGTTTTGTACTCCAACCCGATTTTGTTCTCCATTCCCAAGTGTGCTATTGGGCAGGATGCAAAATCAGCATTCCATGTGATCCCATGGGTTTCTTTACTCGGCAAGCTGCATGCAGACAAAATTTAGGAAGAACCTCAAGAAGATAAACTTTCAGTTAGATGATTTGCTGCAAACTCAGGGGCACTGGAATAAAAATAGCATTGGGTATGGGCAAAAAGGATATTGACACGGCAGCACGGTGGCGCAGTGGATTAGCCTTGCAACCTCACGACGCCGGGGTCCCAGGTTCGATCCCGGCTCTGGGTCACTGTCCGTGTTGAGTTTGCACATTCTCCCCGTGTCTGCGTGGGTTTCGTCCCCACAACCGAAAGATGTGCAGGCTAGGTGGATTGGCCATGCTAAATTGCCCCTTAATTGGAAAAAATGAATTGGGTACACTAAATTTATAAAAACAAAAACAAAAATGGATATTGACAGGGCTTTTAACTGAGCTACTCCACAGACCTCTCAAAAAACAGCCCATGCACCACTTAGATTTTCCCAGTTACTGCCTGTGACAGTAGTTTCATCCATCCACCTTTCTTATATTAAAGTAGCTTATGCAACTTACTAGAAATGTTGGCTATAACTGCTGTTCGGTTAGGTTTTTGGTAGACTATTTAGTTAGAAAGCTGTGGGAAGAGTTAATCCAAGATTTTGCTTGGAAGAACAGGTGATAGTACAGAAATGTGAACTATTTGACAGCCTATTGACAGGTAATGATTAACAAGGATTGGCCTACTCACTCAGTCATAATACGTTCATGGGCTTATCTTGTGAATATGGGCACCCATACATCTTTACAACGTGCAACCCAATAGAAAGTTTTATTGTTAGCCCTGTGCAAACTCGCTTAAAAGGCCTAAAACCTGGAAAGCTATATGAATTTCACTTCACATTATATTAAGATTGTTAAGTTTCTGATCATGACAGGAACACTCACCGTAGGAAATGCTTCGTTTTTGTTTGCAGAGTGAGGATTTTTGGAAGACGACCAAATTGTAGCACCATCGGCAGAACAAATATCCAATCTGTCCTAAAGTTTCTGGCACTCTTGCAATTTAACCTAAAATTGTCAAAGGAATGCTATTCTGCTTTCTCGGTGAAGGTAATTAAGGCTGACAAGTCCCATAAAAAGCAAATGATGCAAAACTGTGTCAAAAGAGACAAGTTTACCAAGTTCTTACAGTCTGCAGTGCACTTTCTGTCCTATTATCTATTTCTTTCTCTAAATTCTTCCCAACCCTCTTATCACCCTTCTTAGGTCCCATGTGGTAATGAGGTTTGCCCACATTGTTATTCACCATTTGATTTTTCCTTCTTCTCCAGTCAGAAGATGCTGGTGAAGTAGTGTTAACTCAGCCTGCCGAGAAGCAGGGAAGGCATGTGATCAAGTAGGTTTGGTGGGTATTTTAATGAAAACTACTACCGTTAGAGGAACATTATCAGAGCGTTCATGTTCCTGACATGGTTAGGAATACCTGCTACACATTTCTTGAGAAGTGACTGCAAAGAAGTACAACCATTTTTTATGTCTTATATATTTAATCAGTCCTCATTTGACTGAATACCTATTTCACACTCAAAAGTGGATTATGCATGGCACGTGCAGAACCAACTCGAGATCTGGATGTTTTAGATTCAGTATTATGTCATAGAAAAGGCTAATTAATAACCTTGCCATAAGAAATAGTGACCATAAATGATGTAGTTCATTCTTAAAATTCTAAATCTAAGTTATGAAGGTACGAAGGGAAAGTTGGCTATGATGGATTGAGAAAATACATTACAAGATTTGAATATAGACAGGAAATGGCTAGTATTTAAACAAGTATTACATGGTCTACAATAAATATAGGTGGGTGTGCATGAGTCACCGAAAGTTGGTTTACAGGTGCAACAAGTGATTAAGAAGGCAAATGGAATGTTGTCCTTCATTGCTAGAGGGATGGGGTTTAAGACTAGGGAGGTTATGCTGCAATTGTATAAGGTGTTAGTGAGGCCACACCTGGAGTATTGTGTTCAGTTTTGGTCTCCTTTCTTGAGAAAGGACGTACTGGCACTGGAGGGTGTGCAGAGGAGATTCACTAGGTTAATCCCAGAGCTGAAGGGGTTGGATTACGAGGAGAGGTTGAATAGACTGGGACTGTACTCGTTGGAATTTAGAAGGATGAGGAGGGATCTTATAGAAACATAAAATTATGAAGGGAATAGATAGGATAGATGCGGGCAGGTTGTTTCCACTGGCGGATGAAAGCAGAACTAGGGGGCATAGCCTCAAAATAAGGGGAAGTAGATTGAGGACTGAGTTTAGGAGGAACTTCTTCACCCAAAGGGTTGTGAATCTATGGAATTCCTTGCCCAGTGAAGCAGTTGAGGCTCCTTCATTAAATGTTTTTAAGGTAAAGATAGATAGTTTTTTGAAGAATTAAAGGTTATAGTGTTCGGGCCGGAAAGTGGAGCTGAGTCCACAGAAGATCAGCCATTATCTCGTTGAATGGTGGAGCAGGCTCGAGGGGCAAGATGGCCTACTCCTGCTCCTAGTTCTTATGTTCTTATGTTCTATCTGTCATTATCAGGTTGGCAAACTGTTAAGGTGGGCAAGAACATGGCAGATGTAATAATATGTGGTTAAGTGGAAAGTTATCCACTTTGGTAGAACAAACTGAAAGGCAGAATATTTGTTAAATGGAGAGGGGTGGGGAAGTGTTGGTGTCCAAAGGGACCTGTGTGTCCTTATTCATGAGTCACTAAAAGCTAAGATGCAATTAGGAAGACAAATGGTTTTCTGGCTTTATCACAAGGGGATTTCAGTGCAGGAGTAACGTTGATTTGCTGCAATGGTGTATAGCTTTGGAGAGACCGCATCTGGGATATTGTATAGTTTTTGACTCCTTATCTAAGGATATCCTTATCTGCTTGCCACAGACGGAGTGCAACAGAAGTTCACCATACTGATCCATGGGATGGTGGGATTGTCTTACATGGGCGAGACTTACAGGCAGAGATTGAGGAAGCTCGGCCCATATTCTCTAGAGTTTCGAAGACCAGGAGGTGGTCTTAATGAAGCATACAGAATTCTTACAGGGCATGACAGGGTAGCTGTGGATAGGATGTTTCCTGTCTGATAAGTCTAGATCCAGGGGACACAGTCTCAGAATAAGGGGGAAGCCATTTAGAGCTGAGAGGAAGAACTTCTTCACTCAGAGGATGGTGAAACTATGGAATTCTCTACCCCAGAGGGCGGTGGAAGCTTAATCACTAAACATGTTCAAAACAGAATTCTGGAAGCAGATTTCAGGATAACAATGCCATCAAGGGATATGGGGATAGTGGGGGAAATGGCACAGAGGTAGATGATGAGTCATAGTCTGTTTGAATGGCGGGGCAGGCTCAATAGGCAAATAGCCTACTCCTGCTCCTACGTCCCCATGTTCCTAACAGGGCAATTAGGGGTGGGTCATAAATACTGGCTTACCCGCATTCCCAGAACAATTTTGTTTTTCCAGCAACAGCTGGAAAATAGCACAAGGTAAAAGATAAATAATTTCCCATTCTGAGTTGTACTTAAGTTGTACTTAAAAGCGTACCCATAAGATTAGTCATGTAAATATATTTAATATATTTCCCCATAGCCTGACCCTCCCCCCTTGGCCGAATTTGAGTTCTGGAGCCAGAAGTGCAAAACCTTCCCCATATCTGTGATAAGCATGCGAACAACTGGAAAACCACAGAACGTTGTGGGATAAGAATAGGGACAAATGAATAAATAAAACATATCTGTAGCGCAAGCATGAATTGCAAACATTTAGTTATGTAAATAAAAGGGAATGGGTTAAGCTAGTTTTGTCAGGTAGCAGGCACATATAATGTTACAAAATATATCTTTGAAACTTGCAACTTTCAGTATCTGTAAAGTATTAAACTTTTTAACAATGTAATGAGCAACAAGGGGTAATAAAGAGCCTTTTAAACAGTGCAGCCATTAAATTGCAGTAAAAGTTTCAAAATTAAAAAGCTCCAATAACTATCAAAATAGGTTTTTTCACGAATATCAGTTGAATATCTCAAAGTATCTGAACTAGTTATTGAAGTTTAATTGGATCTTATTGCGTTTAGTTTGATATTTTCTGTATCCCACACGTGAATAATGGATTTGCAGAAATGTAAAAGTATTATAGTTGGCTTTCACAAAATGAAAGTAATATTTTTTATTTTATTTCTGAATTCTCACTCTGTGTACCCGAACAGGCGCCGGAATGTGGCGACTAGATTATTTTCACAGTAACTCCATTGCAGCACGGTAGCATTGTGGATAGCACAATCGCTTCACAGCTCCAGGGTCCCAGGTTCGATTCCAGCTTGGGTCACTGTCTGTGCAGAGTCTGCACATCCTCCCCGTGTGTGAGTGGGTTTCCTCCGGGTGCTCCGGTTTCCTCCCACAGTCCAAAGATGTGCAGGTTAGGTGGATTGGCCATGCTAAATTGCCCTTAGTGTTGGGTGGGGTTACTGGGTTATGGGGTAGGGTGGAGGTGTTGACCTTGGGTAGGGTGCTCTTTCCAAGAGCCGGTGCAGACTCGATGGGCCGAATGGCCTCCTTCTGCACTGTAAATTCTATTAATGTAAGCGTACTTGTGACAATAAAGATTATTAAAAAATTATTACCCCTGCTGTTTCCTGTTAGGTAACTAATCTTTGTGCTAATGTACTACTCCCCACACGGTGTGCTCTTTCTTGTGTAATATGCTTTGATGAGGTACCTTGTCAAATGCCTTTTGGAAATTAAGTTACGCCACATCTACCAGGTGCCCTTTATGCACCTCAAATGTTACTTTGTTAAAAAATTTAAATAGCTTAGTTAAATTTGGATTCAATTTATTGTCATGTGTACCGAGGTACAGTGAAAAATATTGTTCTGCGTACAGTCCAGACAGATCGTTCTATACATAAGATAAACATAGGACTTTCGATAAATACACAATGTAAATACATAGACACAGACATCGGGTGAAGCATACGGAGTGTATTACTACTTGGTAGAGAAGATGTGTGAAGAGATCAGTTCAGTCCAGAAGAGGGTCATTCAGGAGCCTGGCAAAAGCAGGGAAGGAGCTGTTTTTGAACCTGTTAGTGTGTGTTCTCAGAGACTTGTATCTCCTGCCCAACGGAAGAAGTTGGAAGAGATAACAACCCAGGTGGGAGGGGTCTTTGATTATGGTGCCCGCTTTCCCAAGGCAGCGGGAGGTGTAGAGAGAGACAATGGATGGGAGGAGGTTTTGTGTGATGAACTGGGCTATGTTCACGACTCTAGTTTCTTACGGTCTTGGGTCGAGCAGTTGCCATACCAGGCTGTGATGCAGCCCAATAGGATGCTTTCTATGGTGCATCTGCACAAACTGGTAAGAGTCAGTGTGGGCATGCCGAATATCCTTAGTTCCCTGAGGAAGTATCGGGCCATTGTGCTTTCTTGGTCGTAGTGTCGAAGTCGGTGGACCAGGAGTTTGTTGGTGATGGGCACACCTAGGAATTTGAAGCTGTCAACCATCTCCACCTCGGCCCTATTGATGCAGACAGGGGTGTGTACGATACTTTGCTTCTTGAAGTCAATGACCAGCTCCTTAGTTTTGCTGACGTTGAAGGAGAAATTGTTGTCATTACACCACACCACTCGGTTCTCTATCTCCCTCCTATACTCATTGTTGTTTGAGATCCGACCCACTACGGTTGTGTCAGCAGCAAACTTGTAGATGGAGTTGGAGCCACATTTTGCCACACAGTCGTGTGTGTATACAGGGAGTATAGTAGGTGACTGAGAACGCAACCTTGCGAGGGACCCCCGTATTGAGAACTATCATGTTTTGTGTTTAACCTTACTGATTGTGATCTATGGGTCAGGGAGTATAGGATCTAGTTGCAAAGGAAGGAGCCAAGTCCTGGGTTTTGGAGTTTTGATATGAGCTTGGCTGAGATTAGTGTTGAAGGCTGAGCTGTAGTCACTGAATAGGAGACAGATGTCGGAGTCCTTGTTGTCGAGGTGCTCCAGAGATGAGTATCAGGCCAGGGAGATAGCATCTGCTGTGGACCGGTTGCAGCGGTATGCAAATTGCGGTTGATCAAGGCATTGTGGGAGTATGGAGTTGATGTGTCTCATGACCAACCTCTCGAAGCACTTCATAATGATCAACGTCAGGACCACAGGAATGTAGTCGTTCAGGCATGTTGACTGGTTCTTCTTTGGCACTGATTTGATGGTGGTCTTCTTGAAGCAGGTGGGAGTAAGGAGAGGTTGAAAATGTCCGCAAACAAACCCCGACAGTTGGTCCGCGCAGGATCAGGGTGCATGACCAGGGACCCAGTCAGGACCCATTGCTTTCCTGGGGTTCATTTTAATGAAGGGCGATCTGACTTCAGAAGTTGTGACGGTAGGTCTGGGTGTGTCCGAGGCTGCTGGGGCAGTTGACAACAGTTTGTGGTTTCCTGCTCGAAATGAGCATAGAATACATTGAGTTTATCGGGGAGGGGTGTGCTGCTGCCAGAGATTCTATTCAGCTTTGCTTTGTAGCCTGTTAGGTTGTTTATCCCTTGCCACAGCTGACGAGAGTAGGTGTTGTTAGTCCATGACTCTAGCTTAGTCTCATAATGTCTCTTGACATCCCTGATGACTTTGCACAGGTCGTACCTGGATTTCTTGATTAGGTCAGGGTCGCCTGTCTTGAACTCCTAAGACCTCCCTTTTCCCTTTCATGAAGCCAAGTTGGCTCTAACTCATCACATTGTATCCTTCTATAACCTCGGACTTTGCCTATGACAGGTATCATGCCACTAGGTCACCACCTAATCAAAATTCTAATATTAACAGCAAATTCCTGCTTACTTGCAAGGAGGTTAGTACCTAACATAGCAATAAGAATTGTAAGCTTAAAATATCATGCAAAACTAACCAAAATACAATAATGAAGTTCCAAAAAGCTACCATTTCACAGGTATCTGCCTTACAACCATACCATGACATTCTACATCACTTCATTTCATATAATCTCGTGGAACTAAAGTTCCCTGAACTGCTGAGTCAATTGCCAGTCCACTTCTAGTTTCAACTGAGATGGGACAAGAATGTCTACTGTAACGCACTTCTGAGGCGTAGGCTGCAGAGTCCAAAGTAAGGAAGCCACGCTCCTTTTTTCTTTACAGCACTAACTACCGTAAAGCAGTTTCAGTTAAGCAGGGAGATGGTAAGTTTGTATGGTGAGTGGGTAGGATGTGTGTGTGTGTGTGTGTGTGTGTGTGTGTGTGTGTGTGGGTGTGGGGTGGGAATGGTGTTGGTTGGTCTTGGGGACTGACCATGACTACCAATAGTAAAGGTTTTGCCTGAAACTTTTTTTCTTTTTTTATTATGTAGAGTACCTAATTGTTTTTTTCCAATTAAGGGGCAATTTAGCGTGGCCAATCCACCAACCCTGCACATCTTTGGTTTGTGGGGGGCAAGACCCACACAGACACGGGGAGAATGTGCAAACTTCACACGGACAGTGACCTGGGGCTGGGATCGAACCTGGGACCCCGGCGCCTTGAGGCAGCAGTGCTAACCACTGCACTGCCGTGCCACCCTAGGTTTTACATACAACACGAATCTTACCAGTGTCACACTTATTTCCTGTCACGCTTTCATGAAACCAGCACAATTACTATAAAATAACAACTCCCTTCAACTCGTCTGCAGGAAGCAGAACTGGAGATCTGCAGGTTCCACTGAAAATGCTTAAAATCATTAAATGCAGCATGACTTTCAAAGACAGAAGTTAATTACTGCTGTATTATTAAAGCTTGCATGTCGTTTCCAACTTTATCAGTTATAAATAGGCCGACATGCTGCCTTATAAATGGCTTTACACAAAAAACAATTTGATAGGGCTGCAAATGCTGGAAAAGAGTTTCATTTCTGAGACAGCTGTTTTTACTGTCCAGCTATGCTCCTCATTTAAAAGAGATAAATGCTATAATTAATTGTCCAATTATGTCAGCAATATTGGACAGCAGAAAGCCAATTCAGCAGGGTCTTCAGTGTTAATAGTTCCGCAAGCACGGTGTAACACAATACAGTTATGTCCACACTCCCTTTATATAAATGCATTTCTAGCAAGGCAATGATTGCATTGAATTCCTGCTGGAACATATTATGCTGGATGTCAGGAAATTCTATTTCTTCCGACAACAGATTAACTATTAACCACCAAATTTTCCTTATTTTCTGAAGCGGTTTCAAAATAACGGAAGTGTCTTCCTTAGCAGCATGAGAACAGCAAATTCAATTCTCTCCTCATCATTCCTCAGCTCCAATTTCACAGGGAGTGTGGTGACACAAATAGCAATGAACGCCATTCTCCATTATTGTTGCTCATTTGGCCCCATTCAATCTTATTGGAGGTTGCAATAGAACTCATGTGAGTTCTAAAACGATTAGGAAATTTTTGACTGCTTCAAAATCCAAATGACTGAATGCTGATCGTCAGTGTTACCTTGGCCAAATTAAACTGGCACTGTTACAACCTGCAAGTATATTTACATACTTGCCTTTCATCACTAACACATAGATAAGTGCAATTGCCACGGGATGTTCCAAAGTACTGTTGTCCAACATTACACCGTTGCTTATTGCAACCCCGTCTCCTTAGACAAGTGGAGGAACTGACTGAAACAAGCTACTAATTTGAAAGCATGTCATGCAAAACCATTCACTATCATAATGTGGGTCAGTTTTAACAATCTAGCACTTACTGGTTCCATTTCCACAGCTACAGTAAATTTTCAAAAACCTTTGACACCCCAGCTGCACTCCACAAGAATACACTTTCAGAATTCAGTCCATGGACCATAAAATTTACAAAGTTCTGCCAAAGCATAAAAAATGAATCCTGAAGAAAAATAAACATTCTACAGTTTTAAGTACTTATTAGCACCACCAAAGCAGAGATGTTAAATCGGATGGTTTCCCAACAGTCCCCTTTCAAAATCAAATTATTCTTTGTTCCGTCTATCTGCTTCTGTCGATCTTATTTAAATATTTTCCTTTAACATCTGACTGCTGAAAGGATTGGGGAATTTGCCACCACACAATTACAGGGCCCAAACATGCGACAATACCGAAAGGCAGCAAGTCATAAACCCCAGATGTTTCAGCTGCACCTCCCCCACTCCCACCATGGTACAAAACAAAACCACTAAACCAGTTCCTACAATGACAATTCCTCATACTGATATCTAAGTAGTACTGGAGAAATTGATGGCAATAAAAGCTGACAAATCCTCTGGACCAAATGACCTATATCTTATGGTTCTAAACAAGATGGCTGCCAAGTTAGAGGGGACATTGTTTGTGATGTTCCCAAATTCTCTAGATTCTGGAAAGCCCCAGTAAATTGGAAGGTGGGAAATGTAGCATTGCTGTTCAAGAAAGGAGGGAGAGAGAAAACAAGGAACTAGAGGCCAGTTAGCCTCACATCAAGAGTAGAGGAAATTCCAGAATCCATGATTTACAGAACACTTAGAAAATCATATAATATCGGCAGAGTCATCATGGTTTTCTTAAAGGGAATCGTGTTTGACAAATCTATTTGCATTTTTTTGAGGTTACAACCAATAATGGCTAATTAGTGTACTTGAATTTTATGAAGTGCCATCACTTGAAAAATTGTTGCACAAGAGAAGGGTTCATGGGGTAGAGATTAATATATTAGAATGCACTGAGGATTGATTAAAGGATAGAAAACAAGAGTATGAATTAGTAGGACATTTTCAAGTTGCCTTGTAGGTGCTGCAATATTCAGTGCTGGGGTCTCAGTTATTTACAATCTGTATTGTTGACTTTGATGAAGGGGTCAGGTGTAATGTATCCAGGTTTGCTGATGATACAAGGTTGATGGGAAAGTAAGCGGTGAGGAACTTTGGCAAGCAGGACCGGGGATGGGGCTTCCACCAGGTCCTGCCCCCAAAGGGTCGAAAGCCGCACAAACGGCAACATTAGCAGTGGCCTGTAGGTGGCAGCAACACCAGAGACAAGGGGCGCAATTCTCCGCACTCACGACGGTGCGGAGAATAGCGGGGGTCGTAAATTTTTACGGCCACGCTAGTCTGACGCCCTCCCGCTATTCTCCCCCCCCCCCCCCCCCACGCCCGACACGAATCGCTGCCGCCGTTTTTTTACGGCGAGCAGCGATTCTCAGTTGGCCGATGGGCCGAAGTCCAAGCCCTTTACGGCCGTTTTTATGAACGGCAAACACACCTGGTCTGGCCGTTCGTAAAAACGGCCGTAAAGTCCCGATTTTGGCAACCATGGCACCGATTGGCACGGCAGTACCACGGCCGTGCCAAGGGTGCCATGGGCCCGCGATCGGTGGGCACCGATCGCGGGCAGCGGGTCCGATTCCCGCGCACTCTTTGTCCTTCCGCCGCCCCGCTGTATCAATTTGCGGGGCGGCTGAGGGGCATCCCGGCCCGCGCATGCGCGGGTTTCACGCAAATGCACAATGTCATCCGCGCATGCGCGGGTTGGAGTCTTCCAATCCGCGCATGCGCGGCTGACGTCATGTGACGCATCAGCCGTCGCAAACTCTGGCAAGCGGGCTTAACGAAATTCGTTTTCCGGTCGGGGGGGGGGGGGGGGGGGGGAAGGGAGGCTGGCGTCAAACCCGCCCGTTTTTGACGCCAGCCTTACGATTTCTCCCTGTTTGGGAGAATCGCGCCCAAGGCGCCTCAATGGCTGGAAGAGAGTTGAGATAGTTTGAGGAGGCCAAGGCCAAGCAGAAGTAGGAAGTGATCGCTTGACCACTCAATTAGCATCCCATTATGCACCCAATCCACCACCTTTCCAGCCGATGGCTATATGGCCTGGCTGCGGAGAAGACTTCTGGTTTCCCTTCCCCCACCATTTTGACCAGAGTTGATTTGCGTACCACGAGTTCCCACATACAGCAACCAGCTAATGAACAGAATTTGTTTTTGTGATGATGGCTGAAGGATAAATAATGCCCAGGGACACCAGGGATAACGGGCCTGCTCTTCCATGTTGTACCTTATCAGACTATCCAAACACACGAGAGTATAGACTAGGCCTCAGTTTGACATCTCATCTGACTTTTTTCAATACGTTTTTACTGTTCAGCTGCAGAATTGAAAAGCTTGACCTGGTTTGAGAATGTTGGATGCTAACAAGTGTCAGAGGCAACCAAATATCCCACTTCTCAACACAGGACTCAGAAGAGCACAAAACGCAATCTTGAAACATTTCAAAATTTAATATTTTTATTTTTTTTAAAAAGAGGTTTTTTTTGTTCTTGCGCCACATGTAAGGATCGTCCTGTTTAAATCCTGTTTGTTCCCTGTTTTCTCCTTTCAATTTATTTCTTTTCTTATTACAATTTTTGTGCATGGATGATTAATGACTTTAAGGCAAAGCAGTTTACCTTTCATTCGAGCAGAAGCCGGGGGTGGGTTGAACTGAAGATGGACCTGTGACCTTAAGGCAAAGCAGTCTGCAGGAAGCTGCCAGCATTTCAAACCAGCAGATTCCAGAACGATCTGACTGACATCAGTGCTGACTCGGCTTGATGGACTTGGGTGGCAGCCAATGGACTGGCTCAGATTTCCGGGCTTTGCCAATAACCAGTGCTAATGTATCTCTCCTTAGTAAGGCTGGTTTTTCCTTAAGTTTTGCTTTGAGAGGCAGCACGGTGGCACAGTAATTAGCATTGCTGCATCATGGACAGAGGTCCCAGGTTCGATCCAGGCTCTGGGTCAATGTCCATGTGGAGTTTGCACATTCTTCCCTTGTTTGCGTGGGTTTCACCCCCACAACCCAAAGATGCGCAGAGTAGGTGGATTGGCCACACTAAATTGCCCCTTAATTGGAAAACATTAATTGGGTACACTAAATTTATAAAACAAAAACATTTTAAAGTTTTGCTTTGAGTTCAGAACTAGGAGCAGCTTCTTTGATTTTCTCTCTCCAAGATGTAAAAACTCCCTGAAAATCCCATGTGAAGACTTTGTTCTTTCCTCAGTAAGGCTGGAAGTCATTCTGGTAAAACAAGAAACCAATTAAGATTAAAACTCAAGTTGGTAACTAAGTTGAGGTGAAACAAAGAGTCTCAAGAAAGAAACAGGTATGAGGCTGATCCTGAATGAGAGCCCAGTTTAATAAAGGTTAAAATGACTCTCCAGAGGAAATCCTACTGCCTGGGAGTACTGAATGAATGTCTCTGCCAGAAGACCCTCACTAACATTACATCAATGGGTTTGATCATGCAACGTGCTGGGAGGACAGCCTGCTGCAGTCCTCAACATCGAAAGCAAGAACTCTTATTTTTGTTAACCTTAATCCCTATTATTTTCATTCCTTCCCACTCAGTGTTTTTCTGTCTTGTGTGTGTGTGTGTGTGTGTATGTGTGTGTGGTTAGAGGGTAGGATGGTCAGGGGGGGGGGGGGGGGGGGTAGTAGATAGCTGGGTGTTATTCTGTTGCAATTACTGCATATTTCAACTTTATTTCTGTTATAAATAGCTGTGTCCAATTTTCAAACCTGGTGACTGTAAACCATTGGGCAACCAAGGGCCAAAGATTTTGGGAATTGTACACAAATTATTGGTTAATTCAATTGTGTTGGGACTCTGGGGTCTGTGGGGCTGGAATTGACTGCGCACTAGTCCAGGGTGTCGCAGCACGCTAAATTGTTATTTACTGTTTGGATACTTTTAGATTTCGTAGAAGCCCTACAATGCAGAGGGAGACCATTTGGCCCATTGAGTTGGCACTGATCCACCCTATCCCCGCAACCCCACCTGATCTTTGGACATTATGGGGCAACTATTTTTTTAGCATGGCCAATCTCCCTAACCTGCACATCTTTGGACTGTGGGAGGAAACTGGAGCACCCGGAGTAAACCCACTCAGACACATGGAGAATGTACAAACTCCACACAGTCACCCAAGGATGAAATTGAACCCGGCTCCCTGGTGCTGTGAGGCAACAGTGCTAACCGCTGTGCCAGAGCTGAACTGATTGAGGACAATTCCCCATATTATCTGACAAATACTAGCAGCCCACTGAGATTTCAACAACAGGTTACTGCCGCGTATTGCACAAGCCCACAGTTGCAACGTTCACCACATATTCAGTTAATTTTCATTTTTGCCATTTACCCCAAAGCATTTACTGCATCTAATGACATTGTGGCACAGCACATTGAAGCACCGCCTGAGGCACCACCCAGATTAAATTTGAAAGTAATTAAGGCGACAAGATCGTGAGCTCAGATAAACAGACCGTACCAACAGTTACTGTTTTAAACAGTTATAGGCGATTGCAAGGCAGGGAAGTGCTTAGCCACCATGGCTATTCTTGCTCCCATGAAATAATATGGACCAACCGTACTCACAAGATGGCCGCAATGTCACAGCATTTGTTTTTAATGCAGAACTCTCTGAAATGTGACACGGGTGGGGACCATTCAGAGGGATTGGAAATTTGAAACTGTGTCATAACCCATAGAACAAATTTGTTATTACACAGAATATGACTTTTGCTGGCAATACCCACCACTGGAGATATATAAAGTCTGCTGGGCAAACAGCTCAGAGCGACACAGAACACAGAGCACAAATCTTGCTGTGTTAGACAATTAAGGCTGATGGTTGAACAAAGGACTGACTAATTAAGAGTTTATCACTGCAATTATTTAGGTCTGGCCGCAGCAGGTACTTTCTGTCGTTTTGTTTTTTTTACTTTCTAACTACATACTTTACAGAAACTCCAGGAGGGTAATCATGCAGACTACTCACATAGTGCAAACATTAGTTTTCCATTGATTTCAAAAAATGACCAAAATATCTGAGAAGGTAAAAAAAGTTTAAAAGTCAAATATCGCAAGAAAACAAATGTGTACAATTATTTGTTCCGTGCCGAGGTGATGTTAATATATATATTTTTTTAAACTTAAATCCACTTGCAAATGCTGGGGTATGGATTCCACCAGGTTACTGCAGTAAAGACTGCAACATGTAATCAAGCCACGGAAAGCATTTGCTAGTGAAAATTTGATCAACTGTCAGGAGACTGAACATGGGAAAGAGGATTTTGTGCAGATGTGGAAAATACAGGTCAGGTCAACCCCCTGGAACAGGCAACAAACAACAGTTAACTTGCTTCGCCTCATCAGTCACAACTAGTTAACAAAACTAGCATTGCCACTGATAGTGAGCGGTAAGCTGCAGGGGGAGAGGGTGGTGTTGGTAAATGTGTACACCCCAAATTGGGATGATGCTGGTTTCATGAGGCGTATGTTGGGCCGCATTCCTGGCCTGGAGGTGGGGGGCCTGATCATTGGGGGGGGGGGGCTTCAATACGGTGCTGGATCCCCTACTGGATCGTTCTAGTTCAAGGACAGGCAGGAGGCCGGCGGCGGCCAATGTGTTGAGGGGGTTTATGGACCAGATGTGAGGAATGGATCCCTGGAGGTTTGGGAGGCCGAGGGCTCGGGAGTACGCTTTTTTTCTCCCATGTGCACAGAGTTTATTCCCTTATTGATTTCTTTGTCCTGAGTAGAGGACTGGTCCCGAGGGTGGAGGAGGCCGAATATTCGGATATTGCGATTTCGGACCATGCTCCGCATTGGGTGGATCTGGAGACGGGGGAGGTGCGGGACCAGTGCCCGCTTTGGCGTCTGGACGTGGGGTTGTTGGCTGATGAGGAGGTGTGTAGGAGGGTCCGGGGATGTTTCGAGAGGTACCTCGAGGTCAATGATACTGGGGAGGTCCGGGTGGGAATGGTGTGGGAGGCTCTGAAGGCAGTGATTAGGGGGGAGCTGAACTCCATCCGAGCCCATAGGGAGAGGGGGGAGAGGAGGGAGAGGGGGGAGAGGAGAGAGAGGGAGAGACTGGTGGGGGAGCTGTTGAGTGTAGATAGGAGGTACGCGGAGGCCCCGGAGGAGGGATTGCTGGGGGAGCGGCGTAGCCTGCAGGCCAAGTTTGATTTATTGACCACCAGAAAGGCGGAGACACAGTGGAGGAAGGCGCAGGGAGCGGTCTACGAGTATGGAGAGAAGGCGAGCAGGATGCTGGCGCATCAGCTTCGCAAGCGGGACGCGGCTAGGGAGATTGTTGGAGTGAAGGATAGGGGTGGGAATGTGGTGCGGCAGGGGGCAGAGGTCAATGGGGTCTTTAGGGACTTCTACAGGGAACTGTACCGGTCGGAGCCGCCGGTGGTGGGAGGGGGAATGGAGAGCTTTTTGGACAGGCTCCGATTTCCAAGGGTGCAGGAGGAGCAGGTGGAGGGACTGGGGGCGCCGATCGAGTTGGAGGAGCTGGTCAGAGGGATTGGCCACATGCAGTCAGGGAAGGCGCCGGGACCGGATGGGTTCCAGGTTGAATTTTATAAGAAATACGCGGACCTGCTGGGCCCCCTGCTGGTTCGGACCTTTAACGAGGCATGGGAGGGGGGAGTTTTGCCCCCAACGATGTCACGGGCGCTGATTTCCCTGATCCTGAAGCGAGATAAGGACCCCTTGCAGTGCGGATCATATAGGCCAATTTCACTGCTGAATGTGGACGGCAAGTTGCTGGCAAAGATCTTGGCCACTAGAATAGAGGACTGTGTGCCGGGGGTGATACATGAAGATCAGACGGGTTTTGTGAAGGAGAGGCAGCTGAACACTAACGTGCGATAATGATAATGATGCCGGCGGCAGAAGGAGAGGCGGAGATTGTGGTGGCATTGGATGCGGAGAAGGCCTTTGATAGGGTTGAGTGGGAGGTGTTAGAGAGGTTCAGGTTTGGGGTGGGGTTTATTAAATGGGTGAGGTTGCTGTACGAGGCCCCGATGGCGAGTATAGCGACAAATGGGAGGAGGTCCGAGTACTTCAGGCTCCACCGTGGGACAAGGCAGGGGTGGCCCCTGTCCCCCTTGCTATTTGCGTTGGCAATTGAGCCTCTTGCCATGGCTTTCAGGGAGTTGGGGAGGTGGAGGGGTCTGGTGCGGGCTGGGGAGGAGCACCGAGTGTCACTTTATGTAGATGACTTGTTGCTGTATGCAGCAGACCCGGTGGGGGGAATGCCGGAGGTGATGGAGATTCTTGCTGAGTTTGGGAGTTTCTCGGGCTATAAATTGAACCTGGGCAAGAGTGAGCTGTTTGTTGTACACCCGGGAGATCAGGAGGAGGGGATTGGTAGGCTCCCGCTAAAGAGGACAGTGAGGAGTTTTAGGTACCTGGGGGTTCAGGTGGCTAGGAGTTGGGGGACTCTGCACAAGCTTAATTTTACTAGGTTGGTGGAGCAGATGGAGGAGTTTAAAAGGTGGGACATGCTGCCGTTGTCGTTGGCGGGTAGAGTACAGTCCGTTAAAATGATGGTGCTTCCGAGGTTTTTGTTTTTGTTTCAGTGCCTCCCCATTTTCATTCTGAGGGCCTTTTTTAGGAGGGTGAACAGCAGCATTCTGGGATTTGTTTGGGCGCACGGGACTCCGAGGGTAAGGAGGGTATTTTTGGAACGGGGCAGGGATAGAGGGGGGCTGGCGCTGCCCAACCTCTCAGGGTACTATTGGGCGGCTAACGTACCGATGGTACGTAAGTGGGTAATGGATGGGGAGGGGGCAGCATGGAAACGGATGGAGAGGGCGTCCTGTGGAGGCACGAGCCTGAAGGCACTGGTAACGGCGCCGTTGCCGCTCCCTCCAACGAGGTACACTACGCGCCCAGTGGTGGCGGCTACCCTCAAAATTTGGGGGCAGTGGAGACGACACAGGGGGGAAGTGGGGGGCTCGGTGGAGGCCCCGCTGCGGGGGAACCACCGCTTTGTCCCAGGGAACATTGATGGCGGGTTCCTGGGGTGGCATAGGGCGGGCATTAGGAAGTTGGGAGACCTGTTCATTGACGGGAGGTTTGCGAGCCTGGGTGAACTGGAGGAGAAGTTTGAGCTCCCCCCGGGGAATATGTTCAGGTACCTTCAGGTCAAGGCATTTGCTAGGCGGCAGGTGGAGGGGTTCCCTTCGCTGCCCCCGCGGGGGGTAAGGGATAGGGTGCTTTTGGGGGTGTGGGTTGGGGATGGGAAGGTGTCTGACATCTACCAGGTGATGCAGGAGGTGGAGGAGGCGTCGGTAGAGGAGCTGAAGGCTATGTGGGAAGTGGAGCTGGGGGAGCAGATTGAGGAGGGGACATGGGCGGACGCCCTGGAGAGGGTGAACTCCTCCTCTTTATGTGCCAGGCTTAGCCTCATCCAGTTCAAGGTACTGCACAGGGCTCATATGTCCAGGACGAGGATGAGCAAGTTTTTTGGGGGTGAGGACAGGTGCATTAGGTGTTCGGGGAGCCCAGCGAACCATGCCCATGTGTTTTGGGCATGCCCAGCACTGGGGGAATTCTGGCAGAGGGTGGCGAGGACGGTGTTGAGGGTGGTAGGGTCCAGGGTCAAGCCAGGCTGGGGACTCGCGATATTTGGGGTTGGGGTGGAGCCGGGAGTGCAGGAGACGAAAGAGGCCGATGTTTTGGCCTTTGCGTCCCTAGTACCCCGGCGGAGGATCTTGCTGCAGTGGAAAGATGCGAGACCTCCGAGCGTGGAAAGCTGGATCAATGACATGGCGGGATTCATTAAGCTGGAGAGGGTCAAGTTCCCCTTGAGGGGGTCGGTACAAGGGTTCTTTAGGAGGTGGCAGCCTTTCCTCGACTTTCTGGCTCAACGATAGGGGGGGGGGTATTGTTTAAGTTAATTCGCTTATTGTTAATTTATCTTGTTGTTTATTGGGTTTGGGGGGGGGGGGTGGGGGGGTTTGTTACATGCGTTGTTACGGGTGCCGGGGGGGGTGTTTATTATTGTTATTATTATTATTGTTCTGTTGATATATATTTTTCAAAAATTCCCAAAAAAATTATTTTTTTAAAAAATAGTATTGTCACAGTCAACAGAACACGGGAAATCTATGAGATCAAATCAAGTACATTGCACATTTTCTAGATTTTCTTACACTTATACACCAACTTGATGTGTGACAGGATTTATTGTCAAGAACAAAATTACATTTTGTACATTTATTAAAAATAAAGGCACGATAATTGTTTTTCTTTTGTGTCCAAGACAAATTAAACAAGAAAATTCTATTCGCTCGTGTCTAAAATTAGTAATGCCAATGAAAATGGCATTGTAGTAGGTCTACCAGCAAAGTGTTAAAACGCCGAACCCATAACTTTAAAGAAGGAATTTTGATATATACTTGAAAAGGAAACACTTAAAAAGGCGACAGGGAAACAATAGGGGAGTGGGACTAATTAAATTGCTCTGTCAAAATGCTGGCACATGCCAAAATGCCTCTGTGCTATAGGATTCTATTCCATATGGCTTAACAACTCACCTTGATTAACCACATTTAAAGTAGTGCCCAGAGGGGTTTAACGAGAGTGACACCAATAAAAATCCAAACCAGGACAGATGTCCAAAAGCTTGATCGAAGAAGTAGGTTTTAAGAAGCATCTTAAAAGGGGCGAGTTAGAGAGTGGAGAGACTGATGGAGAAAATTCCTGAGGCTAGGCGTAAGGCAGCTGAAAGCATGACCAGTAATGGTCAACCAAGTAAACGGGAAATTCAGTAAGCTGCAAAATGTATCAATTCCAATACAAAGTCCATCCCGTTCAGGTGTCAGCGTCGCCTCATCCTCAGTGATTGGTTCACAAGCAGGCTGTTGTACAACATGTACCATCTTAGGATGAGGGAATAGTAGCTTCTCAAAGACCAACCACAGGACCAGGCCAATGCCGTCACTTTCAGACCCATTTGACCCGGGGTCGCAACACAACAAAGAATTCTTAGAAAAACACCCAAAGTCTTTGGTTTTTGACTGCCCAATAACTAGTCACGAAGTTTGTAAATTTAAACTCAATTAATCTTATTAATAACAATAATATGATTCAATATGCAGCAAATACAACTGGTTAACTATTATCTAATTACTCAGTCACCCCATCCCCCTTTAACTGGCCCCCAACCTCAACACACACGCACCAGACAAACAAACACAGAGCAGAAAAGAACGGTGTAAAAATAATGATCAAATTAAAAGGATAAGATCTTTGTTTCAGATGGTTGTCCTCTAGCGACCACACCTTCCTTTAGTTTAAGCTTTCAGTTGAGGTTTATGCTGTAATGCTTTCACTATAGATTCATCCAGGTTCTCTGTAGGTTCAAAAATATAGCAGCTAAGGCAGCACGGTGGCGCAGTGGGTTTAGCCCTGATGCCTCACGGCGCCAAGGTCCCAGGTTCGATCCCGTCTCTGGGTCACTGTCCGTGTGGAGCTTGCACATTCTCCGTGTTTGCGTGGGTTTCGCCCCCACAACCCAAAGATGTGCAGGGTAGGTGCATTGGCCTCACTAAATTGCCCCTTAATTGGAAAAAATGAATCGGGTACTCTAAATTTATTTTTTTAAATATAGCAGCTATGCAGCTTTTCTGGATAAAG
Organism: Scyliorhinus canicula; assembly: GCF_902713615.1. Taxonomy (NCBI): domain Eukaryota; kingdom Metazoa; phylum Chordata; class Chondrichthyes; order Carcharhiniformes; family Scyliorhinidae; genus Scyliorhinus; species Scyliorhinus canicula. Next base: position 41,877,718 of record NC_052151.1, on the reverse strand, counting down.
AGAGTGTGTGTGAGAGAGAGAGAGAGAGAGACAGACAGACAGACACTCACACAGCTTCTTCTCGAAGCATCCAGAACCTGACAGTCCTTCCCTTCGTCCTCTGAAAACCATCGCACTCGGGTAGGACCAAATCACTGCCTGTTGCTGGACAGAATACGTCCCTTTGGCCAATTCATTGGCCAGCAGCCAACCAAGCGAACAGAGTCCTTCTGATCTCTCAGCTGCTACAAAATCTGAGTTCTTCTCTTTGAAAGCTAGCAGTGTACTATTTTGTTAACTTTGAGTTCCTCACTTCCTCTGCTTGACTTAAAGGTATATTAAGCATCCATTGATCAAAAATTATAATGGCAAATAAAAGAAATGGAAAATAAGGGCATCAACAGGAAGGGCCCTGACAAGTGGATTAAAATCTGGAAATGGGAAAGACTTGCATTTAGATAGTTAATCACCGGCCATCCCAACTTGCTTCACAACCAATGAAACCCATTTTGAAATGAGGCTCCTGTTGTAATGTTGAAAACATGGCAGCCAATTTGCCAAGTTCCCACAAAGGGCTACGTGTCAATGGCGAAATAAGCAGTTGTGATGTCAATTCAGGGGTAAATATTAGCCAGGATACTTAAGGATAATTCTCCTGCTCTTCTGCCAAACAATATCATCTACCCTCAGATTTTTTTTACACCCAGTCAAGATGGGAAACAAGGCCTCAGCTTAATGTCATATCGAAACGACAGCTTCTCCAACAGTACAGCTTCTTCACTGGAATTTCAGCCTTGATTTTTGTGCTTTAGTCCTGGTTTGGGATGTGAACACACAACCTTCCAACGCAGGGGAAAGTGCTACCAACTGAGTCACTGCTGACACACACAGAATACATACATAGAATCATAGAATTTACAGTGCAGAAGGAGGCCATTTGGCCCATCGAGTCTGCGCCGGCCCTTGGTAAGAGCACCCTCCACTCTATCCCCTTAATCCAACGTAACCTTTTGGACACTAATGGGCAATTTAGCATGGCCAATCCACCTAACCTACACATCTTTGGACTGTGGGAGGAAACCAGAGCACCCGGAGGAAACCCACGCAGACACGGGGAGAACGTGCAGACTCCACACAGTCACCCGATGCCGGAATTCAACCCGGGAACCTGGAGTTGTGAGGCAGCAGTGCTAACCAATGTGCCACCGTGCCATTTATCAGAAATGATCACACTCAAATTTTACATTCCAAAAGGATAAAGAATTCCGTCAGATTTATTTTGGGGGGGGGGTGCAGGTCCAGGAAATTTTAACCATTAATACCATTTTGTCAGCCATCTGTTTTCTGACTTTCTGCAGACATGATCCAAGAACACAGATTGGAGAAGGAATGCAATAAATTTTCAATGAGCCACACTATGTTCTCACTATGTTCTCCAGTAAACAACGCTCCCAGTCTTTTGCAGGAAGTGGTGCAGATCTGATTACTCAAACTGATATTAAAAGGACAGTTCAGCGCAACAGCAAATGTTGAATGTTTGAAAAGACAGATGTGGTTATGTGCAATAGATCACCATTACCGTACCTCCGCCAACAGGTATTACCTGATGCAGTCTTTGCACTTAAAGATTACATCCATAACAGCACCAATCTTCAATTTATAGCTTCTCCAGTATTGGAACATGTCCAGCAAAATGGTTCGAAGTGAACGTTTATTATTTGGCAATGTAAGCTAAGTCTTATAATACTTTCCTCTATTCCTAAACAGGCAGACCATTCATTAATCGAGCTCCTACCTCTGAAAGCTCAAATGGAGCACCTTGGCTTTCAAAGGTTGCAAAGTGTCCGCTTTTTTCAAAGTTTTATTTTCAACGTCTTTGTCAGTGACTTTTTTTTGTCATTTCATTATCTTCTATTTATCTGGGTCTCATTTCTGCAGCTGCTACAACATCCCATCCAGTCAACCACTGGAGTCATCCAGATACTATCGCATCAAATTTCTCCATCTTCCAGAGGTGAACCACAGACTTTTGTTGGTTTACTGCCTTCAGCTGACGCCATATTCCTTAATGCTTGCTGGGATTCTGAGATCTAATGTTGGATGAGTTTCAATATCCTTCCCTCCCAAGCCATTGTCTCAGGATGAATCAGACTGTTCACAACTTTGGGATCCCATTCTACCACTATATGTATAGTATCCAAACCTATACCGTCCCCATTACAAGAAGCGGCTACCTTTGTTATTCCCCTGCTCCTTAGTCAGCTCACCTGCTGCTGAAATGTTCATATATGACTGCCACCTCTAGGCCCGATCATTCCCATTCTCTCTTGGCTGGTCTCCCATTCTCTCCCTACATAAAGTGCAGCAAATCTGAAAGTCTACTGCCTGTACCTTACCCTGCATCGAATCGCTCTCACCCTGTTCTTGCTGATGTACATTGCCTCCCAGTGCCCTGAAGTTTTGTCCTCATTCTGGAGTTGATCCGCAGCCTTAACCCTTCCAATCACCAGGATTGCAACTTGCCCCCAACTTTCTGTTACTCTAATTCTTCCCCATGCATCTGATTCTTTCCTCAAAGGCGCCATAGTCCCAAATGACCATAGGCTGCTTTCACCTTTGAGGGGGAGAACTGACTGGTGGTGATTTAGCCTGAGGATCACCACACCTCAGGCCAGGGGCAAGGTTGAGAAGGCGGGGCCTCCATGAATAACCTCAGCTGGGATGGGAATTGAACCCACGCTACTGGCTTGAAGCCCTCCTCTGGTCCCCTCAACTTGAACTTAATCTTCTCCAACCGGAGAAAGTTGTACAAATCTCCCAGCCAAGCCACTACTCGAGGCATTTCTGACCTCCAATTTAACAAGATCCTTCACTAGGCAATTAGAGAGGCAGCGGCCACAACACCGTCCCCCTTCCCCTCCAGAATCTTCAGAACATCCGAGACCACAAAAATCACCATCACAGGGTCCGGCCTGACCTCCACTCCCTGCAATCCTGGAAAGCGTTCTAAAACACGCCTTCCCACGCTCTCCAGCTTCCCTATGCAGCACTTTGAACTGAATCAAGTTCATTCTCACGCAAGAGGAGGTTGAGTTCACCTTCCGCATCACTTCACACCACATCCCCCAACCTATTTCCCTGCCCAATCCCTCCATCCATTTACTCTTGATCGTCACCACTTGCGCCCCACTCTGCTCCCCCAACAACCATATATATCTGCAAACCTGCCCTCCCCCAGGCCATCAGGAAGCAGCAGTTGTCCCAATAGTGTGTACTGCAGTAACTGGGGGGGAAGCGCCCTCCACTCTTTTCGCAAAGTCCCGCACCTTCATATACCTGAAGTCACTGCCCCTCGGCAGCTCAAACCTCTCCCACAGCTCACCCAGTCCTGCAAAGTTCCCTCCCGAGAACGTGTCCCTGACATGCTCCAGCCCCGCCTCCCATATATTCCATCCATCTCCCCCGGCTTGAACGTGTGGTTCCCACACAGTGATGTCAGCACCAACATCCTTTCCAGCTGAAAATGCCTCCTGAAATGGTTCCACACCCTGACCGCCGATTGCGCCACTGGGCTGCCCGTATATTTCTCCGGGGCTAGTGGCAACGGGGCCATCACATGGTCTTCAGACTGGATCCCCTATAGGACTCCTCTTCCAACCTGACCCACTCTGCCTGCCTGCCTGCTCCCCCACCCTGCACCAACCTCCCCCTTCTGTCTCAGCTTCTACAACCAAGCCCTCTTCACCCTCGGCACCTTTCCTGTCCATATGAACTCCGCGATCAGCACCTCCATCCTCCAGAAGGCCTTAGGGAGAAATATCAGGAGGGCCTGAAAGTCAAACAGGAACCTTGGCAGCACATTCATCTTACCACCTGCACCATCCCTGCCAGCTTCAAGTGCAAAGTGTCCCACCTCTTAAAATCCCCTTAACCTCCTCCACTAACGGTGTCAAATTCTACCTGTGCATCGTGGCCCACTCTCGCATCACCTGATTCCCCAAATACCTCAACCTCCCTCCTGCTACCTTAAATGGCAGTGCCTCCAAATTGGTCTCCCACCCAGCCACATTCATCGGAAGTACCTTGCTCTTCCCAACATTCAACTTATACCTGGCGAAGGCCCCAAATCTCTCTAATAGGCCCATAATCCTGCCCATACTCTGACACAAACAGCAACAGCTTGTCCGCGTACAACGGCACCCAGTGCTCCCCGCAGTGTCCCTCACCACTCAGCAGACGCATGAAGGGCCATTGCCAACACGAATAACAGTGGCGTCAGTGAGCTCTCCTGCCTCGTTCCCCTGTGCAATCCAAAGCCTGGTGAACTCATCTCGTTCGTGCGCACAATTGCCACTGGGGATACATGTAACAGGCGCACCCACACCACAAAGTTCGGCCCACAGAATATTTTCTTAACCACTAGCAGCTGTGAAAGAGGAGAGATATTTGGGTGACCATGTACATAATTCACTAAAAGCTAGTGTACATGTACAAAAAGTAATTCAACTCAAGAGGGTTGAAATTCGATGAATCTTGGTCAAGCCCCAATACTGCAATCAGTTCCCGGCACAGAATCTCAAGGAAGATATATACCTTTGTGAGGTATAAGAGGGCATATTCGAAAGAATAACACATGAAGTTAAAACAGGCAGCATTAATTTTCTTAGATTTCCTCAAGTTTAGAAGATTGCGAGGTGGGGGTACATGTTAAAACCATCTCCTCCAATGGGAAATCAAGAACAAGGAGCATAATCTTGGAATTATAGTTTGGCCATTCAGGAGTGAAATCAAGAAGCAATCTTTCTACACAGAATAATGGAAATCTGTACCTAGTTCCCCAAAAGTTGTGGACTCTGGATTAGAGAGTTCTGTTAGGTTTATAATGTTCAGATAAAATGGAGGCGAGATACAGGTCAGTCATAACCTAATAGATTCAAAAGGGCTAAATAGCCGACTGCTGCCAAGGTTCCTTGGACAGCTCCTTCCAAACCTGCATGGGGACAACACCATCAGCAACTTCCCCTCCAAGCCACACATCGCCCCAATTCGGAACTATATCACCTTCCCTTCACTCTCGTTGGATCAAAAGCCTGGAACTCCCTTCCCAATAACCTACTCCACATATACTGCATCAATTCATGGCCATCTTCAAAGGCAGTTAGGGATGCGAGCAACACCCACATCTTGTGCAAGAAAAAAATATTTCCCATCAGAATGTGACATAATGACAGCGCAAGTGGGGGAGGAACTGCGCTCAACTCCCAACCACAAAAGAATACAAGGTTGAGCCTTGATGCTGTCCATCAATCGTATTCACTTACTTCACATCGTGTAGGCGTTCACCCAAGCCTTTCAATACAACACCCCCGCTGTGTGATCCTGCATCTCAGGGTGAAGGAAAAACTGAGTGAATCTAAATCCCCCTCAGTTTCTAATGAGAAGTGGATTGACATTGACAGCAGCACTGACTGTCCCACCCTCCAGGATGGAGGAGGTGCTGGTGGCACACTGCCTGGAAAATCATTTATTTCACTCAAAAAGCACGACAGCTCCAGTAACGTTACCCAAATTCAGCAGCATTCATTTACTGAAAATGCAATATTTGTCCAGTATTACAGACGATGCTTAATTGCTATAATCTGTGCTAGTTATCCACTTTCATTGCTTTCATTAAAAAGGCTGCTGGCAAGAGGCTGACGGTGGATTTACTTTGATTTAAAAGGACACGTTTCCATAAAACGGTTACTGTTTCACTCTAGTCTGTGCAGCTCTACTTAGAAAGAGATCCCATTTTTCCAGTATTATGCCATCACACCACACCACAGCTCCAACGTCTTACATGGTTGCATTCTTGGATGTTACTTTCCTGAGCACGAAGTTAAGAATTAATTTCATTTTGAGAAGAAGGAGCCAAGCAGAGGAACGAGCCTCCGCGGAGACAGAAAGCCGGACTCACATCCCTCCTGATACCATCGACCATCGCTACTCCTCAGTCAACTTGGCAAGATGTCTGGAGTAGGAGCCCTGCAAAAGTGAAATATATACCCCCCCCCCCCCCCCCCCTCCGCAAACATAATTCAGACAGGAACAGGAAATGCTCTCTGAGAAAGTCCAAATCCACAACCGTTAAGACTCAAAATAATTAGTTCCTGGAACCATGTTAAGAACAGATTAAAATGGGGCAAACATTTTATGATATGCGATTTGTCCTTCTGGATTTTGAACAAGAGAATAAAATTCCAGATCATAATCTACTGGAAATGTTATGACAAAAGGAGACCATAAACTTCCTAAAAAGGAAAATTAAGCTGTTATCAAATTCTCTACAAGCCTCCACTGTCAGCAGAATCATGTCTTTAACCGGTGCTGCTTTCTAACTTTGGCAGTGCACATCCTTAAACTTCTCCACAATAATACCGCAACAAAATTATGCAGCACAATTTAGCTTCGCACCCAGAATATTGACACTCCAAGCGCTCATGGGCTATGGGAGTAATTGGCAAATCAGCATTTCTCACCCGTGCCTAATTGCCTCAAGAGGTTGGGTGTTGAGCACCCTTCCTGAACCGCTGCTGTCCATGTGTAGATAAATTCAGTGCAGTTAGAATGTGGTCTTCCAGATGGTCACACCCAGCAATAGGATATTGTTACTATTACGGAGACATGGTTAAAGGAGGGCCAGGACTGGCAGCTTAACACTCAGGGAAATCTTAGACAAGGCAGAGGGGGGTAGCAGAAAGGGAGGAGGAGTTGCATTACTGGTTAGGGAACATATCACATCTGTGATGAGGGAGGATAGCTTGGAGGGGTCCTGCAGTGAGGCATCATGGGTAGAGCTCACAAATAGGAAGAGTGCAAACACAATGTTGGGTTGTACTATAGGCCTCCCAACAGCCTGCAGGATATAGAGGAACAGATATATAGTCAGATTCTGGAAAGATGTGAAAATAGCATGGTTGTTGTGGTGGGTGATTTTAATTTCCCCCATATAGACTGGGACTCCCTTAGCATCAGGGGTTTGGTTGAAGAGCAATTGGTTAAGTGTGTCCAAGAAGGTTTTTAAAAACAGTATGCAACCGGGGAGGGGGCCTTACTGGACCTGGTATCGGGAAATGAGCCTGGCCAGGTGGTCAAAGTTTCAGCAGGGGAACATTTGCGAATAGTGATCATAATTCCGTAAGTTTTTAAATACTCATGGATAAGGACAAGAGTGATCCCTCGAGTGAGGATGCTGAATTGGAGGAAATCCACCAACAGAATTTGGCAAGAGCTGGAGAATGTGGATTGGGAGCAGCTGTTTGAGGGTAAATCCACATTTGATATGTGGGGAGTCTTTTGAAGACCAGTTGATTAGAGTGCAGGACAGGCATCCCTGTGAAAATGAAGGACAGAAATGGCAGGATTAGGTAACCACGAATGACAGGGAAATTGTGAGACTACTCAAAAAGGAAAAGGAAGCATACGCAAGGTCTTGGCAACTAAAAACAGATGAAGCTTTTGAAGAATATAGGGAAAGTAGGAACAAACTCAACGGGGAGTTAGGAGGGCTAAAAGAGGCCATGAAATGTCATTGGTAAGCAGGTGCAAGGAAAATCCCAAAGGCCTTTCATACATATATAAGAAGCAGGAGGGTAGCGAAGGAAAGAGTAGGTCCACTCAAGGGAAAAGGAGGGAAGTTATGTGTGGAGTCAGAGTAAGTGGTGTGATCCTTAATGAGCACTTTGTATCAGTATTCACCAAAGAGAGGGACATGATGGATGTTGAGGGTGTGTGTGAATACTCCAGGACATGTCAGCATAATGAAGGAGGAAGTGTTGGATATCTTAAAATGTATTAAGGTAGACAAGACTCCTGGGCCGGATGGGATACATCCCAGGTTACTGTGGGAGGCAAGAGAGGAAATAGCTGGGGCCTTAACAGATACATTTGCATCAGGTGACGTTCCAGAGGACTGGAGAATAGCCAATATTGTCCCTTTGTTTAAGGAGGAAAGCAGGGATAATCCAGGTAATTATAGGTTGATGTGCTGGGGAAGCTGATGGAGAAAATACTGAGGGACAGGATTTATTCACATTTGGAAGCAAATGGACTTGTTAGTGATAGGCAACATGATTTTCTGAGGGGAAGGTCATGTCTTAACAACTTGACAGAGTCTTTTGAGGAGGTGTCAAAATTAATTGGTGATGGGAAAGCTGTGGATTCCATCTCCATGGACTTTAGTAAGGTGTTCGACAAGGTCCCTCATGGCAGACTAGTACATAAGGTAATGTCGTATGTGATTCGGGATGTGCGAGCTAGATGGATAAAGAACTAACTTGGCAACAGGAGACAGAGAGTAGCAGAGGAAGGGAGTTTTTCATAATGGAGATTTGTAACTGGTGGTGTTCCACAGGGACCAGTGCTCAGACCACTGTTGCTTTTAATTTATACAAATGATCTGGAGGAAAATGTAGATGGTCTGATTGGCAAGTTTGCAGATGACACTAAGATAGGTGGAGCTGCAGGCAGTGAAGGGGATTGTCAGAGAATACAGCAGAATATAGATAGATTGGAGAGTTGGGCAGAGAAGTGGCAGATGGAGTTCAATTGAGACAAATGCGAGGTGAAGCATTTTGGAAGATCAAATTCAGATGTGAATTATGCAATAAATGGCAAGAGCCTGAGGAGCATTGACATACAGAGGGATCTGGGCTTTCGGGTCCATAGTTCCATAAAAGTGGCAATGCAGGTGAATAAAGTGGTCACGAAGGCATACGCTTGCCTTCATTGGCTGGGGCATTCAGTACAAGAGTTAGCAGGTTATGTTACAGTTGTATAAAACTTAGTTCGGACACTTTTGGAATAATATTGCGTGCAGTTCCGGTCACCACGCTACCAGAAGGACGGGGATGATTTGGGGAGAGTGTAAAGAAGATTTACCAGGATGCTGCCTGGTCTGGAGGAGATGTTAAATAAACTTGGATTATTTTTGTTGGAAAGACTGAGGCCGAGGGGAAACTTGATTGAGGTCTACAAAATTATAAGAGGTATAGACAGGGTGAATAGTCAGAAGCTTTTTCCCAGGGTGGAAGACTCAATTACAAGGGTTCAAGATTAAAGAGGGACAATTTGAGGGAGATGTGCGGGGAAAGTTTTTCATACAGAGGGTGGTGGGTGCCTGGAACCGTTGCCAATGGAGGTGGTGGAGGCAGGCATGATAGCAACGTTTAAGATCTTGATAGACACATGAATGGGCGGGGAATGGAGGGATGCAGATCCTTTGGATAATAGGTCTAAATAAGGAATCTGGATTGGCACAGGTTTGGTGGGCCGAAGGGCCTGTTCCTGTGCTGTAATGTTCTTTGTTCAAATGGTGAAGGAACAGTGATATAGTTCCATGTCAGGATGGTGAGTGACTTGGAGGGGAGTTTGCAAGCAACGACATTCTCTTTCTTCTTGAAAATACAGAAACATGTGTCATTTGAAACATGGAAGTCTGTCAATATCTGGTCTGAGAGGATACGGGGAAAGATCCCACAAAAAGTTAATAGCAGCTGCAAAGAGCAGGATTATAAGATGCAGATTCTTTCTCACAAGCAGGCTTAGCAAACACACAGGTTTCATGTAATAAGCTAAAACAATGGCTCACACCTTTATTGAAAGTAAATATCTTAGGAAGCATCTGGAAAAGCATGGATGAGAGTTTCAATTGAATTAAGTGACGGATGTTTAAAACAGGCAGGTCTTTCAAGTGATAACCAAGTTAAATTTTAGCATACAGCTAAAAGCAAAGTTTCACACCTTAATTGAAATTAACTCTCTTAGTAAACAGCTGGAAAGGATGGATGATACTCAGTCGAATTTGGTGTCAATTCTAAGTGTAAAATTCTACTAACATCAAGTCAATTAAAAGAAAATTGGAGATGACCTGTCTACAAGAAACATAATTTAAAGTCAAAATCAAAGGCAAAGTTATGAGCTGGGGACAATTGGAAAATTAAACGATTCAAAATCAAAAATAAAAGTAGCACCTATTGAAACCAAAGCATTTTTAATCAGATCTGAGAGATGACGTTATGCCCAAAATGAATAATTAGTTGTACTAAAATGTTTACATCAAAAATACTTTTTAAATCAAAGTGAAATAAGTTAATTTACAACAAGGCTCTAAAACTTAATAATTGGTAGAAAGAGAATATAAACCCAGGGAGCAGAAGCAGACCAGCAACAGCAACAGGAGGGGAGGAGAACTCAGAGAGAGAAGAGAAGCATATACAGCTTGGTCATGGGAAAGACAAGACAAGCAGCCGAGTTTAAACAGCGAATACATCTCAAGAAGGCCACACTTTAAAGAAGATTGATTGTCAAGGTGGGCCTGAAGGTCCCTTCAACCAACAGGAAGGATCCAGAAGCAAGATCTTTTTACCTTTCTGTAAAGAAAGTGTTTGCAGCTTTTAAAAGAAAAAATATAATAATAAAATAACTTAACTTAACTTAACCTGAAAAAGCGTTTTTTTCCTGAAGTCAACTTTACTTACTTAGCAATGCAGGACCCAGGACATCGATGCTACTAAGTGGTAAGTAGATAAAATCTTCAGTGAGAGTATGGGTTATACCGGGGGATAACTTGAAAATATAGTTTGACCTGAATGGCACCCACCGAAGCCTGCATCGGAGTCAGGGAGTGAGAATCCCTGTTCACCATTTAGAATGTCGGCCCTTTTTGGTATAGGGGGAATTCTAAGAATAGTGGTGAGTTTTTAAAAACACCTTGTTCTTCTATGTGACAGAAATAAACAATTTGGAAGATGCCATCAAATAAACTTTGGTGAACTGCTGCAGGCCATCTTGGAAATGGTACCCCCTCTGCCAGTGGCAGAAGGAGTAAACATTTAAGGTGATGGATGTGATTTTGTGTTGGATGGGTTTGCTGGAGTTGCACTCATCTCGGTAAATGCAACACATTCCAACACGCCTGACTTGTGCCTTTTAAAAGGTGAACAAACTTTGGAGAAATCAGCTGACAAGTTACTTTCTAACCGAACTTCTAACCTGCTCTTATATCGAGAGTATTTATATGGCTGGTACAGTTCAGCTTCTGGTCAATGGTAACCCCCAGGATGTTAAAGGTGAAGTTTAGTAGGTACAGCGCGGTGGCGCAGTGGTTAGCGCTGCTGCCTCATGGCGCCAAAGACCTGGGTTCAATTCCAGCCACGGGTCACTGTCTATGTGGAGTTTGCACATTCTCCCCGTGTCTGTGTGGGTCTCACCTCCACAACCCAAAGATGTGCAGGGTAGATGGATTGGCCACGCTAAATTGCTCCTTAAATTGGAAAAAAAAAAGAATTTTAAATTTATTAAAACAAAACGTGAAGGTTAATGACAGTAATGCCACTGAGTGTGGGAGGGATCACCTCTCATTCTTCATATTCCAGACAGTATAGGTTCATTCAATCTCTCCCACAGGATAATCGTCTCATTCCTCCCCAACCCACCTGCAATAAAAGCCAACATGTAATTTGCCTGCTTAATGACTTACTGCACTCAAATACTAACTTGCTGTGAAATCCCTCCAAACACCAACATTTAATATTCCCACCTCACTTAAAAAACACTCTGTTTTTGCACAAAGCAGTCGAGGCCAAAACATTGTATGTTTTGAAGAAGGAGTCAGATATGGAGCAAAAGGGAATAAAGGATATGTGGGGGAAAGCGGGAACAGACAATTGAGCTGGATGTTCAGTCATGATCATAATGAATGACGGAGCAATCTCGAAGGGTTGAATGGTCTACTCCTGTTTCTCTGTGTTTCTATGTTTTCTATTAGAATCTCAGAATCTCCACAGTGCAGAAGGATGTCATTTGGCCCATCAAATCTGCACTGACCCTCTGAAAGAAAGAGGTCCACTCACCTGCCCTTTCCCAAACCTAATCTGTACATCCCTGGACACTAAAGGGCAATGTTATCATGGCCAATCCACCGAACCTGCACATCTTTATTCTTTCTACAAAAGCGAACTTCACGTTTCTCCACATTACCCCATGCTCTTGTCTATTAAGTTAAACTGTCTATCCTTTTATAGGTTTTGTGTGCTCCACACAGCTTATTTTCTCACCTAGCTTTGTATTATCAACAAACGTAGATAGATTACACTTGGTCCCTTCATCTAACTCATTAACAGCTGAGGAACCAGCTCCCACACTCGTCACACCTTGCCATCTTGTAAAATAACTCATTTATTGCTGCTGATTTGTATCCTTTAACTAATCTTCTGTCCAGACTAACATATTGCTCAATTCCATGAGCCTTTACCTTGTGTACCAACTTTTTGTGACATCTTGTTGAATACCTTCTGAAAATCCAAATACATCACATCCACTCATTTCTCTTTTACCTATCATATTTTCTCTCTCCCTCCTTTCTTGAATATCAATATTCTATTTGCTGCAGTTCCAATAACTATGCTCCCAATTAACCGGGGCTGGTTCGGGGCTGCAATATTATCTCAGCAGTTAGATCCTGGTGATATTTCTGCTTTCAATCCTATTTCTTCCAGTACTTATTCTTTACTAATATTGATTGAATATTAAATGCAGCTCATGCTGTTGGGGTCACCAAGGCTGTCCACACTATTTCAGGATGTGCAATAAATGCTGGCCTTGCCAACAATGCACAAATCCTGTGGAACAATAAATAACATTTATGTTTGTGCCTCTACTAATCTCAAGTAGCTGATAAATCCTGAATCAAAGGATGATAATAATAATCAATAAAGCACCAGATGGGATAACACTGCTTTTCAGGCCATTCACTTGGAACAGGACAAACCAACAAGTGTAAAAATACAAATAGGATAAACTTATGCAGACTTCTTCAGGCTCAACTCCACTTCCTCACATTGGACACCCATACAGACTCTCATCAAATGCAATTCGATCCTTAGTCCAAGACTTAAAAACTGTTCAGAATAGTTCAATAATAGTTCAAAAAACAGCTGACAAGAAATACACTCCCATCCACTTCAATTGTGGCTTCCACGACTTGCATCACCTCCCCCCTTTCCAGACAGCAGTTTTCCTCTTTGCTACTACTGTGATGTGTTCATATCATTTCAGCCAAACAAATGGATATATTTATATAAATGTAATATTTGACCATTCTCCACATTACCCCATGCTCTTGTCTATTAAGTTAAACTGTCTATCCTTTTATAGGTTTTGTGTGCTCCACACAGCTTATTTTCTCACCTAGCTTTGTATTATCAACAAACGTAGCTAGATTACACTTGGTCCCTTCATCTAACTCATTAACAGCTGAGGAACCAGCTCCCACACTCGTCACACCTTGCCGACCAAGTTAGTTAGTGGACTTGCATCGTGTATTGGACACCTGTAAGGAGCACTTGGCATGAATTATCTATTAAAAAAGCAAACATTCCCAATTCTTGTTTCTAACCATCTTTCTCTTCCTACTTCATCTCTGCTGGAGGAAATTGTCCACTGCTTGTCACCGACCATTCTGAGAAACCTTACTGAAGCAGCTGTTGTCTGCAAGACAGTTTGTGAACAACCTGATAGATTATTGATTTATGGACTCATTGATTTATTCAGGGTTTTAGGTGCTAATTGAATGCATAGCTAAAAATAATGAAATTATTAAAAATGCCTTGACTGTGAGAATACAGCCATTGTTTTAGATAATGAATATTCTATTGAACTTCTCTTGTCTGTGGAACTTTAGACATTGTTTCAGTGAATGTTTCATATAATGAATTGACTATTGCATTTCAGTGCATTTAGCAATAAGAATACATCAACTAATTAGTTACAGCAGGGTCTACGGCCAGCGGTGGCGTGAGAAACTATTTTCATGAGACTGCGTACATAGACGCTGAATTAACTTTGATGGACACCAGTCAGTCTTACATAATGGCCAATGTTTGATTAATAAATCATCCTCTAAGTAACAGGCATCCATTTGAACAAATCAGGCGGTATCGGCTGAGAATTAGAAACCAATGAGAGTAAATGAAGGATCAGATCGTAGATAAGGATTCCCTTAAAAGTAAGACCTCGTGATCAAAGTTTTGTTCCTGAATTCCTGCTTACATTTTTGAATCATCTATTTGTTTGTGTTTACAGTGATTTCTTTATGCTTTTATTTAATGTTGTCCTTCGCTCTGTATTTGACCCATTTATGTATTGTTTCATATTTTGTTTTAAGTTTTGATTCAGTTCTTATGCAAGTGTAATAAAGTGAATAATTAGCAATAAAGTTGTATTTTCTACACCTCCAATCAACCGGACAATAATTCTTATTAGAAGAAGGTAAAACAAGAGTACTGACACAACCTAATCCTATAGGAAAAGCAGGGATGATCGACTACAAAATGATAGAATCTTTCATCAAGACTGAGAGTGAAGTAGTTGATTCTCAGACCAGGGTCCCGAATCTTAATAAAGGAATCTATGATGATGAGAGGCTGAAGTTGGCTATGATAGATTGGGAAACATTACTTAAAAGGGATGCCAGTGGATCGGCACTGGCAAACATTCATGGGCGAACTGCAACAATTGTTTCTACCAGTCTGGCACAAAAGTAAAATGGGAAAGATGGCCAATCCGTGGCTTATCAGAGAAATTAGTGATAGTAATCGATCCAAGGAAGAAGCATACAAATTGGCCAAGAAAAGCATCAGGTCTGAGGTTTGTCAGCAGTTTAGAATTCAGCAAAGAAGGACCAAGGGATGGATTAAGAAAGGGAAAATAGAGTATGAAAGTAAGCTTGCAGGGAAAACTAAAAATTTCTACAGGTATATGAAGAGAAAATGATTGGTGAAGACAAGTCAGAAACAAGGGAATGGATATTAGGAAAAATGTACAAATACAAAGAAATGGCAGAGTAACTAACACATACTTTGGGTCTGTCTTCACACTAATGAGGACACAAATCAGATACCAGAAATCTCAGGGAACGCAGAGTTTCTTGAGAGGGAGGAACTGAAGGAGATCAATATTAGTAGAGAAATTATGTTGGGGGAATTGGTGGGATTGAAGGCTGATAAATCCCCAGGGCTTGATTATCTATATCCCAGAGTGCTTAAGGAATTGACTCTGGAAAAAGTGGATGCATTGGTGGTCATCTTCCAGGATTCTATAGACTCTGGAACAGTTCCTGCAGGCTGGAGGGTAGCGAACGTAACTCCACTATTTAAAAAGGGAGGTTAAGAAAAAAAATAGGGAATTATAGACCAGTAAGCCCGACATCAGTAGCAGGGAAAATTCTACAATCCATTACCAATGATTTTATAGCAGAGCACTTTGAAAACAGTGGCAGGGTCGGACAGTCAGCATGGATTTAATAAGGGGAAATCATGCTTTACAGATCTACTGGAATTCTTCGAGGATGTAACTTATAGAGTTGCTAAGCAGGAGCCAGTGGATGTGGTATATTTGAACTTTCAGAATGCATTTGCCGAAGTCCGGCATAAGAGATTAGTGTGTAAAATTGAAGCGCGTGGGATTAGGGCTAGTGTAATAAGATGGATAGAAAACAGGTTGGCAGATAGAAAACAAAGAGAAGGAATTAATGGGTCTTGGCAGGCAGTGACTGGTGGGGTACCGCAGGGATCTGTGCTAGGACCCCAGCTTTCACAATATACATGAATCATTTAGATGAGGGAACAAAATGTAATATCCCCAAATTTGCAGATGGCAAGTTGTGTGGGAGGGTGAGCTGTAAGGAGGATACAGAGATCCTTCAGTGTGATTTGGACAAGTTGAGTAGTAGGCAAATGAAAGGCAGATACAGTATAATTTGTATAAATGCAAGGTTATCCACTTTGGTTGCAAAAACAAAAAGGCAGACTATTATCTGAATGGCCATAAATTGGGGAAATGTACAATGAGACCTGGGTTTCCTTGTACACCAGTCACTGAAGGTAAGCATGCAGGTACAACAGGTACAGCAGGCAGTAAAGAAGGCAAGTGGTATGTTGGCCTTCATAGTGAGAGGAATCGAGCAGAAGAGCAGGGATGCCTTGCTGCAATTATACAGGGAATTGGTGAGTCCATCCCTGGAATTTTGTGTGCAGTTTTAGTTTCTTTATCAGAGGAAGGTGTCCTTGCTCTAGAGAGAGAGTGCAGCAAAGGTTTACCAGACTGATTCCTGGATGCCGTACAAGGAGAGACTGAATTGGTTAGGATTGCATTCGCTGGTGTTCAGAACAGAGGAGGGGATTTCATAGAAACCTATAAAATTCTAACAGGATTAGACAGGGTCGACGTAGGAATGATGCTCCCGATGGTGAATGTGTCCAGAACCAGAGGCTACAGTCTGAGGGTACGGGTTAGACCATTTAGGACCGAGATGAAGAGAGATTTCTTCACCCAGAGAGTAGTCGGCCTGTGGAAGTCATACCACAGGAAGTAGTTGAGGTCAAAACATTGCATTTTTTCAAGAAGCAGTTAGATATAGCACTTGGGCAAAAGAGATCAAAGGATATGGGGGGAAATTGGACTAGGCTATTGAATTGGATGATCAGCATGATCATAACAATAATCTTTATTATTGTCACAAGTAGGCTTACATTAACAATGCAATGAAACTACTGTGAAAATCCCCTAGTCGCCACACTCCGGCACCTGCTCGGGCACACAGAACGAATTCAGAAAGTCCAAATTACCTACAGCATGTCTTTTGGGACTTGTAGGAGGAAACTGGAGCACCCGGAGGGAACCCACACAGACACGGGGAGAATGTGCAGAGGCCACACAGATAGTGACCCAAGCCGGGAATCGAACGTGGGACCCTGGCGCTGTGAAGCAACAGTGCTAACCACTGTGCTACCGGCCGCCCTAATGAATAATAATGAATGGCAGAGCAGGCTCGAAGAGCCAAATGGCCTCCGCCTGCTCCTATTTTCTATGTTTCTCAGTTCAGAAGGTAATGGGAAGGCAAACAGAATGTTGGCCTTTATTTCAAAGGGAATGGAAAATAAAAATATGAAGTCCTGCTAAAACAATGCAATGCACTAGTTAGACCGCATCTGCATTACTGTGAACCGCTTTAGTCACCAATCTAAGGAAAGATATACTGGCATTGGTGGCAGTCCAGAGAAGGTTGACAAGGATGATCACCGGGTATGGAGGGATTTTCTTATGAGCAGAAGATAAGTAGGTTGGGCTCATTGAAGTTAGAAGAACGAGAAGCAATCTTATTGAGACACATATGATTCTCAGGGGACATGGCTGAGCAGATGTTGATAGATTGCTTCCCCTTGTGAGAGAGTCTAGAAACAGAGGGCATAATCTCAGAATAACGGGTTTAAAACAGATGAGGAGGAATTTCTTCTGAGGCTAGTGAATCTGTGAAATTCTTTACCGCAGAGAGCTATAGAGGCTGGGTGGTTGAGTATAAATAAATAAAATATTTTTATTGTCACAAGTAGACTTACATTAACACTGAAAAGTTCAAGACAGAGATAATAAGGGTTATGGGGATAAGGCAGGAAATGGAGTTGCTGATATCAGATCAGCCATGATCTCAGTGAATGGTGGAGTAATCTCGATGGGTCATGGCCTACTTCTGCTCCTCTGTCTTATGATTGTCGTTAAAAACCCATCTGGCTCACCCATGTCGTTCAAGGAATGAAATCTGCCACCCTGACCAGGTCTGGCCGACGTGTGACTCCAGTCTCACAGCAATGTGGGTTTCCTGTAGGACCCCTCTGAAATGGCCTTGCACTCCACTCAGTTCAGAGGCAATTAGGGATAGGCAATAAATGCTGCCAGCGACGCCTGCATCCCCAAACAATTTTTTTTTAAATGAGTAGGCTGAAATCAAAGAGCACCAAATATCTAAAAATGGCACTTCCAATGATATGCATACCATAAAGGTGAAAAGCAAAATACCCTCTTGAAATATGTTTACTTTACAAAACATTTCTGTGTTCAGAGACAACGCATTAGAAATATTAACCAGGATTTCCTTTAGGTGCACACCTATAAAATTAGGAAGCAAGTATGGTATTTCTTAGTCAATCAGCCTATTGACCACTGCCGTCCAAATTACACATGAACAGCCATTTACACAAATTGACAGAAGCAAAAGCATCTCACCGCAGCATAAATCACTACTTTGGAGAAGAACAAAAAAACCCCAGAATATTCCACTTACTTTACACTTTAATGGACACCAGTAAACTACAGCAGGATTGCAAAACAAACGAGGTGACAATAAATAGTAAGATTCTGAGAGGAACAGAAGAATCTTGGAGTGCATGTCCACCGACCCCTGAAGTTAGCTGGACAGGTAGATAGGCGGCCAGGAAAGCATACTGCCATTGTTAACTGAGGCATAACATATAAGGTTATGTTGGAACTTTATAAAACACTAGTTAGACCACAATTGGATTAGTGCGTGCAGTTCCAGTCACTGCACTATTGGGGTATTCCACTAGAGAGGGTATAGAGAAGATTTATGAGAATGTTGCCTGGTCTAGACTATTTTAGTTATGGGGAAAGATTAGATAGGCTAGGATTTTTTTCTTTGGAGCAGAGGAGGTTGAGGCTAGACCTAACTGAAGTGTATTAATTTATGAGGGGTCTATATCACGAGACTAGGAAGGCCCTATTCACTTTAAGAAGTCTTACAACACCAGGTTAAAGTCCAACAGGTTTGTTTCAAACACGAGCTTTCGGAGCACGGCTCCTTCTTCAGGTGAATGAGGAGCCGTGCTCCTCATTCACCTGAAGAAGGAGCCGTGCTCCGAAAGCTCGTGTTTGAAACAAACCTGTTGGACTTTAACCTGGTGTTGTAAGACTTCTTACTGTGCTCACCCCAGTCCAACGCCGGCATCTCCACATCATGGCTATTCACTTTAGGTTGAGGGGTCCATAACCAAGGACATAGATCTAGGATTAGAGGTAGGAGGTTTATTAGGAATTGATGGGAATTTTTTCTCCGCCTAGTGACGATCTGGAACTCAGTCTGAAAGGGTGGCAGAGACATTTAGTGGATATGCACTTTATGCGCCTCAACATACAATGCTACACTCAGACAGAAGTGGGATTAAACTGATGGCTGCCTGGATGGTTTTGGTCTGTGCTATAAATTTCTATGATTGTCATTACAGAATCCGTCACCCACTTACCAAGATGCCACAACTGACAAAATATAAAGGCTGCTCCTGCAGGCAGAATCCAGCTCACCTGCACAGCCAGAAGTGCACTTTTACACTCCTTGGCTAATATCTTTCGGTTTTGTCAATAGAGGATTCACCTAATTTCACAGTAGCTTGAAAAGTGGAGGGGGGAGGTTGAAATCAGATAATTTTGCAGAACCATTGAAGTTCTACGTGCAATCGGGCATAAGATTTGTATAGCCTTCCTGAAGATAAAAGCAACAGCATTCAAAAGAACAAATCAACAAGACATCTCCATTTAAAAATCTGTGTTTTGCATTTTATCCAGCTGAAGATCTTACCTGGCTGTGGATATTAAAGGATGCTTTGTCCCAACTAATTTCCTGACATGAAGAGCAATGTTGCTCAGCTCATCACTGAGCAGACAGCGGAGACTCATGAAGGAGGTTGGGTATCCAACAATCTTTTCGGCATCAGACACCACTTTAGTCCAGGAGGAAGTGGATGTACTGGAGTAAAGAGTTTGACAGCGGCAGAAAGCACCGGCCAGAGTGCTTCTCAGGATCTGTAACATGTTGGTGGGTCTAGATGTTTAATTTTATACCTAGGAAACAAAACACGCCCTCTGCATCCAAGCTGAAGATAGTAGGAGGACCAAATAGAGGAAGTCATCAGCTGATCCTGGCAAGACAAATATAAAAGTTCACTAATTTAATGTTGTCTGCATGCATGTTTGCCCCAATTTTTTTAAATAATTAAACCAGTCAATCTTCTGTTCACACTGGGAGGTAAAATCAGATTTCACAGATGAGAGACAGCATTGGATAGTTTTTCCGGTTCAGTGGCACTCAGTATACTCAGAAGCAGTCCCAATGTCTTATTTTTCCTAAAGGCCTCTGAACATCTAAAACTAGTTTATTGTCAATAAAGTACTTTCGAAGACTAATCTCTCTTGCAGCGTTGAAGGTTTTAATGCAACTGATTAACACTGCCCAATATCTATTTGCACAACAGTGTAATGTACGGAAGAAACATAGATCTGGCAGCATTTGCAGAGAAATTAATTGTTAACATTTGCAACAGTTACACTTGTGACCTGATCTGGATATTCATGCCATTTGCGCATGCATTTCTTCCCGAAGGCACATAAAAGAAACACAAAACAAGACTTCAGAATTGATAAACTGTTTTACTTCACAAGATAAAAAAATATTGCATAGACTCATTGCATTCAATCAACTTTTTTTAAATGATAATACAAAAGGAAAGACCACCTAAGTTCTCCACTTAAGTCTTAACATTCTCACCTTCACTCTCTCCCTGCTTTTCTGCGTTTTCTTTCAATAATCTCCCTGCACTGCCTGCTCCTGTTTTGTCTCTTGCTATTCAAACCAAAAGGAAAGCCTCTAAACAGCACGTTGAACAGCATGATTCAGCAATTTCAACCTATCTCCAACCTTCTTTCCTCTCCACTCTTTCAATATGTTGTCTTCTTTCAATTCCATTCCTTCAATTCAAATGCTGAACCTATCCAATCACAACAGTTTGCCATTTTCCAGCTCAAAGGGAATGCCTTCCCTTGCTTGGAGTCATATTCAATCCTACGCAGAACATCAAGTAATGTTTGTTCTTCCCATTTCACATCATTACTTCTGGAATTCCCCCAATTATCTACCCTTGGACTGGGTACAAAGAACCAAGGTAGTTTCTTTGCAGTAAGAGCTGGGCAACAGCTACAGGCCAGGATTCTACAATCCTGCGGCCAAGTTCTGACGCCGGCACAAAAAGGTCTTACCGGGCAGATTCACAGGCAGCTAGTATGGCGCTGGAGTGGTATCCGCAGCTCCGGCGCCCGAAAGCCTGCACGCCATGGCCAGCGCGAGTTCGCGCCACGACAGGCACGGGTTCGCGCATGCAAGTGGGTTCCCATCTCCGCGCCAGCCCCATGGCAATATGGCGGAGCCCGACAGGGTCCCGGCGCGGAGGAACATAGACCCCCATGGAAATAGCCCATCCGCAGATCGGTAGGCCCCGATCGCGGGCCAGGCCACCGTATAGAACAAAGAACAAAGAAAATTACAGCACAGGAATAGGCCCTTCGGCCCTCCCAGCCTGCGCCGATCCAGATCCTTTATATAAACCTGTCTCCTATTTTCCAAGGTCTACTTCCCTCTGTTCCCGCCCATTCATATACCTGTCTAGATGCTTCTTAAATGATGCTATCATGCCCGCCTCTACCACCTCCGCTGGTAAAGCGTTCCAGGCACCCACCACCCTCTGCGTAAAAAACTTTCCACGCACATCTCCCTTAAACTTTCCCCCTCTCACCTTGAAATCGTGACCCCTTGTAATTGACACCCCCACTCTTGGGAAAAGCTTGTTGCTATCCACCCTGTCCATACCTCTCATAATTTTGTAGACCTCAATCAGGTCCCCCCTCAACCTCCGTCTTTCCAACGAAAACAATCCTAATCTACTCAACCTTTCTTCATAGCTAGCACCTTCCATACCAGGCAGCATCCTGGTGAACCTCCTCTGCACCCTCTCCAAGGCATCCACATCCTTCCGGTAATGTGGCGACCAGAACTGCACGCAGTATTCCAAATGTGGCCGAACCAAAGTCCTATACAACTGTAACATGACCTGCCAACTCTTGTACTCAATACCCCGTCCGATGAAGGCAAGCATGCTGTATGCCTTCTTGACCACTCTATCAACCTGCGTTGTCAGGGTACAATGGACCTGAACTCCCAGATCTCTCTGCACATCAATTTTCCCCAAGACCCTTCCATTGACCATATAGTCCGCTCTTGAATTTGATCTTCCAAAATGCATCACCTCGCATTTGCCTGGATTGAACTCCATCTGCCATTTCTCTGCCCAACTCTCCAATCTATCTATATTTTGTTGTATTCTCTGACAGTCCTCCTCGCTATCTGCAACTCCACCAATCTTAGTATCATCTGCAAACTTGCTAATCAGACTACCTATACCTTCCTCCAGGTCATTTATGTAGATCACAAACAACAGTGGTCCGAGCACGGATCCCTGTGGAACACCACTAGTCACCCTTCTCCATTTTGAGACACTCCCTTCCACCACTACTCTCTGTCTCCTGTTGCCCAGCCAGTTCTTTATCCAGCTAGCGAGTACATCCTGAACCCCATACGACTTCACTTTTTCCATCAACCTGCCATGGGAAACCTTATCAAACGCCTTACGCCATGTATACGACATCTACAGCCCTTCCCTCATCAATTAACTTTGTCACTTCCTCAAAGAATTCTATTAGGTTTGTAAGATATGACCTTCCCTGCACAAAACCATGCTGCCTCTCACTGATAAGTCTATTTTCTTCCAGATGTGAATAGATCCTATCCCCCCGGGGTTGGATCTCCCCCCCCCCCCAGGAAAGCCCCCGCAGACAGAGCTCGAAGGTCCTGCCGTGTGGGAGCAACGTAACCCACGCCGGCGAGACTTGGCCTGTCGAGGCCCGGAGAATTGACGGCAGCGTGGGGTTGGAGAATGCCGGCCACAGTGTCACCACTGGCATGATGAAATTACAGGTTAGATAGGCAGTTTCCACTATAAATGTGGCCACAGAAACGTATAATGAAGAAAGCTGACAACGTCCACACAAAACTAACATTTTAATATATTATGAATGAACACGTCATTACTGCTAAGTCTCAGATTCTGCTACTATATTTTACCTCTCTCTCTACATTACCCATCATTTAAAGTTTCAAAACTCATGCCTGTGGTTCAGCCACAAACCTAGCCACTCAGTGCTCCGAACTTCACATACAAAACTTCACATATTTAGCAGCCTCCCTCCTCTTGCGCCAGCCCTGCCCGGATTAGAACCTGCAGAAGTGGAATTCCCAATCACAGGGGGAAGTCAGTAAACCTGTGCGAACAACCAGGGTGGGTAAGCAGCAGGTGCTCACCAGTACTCTCTTGAGGTAGTTATACCAGTTGTGCCTGGAGTATCCAGGTGAACATTATTCCTAGAAACGGAAGATACACTCCACGTGGGGCAAACAGAAACTCTAGCCCTGCAGCTCTCTCAGGACATTTGGAGTTCAGCCCTTTCGGACACGACGAGTGTCAGGCACCTCGCTGTCAAAACAATCCCTGATCTATATCTCCCCTCCCCGTCATGTCCGCAAATGCAGACCTCTCCTCCGACCCAGTGTCCGGGCTTCTGCCATTCCCCACGGGCCTCGGTCTGTTTTTTAACAACAACAGCGGGAGCCGCCTTCAGCCAGACGGCAAACTTACCGCTCCATGGGCGCTGCCATATTAGTCAAACCATAACACGGCATATCGCAAACATCAAGGGAACTCCCACGGCCACGGGCAAGCCACGACATTGCCGTAACGCGTGAAGCTCTCTGCTGGACTCTGTAACCATGGAGACGGATAGATGGAAGCAGGGACGGTGGTTCTCGCTGTCAATCGCTTTGATTGACCGGCCCTTCCGACTGATTTCAAAGTATATTTTGTTTTTTCCTTTTAACCTAATGTTTTTTTTAAATATATGTACCCGGATTGGTTTGCTGGTCTTTTTAAAATTAAATTTTTAATAATCTTTATTGTCACAAGTCGGCTAATATTAACACTGCACTGAAGTTACTGTGAAAAGCACCAAGTCACCACACTCCAGTGGGTACACTGAGGGAGAATTCAGAATGTCCAAACCTGACGCACGTCTTTCGGGACTTGTTGGAAGAAACCGGAGTACCCGGAGGAAACCCACGCAGACACAGGGGGAACGTGCAGGCTCCACACGGACAGTGACCCAAGCCGGGAATCGAACCTGGGACCCTGGAGCTGTGAAGCAACAGTGCTAACCACTGTGCTACCGTGCCGCACATTGATTCCAGCTTGGGGGAGGAAATTCCTTTGGTGATGAGGCTAACTTATGAGACGGATTGTCAAAAAATTAAAATGCGCAATAACATTGATCGTAAAGGTCCACGTCAATGGAGATAAGCAGGCTATTATTTCGAAGGTGGTAGAACCTGAATGGAAAGGGCAAAATACAGCAGCTGCTAGAAATCTAAACTGAAAACAGAAAATGCTGGAAATGCTCAGCAGGTCTGGCAGCATCTGGGGAGTGTTAGTGGTCCAGGTAGTGAGTGACCTTTCATTACAAACTTACGGCATGTGGGAAGAGAGAAAGAGACCCCGTTGCAGCTCGAAGTCAACACAAACCAAAAGAAAAGCCCTTCCCTGCAACGTATCTATCATTTAAATAACATTGGAGAATCGTTAGCTACGCTGCAACCGTCTTTCTTAATAACTTACAACAAATTAACTGGAAATCTGAAACAAAGACAGAAAATGCTGGCTACACTCAGCAGAGAAACAGAGTTAGCGTTTCAATTTCGTATGACTTCTTCAGAACTGAGCTTGAATTGAAAAAAAACATTAATCACATGTTCCTGTCCGTAACCCCTTTACAGAACAGAATCAAATGGCCTATCATACCTGTGCAGCTTTAGAAGATCTGTTCAATTATTCCCATTTCCCCAACTTTTCCCATAGTTCTACAAATTTTCCATTTCAAATATATGTGTTTTGGAAATTCTTCTTGAATCCACTTTGTCAGGAAACGGAGGTAGGTTTAAGTGATCTATATTTGTATTGTAAATTATTAGACATAAGGATAGACTTAAGTCGGTCTAATTTAGTGTGTAGGAAAGGGTAAAAATAGTTAGATTCATGTTAAACAAAAATATGTCCATGCATGGGAATTTTTGTTTAATTTTAAATGAAGCATCATGCTGAGAGAGTTTACAACATGTAAAGTACGAGACTGGCTAAAGAATGATCCATCGCTTAGCAACCGTCTAGACTTTTGTGAGGTTAATTTTAATTGGAAGCCAGAGTAGAAGGAGTTTAGCAGTGTGAGAGGGAACATCTCTCTCAGCTTTTCTGGAAGAAAAGCCATACAATGGAGTAAGGGGTAAGGAAGCAAGTGCCAGAAATCTAAAGCTTGTTAACGATACAAGAGAAATAAAGAGAAGTTTCCAAGAGGTCTGAATTAAAGAAACAAACATGTTTGTGGCCAACAAACAAGCAGAATTATTTCTATTTATTATGAAAAATGTTGCAAAACTTTAATAAAAAATATTTTTTTTTAAATTAAAGAAACAAAAGAAACTGGAATTTGAACTAGGTACTGTTCACTGTAGTTGCAGACAGAGCTTTTTTTTTAATATAAATTTAGATCACCCAATTATTTTTCCAATTAAGGGGCAATTTAGTGTGGCTAATCCACCTACTCTGCACATTTTTGGGTTGTGGGGGCGAAACCCACGCAGACAATGTGCACACTCCACACAGACAGTGACCCAGAGCCGGGATCGAACCTGGGACCTCAGCGTCGTGAAGCAGCTGTGCTAACCACTAGGCCACTGTGCTGCCCTAGTCGCAGACAGAGCTGAGAAGAAGTTCACTAGTGAGAAACCAAAGAGCAACCAAAAACTGACGAAACGTTTCTATAGGTATGCAAAGAAAAAAAGGTTGATAAAAACCAAAGATTGAAAAAAACGAATGTAGGCCCCTTACACTCAGAAATGGAGGAATTCAAAGGACTTCCGGTGACTACACGGCAGGCGGCTCTCCTCCCATAAAATAATCACAATTTAGGAAAAACCTGCCAAACAAAGCCCCAACAATTCATTCTCCAAACACTAATAGGACGTGGGAGAAAAAGCCAGTTCAGGGGCCGCATGGAGACCAGTAGTGGAAGGGGCCTGGAACGGAGGCACTCAGACGAGCTGATCAGCGCACGAGGCAGCAGAGTGCAGGTTTCACCGGAGCGAAAAGGACAGACCAGCCAAGCACAAAACTCTCCCTCACCAGGGGGGGAACTGGACGGCATAACTCTCAGATGCACTGAAGGAAAATCGGCTGGAGATAAAAATGGACATACAGACCGCAGTGAAAGACGCGGTGGCCGAAACTATAGTGCAGATACAGATGGCCATGAGCAAAGCGGGAAAGAAACTGGAGGCCCAAGAAGCTACCATCAAGAACCTGGAGAAAGCCGCAACCGACCAGATTGCGGTCTGATTGGTGGCATTTGAGAAAGGTGGCGAGAATGGTTGCAACGCAGGGCAACCTGAGGGGAAAGGTTGAAGACCAGGAGAACCGGTCAAGGAGGCAGAACATGAGAGGGAATCGAGGGCAGGGACCCCATGGACCACGTGGAAATCTGGTGGGAAGAGAGACCTCCTCGAACCCACCAGAAATAGACAGGACTGCGACCAAAACCCAAAGCCGGGGAATAACCGAGGCCAATAATAGCTAAGCTGCACCCGTACCAGGACCGAGAAAGAATCTCGCGCTGGGCAAAGCAGTCCAAGAACTGCAGTTGGGAAGGACATAGACTAAGAATATATCAGGACATTGGGGCTGCCCCAGCCAAGGCAGGGCGGAATTCAACAGGGCGAAAGCTGTGCTGTACAAGAGCAGTGTATGTTTTAGTATGCTGTACTCAAGCACATATCAAGGCAAAGAACACTTTTTCACAGCCTCTGTCGAAGCAGACAAGTTCGTCACAGAGTGTGGACTAGAGCAGTGACAACAGGAGAAATGGTAAAGAGCCCTTAGCAAAGAACGACAGCGTGGCGGCAAACAACACGGTGGGGGGGGAGGAGAGAAGAACCTCTCCAACCTCCCCCCACCCAAACACATCCTGATCGACAAGCAGCAAACCGCCACCCGAGAGACCACTTCACAAGGGAGAATGTGACCACATTTGTGTAAACGAGGCTAGCAGCAGAGGGAAGGCGATGTGACAATCAGGAGAATTGCAGGGTAAAACAGGGAAGGAACGGGCAGGAATCACAGAAAGCAGACGGGAGAAAAATGGGACAGTAACTCCCGGAAGGGAGTCACCACACTAGCGGGAAAACTAGCACCGGGAGCATGCAGCAGATAGAGGCCGTGGCGCACCCCCAATAGGGGGGCAGCGCCTGGCAGGGGGTGGGGGGGAACAAGCAGCAGGGGGGGTGAAGCAATGGAGAAAAAGAGCTGGCGGAAGGGGACGGAGGAGGGAAGCATGGGAAGGGGAGGCGGGGAAGGGAGGGGGACATAGGGAACGAAAAAACAACAGGAGCGGATCAAAAGCGACAATATGGCTCCATAGGGCCGCAACCAGGAGCCCGGAGCAATGAAGCACTGCAAGCAACCATTTAGTACTGTCTCTGAGCGAAGGGAGATCCCGGAGTGCAGGGGCCTACCCACATGGCCATCCCACTGTTGGCAGACATGTTGGGTATCCCCTGGACATAGGAAACCCCGGAGTGTAGGGGCTTATCCACATGGCGGACTCACACTTGGCAGCCATGTGGATATGTCCCCTGGGCAAAGGGAAACCTCGGAGTGCAGGGGCTTATCCACATGGCGGACTCACACTTGGCAGCCATGTGGATATGTCCCCTGGGCAAAGGGAAACCTCGGAGTGCAGGGGCTTATCCACATGGCGGACTCACACTTGGCAGCCATGTGGATATGTCCCCTGGGCAAAGGGAAACCTCGGAGTGCAGGGGCTTATCCACATGGCGGACTCACACTTGGCAGCCATATGGATATGTCCGCTGGGCAAAGGGAAACCTCGGAGTGCAGGGACCCGACCGTGTGTGGAGAACAATGACTGCAGACATCTTGGGCGGCCCCTTAATAAAGGGAAACCCCGGAGGGCAGGAGCGCGTACACCAACTAAGCATGGGTAGTCCCACAGGAGAGGGGGGGGGGACAAAAGCCCCCCCCATCATCAGGATAGTCACCTGGAATGTCAGGGGACTTAACGGCCCAGTGAAAAGATCCAGATTCTTCACCCACTGAAGAAACATGAAAGCTGACATAGTCTTCCTCCAAGAGACACACCTGAGAGAGCAGGACTGAGAGTAAGGAAGGGCTGGGTGGGACAGACCTACCATTCCTGCTGCGGGACAAGGGCCAGGGGCTTGGCACTGTTTAAGGCGACAAAGATGGTGACAGACCCAGGGCGACGGTACGTCATGGTCAACGGGGCCCTAGGCGGAGCACCGTAGTACTCGTTAACGTGTACACTCCCAACTGGGACGATACAAAATTAATTAAAAAGACCATGGCGGAAATCCCCAACATAGTAACGCACTGACCGATCATGGGCGGGGGGAATTTAACTGTGTACAGGACCCACGGACAGACAGGTCGAACCCCAAAACAGGGAAGACCTCGAACATGGTAAAGAAACTCGGTCATTTTATGTAGCAGATGGACCCTTGGAGGTTTAACCACCCAGGGAAAAAGAGGTTTTCCTTCTCCCCAGTGCATAACTTATACTCTAGGATTGACGTCTTTGTGGTGGGGAAATCAGTGCTTCCAGGGCTGGTCAATCGTAATCTCTGCAATTGTAATTTCCAACCACGCTCCACATTATATGAGGTTGGAGACGGGCAGTGCCCAATGCCCCACATGGAAGTTAGACACTTCCCTACTCGCCAACAAGGCCTTTTGCGAGAGAGTATCACAGGCCATAGCTGAATATACAAAAAAGAACCAAAATGGGGAGGTCTCACCCTCCACGTCTGGGAGGTGCTAAAGGCTGTGATTAGAGGGGAAATTATTGTCTTTAAAGCGCAAAGAGACAGAGAGGACAGAGCAGCTAGGCAGCAGCTGGTTGACTCCATACTGGAGGTAGACAGTAAATACTCTGAGGCCCCGAGCGTAGAGCTCTTAGCGGAGAGGAAAAAGCTACAAATGGACTTTGATCTGCTCTCCACGAGCAAAGTGGTGCACCAACTCCACGAGGCACGGGGGACCCTATACGAATACGGAGACAAAACCAGCAGCCTGCTGGCACACCAGCTGGGAAAGCAGGCAGCCACTCGTGAGATTGTGCACATTAGAGACAGCAGAGGCACATTAGAAACAGACCCAGACAAGGTTAACAAAACCTTTGAGGCCTTTTACTGGGGACTGTGCACCTCAGAAACCCCAACAGGGGACTCGGGGATGAAACAGTTCCTCGATGGACTGGACATGCCAGTGATGGGGGAGAACAGGGAACAGGGCCTGGAAGCACCACTAGAACTGGGAGAGATGATGGAGAGTATTAGCTCCATGCAGGTGGGGAAGGCGCCGGGGCCGGACTGGTTCCTGGCAGACTTCTACAAAAAATTCGGGACAGCACGTGCAGGAGTGTTCACAGACTTGCTGGCGAGGGGAACACTGCTGCTATGCTGACACAGGCCTCAATCTCGTTAATACCTAAGAAAGACAAAGACCTGACGGAGTGTGGTTCATACAGATCCATCTCACTACTAAACATAGATGCCAAAATTTGGCCAAGGTCCTAGCCAATAGGCCAGTGGTGATGGCAGAGGATAAAACAGGCTTTGTCAAAGGTAGACAGTTGACATCAAACATCAGGTGCCTGCTGAATGTGATCATAACCCCATCTGGGGAAAGAACACCTGATGTGATCATCTCCCTGGACGCAGAAAAGGCCTTTGACAGTGTCGAGTGGAAGTACCTCATAGAGGTACTGGAGCAGTTCCGGTTCGGAAAAGGATTCACCTCATGCATGAAGCTCCTGTACAATTCTCCCATGGTGAGCGTACGGACAAACAACACCAACTTCCAGTATGTCCAGCTGCACAGGGGCACCAGGCAGGGATGCCGGTTGTCCCCGCTGCTGTTTGCCCTAGCGATCGAACCATTAGCGATTGCACTCATAACAATAAAGAATTGAAGGGGGATCTAAAGAGGAGGCAGAGAGCACAGAATCTCGCTCTATGCAGATGACCTGCTCCCCTACATCTTGGACCCACAAAGCATGGAAGGTACCATCGCACTCCTCAAGGAGTTTGGTGCCTTCTCAGGCTACAAACTCAACATGAGAAAAAGTGAGATCTTCCTGGTGAACCCGCAAGGGGGAGGGGCAGTGCTGAGGGGACTGCCGTTTAAACAGGCCTGACAAATTCTGCTGCCTGGGGATCCAAATCACTCATGACTGGACGGGGATTCACAAATGGAACCTGACCAGTCTGACAGAGGAAGTTAAAAAGGATCTGCAGAGATTAAACACACTCCCACTCTCCCTCGCGGGGAGAGTGCAGACAATCAAAATGAACGTGCTGCCCGGGATCCTCTTCCTACTTAGATCCATCCCATCTATATCCCCAAGGCCTTTTTTAACTCACTGGGCAAATTAATCACAGTGTTTGTGTGGTGAATTATAAACCTGGTAATTCACACTGTGTTCTATTATATGTATTGTGGGCCCTGTATACGAGCCGTTGCGTGGCTCTGCCCATAGGGGGAGATGAGGAGTTTGTACTGGGCTCCACCCTTGGCTCCGCCCATGGCTCCTCCCACTAACCAGAAGTATAAAGCTCTGAAGTCGTGAGCCTGCTGCCAGTTCATCTCGTCGCAGGCAGGCTCTGTTGTAAGATTATTAAAACCACTGTTCACATCCAATCACGTGTCTTGTGAATTGATGGTCACATCAGTTTGTATGAGGGGGGGCGGGGGGAAGAATGCTAGGATCCCAAAGAAGATACTACAGAAAACAAAATCCAGGGGTGGGCCTCCCAAACCTACAATGCTACCACTGGGCAGTGACAGCGGAAAGTGATGGGATGGAGCCGAGTGGGTGAGCGTGGAGGAAGCTTCCTTTAAGGGGACCTCGCTCCGGGCCCTCGCCAGGGCAGAACTCCCACCCCCACCCAAGAAACACTCCAGCAGCCCAGTGGTGGTAGTCACCCTCCAGACTTGGAACCAATTACGGCAGCAATTCGGACTGACCAAAATATCTAACAAAGCCCCCATCTGCAATAACCATATGTTCACACCAGCACTCACTGACTTTAAAAGATGGAGACAGGGCGCACCCCGCATTGACAGTCAGGGACCTGTACACTGACGGTAGGATTACAACACTGGACGAACTGATGGAAGGATTCCAGCTAGCAAATGGCAACAAACTCAGGTACCTGCGGAAGGAGACAAGGACATGACCACCATGACAGACACTATTGGAAGAACTACTGGACACAAACATTTTAGGCAAGGGGATCTGTAGCGACATGTACTAACGACTGCTAGAGACTGCCGACACCGAACTGGACGTGATGAGGAGGAAATGGGAGGAAGACTTGGGGTTCGAAATCGGGTGGGGACTCTGGAGCAAAGCACTGCATAGGGTTAACTTGAGCAAGGCTTAACCTAACGCAACTAAAAGTGGCACATTATGCCCACTTAACAAGAACGCGAATGAGTAGGTTCTTCCCGAACGTGGAGGACAGACGTGAACGGTGCCAAGGAGGCCCAGGCAAGCACATGTTCTGGTCTTTCCCCAGACTTGTTGGGTACTGGACAGCCTTCTTCGAGGCAATGTCCAAAGTGGTGGGGATGAGAGTGGAGCCATGCCCGAAAGTGGCGGTCTTCAGGATATCAGACTAGCCAGATCAGAGGAGGGCTGGCACCCTTGCCTTTGTCCCCCACTAGTCGCCCGCCATAGAATCCTGCTCGGTTGGCGCTCAGCAGCACCACCTAAAGCTGCAGACTGGTTGTTCGACCTCTCTTAATTTCTCCAAATGGAGAAAATCAAATTCGCCATCCGTGGGTCAGAAGATGGCTCCCTCAAAACATGGCAGCCATTCACCTGACTGTTCCGGGACCTGTTTGTGGCCAACGCATAAATAGATAAGGAGCCAGGGATAAGTAGCCAAGCGAGGATAGAAGAGAGGAAAGTGAGGGAGAACCCGACGGGGGAGCGGTGGGGGGGGGGGGGGGGGGGGGGGGGGGAGCAAGAAGGGGTAGCCAAACCAACAGGAAAGAAAGGGAGTAGCAGAAAAGAAGGGGATGGGGGAGTGAAGGGGGGGGGGGCAGGGAGGGAGGGAGGGGGCAGGGGGTGGGAGAACAATATATGGGAGCCAGAAGGGTGAAAAGAAGAGGGAACACAAATTGAGGGGAGAGCGCAGGGGAAGACGATGGCCATAAAAAGCAGAGCAAGGCGAGAGAAAGAACGGGAAGAAAGAACCTCCGGCCAATGGCCGATGCTGATACAACTGTACAGAGATTTTAAAAAGACTGACCGAGAAATGTAAATAGCATCAGGGGCACCATCCAAGTGCCCCTTCCATCCTGCTTTGTTTTGTAAAAAGAAAAGTGAAGAAAGGGGAGGGGGAAAAGACCCCCTTTCCTGTTATGTGTTTTCTACTTCCTTTGTTTTTTTGTTTTTCTGTGTGTATATTTGCAATTATATCATGTATAAAACCCAAGACAAACATTTTTTAAAAAGAAATGGGGCAATTCATAACGGGGAACATGGTCATGTCTGAGGAACTATATTTGTACTCTCCTTCACAAATATTCATACATAATGTACTGGAAGTTCTGAAAAACACAACTTTCAGTAAGGAGCCGAAGGAAATTAGTATTAGTCGAGAAATGGTTTTGGGTAAATTAATGAGATTGAAGGCAAAAAATCTGCAGGGCCTGATAATCTTCATCCCAGAGTATTAAGAAAGTAGCACAAGAAATAGTTGATCCATTGGTGATCATTTTTCAAAATTCTTAGGACTCTGGAATGGCACCTCCAGATTGGAGGCTAGCTAATATAACACCACTATTCAAAAAGGGAGGTAGAGAGAAAACAGGGAACTATAGGCCAGTGAGCCTAACTGTACTGTCCTCTCTATCACTGCTCTCTCTAGCTCTCCACCAGCTCTCTCTAGCCTTCTCCCAAAGGCCTGAATCTAGCTCCACCTAGTGGTTAAATATGATATGACATTAACCCTTTGTATACTGAACATTTCCCCTCAGGTCACAAGGTCTTGGACCAAGGGTAGAGTGGTGTTTGCGAGACATGTACTCGCCACTCGCGTTCAGCAACCGGGTGAGTCGATTGAGCACTTTTGGCGGGCCCTTATCTCTCTAGTACGGGACTGCGACTGCCAGGCCGTCTCGGCCACGGAACATTCGAATCTCCTCATGCGGGATGACTTTGTGACGGGTATTGCATCGGACCCCATCTGGCAACGACTGCTGGAAGGGGCCGCTCTCGACCTTGCGGCAACAAAGACTTTAGCGCTCTCAATGACGGCCGCTTCCCGTAATGTGCAATCCTACCCCTCCCGCCGTGCGGCCCACCCATCCTACCCCTTATGGACCCTACAACCGATCTCTCCGACTGGGGCCGCTCCCGCGCAGTATGCCGGTGCTGCACGCCGTACCGCGCACCCTGGGGGTCCCCGCTGCTACTTCTGCAGTCAGCAGAAGCACCCCCGCCAGCGCTGCCCAGCCCACACCGCGACCTGCAAATCCTGTGGCAAGAAAGGCCACTTTGCAGCGGTGTGTCAGGCCCGCGCAGTTGCCGCTATCGCACCCGAACGCTCCCCCTCGCCTCAGCCGATCGCGCAACGGGCCCTGCCGTCCGCTGCTCCCGGGGCCACGTGCGATCAGTGGGCGCCGCCATCTTCCTTCCCCGACTCCACGTGCGATCAGTGGGCGCCGCCATCTTTCGCGCCCTGGCCATGTGCGCACCATGGGCGCCTCCATCGTCATCCTCCGATTCCATGTGCGTTCCATGGTCGCCGCCATCTTGCCCCGCCCCACAAAGTGCGCTCCATGGTCGCCGCCATCTTGCCCCACCCCCGCAACGTGCACTGCATGGGCGCCGCCATCTTCTTCCCCGCAGGTACTCCAGACGCCGCCATTTTGTCCTCCCCTCGGAACTGGACCATGGGACCTGGGTCGCTGCCGCTACTCATCGGACTCGTCGGACTCTTCGGTCGATCGCCCGCTACTCGCCTCCATGACACTCAACCAATCCCGTCTTCGCAGCCTGGCCACCGCTTCTACGACGGTGCTTATCAGCGACCACGCAACCTCCTGCCTCATCGACTCCGGGAGCACGGATAGTTTCATCCATCCGGACATGGTAAGGCGCTGTTCCCTCGCGGTCCATCCCGCCAACCAGCCGATCTCCCTGGCCTTCGGATCCCACTCTGTCCCGATCCGGGGCTTCTGTCTGGTCAAACCCACCGTACAGGGCGTTGAATTCAGCCGTTTCCGCCTGTATGTTCTCCCCAACCTCTGTGCGACACTTTTACTGGGCCTGGACTTCCAATGTAACCTCCAGAGCCTCACCCTTAAATTCGGTGGACCCCTACCTCCCCTCACCGTTTGCGGCCTCACGACCCTCAAGGTTGACCCTCCCTCTCTCTTTGCCAATCTGGATGCAGATTGCAAGCCCGTCGCCACCAGGAGCAGACGGTACAGCACCCAGGACAAGACCTTCATCAGGTCCGAAGTCCAGCGGCTGCTTCGGGAGGGTATTATCAAGGCCAGCAACAGCCCTTGGAGAGCCCAAGTGGTAGTGGTTAAAACTGGGGAGAAACACAGGATGGTCGTGGACTACAGCCAAACCATCAACCGGTACACGCAGCTCGACGCGTACCCCCTCCCCCGCATATCTGATATGGTCACTCAGATTGCACAGTACCGGGTCTTCTCAACAATTGACCTGAAATCCGCCTACCACCAGATCCCCATCCGTAAATCGGACCGTCCCCACACTGCCTTTGAGGCGGACGGTCGACTCTATCAATTTCTTAGGGTTCCCTTCGGCGTCACTAACAGGGTCTCGGTATTTCAGCGAGAAATGGACCGAATGGTTTTTTTTTTATAAATGTTTTTTTATTCAGTTTTCATGTTTTATATTGAACAAATTTCAAATTGTTAGAGAGAGAGAAAAAAAAAAGAACACGCAAAAATTGACATATATATTTACAGGTGAGCATCTTCGTAGTAATAACTGTGGCCTCCCCCTTTTCGCCGGCATACATATTTTACATTCCCCAACATGTTTATTGGCATTTATTTAGTTTGGTTTTGGGCCTTAGCTAGCCATCAAACCCCCGTAACAAGCCTCTGTGCTCTCTGCCTCCCCTTCGGATCCCCCTCCAATTTTTTGCTGCCCTGAGCGCAATTGCTAGCGGTTCGATTGCTAGTGCGAACAGCAGTGGGGACAGTGGGCATCCTTGTCTGGTGCCCCTGTGCAGCTGGAAGTATTGGGAGTTGGTATTGTTGGTCCGTACACTCGCCATGGGGGCGTTGTATAGGAGTTTTACGCACGCGGTGAACCCTGTTCCAAGCCCGAACCGCTCCAGTACCTCTATGAGGTATTTCCATTCGACTCTGTCGAAGGCCTTTTCTGCGTCCAGGGAGACGATCACCTCTTGTGTTCTCTCCCCGGAGGGGGTCATTATCACGTTCAGCAGGCGCCTGATGTTCGAGGTGAGCTGTCTACCTTTGACGAAGCCCGTCTGGTCCTCTGTGACCACCTCAGGTACACAGTCTTCTAGCCTTTTGGCTAGGATTTTGGCCAGTATTTTGGCGTCTGCGTTCAGCAGAGATATGGGTCTGTATGTCTCACATTCCGTTGGGTCTTTGTCTTTCTTAGGTATCAGCGAGATTGAGGCCAGTGCTAACGTGGGTGGCAGTGTGCCCCTAGCTAGCGAGTCTGTGAACATCTCCCGCAGGTGCGGGGCCAGCGCTGTCGCAAATTTTTTGTAGAAGTCCGCCGGGAATCCGTCCGGTCCCGGCGCCTTCCCCGTCTGCATGGAGCTGATACTGTCCATGATCTCTCCCAGTGCTAGTGGTGCTTCCAGGTCCCGTTTCCTGCCCTCTCCCACGACTGGTATGACCAGTCCATCAAGGAACCGGTTCATCCCAGCCTTCCCCGTTGGGGGCTCTAAGGTGATGGACCGAATGGTTGACCAGTACGGACTGCGGGCCACGTTTCCGTTCTTAGATAATGTCACCATCTGCGGCCACGACCAGCAGAACCATGACGCCAACCTTGCAAAATTCTCCACACCGCATCTCTCCTCAACCTCACTTATAACAAGGAGAAATGCATGTTCAGCACAGACCGCTTAGCCATCCTCCAAAACGGACGACTGGGGCCCAATCCCGACCGCATGCGGCCCCTCATGGAGCTCCCCCTCCCCCACTGCCCCAAGGCTCTCAAACGATGCCTGGGGTTCTTTTCTTACTACGCCCAGTGGGTCCCACAATACGCGGACAAGGCCTGCCCACTGATCCAGTCCACACAATTTCCCCTCACGGCCGAGGCACAACAGGCCTTCGCTCGTATTCGCTCAGACATAGCCAAGGCCGGGATTCACGCAGTAGACGAGACACTGCCCTTCCAAGTAGAGAGCGACGCTTCAGATGTCACCATTGCCGCCACTCTAAACCAGGCTGGCAGACCCATGGCATTCTTTTCCCGCACCCTCCATGCCTCCGAAATCCGACATTCCTCTGTTGAAAAGGAGGCCCAGGCAATCGTTGAAGCGGTGTGGCACTGGAGGCATTACTTGGCCAGCAGGAGATTCACTTTCCTCACTGACCAACGGTCGGTAGCCTTCATGTTTAACAACACGCAGCGGGGCAAGATCAAAAACGACAAAATCTTGCGGTGGAGAATCGAGCTCTCCACCTATAATTACGAGATCTTGTATCGCCCATGTGCGCACCATGGGCGCCGCCATCTTCATCCTCCGACTCCATGTGCGTTCCATGGTCGCCGCCATCTTGCCCCGCCCCACAAAGTGCGCTCCATGGTCGCCGCCATCTTGCCCCACCCCCGCAACGTGCACTGCATGGGCGCCGCCATCTTCTTCCCCGCATGTACTCCAGACGCCGCCATTTTGTCCTCCCCCTTTGAATGCCTCAGCGTGGATTTCAAGGGGCCCCTCCCCTGCACCGACTGCAACACCTACATCCTTAGTGTGGTCGATGAATTCTCTAGATTCCCCTTCGCCATCCCATGCCCGGATATGACGTCTGCCACTGTCATCAAGGCCCTTGATTCCATATTTGCTCTGTTCGGTTTCCTCGACTATGTCTACAGTGACAGGGGATTCTCGTTCATGAGTGATGAGCTGCGTCAGTGCCTGCTCAGCAGGGGTATCGCCTTCAGCAGGACGACAAGCTACAACCCCCGGGGAAACGGTCAGGTAGAGAGAGAGAACGGGACGATATGGAGGGCAGTCCAGCTGGCCCTACGGTCCAGGAGCTTCCCAACCGCTCGCTGGCAGCAGGTCCTCCCTGACGTGCTCCATTCCATTCGGTCACTGCTGTGCACCGCAACTGACAACACACCCCATTAACGTGTTTTTGCCTTCCCTAGGAAGTCTACATCAGGGGTGTCGCTCCCGACTTGGCTCGCAGCTCCAGGGCCGGTCCTTCTTCATAGGCAGACCCTCTGGTGGACAAGGTACGCCTGCTCCACGCGAACTCCCAATATGCCTACGTGGAGTTCCCCGACGGTCGCCAGGATACAGTCTCGCTCAGGGACCTGGCTCCCTTGGGTGCCGATCCCATGCCCACATTCCTCCCTACCCACGCACGACCCTTCTTTTCCCCAGCGCCCCCGACTTCAGCCCCACCAGGTCCCCTGCCCACACTAGAGGACATGGAAGATTTCGGCTCGCTCCCGGAGTCATCCAGCCACTGGCCAGCACCAACACCGCCAGCATCAACACCACCAGCACCTACGCCGTCGTCGCCGACACCGCCTGTGCAGATGCCACCACTGCTGCGTCGCTCACAACGGAACGTCCGACCGCCGGTCCAACTCAACCTGTGACAGGCACCGGGTTGCCTGATGGACACTTGGTTCTCCCCCCCCCCCCCCCCCCCCCCCCCCCCCCCCTCTGTAAATAAATCACGTTTATGCATTATAGTTTCAAGTCACCCCCGCCGGACTCATTTTTTACAGGGGGTGAATGTGGTGATCTACCACTGTATACGTGTGTGTGCTTGCATTAGGGGTGTACGACAGTACCTGTATTACAGGTTTTCCGGTAAGCCCCTGCCGGCTAGCTCCGTCCACAGGGAGCAGTATAAATATTCATAAGTTTCCCTGAGATGCCATTCTACAGTTGCAGCCGAAGGAATAGCATCTCACTGTATTAAAGCCTCTCTTGTACCGATTTGAGTCTTTGTGTGTAATTGTTAACGCCACAGAGAATGGATGCGGCGTTGTTGGAGGACCAAAGCTTTTGTGATAAGATCGGGAAAGTAATTGAGGAATATGTGGGCTTTAACTGTACAAGGGAAGTATTGCAGGCGGAAGTATGGGAGGCCCTGCAGGCGGTAGTGATGGGGGAGGTGATATCGTTTAAGGCCAAGTTAGATAAAGAGGAGAGGGAGGAGCATCAAAGATGGTGGAGGCGATGTTGGAGGTGGACAGGCGTACATGGGGATGCATATAGAACATAGAACAGTACAGCACAGAACAGGCCCTTCGGCCCTCGATGTTGTGCCGAGCAATGATCACCCTACTCAAACCCACGTATCCACCCTATACCCGTAACCCAACAACCCCCCCCCTTAACCTTACTTTTTAGGACACTACGGGCAATTTAGCATGGCCAATCCACCTAACCCGCACACCTTTGGACTGTGGGAGGAAACCGGAGCACCCGGAGGAAACCCACGCACACACGGGGAGGACGTGCAGACTCCGCACAGACAGTGACCCAGCCGGGAATCGAACCTGGGACCCTGGAGCTGTGAAGCATTTATGCTAACCACCATGCTACCGTGCTGCCCAATGATTGACCCTTCTGACCCTTCTGGACAGGAGGAAGGGGCTTCAAGCTCCTTTGACCGGCTGTCTACAGGAAACGCAGTGCGCTAACTGAGGCGGATGAGGAGAGCAGTTTATGAACATGGGGAGAAGACGGGATGCATGTTGACAGGCCAGCTTCAGAGCGAGGAGGTGGCGAGGGAGATAGTTCAGGTGCGGGATAGGACAGGGAAATTGCTGGTGGCTCCGGAGTAGATTAATTATTATTTTTGTTAAATTTAGAGTACCCAATCATTTTTTCCAATTGATGGACAATTTAGCGTGGCCAATCCACCTACCCTACACATCTGTGGGTTGTGGGGGCGAAACCCACGCAAACACGGGGAGAATGTGCAAACTGTACACGGCCAGTGACCCAGAGTTGGGATCAAACCTGGGACCTCGGCGCCGTGAGGCAACAGGGCTAACCACTGTGCTGCCCCGGAGTATATTAATAAGATGTTTGAGGAGTTTTATGAAAAGCTGCATAGGTCGGTGCCGTTGGGAGAGGAACGAGGGATGAGGGAGTTCCTGGACGGCTGGAATACCCGAGGCTGGGGAGGAAGATAGGGCTAGGTTGGAGAGGTCGGTGGGGGAACAAGCGGTAACGGAGGCAATTGGCAAGATGCAATGGGGAAGGCAGCAGGACTGAAAGGCTTCCTGTTTGACGCCCTGATAGTGGGGATGTTTGAGGAGGCAATAGGGAGAGTGATGCTCCCACAAACTTTGGGACAGGCTTCAATCTCACCGTTGTGAAAGAAGGGCAAGGACCCGACGGAGTGTGGGTCGTGTAGGCCCATATAGTAACTGAATGTAGACGCCAAGATACTGGTGAAAGTGCTGGTGGCTAGGCTGGAGGAGTATCTGCCGCAGACCAGACAGGGTTTGTGTAAGCAAGGCAGCTATTTTCGACTATCAGATTATTAAATGTGATCATGACGCCGGATGAGGGAAAGGAGAGGGAGGTGATGGTGGCGCTAGATGCGGAAAAGGCGTTCGATCAGGTAGCGTGGGGGTACTTTTTGGTGGTCCAAGAGAGATCTGGGATTGGGCTGAGGTTTATGGAGTGGGTACAGCCAGCGCCGGCTCTAGGGTTGCTGGCGCCCCGGGCAAGCTGAACTTCGGCGCCCTTGGGGGGGGCGGGGCCGGGGGGTGGGGGCGGGGCCGTGGGGGGGGTGGGCGGGGGCGGGCGGGGCCGGGGGGCGGGGGCGGGGGGGGCCGGGGGGGGCGGGGGCCGGGGGGGGGGGGCAGGGGCAAGGAGGGGCGGGGGGGGGCGGGGGAGGGGTGAGGAGGGGCGGACCCGAGGGGGGGCGGGGCCGAGGAGGGGCGGACCCGAGGGGGGCGGACACGCGGGGGGGCGGGGGGGCGGACCCGAGGGCGGGGCGGACCCGAGGGCGGGGCGGGGGTGACCGAGCGGGGGGACGGACCGAGCCGGGGGGCCGCCCTGGGGGCGGGCGGCCACCGCGCATGCGCTGGTTGGCACCGGCCCAACTGCGCATGCGCGGGACCCGAGTCTCTGGCGCCCCCGAGCACATGGCGCCCCGGGCAACAGCCCGAGTTGCCGGTGCCTTGAGCCGGCCCTGGGTACAGCTATTTTATAGGGAACCGATGGAGAGTGTCCGCACAAATAATATATTTTTTTAAAATTTTAGATTACCCAATTATTTTTTCCAATTAAGGGTCAATTTAGCGTGGCCAATCCACCTACTGTGCACATTTTTGGGTTGTGGGGGCGAAACCCACGCAAACACGGGGAGAATGTGCAAACTCCACACGGACAGTGACCCAGAGCCGGGACCGAACCTGGGACCTCAGCGCCGTGAGGCGGTTGTGCTAACCACTAGGCCACCGTGCTGCCCCGCACAAATAATATGAGCTCAAGGTACTTTGCTCAGCAAAGTTTGCTCAGGCAAGGGTGTCCTATGTCCCCCCCCCCCCCCCCCCCCGCCCGCTCTTTGCAGTAGTGATAGAGCCATTGGCCATCACTTCAAGGAATTCAGGACTGTGGAAGGGGATAGTGCAAGGGGGGGGTTAGAACACAGGGTATCTTTGTACGCGGTGATTTATTGTTGTGCATTTCAGTTCCAGTACCTCGGTGGGGAACATAATGGGACTTCTCCAAAGATTGAGGATGGATTCAGGGTATAAACTAAATTTAGAGAAGAGAGACTATTTTATGGTGTCCCAGCCAGGGGTGGGGGGGGGGGGGCTTCCATTTCACAGTGTGGCAAGCCACTCCAGGTATCTGGGGTTGCAGGTGGTGTGGGACTGGTGGGGGGGGGGGGAGTGCTTCACAGGTACAATTTCACTAGCTTCGTGGGGAGGGTGGCCGACTTGGCAAGGTGGGACAATCTTCTTCTGCCCTTGACGGGTCGGGTGCAGGCGATTAAAATGAATGTGTTGCCACGATTTTTATTTCTGTTCCAGTGCCTGACGGTTTTTTTACCTAAGTCATTTTTAGGGAAGTAGACAAAGTGGTCAACTCGTTCATTTGGAGGGGAAAGGTAGCTAGGGTTAGGAAGGTGGTCCGGCGGAGAGGGCGGCAGGCGGGGGGGTTGGGGGGGGGGGGGGGTGGGTGTCCATCCTAGTATACATTATTACTATTATTACTATTGGGTGGCAAATGCGGAGAAGGTGAGGGGTTGGGTCGTGGCGGGGGAGTCCCGATGGGTTAGGATGGAGGAAGGTATGTTTAAAGGATCAGGGTTGAGGGCACTGGCAATGGCGTCGCTTCCGTAGGCGCTGTGCAAGTACTCTGGGAGTCCGGTGGTGGTGGCAACGCTGAAGATTTCAAGATTTACCCTGGAGAAGGTGAAATTGGAGCTTGGGGGGGGGGGGGGGGGGGGGGTCGAAGGAGGAGTTCTACAATTCATGGGGAATGTTTATTATGCACTTTCGGAAACCTGTTGCCATTGAACACTGGGGGGAAGGGAGGTTGGGATTGGGGGAAGGGGGGTTGGAATTATTTTTTCTCTGTTTTGTTGTTAATTTATGTTTGGAATGTATAAGTGGATGTATCAGACTGTGTATTGATGGGGCTGTTTGGGGGGTTTATTTTGTTTGTTTTTCTGTTGTTTTGATGAAAATGTGGAGAATAAAAAGTTTTTAAAAAATAAAATAACTTACAATCACCTCTTAAGAAATGCTACTCAACACAGTGAATACAATACCCTTAACTGCAATCTTCATCCCACTCAAACAACAAGAAAAGCTACCTCAACTCTCAATCCACTTAAATACCACTAGCACATAGGAATAC
Organism: Scyliorhinus canicula; assembly: GCF_902713615.1. NCBI lineage: Eukaryota > Metazoa > Chordata > Chondrichthyes > Carcharhiniformes > Scyliorhinidae > Scyliorhinus > Scyliorhinus canicula. The sequence continues at coordinate 41,835,705 of NC_052151.1, read as the reverse complement.
CTGCTGAAAAAAAGAGAAAGAACGATCTTGTGCCACTGTTTGAAAGAAAAGACCTGAAACCTGTCAGAACCATGCAGAATCTCTAGCTGTATGTCTTCATAAGATGCTTCTCAGCTTGTTTCATCTCCACATGATAAGTCCGCACTTCTTGGAATGACTATTAATCTCTTTTCACTGAACTAGTGTGAGAGCAAACTGAGTGACTTCTGTTCACAGCTTCATCTAGAACTCCAGTGACCAGCTTTTCCTGCAAAATGCCTGATACCTTAGCTCCACCCGGTAACAACATCATCTGACCAAGCCGAAATCTAATTAACTTCACAGAGAATCCCCTTAATCCAAACAAAACTGCATTAGCCCAAGCTTTTTAAGATGGTTTAATTGAACACTGGCTCCCAAAACCTTGCTGTCTTTAAAACTAGGATTCTTTTAAAAATTGACTGCAGCGGTCAAAAACTAATTCAGGTTTTCAACTCTTACTGCACCAAAATAACCACAACACAATATACCTAAAAGTTCTACATTCATCACACCCTGCATAGCCCTGATGCCATGGATGTGTTCCAGACTGCACCTCTCGAAGGTATCATCATCCTCACCAGTCTTTAGCACTGCAAACCTTTTTTTTAATAAACATTTTATTGAGGTATTTTTTGGTATAACAACAACACAATAAACAATGTACATGAAACTATAGACATAGAGCAAAAGCTGTCTCCCTCCCTTACAGGTCCCACCTTTATTAACCCCCTACTCTAAGCTTCACCCCCCCCCCCCTTCTGCTGACGATTAATCTTCTGCGAAGAAGTCGACAAATGGTTGCCACCTCCGGGTGAACCCTAACAGTGACCCTCTCAAGGCGAACTTGATTTTCTCCAAACACAGAAAGCTAGCCATGTCCGATAGCCAGGTCTCCGACTTCGGAGGCTTTGAGTCCCTCCAGGCTAATAGTATCCATCTCCGGGCTACCAGGGAGGCAAAGGCCAGAATGTCTGCCTCTTTCTCCTCCTGGATTCCCGGGTCTTCCGACACCCGGAAAATCGCCACCTTTGTTTTTAACACCGTGGACATGACTTCTGCAAACCCCTGCCAAAATCCCCTAAGCTTCGGACATGTCCAGAACATGTGGACATGGGTCGCTGGCCTTCCCGCACACTTTGCACACCTGTCTTCCACCCCAAAGAATCTGTTCATCCGGGCCACTGTCATGTGAGCCCGGTGAACGACCTTGAATTGTATCAGGCTGAGCCTGGCACATGTTGCAGATGCGTTGACTCTACTCAACGGGTCTGCCCATAGACCATCCTCTATCTCACCTCCCAGCTCCTCCTCCCACTTGCGCTTCAGCTCCTCGGTCTGCGTCTCCTCTGACCCCCTGAGTTCCTTGTAAATGTCCAAGATGCTCCCTTCTCCTACCCACCCTCTGTAAACTACCCTGTCCTGAATCCCCCTTAGCGGTAGGAGCGGGAAGGTTGACACCTGTTTACGGAGGAAGTCCCGCACCTGCAGATACCTGAATTTGTTTCCCCTCGCCAACCCAAACTTCCCCTCCAGCGCCCTCATACTCGGAAAGCTCCCCTCTATAAACATAACACCCATCCTCAATCCCCGCTCTCCGCCATATCCGGAACGTCCCATCTATACTTCCCGGGGCAAACCGGTGATTATTACAGATTGGGGACCAGACCGATGCTCCCTCTGCTCCCACATGTCTCCTCCATTGCCCCCAAACTCTCAGGGCCGCCACCACAACGGGGCTGGTGGAGTACCGTGCCGGCGGGAACGGCAGAGACGCAGTTACCAGCGCCCCCAAACTTGTGCCCTTGCATGAAGCCGCCTCCATACCCACCCATGCCGACCCCTCCCCCACCACCCATTTCCTGATCATGGCTATATTCGCCGCCCAGTAAAAGTGACTAAAATTCGGCAGCACCAGCCCGCCCTCTCCCCGACTCCGCTCAAGCATTACCTTCCTTACCCGCCCAAACAAAGCCAGAGATCACTTTGTTGACCCGTTTAAAAAGGGACGGCGGAATAAAGATGGAGAGACATTGAAACATGAACAGGAATCTCAGGAGGACCGTCGTCTTCACCGTCTGCACCCTCCCAGCTAGTGACAACGGAAGCGCACCCCATCTCCGAAAATAGTGCTTCATTTAGTCTACTAGCCGGGCCAGATTTAATTTATGCAGCCGGTCCCATTCCCGTGCCACTTGAATGCCGAGGTACCTAAAGCTTCCCCCTACTAATCTAAACGGCAGCTCACCCAATCGCCTCTCCTGTCCCCTCGCCTGGACGGCAAACATCTCACTTTTCCCCATATTTAACTTCTACTCGGAAAACTGGCCAAGTTCCCTTAGAATCCTCATGATTTCTTCCAACCCTCTAATGGGTCCGGTACATACAGAAGCAGGTCGTCTGCATAGAGCGAGACTGTGTGCTCCACCCCCCCACCGCCCCCCCCCCCCCCCCCCCCCCCCCCCCCACCCCCCGGACCTGCCCCTTCCAGCCCCTTGAGGCTCTCAGAGCAATCACAAATGGCTCTGTAGCTAGCGCGAACAACAGTGGGGAGAGGGGGTGTCCCTACCTCGTCCCCCGGTGCAGTCTAAAATAGTCCGATGTTGTCCTATTCATCCGTACGCTTGCCACAGGAGCCTGATACAGCAACCTGACCCAGTCAATAAAGCCCTGCCCGAATCTGAACCATCCCAGTGCCTCCCACAGATAATCCTATTCTACCCGATCAAAAGCCTTTTCTGCATCCATTGTGATCACTACCTCCACCTCCCCACCTTCCGGGGGCATCATGATCACATTTAACAGCCTTCTTACATTGGCCACCAACTGCCTCCCCTTAACAAACCCGTCTGGTCCTCCCCAATAACTTCCGGAACACAATCCTCAATCCTGGAGGACAAAATTTTGGCCAGCAGTTTGGCGTCCACATTCAACAGAGAAATCGGCCTGCAGGACCCACACAGCTCCGGGTTCTTGTCCTGCTTCAGAATCAGTGAAATCGTGACCTGTGACATCATCGGGGGCAGCACCCCTCTTTCCCATGCCCCATTGAACATCCTCATCAACACCGGTCCCAATATCCCAGAGAACTTTTTATAAACTCCACTGGGTAACCGTCGGGCCCCGGGGCTTTACCTGCCTGATGGCCTTCATACCCTCCACTATCTCTTCCAACCCGATCGGGGCCCCCAGCCCTTCTACCAGCTCCCCGTCCACCTTTGGGAAATTCAGCCCTCCAAGAAGTGCCTCATCCCCTCCGACCCCAGAGGGGGTTCCGACCTATACAGCCTACTGTAGAAATCCCTAAACACCTTATTCACCCCTGCTGAATCACCAACCAGGTTCCTATCTCCGTCATTTACTTTCCCTATCTCCCTGGCTGCCTCCCTCTTTCTAAGCTGCTGTGCAAGCATTCTTATGGCCTTCTCTCCATGCTCATAGATCCCCCCCTCGCCTTTCTCAGCTGCTCCACCGCCCTCGCTGTGGTTAACAAGCCCAACTCCGCCTGTAGCCTCCGCTGTTCCCTAAAAAGCCCTGCCTCTAGGGTCTCTGCATACCTCCTATCGATCTGTAGTATCTCCTTTACCAGTCGGTCCATCTCTGCCCTGTCTACCTTCTCCCTGTGGGCCCGTATCGAGATCAGCTCCCCGCTGCCCACCGCCTTCAATGCTTCCCAGACCACCGCCGCTGAAATTTCCCCCGTGTTGTTGACCTGCAGGTAGTTCAGAATACATTTCCTCATCTGCTCGCACACCCCTTCATCAGTCAAAAGTCACACATCTAACCTTCAGTGCGGGTGCTGGTTACTGTCTTTACTAACCTGCAGGTCAACCCAGTGTGGAGCATGGTCTGAGATTGTGATCGCCGAGTACCCCGTGTCCACCACCCCTGCCAGTAAGGCCCTGCTCAAAATGAAGAAATCGATACGGAAGTACACTTTATGCACATGTAAGTAGAAGGAGAACTCCTTCACCCTCAATTATCCATGGATCCACCCCCCCCCCCCCCCCCCCCCCCCCCCCCCCCCCCCCCCCCCCCCCCCCCCCCCCCCCCCCCCCCCCCCCATCTGCTCCATGAACTCTTTTAGTTCCTTTGCCATTGCTGGCACCCTGCCCGTTTTAGAGCTTGACCGGTCCAAGCGAGGGTCAATAATTGTGTTGAAGTCCCCTCCCATGACCAAACTGTGTGAGTTCAGTATCCTCTTTATAAACGCCACATCATCCTAATTTGGCGCAGACTCATTTACTAATACCACTTGCACCCCCTCCAGTTTCACACTGACCATAATGTACCGATCTCCCACATCAAAAACTATTCTAAGCGCCTCAAACACCACCGGCTTATTGATCAGTATTGCGACCCCACTAGTCTTTGAATCCAGTCCCGAGTGAAAGACCTGACTGACCCAGCCTTTCCTCAATCTAATCTGGGCAGTTACTCTAAGGTGCGTCTCCTGCAACATTACCACGTTCGCCTTTAGTTCCCTAAGATGCGCGAACACATGTTCCCTCTTGACCGGCCCATTTAACCCTCGAACATTCCAGGTGATCAGCCTAGTTGGGGGGCTCATTGCCCCCCTCTTTGCTGATCAGCCATTCACTTTTTTGGGCCCGCCTCCAGCCCATGCTCTGCGCCTCCATCAGCCCACCACCAAGCAGCCTCCGCCCCCAACCATCTCTCTGTCCCTTCGCCCAAGTCCCTCCCTCATCAGCAGAACATTTCCCTCCCCCAACCCCAGTGATATTACTCTCTAACCCAACCCCTTTGATAAACCGAACATATGCACACCCCCCACTGTGCTTCTGTGAGCTAGCTCGCCGAGCTAGCTTGATGGCCCCCGTCCCTCGTGCCGGATAGTCCCCCACCTATTGTTCCCTCCCCACCCTCCCCCCTGCTCAAAGAAACATACTCCAACATCAAACAATCCCCACACAATTGCCCAACAGAAAAAAAACAAAATCTAAACAAACACACCTCCATCCCCCAACAGTGAAAACAAATGAAAACCTTAACTCATTTAGCTCTGCCACTGGTCCCAAACCAATACAGAAGACATTACAAACAACTTCCACAAAACGAGAAATGAGACACTTTTTAAAAAAAGAACGGAGAAACAAAAATTTAAAAAAACATGAACGCTGCAGCAAAGTTCAAAAGTTCTCAGTCCACCACCAGACCTTTCATTTTCACAAAGTCCAGCGCGTCCTCAGGCGACTCGAAATAAAAGCGCTGTTCCTCGTACGTGACCCAGAGATGGGCCGGGTACAACAGTCCGAACTTCACCTTTTTCTTAAAAAGGATAAACCTAATCTGGTTGAAGCCTGCTCTTCTCCTGGCCACCTCCACACTCAGGTCTTAGTAGACCCGCAGGATACTATTGTCCCACTTACAGCTCCATGTCTGCTTGGCCCACTGTAGAATGCGCTCCTTATCCAAGTACCTGTGGAATCTCACCACCATTGCCCTCGGAGGGTCTCCCGTTCGTGGCTTCCTCGCGAGTGCTCTGTGAGCCCTGCCCACCTCCAAGGGTCGGGAGAATGCCCCATCCCCCAGCAGCTTCTCAAACATATCTGCGATGTATGTCCCAGCGTCTGCTCCTTTGGACTCCTCCAGGAGCCCAACGATTCTCAAGTTCTGCCGGCGGGACCTATTCTCTAGGTCCTCCAGCTTCTCCAGGAGCTTCTTCTGCTGGTCTCTCAGCAACCCCACCTCCAACTCCATCGCAGTTTGATGTTCCTCCTACTCAGCCAGCACCTTCTTCACTTTCTGGATCGCCCGACCTTGGGCGTCCAATCTAACCTCCAGCCGTTCAATCGACTCTTATCGGGTCCAAGCAGTCCCGTTTCTGCTTAGCAAAGCCTTCCTGAATAACTTGCATCAGCTGCTCCGTTGAGCGCTGGGTCGACAAACCAGAGGTCCGGTCCATCGCCATGTTGTCTCCCGGTGCAGCTTCAGCCCAATCCTTCTCTGTCTTTCTGTTTCTGCCTTTAAGAGCACTTCTAGTCCTTCTCTCCATGCACCGATGTGGGAATTCAGTATACAATTGACTCTGTCTTCAGTTTTACAATTCAAGTCCGGTAGAAAATTGGGGGGAAAAGGTCTAAAAGGGAGCTACCAAATGTGCGACTTACTCCTTCATAGCTGCCACCTGAAGTCCACCACTGCAGACCTTTTTGACAGTGCCAGACTTCCAAAATATTCCTACTCTGCCAGACAGACATCCACTTACTATCCTCCTGAACTCTCTGTAGCTGTGCGTTGCACCACCCCGAAATGTGTACTCCAGGAAATTCTCAACTTCTCACATTAAGTGTCCTGGAGTTCCCACATGGCACAGAAATTGCAGACAAAAGGTCTCAGCTGTCCCACCATTTTCTCTTGTGTTATGCCACTCTGTTCAAATCCAGCCCCACGTGCCCTGGAGCCACAACAAAAATGAATTAACCAATAATTCTTGTAAAAATTCTCAAAGTCTTTGGCCCTTGGCTGCCCAATAATTAGTAAGTAGTCTCACAATTACTGTTAATTTAAAACAAGAATGATGATGAAGCGTGCAGTAAACACAACTGGATAACAACTAGCTAACCTATGACATTTTTTAACCATGCCACTTGTGGTGATATGATCTGCATACTTGTCTGCCATTGGGCCAGAACGTCGGCTTACCATTGGCCCTGGTCGGTCATGTGCCTCTTGACCGATTGGCCGAGAGGCTGAGTTAACCACGCCTCTATTAACGAGATATAAATGGTCAGACGCCTGACGATCGTCCCTTTCCATTGTAGACGATCGCAGAGCTGTGTTCTAGTCAATTAAAGCCAGACTTTGGTAAATCACTCGCCTCGCGTACAATCAATTCAATTGACTACGACTTTGAAGATGGAGTTCCGCATCAAGCCCGAATGCCTCCGCATCAGCCCGCAAACTCCGAACTCTGCAGAACATTTCCAACTCTGGCTGACTTGCCTCGAAGGGTTCCTAGCATCCACCCCCCCCCCCCCCCCCCCCCCCCCCCCCCCCACCACCGGGGCAGAGAAGCTGCACGTCCTCCACTCCAGCGTGAGTATCGACGCTTACGCAATAATCAAAGAGGAAACGGATTATGATGACGCTATACAAAAGCTAAAAGGACAATTCATCAAACCGGTCAACAGGGTATTCGCTCGACATCTGCTGGCCACCAGAAAGCAGGTCCCCTGTGAATCTCTAAGCCAATACGCCCGGGCCCTCTATGCCCTGGGGAGAAGTTGCTCCTGTGTAGAGGTCTCGGCTACAGAGCACATGGAGCTACTGATCAGAGACGCTTACGTGGCTGGGATGCTGTCTCCCGTGATCCGCCAGCGGATGCTGGAAAGAGACGAACTCAGTTTAACTGAGACGCTGACTCTCTCCGCCTCTCTGGAGGTCGCAGATCAAAGCGCTCGCACATATGACCCTGGCCAGGCCTCCTGGCACGATTCCCACCCGCCACCCGCCGCTCCCGACCTCCCTCAGGCTTGTGCTGCGGGACGCCCCGATAAATCCGCAGGACCCCGCTGCTACTTTTGCGGGTACGCAAAACACCCTCGCTCGTGCTGCCCAGCCCGCTCTGCCCTCTGTAAGAGCTGCGGGAAGAAGGGCCACTACTCCACTACTCCACGGTCTGCTGTCTGCAGCGCTTCTGGAAGCTGCACAGCACTCCCCCCCCCCCCCCCCCCCGCCCCCAGGCCTCTGCGAACGGCCTGTGTGCCTCTCTCTCTCCCCCAGGGCCGCCCCAGCCTCTCCCGACTCGCGCCCCGCCGGCCGACAAGCGCACCTCCCCGGCCCCTCCAGGTCCCTGCCTGCCCGCCGCGCGAATCTGCTCCCCCCGCCCCCGGCCTCCCGCACCCGGCCTGCGCGCCCTCGCAGCTGATGCACCCGACTCGCCTCCTGCACCCGGCCTGCGCGCCCTCGCAGCTGATGCACCCGACTCGCCTCCTGCACCCGACCTGCGCGCCTCACCTCCTCCGCTCGCAGCGCCGGCAACACTAGCTCCGCCCCCAGCGGCCACGAGGGCTTCCTGGGCGCCGCCATCTTGGGGCGCCGACCCCACATGCGGGTCCTGGGCGCCGCCATCTTGGGGCCCCGACCCCACGTGCGGGTCCTGGGCACCGCCATCTTGGGGCGCAGACCTCACATATGGATCCTGGCCACCGACTTCCGGGTCTGCCACGCAAGGTCCCTCCAGCATCGACTCGGACGGCGACGACGGATTTTCTCCACGGCTCGCGGCCGTTCAACTCGACCAGTCTCGTCCACGCACGCTCGCCAAAACGACAACGCTGATCCACCTCAACGGTCACGAGACGGACTGCCTGCTGGACTCCGGGAGCATGGAAAGCTCGGTTCACCCTTACACGGAAGTCATCCTCCGGATCCCCTCTCCCGACTTGGCTGGTCACCCCCGGGCCCATCTTGCTCCGGAAGCATGTGCGGGTGCACAAGTCCGACCCGTTGGTGGAGCATGTCCAGTTACTCCACGCTAACCCGCAGTACGCGTATGTGGAGTACCCCGACGGTCGGCAGGACACGGTCTCCCTCCGGGACCTGGCACCCGCCGGCATGCGGCCCCCCCCACCCCCCACCACAGACCCCCCCCTCCCCTTTTTCACCCCAGCACCCCACTCAGCTTCCCCATCCCTCATCCATGGCGTCTCCGCGGCCAGCTCAGGTGACGGAGACTACTCGAAGTCCATCGCTCCCGGACTCCAGGATATCAGCAGGACCATCGGCCGATCCGACGTCAACTCCTCCACTGCGGCGCTCTGCCAGGACGTCAAGGACCACCAAAAGACTGATCGAGTCCTTCTAGAGTTCTACAGCCCCATGGACTTTTTTTAAATAAATATCGTTATGTCTGGGCCAGTGGGAAGCACCCAAATTCGATAAGGGTAAGGAGAGAAAATTTATTCTCCCGACGGCTACTCATATCACCAGTTCTCCCCCCCCCCCCCACCCCCCCACCCTGGGTCTCGTTCACACACCCCCCCCCCGCCTTCCTTCTCCGCAAGGGGTGAATATGGTGATATGATCTGCATACTTGTCTGCCATTGGGCCAGAACGTCGGCTTACCATTGGCCCTGGTCGGTCATGTGCCTCTCGACCGATTGGCCGAGAGGCTGAGTTAACCACGCCTCTATTAACGAGGTATAAATGGTCAGACGCCTGACGATCGTCCCTTTCCATTGTAGACGATCGCAGAGCTGTGTTCTAGTCAATTAAAGCCAGACTTTGGTAAATCACTCGCCTCGCGTACAATTGATGGTACATCACCACTCTCTACCCACATACAAGACAGACAACACAGAGGGGGGAAGGGGCGGAAAGGATAAAGATGAAGGATGGTGGTTCTTTAACACGCTTTTCTTACAACATGCCAGTTGATCGAAGTCTCTGGTTTACAGCTGGTAATGGTCTTCCTTGCAGAGTGATTCATTGAATACTCACAAGCACTGTGAGTACTGTACTGACTGACATTCTCAACCTTGCCCCTTGCCTGAGGTGTAGTGATCCTCAGGTTAAATCACCACCAATCAGCTCTCTCCCTCAAAGGGGAAATCAGCATAAAGTCCTCTGGAATTATGGCGACTTTTCTTACTTTACTCACAGGCAGCAGGCCTTCTGGATTGTCACTTTAATTCTTTTAACTGGACCTTCAGCTGGAGGTTCACATTCAGGCCTATATCATTCTGCATAGTCATTTTAATTCACATCTCTTCTTGCTTTCAGCTCATGGTTTGACTTCAAGCCTTTGCAGTCTCGAGAGGATGACCCCCAGTCTTGCTGTCAGCCTTCATCGTGCCCATATGGAGAGAGTTTAGCTAGAACTTTTGAGAGAGAGGTTTTTTTTATAAATTTAGAGTATCCAGTTATTTTTTCCAATTAAGGGGCAATTTAGTGTTGCCAATCCACCTACCCTGCACATCTTTGGATTGTGGGGGCCAAACCCACGCAAACACAGGAAGAATGTGAAAACTCCACACGGACAGTGACCCAGAGCCGGGATCAAACCTGAGACCTTGACGCTGTGAGGCAGCAATGCTAACCACTGTGCCACCGTGCTGCCCTCTTTTGAGAGAGAGTTAACAACTTTTTTGAGAGGATGTGGCTGGAACTCTTACCTCCCTGTTGCCAAAACAAAACTGAAAGTTCCTTAGCTCTCTGAACCATTTCAGTAGGTGGTGGGTGAATGGGTCTAATCCTACTGAAATGGTTCAGAGAGCTAAGGAACTTTCAGTTTTGGGCCAATTCATTTGCCACCAGCCAAATCAATAAAACTGAGTCATCACTGATGTTAGCTCGTCTAAAACAGCACCGCCTTCTGAATCCTTCTGTTTGAATTAAAGGTAAAGGCTACCTTAAAGACTGCTTTGGGATATGGGGAACGGACAAGGAGGTGGATTTGAGATCAGGAAGAGATCAGCCATGATCTGATTGAATGGTGGAGCATTCTCAAAGGGCTGAATTGCCTACTTCTGCTCCAAATTCCTATGTTCCTATGTGTGCCTTAAGGTCACAGGTCCATTAAACATCCATGGATCAAAAATTTAACAGCAAAAATGAAAGAGAGGGGAAATAAGGGAACAGGAAGAACCCTTACAGCTGACCAACCTGCTTAGCTCTGTACTTCACTTTTTATTTATTTATTTATTTTTACCCAATTCATTTTTCCAATTAAGGGGCAATTTAGCATGGCCAATCCACCTGCTCTACGCATCTTTGGGTTTTGGGGGCGAAACCCACGCAAACACGGGGAAAATGTACAAACTCCACATGGACAGCGACCCAGAGCTGGGATCAAACCTGGGACCTCGGCGCTGTGAGGCAGCAATGCTAACCACTACGCCACCGTGCTGCCCTTCACTTTTTATTTTACTTGGGATGAGCGCCATCATGAAATCCAGGCTCAATAGGCAGCAAAAGCAGAAATTATATTGAGCAAGTCTAACAGATTTGCCTTCAAAAAAACAATAATAATTGAAGAGTAGCAGAAAGGAAATTAAATATGGTTGGGACTTTTCAGTCTAGGAATGAGGTTTGATTGATTTCAACTTTGCAGAGCAGGTTCAAAGCAAATATTGAATGCTTGGCCAGCTCATTCTTCCCTTTATCCAAATTACTTTGACCACACAATGAAGGCTGTCCTGCCCTGATGCAGGTTGCTGCTTCAAAACGCAACCAAGCTGTAACAGAGTTGTTCAGTGTTACCATGATTAAAAGCTTAAAATCTCATCAAACGAGACAATTATGCTATTAACTGAAACTGTGTACCTTTAGAAATAATCTAAATGTGTGTTTCTGAGCAACATGACATTTTCTTCTCTCGCAAAGTATAGAGACGAATGTTTCAAATCTCTGCCTGCATTGTCTCTCTTTTTCCATCCTCCTTAATCTCAGTTTCTATCAGTATCTGTTTACATTCCACCCTTTTGCCAATAAACCATTTCTATTTCTCTTCAGGCGGATTTTGACTATTCATGACTGCAATCTGCATTACAGATCTAAGAATATTTAAAATTAATTTCAGAAATAGTTTTAACCACATGAATGTGTCCCTAACAATGTTTTTTTAATTTTCTTTTTGACATTAATTCAACCTTCTAATCACTGAACATTTTCTGGAACTTCATCACTCACTCCAGGAGACATAAATTGTGAATGTATTCAAAAACGGAGCACCCCAAATCAAGGCAATAGATTCAAAAGCCAAAGCTTTGATGGAAAAAACAAAAGCAGGCCCTTTATTCAGACTGTCAAATCAGTTTTTCTTCAGTCACAGTGACATTGCTGACAACAGAGTATTGTCAAAGTATAGGTCATCCTGTCAAAAATATTAACGGATATCAACAAATATACGGAAAAAGAAAGTCCTCAAATTGGAGGACACTGAATAACAGTCACTAATACCCATACAAAGATTGCACAAGCTAAATCTGGGGACACATCAGAGTAAAGACTAATCCATCAACACATATGGTACACATTAAAAGGAGGCTATTTAACTGATATTTCATATTGGGACTAATTCTGGAGACAGCTAAACCTGCAACAAAAAAAATCTGGGTTGATTGCACGTCATGCCCAGCAGAAATGATTTTTATCCAGGTCACGTGGTACTTTGCAAGTAACCTACTTCAGGATAGGAGCCGAAGATCATATAGGAACTCAAATGTCAACCTCTATGATCTGAAAATAACCGATAAAATCAAGAATATTTTGAAAGCGGTGGAATTTGCACTTTATACACATTTAAAGAGAGATATGGGGGAAAGCTGGGTGGTCTTGTGGCATGGTGGTAGCACCCACACCTCTGGGCCAGAAGCTCTCAGTTCAAGTCTCACTTCAGCACTTGATGGCCACAGAAAATGTGTTCATAATGTGGTTGAACAGGTTGATTATAAGCCTGATGGCAGGCAATGAAACGAGTGGGAGAGAATTTCTTGGTCAGCCATATTATAGAAGGCAACATCAAACCATAGCTGTACTTCACCAATTTATAATCATTGACCAATTCAATGGAAGTTCAAGTTGCCAACGCCCTCTTCGGGCATGGTACCTGGATCAGGAGAATGGGACGAGGGCTTTAAACAGGGAAAAGCTCCCTTCCTCCATTTCTTTCAAAATCTAATGTTCCAACAGTTTGATTGAAGCCAAACCTGACCAATGAGATGAGAATGTCGCATCCCTGAATATAGTGCTGTCTCAACTAACAAGGCTAATTCCTCCTTTGAAAAAGCCTTCAGCTGTGAAGCAAGGGAGTGAAATTGATGTTCATGAGAGATGCAGGGCTCTGTCCTGGTAGAGTTTGATAGGCTGCAGCCCTATTTATTAGCCTTTTGATGGTTATCATCATCATTGGTGTGCTTTTTCTGAAGGCAGATAGATCCTTGGCTCATTATCTGCTGGTTCTTAATCCTGAACTGTTTTCTTGGCAGTTGTCAGTGGTGGTTTGCCATTGCCATCCACTCTCATGGTCAGGACAAGGAGACAGGTCCCAAGTCTATCTCTGCCAGAACAGGAGCCAGACCCGCGCTGTTGGCATAATTCTGAACCATACGTTAGCCATCTCGCCAAATGAGCTAACCGGCCTCCTGTTAATCATGCAAACATAAATTATTTATTTTGCAACCAGTGAATCAGGATACATTATGCCAGCCCTCTTCAAAAAACGGATCATCTCCATTTCAATTGGAAATTAATACACTTACTTTGGAAAATGTGACGGTTTGGTACCTTTTCTTCAGCTGGTTTTGCTACGAGATACCTTTAGATGTATCCCTGTATTACGGCAGCACGGTAGCATGGTGGTTAGCATAAATGCTTCACAGCTCCAGGGTCCCAGGTTCGATTCCCGGCTGGGTCACTGTGCGGAGTCTACACGTCCTCCCCGTGTGTGCGTGGGTTTCCTCCGGGTGCTCCGGTTTCCTCCCACAGTCCAAAGATGTGCGGGTTAGGTGGATTGGCCATGCTAAATTGCCCGTAGTGTCCTAAAAAAAAAGTAAGGTTAAAGGGTGGGGGGTTGTTGGGTTACGAGTATAGGGTGGATACGTGGGTTTGAGTAGGGTGATCATGGCTCGGCACAACATCGAGGGCCGAAGGGCCTGTTCTGTGCTGTACTGTTCTATGTTCTATGTTTGTATCTTGATTAACTCCATATACACACCTAAAATGGTTATTTCAATTTGCTTTGATGGTTGGAGAAAATCCTGTTGTCAGTAAAACACAAGTTAGAATCCAGTAAAATAAAGGGTTCTTGGATTTATAAGGAGTATGATAAAACTATAAGGGCGAAATTCTCCCAAAACGGGAGAAATCGTAAAACTGCCGTAAAACCCGGGCGGGTTTTACGGCAGCGCGCCCCTTCCCGACGGGGGACCGATTCTGGTCCCCCGTCGGGGCTAGCAGCCCGACGTCGGAGGCTCCGACAAGTCGGGCTTAACGAAAATCGTTAAACCCGCTTGCCGGAGTTAGCGCCGGCTGACGCGTCATATGACGTCAGCCGCGCATGCGCAGGTGGGAAGACTCCACCCGCGCATGCGCGGGTGATGTCATCGCGTTTTTGCGCGAAACCCGCGCATGCGCGGGCCGGGTTCCCCCTCAGCCGCCCCGCGTATTGATACTGCGGGGCGGCGGAAGGACAAATAGTGCGCGGGCATCGGGCCCGCTGCCCGCGATCGGTGCCCACCGATCGCGGGCCCATGGCACCCTTGGCACGGCCGTGGTACTGCCGTGCCAATTGGTGCCATGGTTATTTTTTGCGAGTTTGTCACGACGTTTTTACGAACGGCAGGACCAGGTGTGTTTGCCGTTCGTAAAAAGGTCGTAAAGGGCTGGGACTTCGGCCCTTCTAACAGCTGAGAATCGCTGCCGGCCGTAAAAAAACGGCGGCAGCGATTCTTGTCGGGATTTCGGCGGGGGGGGGGGAGAATAGCGGGAGGGCGTCATAAAAGTCGGGAAGGCCCTCCCGCTATTCTCCCACCCGTCGTGGGGGGCGGAGAATTTCGCCCTAAGTGTCTTTGCTACAACTCAAATGAATGGCCTGACACCAAAAAGAAAATGCTGGAAAATCTCAGCAAGTCTGGTTGCATCTGTAAGGAGATAAAAGAGCTAATGTTTTGAGACCAGATGATCCTTTGTCAATGGCCTGACTCCATGGTCCAACACCTATGTATTTCTACATTTCCTTGTGTATATTATGTTCTAACAGTTATCAATTCCTTGCATATTCCAGAGAAAATATTATGAGACTCATAGAGTGTCACTTCAGCTGGCAAGCAGTTTTATTCCAATTGTAACAGGCAAACTATTACTTATTTCCTGCCCATATTATGTGTTAATGTGTTGAAAGCAGTGAAGAATCTGAAAGTGTGTTCCTACTGGCAAGCAGAAGCCAGTTTGTGAGGCAGAGGGAATCTAAGAGATCCACCACAAGGTGGGAAACTGCTACAATCGCTGATACTCAACCACCAAGTTTGAGCTTCCACTCCCTGCTGCACTCTCACATCCACCAACACACCTGCCCCCCTGGTCCCAGCCCTACTCTGCTTTTTCAGATCTTATTCCAAGATTCAAGTGATACCTACTACATAACTCTATCACAACTTGAGTTTTAAAAGCACCTTTAATGTAGTAAAATGTTGTAAAATGCTTCCCCTTAGCATTGGTCATTGGTCAGGGACAGGACGATGTGACTACCAGCCAGGCAGGTGTGGGGATCCCGTATGTAGTGATGGAGTAGACTCAGCCCCTCACTTTGTCCAACAATATGAGATGCTTACTAGTGGTGTGGATGAGGAGAAGGATTGGGAGGTGGATGAGCAGAATGGTTAGGACACACGGTGAAGGATGCCATGCAAGCGGGGAGAATGAAGAGGAATGCGGTAGTGATAGAAGACATTATAGTCAGACGTATAGATACTGTTCCCTGCATCCACAACTGGGAGTTCCGAAGATGGTGTAGCCTGTATGGTTCCAGGGTTAAGGTTATCTCCTCACGGCTGGAGAGGACATTGAATTTGGAAGGATGGATCCAGTTTTTATAGTTCACGTGGGAATCAACAAGGTTAGAACCAGGAATGAAGTTCTGCTAAGAGAATTTGAGCAGTTAGGGTCAAAATTAGAACTCAGAACAGCAAAAATAATTCTAATAGAATGCTATTATCATGCATCTTATTTAAATCCATTGCGGGTTAACTTTCACAAACCTTTTCACATCTTTTGATGACAAGAATAAAAAAATTCAAGTTCCAGCACTTTCAACACAAAGCTTTACTATGTTTACCAACAGAAGAGAGGGCATGATGGAGCTCTATGGAACTTCGGTAAGGCCACATCTGGAGTACTGTGTGCAATTCTGGTTGGCACATTATAGGAAGGGTGTAATTGCACTGGAGTGGGTGCAGAGAAGATTCACCAGAATGTTGCCTGAATTAGACCATTTAAGTTATAAAGAAAGGTTGGATAGGCTTGGGTTGTTTTCTTCAGAGCATAGAAGACAGAGGAGTGACCTGATTGAGGTGTACAAGTTTATGAGGGACATGGACAGGGTGGATAGTTAACAGCTGTTCCTCTTGTTTCAGGGGTCAGTTACAAGAGGACATAAGTTCAAAGTGAGGGGTGTGAGGTTTAGGGGAATTTGAGGAAAACATTCTTTACCCAGAGAATACACTGCCTGGGAGGATTGTAGCGCCGGGATACCTCACACCCTTTAAAAAGTATCTGAGTGAGTATTTGGCATGCCATAACATCCAAGGCTATGGGCCAAGTGCTCGCAAGTGGGATTAGGTGGATAGGTCAGGACCTTTTATGCATCGGTGCAGAATCGATGGGCCGAAGGGCCTCTTCAACACTGTAGTATTCTGTGAGTCTGTAATTCAGTAAAGACAATTTAGCAACACCACGACTATGTTTGGGTCTATCAGTGATTTTGTTAAAGAGAGCACGAACTGGACTGAATATGTGGAAAGGTTGGAACACTTTATCTTGGCAAATGGGATCGCAGACAAGTGCTCAATTTTCCTGAATGTGTCGGGGGCGAAGACTTGCAAGCTCGTGAGAAATTTAGCTACATCACGGAAACCGGAGGGCCATTTCATTTGCGGAATTATTTACACTCATTCAGAATCACAATCCTAAGCCCTCTGTGATTGTACAATGTTTCAAATTCCATATTTATTTTTGGAAGATGGGATAGACTGTAGATAACTTTGGGTAACAGTGGATGGACAGAAATCCTACTCACAAGTTAAAAGATTTCTGATGCAAGGATGGTAATTTGTCATGGAAGATGGGTGGGTTGGAGCTTCATGTGAGGGGCAACACGGTAGCATTGTGGATAGCACAATCGCTTCACAGCTCCAGGGTCCCAGGTTCGATTCCGGCTTGGGTCACTGTCTGTGCGGAGTCTGCACATCCTCCCCGTGTGTGCGTGGGTTTCCTCCGGGTGCTCCGGTTTCCTCCCACAGTCCAAAGATATGCAGGTTAGGTGGATTGGCCATGATAAATTGCCCTTAGTGTCCAAAATTGCCCTTAGGGTTGGGTGGGGTTACTAGGTTATGGGGATAGGGTGGAGGTGTTAACCTTGGGTAGGGTACTCTTTCCAGGAGCCGGTGCAGACTCGATGGGCCGAATGGCCTCCTTCTGCACTGTAAATTCTATGTAATCTATGTGAGGTGCAAAGATGAGTAAGTGAGCAGGATGATTGCATGCTATAGGGGCCAAAAGTGGTTGTTCCACCCCCTGGTCATTCACAAGTAATGGGTGAAATTCAAGAGGCTCATCCAGGTGCCTCTTGAATGAAAAGTCTAGTCAGGTCATATGTTTGGTGGCCCAATGTGGACCAGGATTTGGAGAACAAAGTGAAATCCTGTTCTGCATGTCAATCGAACATGAAGTTGGTGCCACTAGCACTATTACATCATTAGCAATGACCTGATCATCCTTGGTCAAGACTTCATGTGGGTCTTTCATGGGTCACATGTTGTTAGTCATCTTTGATACACATTCTAAGTGGCTAGAAGTATACATCAATCTGGTCTCTCCTCTGTACTACCAGTATCAGCAATATTACAGCTCCGAGTACCATAGAGAAGATACGGCATGCCATTGCCACTCATGGATTACCGGATTCTCTCGTTTTTAATAATAGTACAACAATTACAAGTGAGTTGTTCCAGGGTTTTATGCAAAGGCATGGAATACGCCATGTGCATACCCCTTCTTTTCATCTAACTTCAAATGGTTTGGCACAGCGAACAATTCAGATATTGAAGGAAGGATTGAAGAGGATGGCAGGTAATACTTTAGGGACCAAGCTCTTGAGGTGCTTATTTCAATATCGTATCACACCACAAACACCTACGGACTCACACCAGCTGAATTATTGATGGATAGAAGACCAAAGTCTCATCTCGATTTGCAACATCCAAATGCCAAAGCAAAAGTGGGAAGGAGACTAGAAAAGCAGAGGAAGAAACATTTTAACCCAACATGAAAAGCAGATGAAGAAATGTTTTAACCCAAATGATGTTTATATCAGGAATTTTGGCAGTAACCACCTTTGGCTACCTGGAGTTATTCTTAACCAAAGTGGTCTAGTACCTTTGGTAGTGAAATTGAACAATGGGAGAGTTGTTCGCAGACACCAAGATCATATTCGTCAACGCCATGACTTGGAGACAGCAAAAGTTTCAGATAAAACAATCGGAGGAAATGCTGCTGTGGAAATTCAACAAGAGATGGTTCCTGTGGTACCAACGGACACTCCTTCAGGAGACGGACACTGGTGCACAAAACTCAACATACTACTGTGTCCACAAGTTCAGTTGAACTAAGTCAAGCATCTCCAACGTTGATGGAGTCACCAGTGGTACTGCACAGATCACAGCACAGCAAAGCTCATGAAGGACTGACATATAATTAATTTATTAGTTTCATTGGATATCTGTCTTCAAGGGGGATTAGAATGTAAGGGGGAGTAGTATTATGGAGTAGTATTATTATGCATCTTATTTAAATCCATTGCTGATATCATCAAGCGCTGTGACATCATTAGCCGTTGTCATTTTTGTGGCAACATGGTGGCGCAGTGGTTAGCACTGCTGCCTCATGGCACTGAGGACCCGGGTTCTGGGTCACTGTCCGTGTGGAGTTTGCACATTCTCCCCGTGTCTGCATGGGTCTCACCCCCACAACCCAAAGATGTGCAGGGTAGGTGGATTGGCCACTCTAAATTGCCCCTTAATTGGGAAAAAAAAATTGGGTACTCTAAATTTATTTTTTAAAAGGTAATTGTTACCTGTGCATATTTGTATTTAACTGTCTGAATAGTCAGAGACTTTTTCCCAGGGTGGAGGGGTCAATTACTAAGGAGCATAGGTTTAAGGTGCGAGGGGCAAGGTTTAGAGGAGATGTACGAGGCAAGTTTTTTTACACAGAGGGTAGTGGAGGGTAGTGTTATTCGGCAACCGGAGAATCCGCCCAACATGTTTCAATGAGATCACTTCTCATTCTTGTAAATTCTAATGAGTAGAGTCCCAACCTGTTTACCCTTTGATCATAAGACAATCCCTTCATACCGGGGATTATTCTAGTGAACATTCTCCAAACCGCCTCCAATGAAATTATATATTTTCTTAAATCAGGGCACCAAAACAGCTCACAGTAATCCAGATGTGGTCTCACCAGTGCCTTGTACAGTTGCAGCAAGACTTCCCTGCTCTAATACTCCAACCCCCTTGAAATAATGACCAACATTCCAAGAACAATCCTGTTTACCTGCTGCTCCATCAAATACATTTAAGGCTTGAATGAAGAGACTTTTGGTGTCTCAGGGAATCAAGAAATATGGGGAACGGGCAAGAAAGCGGAGTTAAAGCTCAAGATAAGCCATGATCGTACCAAATGACCAAGCAGGGTTGACAGACCATATGCTCTACTTGTCCTTCTACTTCTCATATTCTTATGATATCAATCAGCCTCCTAACATCAACATAGTATTTTTCCAGCTGTTGGGACCTGTCTGTATTAAACATCAGACTGTGGTATACCTCATGGGGTGGGTAAATCTAAGTGTGAACACATTGAATACAAAGTACTCATGCCTCTGCTGTGCACTCTAACATGTGAGGAAGGGAATTCCCTTAACTGACATCTAGTGGCCTTTTTTCGTGCAGAACACAAACTTCTGTAGCTACACATCCTTGACAGGTGATACTTTAAAGAGCAAAAGGGTTGAAATTTCTTTCATTTTGTACTCCTGCCAATTTCTTTGGTATAATTACCAACGAGAGGTGTTTTATCCCCTCGGGTTCTTAAGAATTAAAACAATGCATGTCATAGGATGAAATGCACAGGCTAGAAATTACAGTTGATGATATATGACATGAAAGTAAAATAATTGGGTTAACACCTCGACTAAAATAGCAGAGTAAAGCATTTAATGTGGGTCTGTTAAATGTTCATTGGATAACATTGTCAACAGTCACTTCTGGTGTTTAAAGTTCAAAATACTGTACTCACCTTTTTCTCTATAAGACCTAAAAACTAAACAGATGATCTGACCATTTGTCTCATTGAAGTACCCCACATAGTTCCTCAGGATATTTTGGGCCTCTCCTGTGCCAACTGCAATCCTTGCTGATCCACCTCAATTACCTTGTTGTGTCTTGTTTCTGTGGGTCCACTGCAGAAAATTCAACCTCCTCATCCCCCGCAGCTCTGCACTCCAACTGGTGTTGGCATAGTTCCTTGAGGGATGTAGAATCTCAGTCTGGTAGTTGGGGCAGCTGGAAGGGGGCTGTGGGAGAGTTGTGGGGGGTGGGGGGATTGAAGGAGGAGTTTGGAGGAGGGGTTGTGGGAGAGTCGGGAAGGGGGTTGGGGAGAGTTGGGTATCTTTTGGATGGATCACTGTCGTTAATTGGTTCTCAATTCCCACCTAGAGTTAAAATCGATCCTCACAGGCGGAATTTACTTTGAGGCTAGATATAGGAGGATAACCAGTATTATTTGGAACTGTGACCCATGAAGAATTGGGACCTCCAGCAGAAAAGAGAGGAAGGAAAATTATTTCAAAAAAAATATACAAACACAGAAATTAGGATAGGCCATTCAGCCCCTCGAGCCTATTCTAACTTTTAATAACGACTGATCTGATTGTAACTTTAACTTCACATTCCCACCTGCCTCTGATGACCCGCTTCCTTATCAAGAATCTATCTACTTCTGCCTTAAAAATATTCAAAGACTCTGTTTCCACTGCCTTTTGAGGACGAGCATTCCAAAGAATCACAATTCTCAGAGAAAATGATTCTCCTCATTTCTATCTTAAATGGGTGGCTCCTTATTTTTAACAAGGACCCTGCCTAGTTCTAAATTCTCCCAGAAGAAGAAATAGTTTCTCCACATCCACCCTGACAGGGTTGTAAATGTTCCAATCAAGTTGCCTCTTGCTCTTCAAAGCTACAGTGAATGCAAGTTGAGCCTTTCCAACCAAAATCTGACCGATTTCAAGTTAAATCACTGAGGATAAAAGGGAAGAACAAACTGTGAAAAAAAATTCTGTCCTCAGAGAAGGAACAGCAGAAAGCTGAAGCAGGAAGTCCACCTTGTCTACTTGCCCAGGAGTCAAGAATTAACCAATATTAAAAAATGGAGGCAAAAATTGTGAATAATGTTTTCAAAGCAGTCTTAAATGAACAAGAATTCAGAAGTTTATCATGGTTCCTGACATGCAAGGCAATATTATGACACAAGTTAAAGTAGAGACTCAGACTGTGCCTGGTGAGCCTAGTTAAACAAATACAAATCTAGTTTCACTGCAGGCAACAGATGGACATAGATGTTCTTCATTAAATATTTCAATTTGTATTTTCAATTACTACCTAAGATTCTGTTGACATCACAGCATGAGTTGTTGAAGAACAATGTGGGTGGATTCTGAGGCCGGTTGCTGAGGTTTTCAGTTCATTGAAATCTAATTTAGGTTTACCAATTGTCTCATTTTGGAAAGTCGTTCAGGATAAATTTGATCAAACTATTAACTAATAGGCACAAATCATGCCAAATAATTTAGTGTATGTTTTCCTTTCAAGAATCTTGTGAGTGTGGTGTAATGTTCCTGTCACTGGTCTAATAATCGAGAGACCAAGGATAATGCCCTGGGGTTCAAACTGCATCACTGCAGCTGGTGGAATTTGTTGTATGTTCAGTAGTTCTCACAAAGAGGTTCTGAGTCTTGTATGGTCGATCATTAAATGTTTATTGATGGCACATACCTATGTTTATATATATATGCTTGCTTTGACACAATACATTATTGAGACAGATAGGATTCTCTGGGGCCTTGACAGAGCAGATGCTGAGAGATTGTTTCTCCTCGTGGGAGAGTCTAGGACCAGAGGGCATCATCTCAGAGTAAGGGGGGGGTCGCCCATTTAACTCAGAGGATAGTGAATCTGTGGAATTCTTTACTGCAGAGGGTTGAAGAGGCTGGGTTGTCAAGTATGTTCAAGCTGAGATAGATAGATTTTTAATCAGTATGGGAATCAAGAGTTATGGGGATAAGGTGGGGATGTGGTGTTGAGGATTATCAGATCAGATCAGACATGGTCACTGAATGGCAGAGCACACTCAATGGGCTGAATGGCCTATCTCTGCTCCTATATCTTATGGTCTTCAGTCTCTGTTCAACCTAAAACTGACCTTAGGCTCAGGTCATGTGTCTCATTACACCACTCTGTGGGCAGCACTGTTTCCTAGTCCCACATTGATCCCTGCAAGGCCAGATACCCTTTTATTACACCTTCCCACAGCCCACCCCCAAAATCTTTATCCACCAAATTTGCATTACTATCGTGCTTTTTCCATCGAGTCTATGACTTTATGAATGCAGATTGTCTGGAGGCTGATGATACTTCCAGATCTCATTCTGGTCACATTCAGAGGAATGGTCGGCTGTTTTTTAAAATTCTTTTATGGGATGTGAGCATCACTGGTTAGGCCAGAATTTATTGCCCATCCCTAGATGCCCTTCAGAAAGTTGTGCTGAGTTGACTTCTTGAACCGCTGCAGTTCTTGAGGTGTAGGTACACCCACTGTGCAGTTCGGGAGGGAGTTCTAGGATGTTGCCCCAGCAACAGTGAAGGAACGGCGATATATTTCCAAGTCAGGGTGATGAGTGACTTGGAGGGGAACCTCCAGGTGGGGTGTTCCAAGGTATCTGTTGCTCTTATCCTTGTAGATGGTAGTGGTCGTGGGTTTGGAAGGTGTTGTCTAAGTCATTTTGGTGAGTTACTGCAGTGCATCTTATAGGTGGTGCACACGGCTGCCACTGTTTGTCAGTGGTGGAGGGATTGACCGTTTATGGAAGGGGAAGCAATCAAGCGGGCTGCTTTGTCCTGGATGATGTTGAGCTTCTTGAGTGTCGTTGGAGCTGCATTCATCCAGGCAAGTGGAGAGTATTCCATTACACTGCTAACCTGCGTCTTGCAGATGGTGGACAAGCTTTGGGGGATCAGAAGTTGAGTTACTCGCCATAGGATTCCTAGCCTTTGACCTGCCCTGGTAACCACAGTATTAATGTGGCTAGTCCAGTTCAGTTTCTAATCAATGGTAACCCACAGGATGTTCATTGTGGGTGATTCAGCGATGGTAATGCCACTGAATGTCACGGAGCGGTGGTTAAATCCTCTCTTGTGGGAGATGATCATTGCCTGGAACTTGTGTGGCATGAATGTAACTTGCCACTTGTCAGCCCAAACCTGGATATTGTCCAGGTCTTGCTGCATTTAGACATGCTTCATTATCTCAGGAGTTCCGAATGGTGCTGAACGTTGCGCAGTCATCCGCAAACATCCTCACTTCTGACCTTGTGGTGGAAGGCAGATCACTGATGAAGCAGCTGGAGATAGTTGGGCCTTGGACACTATCCTGAGAAACTTCTGCAGTGTGTCTTGGAGTTGTGATGATTGACCTCCAACCACCACAACCATCTTCCTTTGTGGCAGGTATGACTCCAACCAGCAGAGAGTTTCCTCCCTGATTCCCATTGACTCCAGTTTAGATAGGGCTCCGAGATACCATAGTGGGTCAAATGGTGCCTTGATGTCAAGGGCAGTCACTCTCACCTCACCTCTGACATTCAGCTCTTTTGTCCACATTTGAACCAAGGCTGTAATGAGGTCAGGAGCTGAGTGACCCTGGTGGAACCCAAACTGAGTGTCCATGAGCAGGTTATTGTTGAGTAAGTGCCACTTGATAGCACTGTTGATGGCTCCTTCCATCACTTTTTCTGATGATGGAGAATAGACTAGCAGAGAGGTAATCGGCTGGGTTGGATTTGTCCTGTTTCTTGTGTGCAGGGCACACCTGGGCAATTGTCCACATTATCGGGTAGATGTTAGTGTTGTAGCTGTACTGGAACAGCTTGGCTAGGGGTGTGTCAAGTTCTGGAGCAGAAGCCTTCATTACTATTGCCGGGATATTGTCAGGGCCCATAGCCTTTGCAGTATCCACCCTTCAGCCGTTTCTTCATTTCATGTGGGGTGAATCGTATTGGCTGAAGACTAACATCTGTGATGCTGGGGACCTCCAGAAGAGACTGAGATGGATCATCCATTCGGCACTTCTGGCTGAAGATTGTTGCGAATGACTCAGCCTTGTCTCTGGCACATATGTGCTGGGCTCCTCCATCACTGAGGATGGGGATATTTATGGAGCCACCTCCTCCAGTGACTTGTTTAATTGTCCACCACCATTCACGGACTGCAGAGCTTAGATCCGATGTGTTCATTGTGGAATCGCTTCGCTCGGACTATTACTTGCTGTTTAGCAGACAAGTAGTCCTGTGTTGTAGCTTCATTAGGTCAACATCTCGTTTTTCGGATGCCTGGTGTTGCTCCTGGCATGCTCTCCTGCACTCTTCATTGAACCTGGGTTGATCCCCTGGCTTGGTGGTAATGGTACAGTGGGGGTTAAGTCAGGCCGGGAGGTTAGAGATTGTGGTTGAATACAATTCTGCTGCTGCTGATAGCCACAGCGCCTCATGGATGCCCAATCTTGAGTTGCTAGGTCTGTTCGGAGTCTATCCCATTTAGCATGGTGGTAGTGCCACACAACAGGATGGAGGGTATCCTCAATGTGAAAACGGGAATTTGTCTCCCCAAGGACTGTGTGGTGGTGGTCACTTCTACCGATACTGTCACAGACAGATGTATCTGCAGCAGACAGATTGGTGAGGATGAGGTCAAGTTTGTTTTTCCTTCTTGGTGGTTCCCTCACCACCTGCTTCAGTCCCAGTCTAGCAGCGATGTCCTTTAGGACCCGGCATGCTCGGTCTGTGGTAGTAATACCGAGCGACCCTTGTTGATGGCTATTGAAGTGCCCCACCCAGAGTACAATCTGCACTCTTGCTACCTTTAGTGCTTCCTCCAAGTGGTGTTCAACATGGAGGAGTACTGATTCATCTGTTGATTTGTGGAATCTTTCTTGATTAGAGTTCCCGAAAATGGCTTCAAATCCCAAGATAGTGCGAAATACCTCCCTCCAATACTTTTCCAGCTTCAGGCAGGACCAAAACATATGAACATGATGTGCGGAGCCCCTCCCACAGCGCTCACAAAAATTTCTCCCCCCCCCCCCCCCCCTCCCAAACAGCTGGTTCACCTTTGATTTTGTGAGGTGCGCCCTATACACAACCCTCAATTGTATCAGCTCCAGCCTCGCACACGAGGTTGAGGCATTCACCCTTCACAGCACCTCACACTGTAGCCCCTCTTCCATCGCCTCCCCCCAGCTCTTCTCCCACTTCACCTGAACCTCCTCCATGAACACACATAAATCGCCGATACAATCCCCTTCTCTAACCCTCCGCTGACAGTACCGACTCCAACAGCAAGGAGCCGGCGTTATCGGGAAGGTCGGGAAAGCCTTCCTGGCAAAATCTCGAACCTGCTGGTACCGAAACCCTTCCTCCTCTGCCAACCCGTATTTCCCTCCCAGCTCCTCCAAGCTTGCAAATCATCCCCAAGAAACAGATCCTTCATTTCCTTAATCACCCTCTCGTCCCATTTCCGAAACCTCACATCCATCCTGCCCGGCTCAAAACCCATGATGTCCCCCTAATCAGCATCCCCCCGACTCGGCCCCCAGCTTAAAGTGCTGCTGAAACTGCCTCCAGATCTTCAAAGTGGCCACCACCATTGGACTCACTGAATACTTACCGGGTGCCATTGGGAGTGGCGCCGTAGCCAGCACACAATCCCGACCCCCTGCACGAGGCCTCCTCCATCTTAACTCATCGGGACTACCCCCACTTAACCTAGGCCTGCTCTGTCTCCACATTCGCCGCCCAGCAATAGTACAGTAAGTTTGTGAAACCTAGCCCCTCTGCCTGACGCTCTCTCTGCAAGACCACCCTCCTAATCCAGCCCACCCCCCCCCCCCCCCCCCCACCCCCCCAAATAAAGGAGGTGACCAATTTGTCCACCTCCTGAAAGAAAGATTTCGGTAGATTTCAGGCACTGAAATAGGAACAAAAATCGCGGGTAACACATTCATTTAACTGCCTGCACCTGACCCGCCAACGACAGGGTGGTTGTCCCACCTTGCCAAATTGGACTTCGCCCTCCCCACCAAACTAGTAAAATTATACCTTCAGAGCCCACCCCTATTCCACACCACCTGCATCCCCAAGAACCTGAAATCGGTTGCCGCCAGGCATATTGGCAACCCACCCCCATTCCCACCCCCTCCCGCCTGGGACACCATAAAATACTCGTTCTTGCCGAAGTTCATTTATAGTTCGAGTACGACCCAAATCTTTGGAGCAGCCTGGCGCACGATCAATTGCACAAAGACTAAGGTTGGCAGTCAGATGCGTGGACTCCTGCTGCAGCTGGCAAAATGGCAGATGAATGGAGGACACGCATATTTATACTCCTCCTACTGGGCGGAGCCAGCCGGCAGGGGCTACTGGCGAACCTGTAATACAGGTCCTACCTTACATCCCCTAATACAGGTGTACAGTGGTTCACCACACAGCCCCATTATATTCCACCCCCCCTCCCTCCGCACCACCACTACAACCCTGAGCTCCTTAGTGCGATTGCCAAAGGCTCTATAGTCAATGCAAACAACACGGGATACATAGGACAACCCTGCCTCGTACACACTGCAGGGCAAAGTTCCCTGAATTCACATTAGTAGTGTGAACACTCGCCATCAGCTCTCTATACAGCAGCCGTACCCACGCCATGAACCGATTGCAAATCTTTCTGGTACCGCCATCAAATAACCCCACTCTACCCGATCAAATGCCTTCTCTGCATCCAGTGCCACGACCACCTCAAGTCTTCTTTCCTTCCGCCGGCAACATGATCACATTTAACAACCTTCTCATAGAATACATCTGCCTTCCCTTCACGAACCCCGTCTGATCTTAGCCTATCACCTTCGGGAGATACCCCTCCAACCTTGCCGTCAGCAACATTGCCAATATCTTGGCATCTATATTCAGTAGGGATATGGGCCTATACGACCCACACTCCACTGGGTCCTTACCCTTCTTTAACAGCAGAGAAATTGAAGCCTGCCCCAGACCGACGGCGAAACTTCCCCTGTGCAATTAAACCCCACATATTCCTCGATCACCATTCCAATCTTATCCCAAAAACTCAGGTCCCCTAACAGCCCCAACTCCATTCTCCACCCTGGCCTCTGAGCCACTTCCTTCTCCAGAACCACATCTACCCAATGGAGCACATGGTCCAAAATCAATTTTGCTGAAAACTTCGACCTTTTGACCTCGTCTTCCCCATCATAAAAACGTCTATTCTCGAGTGCACTTTGTCTTGTTATGCTCTTGACGTAGCATAAGCTGCTTCTTTGATGTGCACTCTGACAAAGGAAGGTTCAGACATGGAGATAGCTTCAATACGTTTATTTAAGCTATTAACAATTCTCCTACTTGGATTCGACTCTACTGTTAATCCTTCTATAGCGACTGAGCCTGACGAACCAGCCTGCTACAATCCACGTGGTGGGTGTGATGTTCAATCAACCCTGTGTCTGTACTCACTGAGTGTCTCCACTGGAAAGAGGAAGATCATGTGTGCTGTGTCCTTTATATATGGGTTGGTGTAATGTCCCCCTGTGGTAGTGTCACCTCTGTGTGTATCATGAATGCCCATTGGTCGTGTCCTATCTTACTGGCCTATTGGATGAATGTCTGTGTGTCATGCATCTGGTGCTCCCTCCAGTGTCTAGCTAGTCTACGTGTACTTACATTAACCCCTTGTGTATCTACAGTGATACATATCACCACACACTTTATGTACCAGAAAGAAAAACAAATACTCCCATTCCCTCGGGTGCAGGAACCACCACCCAACTCTCTCATGAGCCCAGCCACGCCTTACCGCCCCCCCCCCCCCCCCTCCCCCGCCAACTGGGCCAGCCAGCGCAGCGGAGACTAATCTACTTTTGGCTCCTGCACCATACTTCAGTCTGCCCTCCACCCCCACTCATGGGTGTCTAGATCCGGGATGGCACCCAGCACCCTTTTCGCAAATCCTGCACCACCCAATTGGGGCCATATACGCTCAGCAGTGCCACCAGCCTTCCCTCTAATGCCTTGTCACAATCACATACCTACACCCCTGGTCTGCCACCATCTTCTCTATCTTAAATCTCACGCTTTTTCCCACGAATACCACTACCCCCGAGCCCTGCTGTCAATCCCCGAATGGAAAACCTGACTCACCCAACCCTTCCTAAGCCTCAACTGATCCTTCACCCTCAGAGTCTCCTGCAGCATCACCACGTCGGCCTTTAAGCTCTTTAAATGTGCAAATAACCTCGACCTCTTCACCGGGCCCCCTAACCCTCTCATGTTCCACATTCCTATTCTGACAGGGGGCCACCATCCCCACCGCCTCTCCTATCCACCATCATCATAACCCCGGGCCCTGTCCTCTGGGCCTGACCTGCCCCATCCCATTGTTGCCATTGAACCCCTCCCCCCTCCCAGAATCTCCCCATCCACTTCCTCTCAAAAACCCCTCTCCCAGTATCGGTCCCATCCCCCCACCTTTCACACCTCCTAGGCCCGTCAAAATCTGTTCAACTAGGTTCCAAAGACTGTGGCCCCTCCCCCACCACACTCCCATTCACTAGCCAACCTTCACTAGCTAGTGTGGAGGCCCCTGCCCAAACCCCCCCTCCTCCCAGTTCCCTCCCCATGACCCAGTCCTTGAAAACAAAGACAAACAAACAAAACCAGTGCAAAAAACCATGCCCCAGAAAACCGCCATTACCCCAAAGCTCAAAATTCTCATACCCACTGTAACCACTGTGACCAGCTCTGTGCAGAGAACTCAGAGCTGACATCCCTGTTGAGAGTGTCTTTACTAGTGGGCCTCTCGTAGTTCTGTGTCATTGACAACAGAGATTGTCTTGATGTTTTCTGCTGTTTTAAAAAAGTTAAGGGCATCTCTGCTCAAGAAAGAAAAGGGTTAGTTTTGGATGATATGTATGACTTTGAATATTTGTTTCCAAACCTTAATGGTACGAGTATAATGCCTATGACCAGAAATCAGATTCCACCAGGCTCCTCGTGATGTGTCATTCATTCATAGCCAGAGGTCTTTCAGCCACGTTTCCTTACCGGAGAAGACCGCAACACTGGCTACCACGCCCAATTTGAAATTGGTAAGGGGAGATGTCTGCATGCCAAAAAGAGAATCCAAGAATTTTGACCTCACCCAAGAAATACGGCTGTACCTCATCCTGATGTGGTACATCATACATCAATCTCATGGATTGTCTTGGGATCTGTTCTGGAAAATACAGAATGTGTCATTTGAAACATAGAGGTCTGCCAACATCTGATCGGGGAGAGTGCAGGGAAAGATCCCACAAGAGGTTGGTGGCAGCTGAAGGGCACAGAAACTGTGGGCAGCAATTTCAGTCTATCAAAATGGTTATTACAACCTGCAGCAGGAGAAAGGCAGAAGAAAAAAGTTTTAAAAAATCTCTTTGTGTTGTTGAAAAATTGTGATGGACTGCCCCTTTAAGACCCGAAGTCCGATCCTTATCGGAGGTCCCGATCTCGCGCCAGAGATCAGCCAGCGCGGGCTTCCAGAACAGCTGGGAGAAAGAAACCAGCGCGGGCTTCAGACTCCTCCCCTTTTCTCCCCACGAGGCCAGAAGCAGGAACAAAGGGACCAGCGCAGAACACCAGCAGCAGAACACCAGCGGCACCCGAAGAAGGAAGAAGGACAGCAGGAGCAGAGGCCCAGGAGAGGGAAGGCCCAGGAGAGAAGCGGCCCAACGGCAGACCAGACCAGACCAGAAGGAAGACGGCCCAGCAGCAGGAGCAGCAGCCACTGAAGACAGAAGAGGAGAAAAAGAGAAAACTGCACCAGGAGAGATGACCAGGAGGCTTGAAAGTGAAAGAGAGAGAGAGAGAGTCTGAAGGCCTCACCAACCAACCAGACAACATCAAAAAGTAAATAATGTTTTTAATTTAATGAGATAAAAAAGAGTATGTTAATAATAAAATAATTTAACCTGAAAAAGTGGTTATTAGCTTACTTCACTTCCTTAAGAACGCAGGACCCGGGACATCAATGCCATTAAGGGGTAAGTAAGTAAAATTCTTCAGTGAAGGTATGAGTTATACCGGGGGATAACTTGAAAGGAGAGTTTGACCCGATTAGCACTCACAGAGGCCTGTACTGGAGTCAGGGAGGGAGTTCCCTGTTCGCCGTTTTTAGAATATTGGCCCTTAAGGTTCTTTGGTATAAAGGGAATTCTAAAACATATAGGTGAATTTAGAAAAACATGGCGCCCAGCGTGGAGGCCTAGAATATTAGAAGTTTCTAGGTAAAGCGAGGCTAGAATATTAGAAGTTTCTAGTTAAGCAGAGTAGGGGCTAGAATATTAGAAGTTTCTAGTTCCCAAGAAAAGCCTAGAATATTAGAAGTTTCTAGGTAAAGCGAGGCTAGAATATTAGAAGTTTCTAGTTAAGCAGAGTAGGGGCTAGAATATTAGAAGTTTCTAGTTCCCAAGAAACGGGTGGAATATTAGAAGTTTCTAACTGGCAAAAAGGCTAGAATATTAGAAGTTTCTAGTCTATGTGTGAGTCAAACTTTACCTGCCGAGTTTAGTTTGGAAAGTCAGGTGTGATTGGCTTTTGTAAGGATATTCTGTGGATCGAGGGGACTGAAGCTCAGGTTGGGTGTGAAAATCAGTAGACTAGAAGATACTGACCCTGAGAAAAAGTCTGCAAGACATTTTGGTGATAGCACTAAAATCTTGCATCCATTACTGGTAAAAGGGGCTAAAGAATAAATCATCCTCAGAGTAAGGCGGATTGTGCGGACATTTTCTGGAAAATAGGGACGCTTATATTCAGAAACCAATAATCAATCGACCCTTAACTAGAGCAGGAAGATAGTGCCTTGGTCAGCCTTGGATAGGGCCCAGAAAGGGTACTTATCCTTAATTTCAGAGTGCACCTGAAAGGGACAACCAGGAACAGAACTAAAAATCCGAAAATGGCAATTAGGGTAATTCTCATGCCCTGGGATACGGTCAAGAGAAATGTAGAAATGAAAAGGGAATGGAAGAAATTAAAAGAGCAAAAGAAATCCTGGACAAGCGATATGTATCCAGACGGAGATATCTCCCTCTTTGTTAGAGTGCCAAAAGCCCTGCAATATACAGATTCAGTCAGGGTCCTTAAAGCACTTTGTCATTTTGCATTTGAAAAGCGAGCTGAATCACTAATCGTGTTTGGACACAGACAGAAGCATGCAGCTGCTCAAGTGGGCAAAGTGTGTTCCAAACTGATTAAAATCATTGACGGAGTAAACAGGACAGAAATAATACAGATCCCTAGTAAACCCAAAAGTAACTCTGAAGTGGTAGGCAAATATATAAAACAACTGCAGAAAAATGAACCATTAGAAATGGAAAGTGACGAGGAATCAGGCCTAGAATCAGATAGCCGAGAGAATTCGGACCCCTGTGAAAATTTCCCAACGGGATACAATTTTCCATACCCAGAGCCAAGTCTGTTTCAGGAAGAAAATTGGCCTCAGCAATCTGCCACACATAAGAAAGAAGCGTTTATCGATCATTTCGTTGAACCACAAGAAAGTGAAGAGGAACAAGGCATAGTTGGGATTATGGCGCCTCCTGTGATGGGACAGGAAGAATTATCATCCTCATCCGAGAATGAGGAAATAGTCAAACCAAAGAGAGGAATAGGGAATAGAAAAAATTCTAAACCATTAGAAATAGGGGATTATAGCGATCACTGGAAACACCAACAACCTTCCACTTATCAACCAGTAAATAAGGATGTACCGTATTATATTTATAATCCAGAAGCAGAAATGGTACACCATAGAGATCAGGAAGGATGGGAAAGAGAGGTTACAGCTAGGGGACTTAAAATAGGAGAAATATTAGGCGGAAGTCAACAAATTGATTCTACGAAATTACTAGAATTACCAAACGTTACCCCCAAAGCAAAAATTTGGCAAATGAGCAAAGGGTATGACAGTTTCGGAAGAGCCATGAGTAGGGTAAGGAACAGCACAGAAACACAAGGCCAGATAATAGCAGCACTAAGACCACAGGAAAGGATACAGAATCGTCCAAGACCCCAAAAAACTG
The DNA here is from genome assembly GCF_902713615.1 of Scyliorhinus canicula. NCBI lineage: Eukaryota > Metazoa > Chordata > Chondrichthyes > Carcharhiniformes > Scyliorhinidae > Scyliorhinus > Scyliorhinus canicula. Next base: position 41,803,488 of record NC_052151.1, on the reverse strand, counting down.
CTCCTACTCCAATGGATAGGGCAAGTTATGCTCCACGAGATAGCCAGGTACCAAGTGCAAGGTTTGAAGAATATATAGAATCGGTGGAAGAGTTTGCACAACATAGTACCCCCTATTTTGAGGAAGAACCGGTACGACGACGGATACATTTCTCCGAATATAGGGACCCAGATAGAGGTGCCCCTTTGAGAACACCATGCCCCAGAAGTGAGAAAATAGTTCAGTCATTTACACCAGGTCCAGAGGAAGGACAGGGAGGCATGGTACCGTATAAAATAGTAGCAGCCGTAATGAAGACAGCAGGCCCAAAGAAACATGGGGAGAGTAAAATTGAGTATTCACAGAGGTTAAAACAGTTAGCGAAGAAAATGGGGGCATCAGGAGAATCCACCAAATTGATTGATTTACATACAGTGGGAGAAATAGTTACAGGCGAAGTCTCAGATTTAATAAGTGAGTTAGATTTGGGAAATGAGAGAGCTAATTTAATGAAAGAGATGACAGAGGCAGCATATGCAGGGGAACACCTCACACCATATATCGACCGAATATATGAGGTTAATAAGGAAGAGGGGGTCGATGTAGTCAGATTCCTGAGGGAATTAGGACCCAAGATTCCAGGGGGAAAAAGCCTCTCAATAATACTGTTAACGACCTCTAGAAGAGAAATAGGAAGAGAACTGGTTAAATTTGACTTGGCAGGCAAAGCATTTAAGGATAAACACACAAAAGGGGAACAAAAAAGAGCAGCTGCCCAAAATAATGTTTCAACACAAAATGCTCAGATTAGACCACCAAACCGGCAGATACCTGACAAATCGGAACAAAATCCAGCACAACCAGCAATGCCACAACATGGGTATAATTTGCGGTCACAAGGGCCACCTCCACCACAAAATCTAGATTATTTACCAAGGGAACAATTCCTAGCCCTCAGCCAGGAGGAAAGAGACAGATTCATTGAGGATAGGAGAAGAAGAGCAGCTGGTCAGGGGAGGATTGAGCAAGGTAGATATCAACCACCAGAAGGGTATCCGGGACGCTCGCAAGGGGGATTCCGAGGAAGAGGCAGAGGAGGCCCCGGTATATATTGACAGGATTCGGCTTCTCCCCTTAAACAGGCTATACAAAATCTAACCACAGAAACAGACAAAGGAGAATTAGTAGTAGTGTACAAGGGGGTAAGATTTATAGTGGACACAGGGGCTGAGATATCAATGATAAGGGAAGAAGCTGGAAATCCGACAGGAAAGAAATACATAGTAGAAGGAGCATTAGGGAATAAGGATATTAGACCAGAAGTTAGATTGGGAGAATTACTGGCAATATCAGGAACTGATAATCTGATGGCAGGGAAAGATTTAATAAAAATAGATACTGGAAAAATAAGGATATTAAAACCAATTGATAACATGGAGGAAATAAGGAAACAGAAAGAGAAAAGTATTTTAAATGACGAAGCTTGGAAGAAGATGGAAGAAGTACTGATGGGAGCAAACCTAGCGATAGGTAAGAATGACACAGGTTTGCTTAGCCAGCAATTTCAACACACAATTCACGGGGGACAACACAGACCTCAAAAACAGTATCCTTTGCCTAGAGGAGCTAAGAGCGAGCTGGAGATAATAATCAAGGAATTGGAGCAGCAGGGGATTATTCAAGGGGTCACATATGCCTCAACAAATAGTCCACTTCAGGTAGTAAGAAAACCAGATGGTACATTTAGAATGGTAACAAATTACAAAGCTTTAAATAAAGTCACAAAGAAGGACAAGAGATATTTAATAAATCCACAAGCTACCTTAGAGCAAGTCGCGGGAAAAACTTACTTAACTAGTATAGATTTGGCGAATGGATTCTGGAGTGTTCCATTAGACCCAGACAGCAGGGAGAAAACAGCATTCACCTTTGGAACTAAGCATTATGTATATTGTAGACTTCCACAGGGATATGTTAATTCTCCAAATCACTTTCAGGCAATAATCAGGGAGCTGATTAAAGATGATCTGGCCTTAGTATATATCGATGATATATTAATTGGAGATGACGATCAGGACAAACATGTGGAAAGAGTGGCCAGGATCATTAAGACACTTGGTGAAGCAGGCTTTAAAATAGGGCTAAAGAAATGTCAAATTGGGAGAAGCGAAGTCAACTATTTGGGTTATTCAGTATCGAAGGAAGGAAGAGAGGCCAGTATTGAAATGAGGAAGAAGATAGCTGAAATTACTGCGCCGGTTTCGAAAAAAGGGGTTCAAAAAATAATGGGAATGTTGGGATATCTAAGGCCAGTAGTGAAGGACTTCAGTCTCTATGCTAAAGCCATTTATCAAACCTTGAAGGGGGATTTTATTTGGACCAGCGAGGCCCAGAGAGGGTTAGATCAGTTAAAGGCAGCAATTGCGATATCGGGGTCATTAGTTGGGAGACAAGAAGAGGATGATTTAAGCATTAAATTAGACATATATAAAAATGGATATGGTATGGTACTTGCTAATCTTAGCAATCAGACACCTATCAAACATCTGACAGGAAACTGGTCGAGAGCTGAACAAAAGTTTTCAAACATCGAGAAATGTCTAGCAGCTATAACAAAGAGAATAGCAGAGATAGAAAACTTGTCGGGTGGTAAGAAAATTTATGTCACAACTGAGTTTTTGGAGTTAAAGGAGCTAACCAAGAGACAGATTTGCCAGCAAGGCGCAAATACAGCTCGATGGGAAAGATGGGAAACCATTCTTCTAAACCCTGACTTAATGTTTGTTCATAACATTCAAAAGGGACAGAAACTTGATGAGCCAGTTAGTAAAACGGAGTTGGTGAATGCTTGGGTATTATATACTGATGGTAGTAAAGTCAAGAAGGACGAAGAACAAGCCAGATGGGCATTCATTTAAAAAAATTCAGGAAACATAGTAGTGGAGGAACAGGGAATAATCATTGGATCAGCTCAGACAGCAGAGGTAGAGGGAGTATTGCAAGGGTTAAAGGAGTGTCACCAGCGAAAGCTGCAGGAAGTTACCGTTGTAACCGATAGCTTTTTCGTGCAGCAAGGATTGGAGAAAGATTTGGAGTTTTGGAAACTAAACGGTTGGACGAACGGTAGAAATAAACTACTGGAACAGAAAGAACAGTGGGAAGAGATAGATAAAATTTTAGCCGATATGGAGATCCAGACAATTCATCAAAAAGCACACACAAAAGGAATTGGGGAACTGTGTAAGGGGAATCAGGAAGTGGATGAATTAGCCAGACTTAGGACAATAATCTTGGGGACTCTTGGGAACTCAGCAGCCGACCATCAAGTGATAATTAAGCAAGTACATGAAGCCACAGGACATGGGGGTCATGTTGTAGTCGCAAGGGAGTTGAAGAAGTTGGGACTTAAAATAGCCTATTGGAGACAACATTTAACTGCAGTAAGGAGAAAATGTGAGAGATGTATGGCCTGTGGAGGACAGAGAGGAAATAAAACATATGGGAGCATAAAAACTGAGAAACCAATGCAGGAATGGTCATTAGATTATGCAGGACCGGAGGGTCGGTACAGGGGTTCTTCCGGCGGTGGCAGCCCTTCCTTGACTTTCTGGATCAGAGATAGGAACTGGAGGCCGAAACAGCAGCAACCCGGGGAGAAAGGGGGGGGGGGGGAGGGAGGGGGGGGGGATAGCAACGAAGGGAGCACGTCAGCGGGGGGTCGCGGGCAATGACTGCCTGAGGCCATCAGCAGAAAGGGAAAAACGGTTTGGTTGCTAGACTGGTAGCGCGGGGGGGGGAGAGGGTGGGGGGGTGCGCGCGGGGGAGGGCGTGGGGAGGATTTTCCAGGGGGGATTTGTTGTGTTATAATTTAAAATGTAGTAGGGGTAAATGTTTGTATCGAAAAATTTCAATAAAAATTATTTAAAAAAAAAAGATTATGCAGGACCACTTTTTCCCAGAAGCAGCAAAGGTAATTTGTATTTTTTAGTCAAAGCTGATAGCTGCACGGGAGAAATTGACCTTAGAGCAACCAGCAAAGCAAATGGAGCCACAACCAAAAGGGTATTGGCAGAAATGATGACCTCCAGAGGTAGACCAGAATCGATCCGAATGGACAACGCGCCACACTTTAGAAACAATACTGTTATTAACTTTTGTGCTGACAGAGGAATAACAATCAATTGGGCCGTGAAATATGCACCTGAGAGTAATGGAATGGCTGAGAGGTCTGTAAGAAAAGTAAAGGATTGGATCATAAAGAATCAGAATAATAAAGGCTGGGATAAAGACATTGAAAGAATAGTATTTGATCTTAATAGCAACCTTGGAACCTCTGTCCCCCAGGGACAAGGAGACCCAAGTGAATCCGGGAATTATCAAGTAGGAGACGAAGTTTGGGTGAAGTTACCAACTAAGACTGCGGGGAAAATCATTCGCGAGACTGTAAAATGTAAAGACAAGATTGTTCAGATTCTGGGTACACATACAATTGAATTAGAGAAGCATGGTGTCTGGAGCAAAAGAAATTGTGTCACGCTTGAAACACACGACCCAGTGAGCATCAGAGGAGTTTGAGATTCTTCGAATCTCACTCAGGGGTGCAATGACAGAAGGAGGCTTGACTACATCAAGGATATGGAATATAAACCAGTTCAAAAAGAAATGATGGCAAAAGGAATCCGGAAGTCCTGGAGAGGGCACTTCTGGGATAATCCGAATTAAAGAATAGGGCCCTCTCCACCCTTGATCTGTTCATTTGCTTTTTCAGGTGGGAAAAATTAATAACAAACCAGGTCGCGAGAAGGAAGAGAACTACACTCCAATAACAAACCAGTTCGCAAGAAGGAAGAGAACTACACTCCAGAGAAGAATCTGTTCGACAGGATTGGGGGGAAACTAATGATATAATTGGCTACAAATTTGAGGGAATTAAATGACAGAACCCGGAGGAAAACTTTACGGGTTAGAAACAAATTAGAATATCAAATTATAACTGGACAGTGAAACCCCCGGTCAGACATCTCTAACTGGACATTAGTTGATGGATGATCTGTGGTCTCCATGGGGTATGTACTACGCAGTGGAATCATTAAGGTCTCGGCAGCAGATAGCAGCGACTGACGAGGAACCCCAATATGATCAATGATAATAGGTTAAGAATTTCAGTAGCTTGATACTACGGCGGGAAAATTGTTACCAATGCAACAAAACAATATTGCATTGAAGAGCTATAATCGTTGATAAGAAATTTTTTTTTATTTTTATGTAAATTGATAGGGACTGTTGTATATATATGAGAAGGGGGGGTATGTGTGTCGTTAAATAACTTGATCCGCATTTCTAAACTGTGAATGTTTTAATAGAGGGTTAGTTTAGTATGTAATAATGATTGTTCCAAAAGCCAAGAAGCGATGTTTCGATATTGATATTAAATTGTTAACAGTTGAAAATATGTAAAGTGTAACACACAGTCTATTGGTTAGGTAATGAATAAGGTGTTAAGATAAGATAAAAATTTTACTATGTATAGAACAATAGGGAGAATTTGTTTGGGAAGAAAAAAAAAAGAGACGGTTCAATGCGGTTTTGTAAATGCTGAAATGAAAAATATACACGTTGTCAGAAAGATGTTCTCTCATGTAAACCAGGGGTTGGCAGACTTACATGATTCACGACAATGTTAGACATTAATGGGGAAGTTAGGAATACAAGCAGGATCAATTGAACATTTTAAATTAATAAGACTAGGGGATCAGTGGGGGGTAAAAGATATCACAATTACCACATTCCAATCAGAAATGGAAAACAAGTTGGACTGGAACGGAAAACAAGACTCGTATTGACACTGGTCTGTGATATGCATACAAATGACAATGATCAGGGATGTAGGTTAGTACAATTGGATGGGGGGACAATAAACCAAATTATAGTAATGTTTCAAATGTCAAGACGGGGTGTTCTGGAAAATACAGAATGTGTCATTTGAAACATAGAGGTCTGCCAACATCTGATCGGGGAGAGTGCAGGGAAAGATCCCACAAGAGGTTGGTGGCAGCTGAAGGGCACAGAAACTGTGGGCAGCAATTTCAGTCTATCAAAATGGTTATTACAACCTGCAGCAGGAGAAAGGCAGAAGAAAAAAGTTTTAAAAAATCTCTTTGTGTTGTTGAAAAATTGTGATGGACTGCCCCTTTAAGACCCGAAGTCCGATCCTTATCGGAGGTCCCAATCTCGCGCCAGAGATCAGCCAGCGCGGGCTTCCAGAACAGCTGGGAGAAAGAAACCAGCGCGGGCTTCAGACTCCTCCCCTTTTCTCCCCACGAGGCCAGAAGCAGGAACAAAGGGACCAGCGCAGAACACCAGCAGCAGAACACCAGCGGCACCCGAAGAAGGAAGAAGGACAGCAGGAGCAGAGGCCCAGGAGAGGGAAGGCCCAGGAGAGAAGCGGCCCAACGGCAGACCAGACCAGACCAGAAGGAAGACGGCCCAGCAGCAGGAGCAGCAGCCACTGAAGACAGAAGAGGAGAAAAAGAGAAAACTGCACCAGGAGAGATGACCAGGAGGCTTGAAAGTGAAAGAGAGAGAGAGAGAGTCTGAAGGCCTCACCAACCAACCAGACAACATCAAAAAGTAAATAATGTTTTTAATTTAATGAGATAAAAAAGAGTATGTTAATAATAAAATAATTTAACCTGAAAAAGTGGTTATTAGCTTACTTCACTTCCTTAAGAACGCAGGACCCGGGACATCAATGCCATTAAGGGGTAAGTAAGTAAAATTCTTCAGTGAAGGTATGAGTTATACCGGGGGATAACTTGAAAGGAGAGTTTGACCCGATTAGCACTCACAGAGGCCTGTACTGGAGTCAGGGAGGGAGTTCCCTGTTCGCCGTTTTTAGAATATTGGCCCTTAAGGTTCTTTGGTATAAAGGGAATTCTAAAACATATAGGTGAATTTAGAAAAACAGATCCTCTGGCTATCTGAGTGTTTTAGTTTTGCATAGCTCTCCGACGTGTCCTGGGCATTTTGAGTTGAAACACTGCACTGAGATTGCTGGACAGTGAACTACCCTGTGAGGTCATTTGGTTCCACAGTGCTGACGTGGTGACTCACCCTCTTGTGGTCAATTTTGGTATTGCCTTCCCTGGATCTGTCCGCCCTTTTGTTGCCTTACTAGATTGACAATGGGAGTTGCTCTCTACCATGGCTTGCTTTGGCCGTGTAAAATCGGTGCTATTGGCAGATTTCAGACTGCTCGACTATTTGAATGGCTTTTCTGGAGACAGATGTTCCTTGGCCTGTAGCGTGTCTGAAAGAGCATTGTCAGCCACTCTTAACAATTCTGTCCCTTCTGAGTTCTGACGTAATGGCCGCAATTCAGTTACAAATATTAAGGTCCGCTTTTGAATGTGTTTCTCAGCGGCTGCAGCGCCGAGAAACACACTGCTATTCAAAAACACTTTGCAGGGTATTTTTGCAGCTGGGAGTTTATCTCCACCAAAGCTGCACTTAGAGAGATTCCCTCCTGGCAAGCTGATATCGCCAGCAGGAACGTCGGTTTGCAGATCTGGGCACCATTTTGATTAGCAGCCCCAATCTTTCCCCCCTCCCCTTGTTTTCAGGCCCCCTCGCTTTATTGACACACACCACAATCCATTTGAGGCCCCTGGGGACTAACCCTCACTCCCCCTGCAATTGAAAAGGTCCCCCCAGGGCCAGACCCTGGCAGTGCCAACCTGGCATCCAGGCACCGGTTCCCTGGCAGTGCCAGGGTAACACTGCCAGGGTGCTAGGGTGGATGTGCCAAGTTGCCCAGGTGCCAGGAGTAGTGTCAGTGTACCACCTTTCGCTGACCACCCCAGTGTCTCCAATGGCCTGTGAGACTTCCCGAGGTGCCATTACGCCTGGTGCACATTTGTGTGGACTAGTACTAAACGGCACCTTGGCAAGGTCTCGTAGGCACAACGGTTGACTCCCAGGCACCAGGTGAATCCTATTTCCGAGTATTTAAATGAACCATTAGGCTTATTTAAATATGCTGATCTGGATCTTGCCCAGTGAGGGGGAGATCCAGATCGCGGCAGACGGAGCGCGTCAAAGAACTTACAATCCACCCGGCACATGGCACAGAGCCCGATTTGGAGCTTTCATGTGATTCACCTGTTGCGCCCGGATCAGTGCCAGATGCAATGGAGTCGCTGAATCACATCCAACGTCACCGTATTCACAGCCTTCTGCCAATTTGTACAATTTGTTTACAAAAGGGTCAATTGGTTTTCCAAGCTGTTGGACACATTTGTTGAATTTTGATCTCTCTATAATGTTGTGGCTTCTTAGATAAAAATATGTAACAAATAGAACTTCATTAGTTTTATTGAATCACTCATTTTAGAACTTTATCAGTTTTATTGGAGGACTCGTTTATTTCGTGCCTTGTAATAATATTATTGGCCACAGGACCTACTGTATTCACTGGTTCAGCTTCTGTCTTTTTATCTAGTCCTAAAGCTATCATATATCAAGGCCAAACTCTCCAATTTTGTGTTTGGTCTGGCTTTGGGTCAATTTTGATTTGTTGTTTTAAAGTTCAGGTGAGTACAGCTTTAAATGCTGTTCAGGTTCAGAACTTGCAGTAACCATTTTTTTTTAAGAGTCTTCTGTGCTTGTCACGTTTTGGCAGGCTATCAATGGTGGTGCTTTAAACTACAGGATTTAAATTAAATTCATAAAAAAATCTGGAATTGAAAGTTTGTCTCAGGGAGGGTGACCATGACAGTTATCATCGATTGCCATCAAAATTCAGCTGGTTCACTAATGTCCTTTAGGGAAGGAAATCTGCCATCCTTACCTGGCCTGACCTACATATGACTCAAGATCAACAGCAATGTGGTTGACTCTTACCAGGCTTCTGAAATGGCCTATCAAGGCACCATCTCAAGGGTGATTAGAGATGGGCAACAAATACTAGCCTTGCCAACGACACCCCCATCCTACGAAACAATAAATAAAGGAAAAAGAAAAGACAAATTTGGCTTGGCCGATGAAAATAATGAATGAGAATGTGAAATAGGCTTTTCTCTCCAGACAAATGTGTGAAAAAAAAACACATGATCATAATATTTGTTAAAGATGTGGAAATATATTTATATCTTCAGGAATTTGAAAGTTTGTAAAGAACAAAGATGTACTAAGAAAGAAGTGACATGAAGATAACATTTTAGTAGTAACAAAAATATTGCTTTTATGTCGTGCCTTTAACATAGAAATATATCCCAAGATACTTCACAAAGGCATAATTGGCTATGGATTAAAAATGTTATTTTTTCTTCTGAGGAAATCGCAGATATATAGAGTAATAAATGATACCTTATTGAGAACAAATGTGGGAGTGATGATGCAGAACTTGTCATCTTTGTACCTGAAGAAATTTGTATGTACGAAAAACATTCTCCGAAATCCTGGCCAAGTGTTGACGCCGGCGTAAACAACGCAATGGTGCACGCTGGTGTCAACGGGCTTCCTGGTCCAGCGATTCAGCAGCCCTCAGAGGGCCAGCACGGCGCCAGAGTGCTGCGCGCTGCTCTGGCACCGATACGCGGCCCTGTACTGCCGGCATGGGTCCGCGCATGTGCGTGACGGCCGTCTCTGCACTGACGCATGCGCGTGGTGGCCATTTCCGCGCGGGTGCCGCACAACATGGTGGAGACCTACAGCAGGCCCGCGCGGAAGGAGGTAGGCCCCCTCCAGATCACGGGCACCCGCCGATCGGTAGTCCCCGATCACGGGCCTGGACGCTGTGGAGGTCCCCCCCGGAGTCTGATCCCGTCCCCCACCAAGATGGCCACTGGGGCCTGAGCTCCCGTCGGGAGGTACCAGGTTGGAATCACAGCGGTGGGACTCGACGGAACTCGGCAGAATTTGGCCGGTCACCCGGAGAATCGCCACGGGGTCCTCTTTCAGCGGCCCCTGACCGCTGTCGCGTTGACGGCGCAGGCGCGATTGCCGCCGATTCTACGGTGACCGGAGAATCGCGTCCCGGTGTCGGAGCAGCCGGGCGGGAATTTCCCGCATAACCGACGATTCCCCGACCCACTGCGTGCTCGGAGAATCCCGGCCCACACCTTTAACTAAAATTCCTTCCCTGTTCAGAGACAACGAGGAGACCAGCATTATCTTAGGAGTAGAGAAAAATTGTGACTAATAATTATTATTTAATCTTGGCTTTACCCCCATTTCTCCTTTCTTGGTGTCATGTTTACACAATCTCTCAGAGTTGATCTTAATTTTTTTAACCTTGAGGAAATTGCAGATTTAAGAATGGATATCTTCATATCAATAATAATTCATTTTGGGTTAGGATGGAAAGTGTTATATTTTTCTATAAAGAATATATAAATGGATAAAAGATGAATAAATATGCTGCTCAGCCAATGTAGTTACCATTCTTTGAATGAGGTATGCTCAATGTATTGTATTAATTACAGGGACACATGAGCTTTTAAGACAAAGAGACAGTTGAATGAAATTGATCCTCAGCAGCACAGAATGGGAAAAAAAGTCAGATGGGGTGTGTAAAACAGGCTGCTATGAATGATGTCCAATTTCACTGTTGTGTAGAGTTACAAAATCTGTTTTTTTATGTTTAATTCTCAGGTAAGCAAGGTTAAAGGAAACAATAATCAGCCATCACCTAAATTTGGAATGTTTCACATATCTGTGGTGATTGTGATAACTTACATCACCCTGTAACTTCATGTCTAAAGAGAGCTGAAAAATCGAAGTATATCCCCCCCATGGGAATACTCATATTAATTTGGAGGACATACTTTTTTAGAATGACTAAAGCACCATGCCAAAAGTCCACACAGAGTTATATAAATTGTATAAGAGCAGAGCCGCTACTTCTCGATTGTCCTTCTCCAATAGGCAGAAAGCTTTCAGTTGAAGTAGAATGCTGTTTTCCCAGATCTGTCCCTTTAAGGCCACAAAATGGAACCAGATCACAGTGAATCTTGTACATGTTTTAATTGTTCCCTAGTGTAACTATGCACACCTGGGGGTTAACTGGAGGCTATCTATTTGAGGAAGTCTGTAGATATCAGTACATTGGATGCCAATCTCAGCTCACTAATAGCACTTTTACATCTGTGCCAGAGAATTGCTGGTAAAAGCACATCTCCTGGATTTTAACACAGAATCTAGGTTGGCACTTGGGTTGCTGTATTATAAGATGTTATATTATCGGAAGTATATTCTTTCAGTTAAAACATTAAACTTGTTTATTTGAAGGAGAACAGGGGTGCCTGATCATCACCAATTCCTCGGTTAAAAACAAATTAACTGGTTATTTCTCTCTTCGCTGTTTTGGGGGAGCCTGCTGAGCACAGGCTGTACACTGTCTGTGCGGAGTCTGCACGTTCTCGCCATGTCTTCATGAGTTTCCACCGGGTGCTCTGGTTTCCTCCCACAAGTCCCGAAAGACGTGCTGTTAGGTAATTTGGACATTCTGAATTCTCCCTCAGTGTACCTAAACAGGTGCCGGAATGTGGAAACTAGGGGCTTTTCACAGTAACTTCATTACAGTGTTAATGTAAGCCTACTTGTGACAATAATAAAGATTATTATTATTAATATTATTATTGACCTGCTAAACAATGACTGCATTTCAAAGCAATTAATCGGCTGTGATCTGTTCAGGATATTTCAGAGATGTCAAAAATACAAAAGAAATGTAAGTTTGTTCTGTTGTGCAATTATTACCATGTTGCTCTGCAAGCAATTTGCAAGTTGTGTGGTGCTGTGGATGGCTCAGCAGGATACCAGTGCAACTCTTCAGATTGGGATGAATGTAGAAATTGTTATAAATTACATTTTATAATCTGCTGCACTAAGATTTTTAAAAGTCTGAGTTAAGATATATATTTATTGCAGTAATATTATTAAAGAACCTAGGCTAAGGTACCCAGACTGAGCCTGCTAAAGCTGTAATGAAGGAGCCATAAAAGAGTGAGATAATTTATGATTTTAACCACTTACTTGGTTACACATAAAGGGCTAATGGAATTGTGTTTTGATTGCTGGAGATTCCTTGGAGTGTAGATAATTTATGAGGGAGTGTTATTTAGTCCTAGCTAAGCAGGTCATGGAACTTAGTGGGATGCAGAAGATGTAATTAATGGGAGGAGCCAGGTCTGGCTGTAGTTCTGCAGTCTACTAGAATATTTTAATTTGACCAACAGTTTGATATAGGATTTGAGTTTGAGTTTGACAGTAATGTACTAGATCTACTCTTGAAAGGAATTCTCTCCAAAAGTCTGCACAGTTGAGCAAGTAACCTGTTTTTTGAACGTTAGGTATAAGTGGCACATGAACTGTAATAGGTTGCTTAATTCAGGCATTGTCAAAGACAGGGGCGCGACCCGCGGGTGGGGCGCGGGTGGTGTTGGGATGATCACGGAGCCGTCCGTCGTGGTGTTCCGGATCACGCAAATCCGCCCGTAACAGCCGCAGCGGCCGGCTTTTAATAATGCCGGCTGCAAGCGGCCTTCAAAATGGCCACAAACATAATTTTAAAATGTGGCCGCACTGAGCACGCGTGCCCGCTCATCAGAGTTTTGCGCATACGCACCGATGAGCAGGCACGCATGCGCAGTGCGGCTGCAATTTTAAAAATCGGTCGCAGCCTTTTTGAAGACCGCAGCAGCCGGCATTGTTTTTTTAAAAATAATTTTTATTGAGATTTTCAAAAACATATCAAAACAGAAAATAACAACAAGAAAACAATATTAACAACAACAAAAAGAAAAACACACTAACCCCCGAAACAAACCCCCCCCCCCCACACCCCCTCCCCTCCTCTACCTCCCCCCCCCCCACGGGTTGCTGCTGCTGCCGGCCTATTTTCCTACCGTGCTGCCAGGAAGTCCAGGAAAGGCTGCCACCGCCTAAAGAACCCCTGTACTGATCCCCTCAGGGCAAATTTAACCTTCTCCAACTTGATGAACCCCGCCATATCATTGATCCAGGCCTCCACGCTTGGGGGCCTCGCATCCTTCCATTGAAGCAAGATCCTCTGCCGGGCTACTAGGGATGCAAAGGCCAGAACCTCTTTCGCCTCCTGCACTCCCGGTTCCACTGCAACCCCAAAAATTGCGAGTCCCCAGCCTGGCTTGACCCTGGCTCCTACCACCCTCGACACCGTCCTTGCTACCCACTTCCAAAACTCCCCCAGTGCTGGGCACACCCAGAACATATGGGTGTGGTTCGCTGGGCTCCCCGAGCACCTAGCACACCTGTCGTCGCCCCCGAAAACCTACTCATCCTCGTCCCAGTCATGTGGGCCCTGTGCAGCACCTTGAGCTGTATGAGGCTAAGCCTCACACAGGAAGAGGAGGAATTCACTCTTTCCAGGGCATCCGCCCACGTCCCCTCCTCAATCTCCTCACCCAGCTCCTCCTCCCATTTACCCTTCAACTCCTCCACCGAAGCCTCATCCACCTCCTGCATGACGTGGTACACGTCCGAAATCCTCCCCCCTCCAACCCACACCCCGGAGAGCACCCTGTCCCATACCCCACGTGGGGGCAGCAGAGGGAACCCCTCCACCTGCCGCCTGGCAAACGCCCTAACCTGCATGTACCTAAACATGTTCCCCGGGGGAGCCCAAACTTCCCCTCTAGCTCACCCAGGCTCACGAACCTCCTATCCACAAACAGATCCCAGCAGCCGGCATTGTTAAAAGCCAGCTGCAAAACGTTCGGGGAGAATGATGTGATTGGTTGCTTTCTGAACTTTGATGCTGATGAAGTGGAAGTCTCTTACTCCAAGAATGGTGAGTGATCCAACAATGGTTTCAGCGCAGCTGTAATTTCAACCAAGTGATGTCAACTTTTTAAATCTTGATTTTTAAACATTGCAAAACAAAGTGCCTGCAGGTCGTATTTTGAAGTTTTATCAATTGATTTATTTTTAAGTGTCTTTAATTTTTTTTACATTTTTAATTGTAATGTTTAGGTGAAAAGTGGTGAACCTTCAATTTCTAGAGGATCAAAACATTTTCAGTTTCTGCATTTTTATCCTGTTAAACTTTATTAAATAAAAACCCCCTTTGAACTTGTAAATAAAAATTCTATGTAATCTTCCTGCCTGAAAGGGGGCAGAAAGCGGGTCGGGGCAGAGAGTGGGTCACCCCCCACCCCCCTGCCGAACATTGACATCACATGCTTTGGACGATTGCAATTCCTCCTTTTAGTCAACAGCAAACAAGGTAAGAGAAAATGGTGTGCCGCAAAGGTCGGCCGGCGTGGTTCACAAAGGTCGGCCGGCATGGGCTTCAAAGGTCGGCTGGCATGGGTCGCAAAGGTCGGACGGCGTGGGTCGTGAAGGTCGACCGGCATGGGTCGTGAAGGTCGGCCGCTGTGGGTCGCGAAGGTCGGCAGGCGTGGGTTGTGAAGGTCGGCCGCTGTGGGTTGCAAAGGTCGGCAGGCGTGGGTCGCGAAGAGCAGCCGGGTTGGATACCGAAGGTTGGCCGGTTGGAAAAAATGGGTCCCGAGAAAAAAAGTTTGAAAACGCTGGCTGAATTGGAGTTAGTAGCAGGTATAGATAGTAAGTTCAAGCTTTTCCTTTTGTTTAAGAACTGTTTAACTGATAATTGTAAAGCTATTTCTTTGATGTTAATGAAGTTGATTCTATGTTGAAATTAAAGTTTATTTTAACATAAAAGATACCTATTATGTTGGGTCTGGCCCGTAATCCTAACAAGATAGAAAGCAAATAATTGATATGCTGCTAATAATTGTGGTATATACCAAGTGAGTGTTAATTGTATGTTTTATTTAAATAAACATTTTATTGAGGTATTTTTGGTATTGTAACAACAACAAAATAAACAATATTCATGAAACCATAAACATAGTGCAACAGCCATTTACCTTTCGTACAGGTGCCACCCTTACTAACCCCCTACTCTAATCTAAACTACCCCCCCCCCCCCGTCTGCTGACGATTAATTTTCCGTAAAGAAGTCGACGAACGGTTGCCACCTCCGGGTGAACCCTAACAGTGACCCTCTCAAGGCGAACTTGAATTTCTCCAAACAGAGAAAGCTAGCCATGTCCGATAGCGAGGTCTCTGGCTTCAGGGGCTATGAGTCCCTCCGTGCTAATAGTATCCATCTCCGGGCTACCAGGGAAGCAAAGGCCAGAACATCTGTCTATTTCTCCTCCTGGATTCCCGGGTCTTCCAACACCTCGAAATCACCACCTCTGGACTCATCGCCACCCTTGTTTTAACACCGTGGACATGCGTCCGCAAACCCCTGCCAAAATCCCCTAAGCTTCGGACATGTCCAAATCATGTGAACATGGTTCGCCTGTCCTCCCGCACATTTTGCGCACCTGTCTTCCACCCCAAAGAATCTGCTCATCCGGGCCACTGTCATGTGAGCCCCGTGAACAACCTTAAATTGTATCAGGCTGAGCCTGGCACATGTTGCAGACGCATTGACTCTACTCAACGCGTCTGCCCACAGACCATCCTCTATCTCTCCTCCCAGCTCCTCCTCCCACTTGCACTTCAGTTTCTTGGTCTGCATCTCCTCTGACCCCATAAACTCCTTATAAATGTCCAAGACGCTCCCTTCTCCTACCCACCCTCTGGAAACTACCCTGTCCTGAATCCCCCTTAGCGGTAGGAGCGTGAAGATTGCCACCTGTTTACGAAGGAAGTCCCGCACCTGCAGATACCTGAATTTGTTTCCCCTCGCCAGCCCAAACGTTTCCTCCAATGTCCTCATACTCGGAAAGTTCCCCTCTATAAACATATCCCCCATCCTCTCAATCCCCGCTCTCCGCCATAACCGGAACCCCCCATCCATATATCCTGGGGAAAACCGGTGATTATCACAGATTGGGGCCCAGACCGATGCTCCCACTGCTCCCACATGCATCCTCCATTGGCCCCAAACTCTCAGGGCCGCCACCACCACGGGGCTGGTGAAGTACCGCGCCGGCCGGAGCGGCAGAGGCGCAGTTACCAATACCCCCAAACTGGTGCCCTTGCACGAAGCTGCCTCCATACGCACCGATGCTGACCCCTCCCCCACCACCCACTTGTGTTAATTGTATATTAACTTTAATTGTTCACAGGTGGTGGGTATCAACTGGGGATCCACTTGTGAAAGAAGACGCAAAAAATGGTACTGAGGTTCGGAGGAGTTTTGTATATATGTAAATGAAGTCTGATAAATGTATCTACAATTGACTCTAGTTCTATTCTTCACTTTCAGGACTCGAACAAAGAGAATGATCCTCCCTCTACAATGCAAACTAGGATTATCAGCATTGAGATTCCAATTGCTGGAAAAAAGCACTGGATTCCCAGCCCTTTATTTCCATAGCAACCATCAGCGTGAAAAGGCACAGGACCTGCCTTTTGATGCAATGTAAGGATATTCATTTTGTCAGTGTTAATTGACAGAAGTGCCATATTTTAGAGGAGATATTCATTTCAGGCCTTTTCTGTCCTCTCACAGAGATATTAAAGAGTGTTAGAAAAGTGCAGGATAGCTCTTCCGATATACTGACTGGCCAACATGTATCCCTAAATTAATAACACTTCAAAAATATTTTTTGGTCATTTATCTCAGTTCTGTTTGTAGGAGCTTGTGAATATTATATTATTTACTGTATTGTTTGGGGCAGCACGATAGCACAAGTGGTTAGCACTGTGGTTTCACAGTGCCAGGGTCTCAGGTTCGATTCCCTGCTGGGTCACTGTCTGTACGGAGTCTGCACACTCTCCCCGTGTCTGTGTGGGTTTCCTCCGGGTGCTCCGGTTTCCTCCCACAAGGGAGGAAAGACGTCCAAGATGTGCAGGTTAGGTGGATAGGCCATGATAAATTGCCCTCAGGGTTATTGGGTTACGGGGATAGGGTGGAAGTGAGGGCTTAAGTGGGTCGGTGCAGACTCGGTGTGCCGAATGGCCTCCTTCTGCACTGTATGTTCTATGTACCTACTAATGGTTTTGATTCTTAATGGTAAAGCTTATATTATGGAGAGACTGTGGCATAGTGGTATTGTCACTGGACTAATATTCCATAGACCCAGGGTAATGCTCTGGGGACCCGGGTTCGAATCCCACCAGGGCAAATGGTGTTGAATTTGAATTCAATTTAAAAAAGTCTGGAATTAAAAGTCTTATGAAACCATTGTCGATTGTCATAAAAACCCATCTGGTTCACGAACGTCCTTTAGGGAAAAAAATCTATCATCTTTGTCTGGACTAAATGTGACTCCCAATGCACAGACTCTTAAATGCCCTCAGGGATGGGCAATACATGCGGATCCAGCCAGCGACAAATAAAAAATTCTAATCACTTTTATTTTTTACCTGAAAATGAACAGATTTGACATGAGGTTTTTTGAAGACAATGGGCCATTTCGGCGACTAAATGTTGATGCCTACAGAGAATCTGTCGACTTCTATGACAGGAAAATCGGCACCGCACCTGCATCGATTCCACTACCGGGGCTAGCACAGTGCCAGGTGGAACACCATCGAATCCCATGCAAAACAGTGTAGGTCTCGCCAGGTCCGTGATGGACACTCGCAGGCTGACAAGCTGCAGCCACGAATAAACAGTACACTCCACACACACTGATCGAGGCCGAAAAGATGTGACAGGTTGTGCTGGAGTGCCCATACAGCTGATGGATTGGCTAGGACCAGAGAACACCTGGGGTCTCCTATACGACCCAGGGCTCCAGGTTTAAAGTGGGCTGTCAGCGGCATGAACAACTTCATGGCTGCCTTGCCGGCTGCGGTAATGGTGTTCCATACCCATCTACCCCGACCCCACAGGGGACTTCCTGGCCAACCCACCACTACTCCCCACCCCCCCCCGCCCTGGCAGAAGCCCCCAGTCCAGCGGCACAATTGTCGGCAAAGTATGGTGGTGTTGGACTATGTCTGTATGCCCTCTCTCTCAGCAGCCACAATGCCAGGTTCATAATGTGTAAGAGCACACATGGACCGTACCGTCGGGAACTCGGCCCATCGGAGGCGAAGAATCGCGGGTGGTCCCACTACTGATTTGCAAACGATGATTAAAGTACGCGTGGCGTGCGTCGCATTGACACCGTTTTCACGGTGATGGAGCATCACGATTAGGCATCAAACCGGCCCCTGCCCCGATTTTGCCATCGGAAGCTATTCTCTGCCCAATCGCATGCCCCGATTTCGGCATTGGTTGACGGAGAATTCCACCCACTATTTTTTCCCAAATTTTTTAATAATTGTTTCAGTGTTGTACTTGCCTGAAAGTGGCACAGTTTGTAGTAGTTTTTTTCTTATTGATAAATGATATAGTGCTGCAAATATTCTACATCACTATAAAAAGCTACATGAAAAGGTTGGAATGAACTTCCAAGAGCATTGTAACAAAGAGAATATTATTTATAACGAGATATATTATAATAAAATTGGCAGTGGTGAAGAACCATGTTTCACTCCAAAATATAGCCTTGTTCTATTGGGAACCTTTTAATTCAATGTCACGTATTTCTTTATGTCACAAAACATATAACATGCTCTTTGATGTCACCTCGATCATTCAATAATCTTAGTGATCTCTCCATAGAAAAGAAACCAGAGGCAACATTGAATGCTGCTGTCAAACTCACATTTCAACTCCATAACTAACATTTTACGAGTTATAAATGCAATGGAAAATAGAATATAGAATCGCAACATCAGATAATAGGTTATTTTCTATAACTATAACAATTTTCATAGACCATGAGGTGTATGTTATAGATAACCTATTTAAGTCCACCTGATCAAAACAAATAAGTATTCAAACATTTTGTGCATTTATTACGCAAAAGAATAATAACAAATTACGGAAGATTTCCATTATTGAGATATGGCTGAATTATAATCACACCTAAATCCCTTTTCTTTTTCATCTTCATGCAAAGTCGCTCTTCATCATGCATATACCTTTGGTTTTTCTGTTCTACCTGCATTAATATTTATGAATCGACATTAAAATCTATCTCTATTTCTGTGCCTATGTATCTCAATGAGTCAGATCTTTTCCAGTGCAGTTTATCTCCTTCATGTTTCTCATGTGGCCACACAGCCTGGCACCAGAAAATATTATAGTATTACTATTACAAAATCCACTCTCTTCCAAACTATTTATGAATGGTCTGACTAGCAAATGGTCTAGAACAGATCACAGTGAAACTATTGCTCATGCCTTTGACATTGTTACAATCTCAAGTAGGGAATGATAACTGGAAGGTCAAATCTGTTTTTAAAAGTTACTAGCTGGAAGAATGTCATGGCAGGATTTCATGTTTTAAAATATTTACTTTAACAAAAGACTAAGTGACAATCTTCTGGCACTTTCCCCAGTTTTCAGAGAGTTTCCTAAACCTACCAATAGCTGTAAATCCTGTTCTGATTCTTCTTCCCCAAGTCTATGCCAGCATGAATCTCCCGAATCCTTCGATGGATCTTCTTGAATAGAGACCATCTCCCTTCTAGACGCCATCTCCCATCCGCATCAGGCTGTGGTAACTCACAAAGCCAAGCAGCCTCTTCTTTCTGCAGACCACACAGAACTCTTGCATGCCAGTGATATTCACTGATTTGTAGGGAAGACTGTAACCTGATCTTAGAAATGGCCTCCTTTGCTCTCTTCCTCATGGCAGCATGAAATATATTAATATTGTATCTAAGTAGAAATGCAAAATAGCTATCCTTCATACCAACTCCCTTTCATTTTAGAAGCAACTGGTCAGCATGCAGCATAACTGCTTACAACCTGGTGCCTTTGACACATTTCTGAGACTTTGGGAGACTCAGAGTCTACTCGTGGCAAACCTGGAGACTACTGTCTTTCTCTGCAAACATAAATACATATACGTCCTTCTCAGGAAAACAATCTAAGGCATCCTTTGATCTCCAATAGTCAAACCACCCAGGTTTACTGTCAGGTAAACCTCAAAACAGGTCATATGACCCCCTTCATTTGCTTTAAATTTAAAGCTATAGCCCAAAAATATAATGGGCTGGATTCTCCGCACCCTGGCCCCGAAATAGCGTTTGGCGATGGAGTAGAGAATCCAGCTTCATGCATGAAATCGGGACCGGCGTCAGTTCAGCGATTCTCCGCCCCCCCCAAAAAAGTGCGTACTGACCACCTGAGGCCATTGCTTGAGGCCCGTCCTCTATTCTTCACCACCGACTGGGGGAATTACCGACGACGTATTTCTAATGAGGTCCTGCCGTTCGGGATACTTGTGAGGTGGCTGCGGATTCAGTCCGCGGCCGCCAGAATCGGGGACGGGCCAATCGGAGGGCAGGGAGAGCCTCATTCGGACTGGGTTTTTAATGCGCGGGCGGTCCGGGTCGGGCGCGCAGCCGATCGGGGGTACTATTTCCGCGGTCTAGGTCTGCGGTCTAAGTGCGCCATGGAGCACGGGGCAGCAACTGGAGTTCACCGCTGTGTGCATGCGCAGCCTCTGACCCGGAAGTGCGGGGGGGAGCCGTATCGACAGCTGGAGCTGTGAGCTCCACGACAGCTGCCTGCTAGCCGCCTGCAAGGCTGTGAATCTGTGGCCTTTCGATGCTAATTTTTCTGGCGTAAATGACCACAGTTTTCATGATAGCGTGAGGACATAGTCCCTAAAACGGATAATCCAGCCCAATAATCTTATGCACCTCATAATTGTATTAACATTTATTGTCACCGTTGTTTCCTAGTTCCAGACTTGGTTTCACAAGATTACAAACTAAGAACCTGCCTGTCACTACCTCATGTTATTCCAAAATAATTTACAACTAATAAAGTACATTTGTAGCCACTTTGTAAGGTAGGGAAACATGTTAAAACCAGGTGAGGAGGGGAGTCAAGACGTCCCCTCTTTTCTCTCTCCTCATTTGACCAGAACAGGGGTTCAAAAATGAGGTTCTACTTATCAGTTCCGTGCACTTAACTGTTTACACGCTGTGAGTAGTCAGACAGGCTTCTTAAGTTTAACAAAGTAAGGGTTGGTTTGATCACATTGCAAGCCAATCTTGGTAAAATATAAAAAGAAATCCCGACTTCTGCAAAACACTTGTATGCACACTGAAAAACACATAAACAAATGCAACCTGCAGAGTAGAGGAGGATACATTTGGCTAAATTAGAGTTTGTGAAAATAAAAGTTCACAATTTGTAGCTTTCTGACTTGTCCAGCTGTAGAAAGGATCTGACAATCTTGATGTTTCAATTTAAGGATATAGATGACTGAGTTACATAGAACATAGAACATACAGTGCAGAAGGAGGCCATTGGGCCCATTAAGTCTGCACCGACCCACTCAAGCCCTCACTTCCACCCTATCCCCGTAACCCAATAACCCCACCTAACCGTTTTTTTGGACACTAAGGGCAATTTAGCATGTCCAATCCACCTAACCTGCACGTCTTTGGACTGTGGGAGGAAACCGGAGCGCCCGGAGGAAACCCACGCAGACACAGGGAGAACGTGCAGACTCCGCACAGAGAGTGACCCAGCAGGGAATCGAACCTGGGACCCTGGTGCTGTGAAGCCACCGTGTTCGCAACTTGTGCTACCGTGCTGCCCAGTTGATTGTTCTTCTGGAGACAGAGCTGTGCGGTTGACCTTTTTCATTTAAAAAAATGACAGTCCACTGCAAAATTGGGTCACATTCACATTAATAGACTAGCTCAGCTTCTAGTTCGCGGGGGGGGGGGGGGGGGGGGGGGGGGGGATGTGGGCAGATGAGTTTCCCTCTATTCAACTGCTGTTAGTCTTCTGTAAGCCGTGTGCTTAAAACACATAGGGCGTAGGGCGGCACGGTGGCTCAGTGGTTAGCACACTGGTCCAAGGTTCAACTCTGGGTCACTGTCCATGTGGAGTTTGCACATTCACCCGATGTTTGCGTGGGTTTTGCTCCCACAACCCAAAGATGTGCAGGATAGGTGGATTGGCCACACTAAATTGCCCCTTAATTGGAAAAAATGAATTGGAAACTCTACATTTATTTTAAAAACATATTGGGCACGATCTTCCGGCCTCGTTGCACTTTGCTCAAGCAAAACAAGGCTGGTGAATAGCGGGAGAGGCCAAAAAGAAGAGACGCAACAGGCACCAAACAGTTTGCGATGCAACCGGCCCACTCCCGTAAACAAAATCGGGATCTCGCCGTAGCTTAGCGAAAAATCAATTATCACCACTTATGTCCCATTTCCATACAGTTAATGAGAGCCACCCCATATCCAATGGCCTTCCACCATTCAGCGGCCTCCCCAGCAAGTGGTCACACTGGCGCCGATTAGTACTTCTTTATAAAAACGTGGACCTGGTGGAAGGGCTTCCATGGGGTGCTGAGGAGGTGAGTTGATCTTTTCTCACAGGCCAAGAGACTGGGGGCACTAGGCTTGCTGCCCCTGTGCTCGGCAGATGGTGAGTGACCCTCTGCTGGGGCGGGGGGGGGGGGGGGGGGGGGTGCCTCCGCAAGGGTGAGCCGCCATGGGAGGGTGGGGGGCAACCGCTCGTGGCACCACCATGCCAACCCCTGGATCATTTGTATCCATCCCGGGGGCAACCCCTGTCCCAGTCCGTCTGCCCCACTGACCACGCATAACCCCCACCAACCGCTGAGGCCTCTAGCTATGCAGCTGAAGGCGATAGCCTCTCGGGAATTGGCAATTGTGGATAACTGAGCGCTCCATACAACCCAAGTGGATTCCTGTGGGTGGGTGGGCCATGTAGCATGTGGGAGTCATTGCCTAGCATCCCAATCACACCTTGATGCCCTGACAATGTGCCTGAACACTGCAGGAATCAACATCACAGATGCAACAGTCAACATCCGAACACCCAGGGGATGGGACACAGCTCTGGGGGACATGTCCACGGCTGGAGGGAGAGTGCCGCGGGGAGGGGGTGGGGGGATCAGTGGGGGAATGGGAATGGGGTCCCAGCGTGGGAGCCACTGCTGCTTGTCAGTCTAACACCCTCTCCCAATTCCATACAGATATTGAATGCTATGGCAGGGATGTGGGATGCAGATGTTGCCCTAGTGGTGCTGGTGTTACGCGATGTGGCCAGATGCCAAAGAAGGTGGCAGCAGCAGCGACTGCAGATGCTCAAAGCGGTAGCTCTTGTGTCGGACCCCACCCCACACCCTGAGCATCCGACTGCCCATCAGGCCAGGGAGGGACCCAGAGGGGGAGTCCCGCGACAGCCCAGGGTGTACCGGCATTGCTGGTCCTTTGAACAAATGACAGACAATGCATGCTGCAGGAGGCTCCTCCTCAACAAGGAAGCATGCAGCACCTGTGCCATTATCCTCGTGGACTTGGCACCACGTGGAGAAGGAGGATACCGCTCCCGGTGGCCAACAAGGTCACTGCAGCCCTGAACCTTTATGCCATGGGATCATTCCAGGGCTCGAGCAGAGACTTGTGTGGTATCTCATAGGCCACAGCCCACAGGTGCATCCAGCAGGTCACAAATGCCCTGTAGGCCCGGGCGGAAGACTACATCATCTTTGACATGGACCAAGCCCAGCAAGATGCCTGTGCAACAGGGCTTTGACAAATCGTCATCTGGACGGGAAAGGTTAGCTCTTTTCTCTCCCCACAGATACTGCCAGACCAGCTGAGATTTTCCAGTATTTTCTTCTTTGTTGAGCCCGATTCTCCACCATCGCCAGGATGCCCCAGGCCAGGGGGGTCATAGATGCCATGCATGTTGCCCTGCGCCATCTGGGGCTGCCCTATGTTAACAGAAAGGGGTTTAACTCCCAGAACATACAACTCGTCTGTGATCACCAGATGAAGATAATGCACGTATGTGCACACTTCCCGGGGTGTGCTGCTACATGATAGCTACATCCTGGGGCAGTCAGTCTCCTGCCCTCTTTGGGGAGCACCCCAGGAGCCACCCGGACTGTCATTGAGCGGTGTATCGGACTCCTCAAGATGCGGTTCCGATGCCTTGACCGCTCCGGTGGTGCACTCCAGTACTCCTGTCGGAGGGTCACTCGCTTTGTTGCGGTCTGCTGTGTCCTCCACTACCTCGCTCATCAACAGCACGATGAGCTGGAGGTTGGTGTCGAGGAACAGGTGGCCACGTCCGAGAAGGAGAAGGAGGAACAGGGCGAAGAGGATGAGGAGGAAGAGGATGATGAAGAGGTGCCGGATCCGCAAGGGGCTGGAGGACGAGGCCGGGGAGGAACCTGAGGCACAGCCGGAGGCTGCAGGATAGGCAGCAGCGGTGAGGGTCCATCAAGCCCGGAGGGTCAGGGAGACCCTCATACCCGCCCGCTGTGGCGCTAACAATTGCACACAAATGACTCGATAAGGCCCAAGAGAGGCTTTATTACAGTGAGATGCTATTCCTCTGGCTGCAGCAGTAGAATGGTATCTCAGTGAAGCTCATGCATATTTATACCGCTCCCTGGGGGTGGAGCTAGCCGGCAGGGGCTTACCAGCAAACCTGTAATACAGGTACTGTCATACATCCCCTAATGCACGCACACTCATATATACAGTGGTAGAGATCACCACATTCACCCCCTGTAAAAAAAAAGTCCGGCGGAGGTGACGTGAAACTATAATACATAGAAGTGATATAATTACAGAGGAGGGGGGGAAATCAAGAGTCCATCGGCAACCCAGTGCCCGTCATAGGTTGAGTTGGACCGGCGGTCGAACGTTCCGTTGCGAGCGACGCAGCAGTGGTGGCGACGTCTGCACAGGCGGTGTCGGCGGCGACGGCGTAGGTGCTGGCGGTATTGGTGCTGGCCAGTGGCAGGATGGCTCCGGGAGCGAGCCGGAATCCTCCATGTCCTCTAGTGTGGGCAGGGGGACAAGGGATTGTAGCCACCGAAGTTGGCCATTCCCTCAATACAAAATGGAGATACGCAAACCTTGCTGGTTAAAATGGACAAAGTTTGCAGCACAAGCAGGCTGCACCAAGCCAATGTGTATTCTGTCTGCTAAGAGAGCAGACAGCACCGAAACGAACATTCCGCATACTAATGAGGCAATCTCCGGGATAGTTAACATAGTAATGGAACGATCCCAGGGACAATGGACACAAATAGGGAAGTGATTGCAACAGTGTATGGGAAACCAGACACCCCGGCACCAGCGGGGTTCGGAGACAAAGCACCTGAAGGCCCGCCCAGTAGCCGAGGAACAGCCTCAGTATTGGGGGGATTCAAACAAATCGATTGGGAAGAGACCCAATCGATTCCCAGCAGGTAAAGGGTCCGCCCAAAAGGGCGCAAAGCCCTGGGACCTATAAAAGACAGGTCCCAAACTTAGTTCGTTCTTCTTGACCAGCCCTCCTCTCTGGACCAGCCCTCTCGACCAGCCTTTTGCCAAAGAAAACCTTGACCGAGAGAGAGGAGAGGTTTGGGACAGCAGCCGCAGGCAAGTAAGTGTCTCACAACGATCGCTACCAGAGATAGACACTCCTGACCCCTTTTTAACCCGTACCAATGTGAAGTCTGCGGACCAGTGCAGAGCAAGAGGCCTTGTCCCCTGATCCGGCAGTTCCCTTTAAGATAAGTATTGGTTTATTTAGTGGGAGGAATAGTTTAGTTATCTTAGCGTGTGCATGAGTAAATTATAATTGTATTATAATAAACTCATTTGTTTGAACTTACTAATTGATGTATGGTTTTATTGCTTTGAACTTGACCTTGAAACTTGTGGCGGTATCTTAATGATACCTGGCGACTCCAGAGCTAAGTAACGGAACAGAGCCAAATTGAGTGTTAAGCTCACTCACCCAGAACGAGCAACAGGATGGACCTGATGGGGCTGAATTCGGGGGCGCCGGGGAAAAGGAGGGTGGCGCGTGGGTAGGGAGGGGCATGGGCATGGGATCGGCACCCACGGGAGCCAGGTCCCTGTGCGAGACTGTATCCTGGCGGCCGTCGGGGAACTCCACGTAGGCATATTGGTGGTTTGCGTGGAGTAGGCGTACCTTGTCCACCAGGGGGTCTGTCTGCCTTGTGGTGCCGGACATGCCTATGAAGAAGGACTGGCCCTGGAGCAGCGAGCCAAGTCGGGAGTGACACCCCGGATGTAAACTTCCTAGGGAAGGCAAAAACACGTTCATGGGGTGTATTGTTAGTTGCGGTGCACAGCAGTGACCGAATGGAACGGAGCGCGTCAGGGAGGACCTCCTGCCAGCGAGCGGCTGGGAGTGCTCGCTCACACCCATCATCTGTACGCGGCGATGCATTGTGGAAGAAAGTGACAGAGGCTTCCTACTGGTTGTGCACAAGGATGTTTATTGTTCAATACAGGTCCCCACTCTTCCAATGTTCCCACCCCCACACTCCTCCACACTCCCCTCACCGCTACCCCATCACGCCCTACCTACCCCGAACCTCCCTCACCCTGGTGCCCTCAGTGTTCCTCAATGTGCTTGGCCCTCCTGACTCTATCACCATGTCCAGGTGTCTTCCCAGGATTCACATCTGAGTTCAAGGCCTCCAGCTGCATACCTCGGCCCGAGGCCTTTGATGCCCCTGGCGGGTGTCCTCTGGGGGCTCTGGGGCCGAAGCATGTGCTCACCTGTCGACGGCACATGCACAGCCGTTCTGCTCTGTCTCTGTGACGTGGCCTCATCAGAGGGGTGGATCTCGGGAGAGCTGGTGGCCACTGTCACCGCCCCATGGGACGGGTCCAGTTTGCGCTCAATGCTCCCTCGGGACGGGTCCAGTTTGCGCTCAATGCTCCCTCTTCCTGGTCGGTGCCCATGGGTCTCTGCGGCTCACCATGGGATGGAGGGGCAGTTGGTCTGAGCCCAGGCTGCCCCTGCATCATCTGGCTCTGACATCCCTGGCAGCTCCCCATGGCCTGCACCATCCTGACAATGCCCTCGGCGATGCTCCTCAGTGACTGGATCATGCTCTGCAGCACGGTAGCATAGTGGTTAGCACAGTTGTTTCACAGCTCCAGGGTCCCAGGTTCGATTCCCGGCTTGGGTCACTGTCTGTGTGGAGTTTGCACTTTCTCCCTGTGTCCGCGTGGTGTAGGTTAGGTGGATTGGCCATGGTAAATTGCCCTTAGTGTCCAAAAAGGTGGGGTGGGGTTGCTGGGTTACGGGGATAAAGTGGAGGTGTGGGCTTAGATAGGGTGCACTTTCTAAGGGCCAGTGCATACTTGATGGGCTGAATCGCCTCCTTCTGCACTGTAAATTCTATGACCTCGGCAATGCCCACCTGCGGCTGGGACAAGCTCTTCAGTGCCACGGCCATTCCCCTTTTTAAAATAAATTTTGAGTGTTCAATTTATTTTTCCAATTAAAGGCAAGCAATTTGGCGTGGCCAATTCACCTACCCTGCACACCTTTTGGGTTGTGGGGGCAAAATCCATGCAAACACGGGGAGAATGTGCAAACTCCACACGGACAGTGACCCAAAGCCGGGATCGAACCTGGGACCTTGCACCGTGATATCCACTGCGCCGCCCTGCCTCGGCCATTACCAACTGAGAGCAGGGCATGTCCTGCAGAACTTCATCAAGGTGGGCCTGGCACTGGATGATATCCCCCAGCGAGGCAGACATTCTGCCAAGATCCTCAGCCATGGTCATCACCGAATGCGCGATGCCTTGGACATCTTCACGAATGGTGCCGATGACTTGCACCAGGCTCTCCACTGCAGTCGCCACTCTGGCAGTGTTGGCCTCAGTGCCAAGCATTGCCGGCGCATTCTTCTGCACCCTTAGCCTCTGAGACTCCTCCAAGCGGCTATGGATCTGCTGGACTGACGTTGACATCTCCCTCTAAATGTCCCGGCTGCTCCCTATCGTCTTCATCAGCTCTGGGTGACCTTGTTCCAGAGGCTCAGCATCAGGCTGGGACCCAGCTGGGTCCTGGGATCCAGCAGACCTCCGACCGCTGTCTCGCCTGAGGGTACCTGCCTCCACCAGATCTGCATCAGCAGCTGTGTGGTGCTCACCAAATTGTGCCCCAGAAGCCTGACCACTAACATTTCCCACCGAGGTGTGTGTATCTGCTCTGGTGGAGGGTGAGGATGACAGCTGTGCCGTGACTATAACAGTTGCATCTACAGAGCTCTCATCCAAAGTGTTCGCCTTGGAGTCAGTAGAGGGGGCCATCAGGGATGGGCCGGCTCCGTCGGCTGGAGGACCTGCGGGAGAATGGCGATGTGGTCAGTGGGAGGGATGGGTCAGTCAGTAAGGCAATAAAAACTCACGTTTGACAGGTCGTCCGGGTGGATCCCTGTGGTTCCTCACCTCTGCGGCGTCCACAAGCCTTCACGTGGGTGACCAATCTGTCCCCAGCTACCCCGGTCACCTCCACGGCCCGCTCCTCAAAAGTGAGATTCTCAAAACCAAGTCCACCGTCACCTCTCTCGCCGATTATGGGAGAGCTTTTCCTGAGGAGACACAGAGGGCAAGTGTGGTTCACAGTTGGGGGGGGGGGGGGTGTAAAGAGAAGGTTCGGGTGGGGGGAGGGCTGAAGGGTGTGGAGGGAGTGCTGGGGTCACCTAGGTGTTTGGGGAGGTGGATGCTCCTTTGGGGGGGGGGGGAGGAACGTTGCTGTCTATGCATTCATGCTGCCTGGAGTAGGTCGTTGACCTTCTGGCGCTGGAGGCCAATCCCCTTGGTCACACTGCCCGAGCTGACCGCTGCTGCCACCTCATCCCAGGCAGCGCTGGCTGCCTTGTGGTTCATTGGACATCCCTTCTGCCCTTCCCCATCACCAGGAGCCTCCCAAGGTCAGCAACCCCGAATCATGAGGCCGGTCTCCGAGGCGCCATTGTTCCGAGCTGGCTGGGGTTGGCCGAGCAAGTGCAGCTTAAGTGCTGCTCGACTTTGTTAGCTGGGGCGAGCGCGGTCCCGGCGAATGAGCTGATGAGCCGTCATTTGGGGAGAGAAGCCCTTGAGGCTTCGTTAAGTGGACCAATTAATGTTGAATAGCTGAGCCGAGCACCGGGAAACTCCCGGTAATTCCATCTCGCTAGCACACTTGGAAAACTTTTGGGAGAATTGCACCCATGTGAGAGCTTGGCATGTCATGTGAACTCTCTCCAGCTGCCAGTACTTAAAGAAAAGTACGTTGCAATGATTATTCAATTAGCTCATCTGGAGAGCTGGCTTTTAAAAGTCAGGCAGCAGGATTCTCCGGCAGCGGGTTTTTCCATAGACTGATTCCAAATTCGGGATTGGTGATCGGGTAGAGAATGGCTTCCGACGCCGGACTCAGGGCAGACGCCTGTTCGCGATGCTCCGCCCCCTCCAAGGCGGTGTCATGCAGACGCAGTCGCAATGCCGTTGGCCCGTCATCAGCCGGCCCACCCATGATGCTCCGCCTCCGATGGGCTAAGTTCCCGACAGTGGTCGGTAACCTGGCATGCCAGCTGCGGACAGTGTCCAGCGCTGCCATACTCTTCCGGGATCCGTGCGGTTGGCCGGGGGGGAGGGGGAGGGGTGCTGTTGCTAGGGCTGGGGATGTGGTGAGGGGTGGCCAGGGGGTAGGCTGTGGAGTCAGGGTTGGGTGGGTTAGATTTCCAGCATGGCTAGCACTGTGTTTTCTGGCACGGCCGGTGCAGCTTGTCAGCCCTGCGCATGCGCAGTCCGAGACCAACGATTCTACAGCCATTTTCCGCGCGATCCACAGTGTTCCACGCAGCACCAATGCTAGCCCCTCACCAGTAGCGGAATTGGTGAAGGGTCCGCGCCAATTCTCCCGTCATGAATCACCCACGGATTCTCCGTTGGCACCAGCACTTAGTCTCAGGAATGGAGAATTCCGTCCAAGGTCTTTGATCCAAGCAATTAACCTTTGAATATCCTTTGCATTGTTGAATGTTATGGATGCCTCCATAGATTTCTTTTATAAGGCAGGAAGGTGGTTGTTTACAAATCTGCAGGGAATCCATTGGCTGTAATAGGATGGAATTCTCCATCACACCACGGCAGATTTCTGGTTCAGCACGCCGGCGGGATGCTCCGTTTCGTCGTCTGGTCAATGGGGTTCCCATTGTGGGGCAGCCCCACGCCGTCGGGAATCCCCTGGGCTGCCGGCAAAATGGAGCATCCCGACGGTGGAGGAACCAGCCCATGGAATTTTGTAGACTTCTTTTCTTTGATGTAGTGATGTCATTAGATGTCTCAAAGAAGTTCTGTCTTTTAAAAAGTCAAATTTTAACATAAAGCACATCTTTATAACACACAATAACCAATCTTCATTCAGCAGATTGTTTCACTGTCACTAGGTCAAAATCCTAGAACTCCCTCCACAATAGCATTGTGGGTTTACCTACACCACATGGATTGCAGCGGTTCAAGAAGATAGGTCACCACCTCCTTCTCAAGGGCAATTAGGAATGGTTAATAACTGCTGGCCTCGCCAATGTTGCTCGCATCCCATCAATGAACAAAAAAAAGCAAAGTCCCCCACAATATAAATGAGATAATGACCAAATAATCTGTTCTGATAATATTAGGTGAGCATTTAATAATTGGTCTAGACACTGGGAACACTCCCCAACACTTCTTTGGTTAGCACAATTAAAAAATTTTGTCCATCTGAGATGGCAGTCAGGGCCTCAGGTGAATACCTCTTCTGACAAATGGTACATCTAATTTCTTTAGTACTGCACTGGTGTGACCAGAAATCACATGATATCTTTGAAGTCGGACTTAAACTCACAACCTTCCAACTCCAAGACGCAAGTGTTACCACTGTGCCAAGATTGACAGAAGCCAATAAGGTGGGTACTGACATAAAATATAATTGTGAGCCGAAGAGTTTTAGTGCAGGAAGTGTAAGGTAAGAGTGGACTAGAAGAATGTTTTAGAAACAGGATTCTTGGTGATGAATAGAACATGAGATTTAAGGTTACGTCGGAAAGAATTGCAGTTATCCCACTGATCAATTTAACAGTTTCTTCAATGATGCCATGGTTATTTGTCTTCAGTACACCATGAGAAAGTTTATGTTGAGTGTTGGTTAATCTTTATGTGAAAAGGAAATTCCTGACTTTTATCCTCGGTTGCCTGTTTCCAATTTGATCCTAAACTTTCTTTCCATTACAGCAAATTATTCCTTTCAAGGTTACACATGAGAAAAGATGCAAATAGTTTGTTAGGGAGGTCTTGTGGCACAGTGGATAGTGGCCCTACCTCTTGGCCAAACAATCCGGTTTCAAGTCCCACTTCAAGAACGGCATTGTCTTTGCACATTCTCCCCGTGTCTGCGTGGGAATCACCCCCACAACTCAAAGATGTGCAGGGTAGGTAGGTTGGCCACTCTAAATTGCCCCTTAATTGGAAAAAATAATTGGGTACTCTAAATTTAAACAAAAAAAGAACAGCACTGTGGCATAATGGTTAGCGCTGTCACCTTACAGCGCCAGGGACCCAGGTTCGATTCCAGTCTTGGGTGACTGTGTGGCATTTACAAGTTCTCCCCGTGTTTGTGTGGGTTTCCTCTGGGTGTTCCGGTTTCCTTCCACCGTCCAAAGATATGCAGGTTAGGTGGATTGGCCATGCTAAATTATCCCTTATTGTCCAAAGATGCGCAGGTTAGATGGGGTTATGGGGATGAGGAGGGGGAGTGGGCCTAGGCTGGGTGCTCTTTCACGGGGTTGGTGCAGATTTGATGGGCTGAATGGCCTCCTTCTGCACTGGAGGTATTGTGTCAGTTCTGTCGTTTCAGTGTAGGCAAACCTGCAACATCTAACACCAAGAAGGACAAGGGTAGCAGATGCATGGGAACACCACAACCTGCAGGTTCCCCTCCAGCCACCATCCTGACATGGAAACGATATCATCGTTCCTTCACTGTCGGTGCATCAAAACCTGGAGCGCCTGTACCTGCACCACATGGACTGCAGTGGTTCAACAAAGCAGCATACCACCACCTTCTCAAGGGCCTTGAGGATGGACAATCAATGCTGGCCTAGCCAGCGATGCCCACATGCCTTAAATGAATAAAAAAAATAAGATGGCAAAATCGGTTGATTATCAGCTTGTAAATCTTTCCAATAAACCTGGTGGTAGATTGGTAAGAGTGTAGTACTTTGCCAAGCATGATCATGGATCAGTCCATGGTCAGCAACACCCTCTTTGAGCATGGTACCTGAAAGGAGTAACTTGGAAAAGGTTTTTTATTCTTCAAGAAAACAAACGGACGTCCTCGGTTGTACACTCTGAACAGGTAAGTGAGTTAGTTCATTCTAAGGTCAGTTAAGCAGTGAAAGTGGATCAAAGTATGGCAAAAATTCTGTAAAGTATTTATTTATTGGAATTTATAAAGGGAAATTATAGGAATATTCAAAATTATCCAAAGCTAGTTTAGCACAGGGCTAAAGAGCTGGCTTTTAAACCAGACCAAGGCAGGCCAGCAGCACGGTTCAATTCACATACCAGCCTCCACGAACAGGCACCGGAATATGGCAACTAGGGGCTTTTCACAGTAACTTCATTTGAAGCCTACTTGTGACAATAAGCGATTTTCATTTCAGCAGAGATTCTCAAACTGTCACAGGTATGTACTCCTGGGGGGTATGCGAAACATCTCTGGCTGAGGAATGTGGGAGAAATTATCTAATGTCAGATCCTCTTCTGTAACCCTCAGCTTTCCCTCTTTCCTCTCTGCTCCCTTTTTTATTTTTCCCATGACACTGTAACTTGTGATTTGCATTAAACTGGGAGCTGCAAACTTGCAATTCTTTTGCAAAAAATATACTTTACTCAATAAATATCTGAACTAACGTCACAAACATTTTAATATGGCCACCATAGAAAAGTGCAGTAATATTCAGGTTTTCTACATAAATCATCTTGCACTCAGAGGGGCTTTAATACAATAAAAAAAATTACAGACATTTCAAATTGGTAATTGCAAATTGTGCAATGGTATTTAAGTCTTCCACATAGATCAAATTGCACTCTAAGGTGCTTCAATACAATTGTGATACATGTAATATTCACTGTATACATTCAATGTCAGTCATACTGCTCGAGTATTTCTATATAATTCCACATCCCTCAGTTCACTTTGGCTGAAAGGTCTTAGAGGAGCAACCTTCCCCTATTGCACCATTGTTGTGGCTGCCCCAAGCTTTAGTGCCTCCCTTAGCATGTAGTCTTGGGCTTTGAATTGTGCCAGTCTGCAACACTCGGTTGAGAACAATTCTTTGTACTGGAAGACCAACATGCTTTGGGCAGACCAAAGAGCGTCTTTCATCAAGTTGACCGTCCTCCAGCAACAGCTGATGTCTGCCTCAGTATGCACCCCAAGGGAACATTCGATAGAGCAGAGTCGTATGTCTCGGAGCTGCTTGAGCTGAACCTCAGCAAAAGCAATTTCATCTCTCTCTAGACTTTCTTTACAAAGGCACATTCCACAAGAAGGTGGCAACAGTTTCTTCCCTACCACAGTCACCTCGAGGGCAACGTGCGGATGGGGTGAGAAGGATTTGACCGGTGGACTTTGCTCAGCACCAACCAAATTAGGTCTTGATGCTTGTTGAAAGTTCTGGCGATGCAGCATTCTGCCAAATGACTTCGACCATCTGCTCAGAGAACCATCCGACAATATCCACCATCTCCTTTTCTCATAGGGTCTCTAGGACATTACAGGCAGTCCCCCTGCCTTATCGACTTGTGGTCAAAGGTGTTTTTCTGCCTAAGTATTTCCACGAGGGACAGGTGGTACAATACGGTCCAACTATTTGGAACATAAGAACATAAGAACATAAGAACTAGGAGCAGGAGTAGGCCATCTGGCCCCTCGAGCCTGCTCCGCCATTCAATTAGATCATGGCTGATCTTTTGTGGACTCAGCTCCACTTTCCGGCCCGAACACCATAACCCTTAATCCCTTTATTCTTCAAAAAACTATCTATCTTTACCTTAAAAACATGTAATGAAGGAGCCTCAACTGCTTCACTGGGCAAGGAATTCCATAGATTCACAACCCTTTGCTCCTCTAAGATCCGTGGCAGCGTGGCCAGACCCATCCTTCGCAACACTGGGAACAGATAGAACCTCAGCAAGTAGTGAAACTTGGTGTGTCCGTATCAAGGATCTACATCCAGCTTGATGCAGCCATGCACAAAGGTGGTCATCAGGATTAAGGCGATGTTGGGCATGTGTTTTTCCTCCTTTCTCTACAGGTTTTCACACCATGTCCCTGTGAATGCGGTCCATTTTCGACCTCCAGATGAAGCGGAAAATGGCTTGAGTAATCGTCACATCACAGGAGTGAGGAATGTGCCAGACCTGTACAACAACATGAGTACCTAAATCTGATGATCAGGCTCTTACCTGCAATGGGGAGGGAGTGTCGCTCTCACATACCCAGTTTTTTGTTTCATTATAGCTACTCGCACCTTCCAGTTTCTAATGCATGCTGTGGTTAGAACATAGAACATTACAGCGCAGTACAGGCCCTTCGGCCCTCGATGTTGCGCCGTCCTGTGAAACCCTTCTAAAGTCCCTCTAGGCTGGTTCTCTGGACCATATCCCTAGCACCCTCAGGCAGTCTGACATGACGGTAAAGGAGACAAGGGATCAGGCAGCCCAGTTCCCAAACAGCATGGCCTCGCTCTTGCCATGATTTACCTTGGCACTCAAGGCCAGTTTGAACTGGTTGCAGATGTTGATCAGTCTGCACACCAACAGCGGATGCGAGCAGACGATGATGACTTTGTTTATATGCAGGGGAGGCTTTGACCTGAGTGCTTCCACTACCTGGGTTTTGTCACTCCTCTTATGCCTGAATCCTTCCTGAAAGACTCAGCAAAGGTTTCTGTTAAACACACGAACAGAACAAGAAAGAGAGGGCATCCCTGCCTGACTCCAGATTGCATTGTGAGCCTTTAAAGAGTTTCAGGGTTTGCTGGAAACATTTGATTGAGTTTGAACCTTCTGGTAAATGGAGCTGCCGAATTTGTTCACATATTCTAAAATGAAAAGAAATACTTGCAGGTAAGTACATCACCAAGATCTCTACTGACCATACATTACAGGGGCTGGTGAACACTGGTCGCAAATGTACTGGAATATTCCATGTGTTAATATGTTCAACTTTTAAAAAATGTATCTTTGCTTGTTGTTGCCCAAGATTTTCTCCTCCTTTCTATTTTTCAAGTTTTGACAGATATTCTTGAGATTTTTGGAGGAATTCAAATTATGTGATGCTTTGAAAACAATCAATCAAATTTACAGGCTAACTGATCGGTCTTTTGAAAAATGGTTGATTTTTGTTAAATGTGTATGGATCCCAATTTATAACTGACTTAATTGTGGGGAGGTGGTGGCATAGTGGTATTGTCACTGTTCTAGTAAACCTAAGATGTTCTGATGTTCTGGGCACCCAGATTCAAATCCTGCCACCTCAGATGGTGAAATTTGAATTCAATAAAAATAATTCTGGAATTAAAAGTCTAATCATAGAATCATAGAATTTACAGTGCAGAAGGAGGCCATTCAGCCCATCGAGTCTGCACCGGCTCTTGGAAAGAGCATCCTAACCAAGGTCAACACCTCCACCCTATCCCCATAACCCCACCCAACATTAAGGGCAATTTTGGACACTAAGGGCAATTTATCATGGCCAATCCACCTAACCTGCACATCTTTGGACTGTGGGAGGAAACCGGAGCACCCGGAGGAAACCCACGCACACACGGGGAGGATGTGCAGACTCCGCACAGACAGTGACCCAAGCCGGAATCGAACCTGGGACCCTGTAGCTGTGAAGCAATTGTGCTATCCACAATGCTACCGTGCTGCCCTAATGATGTTGATTGTCGTAAAAACCCATCTGGTTCACTAATGGCCTTTAGGGAAGTAAATCTGTCATCCTTACCTGGTCTGGCCTACATGTGACTCCAGACCCACAGCAACATGGTTGACTCTCAAGGGCAATTAGGGATGGGCAATATATGCTGGCCCAGCCCGCGATGCCCACGTCCCATAAACAACTTTTAAAAAAATAAGATTTTCAGTACCTACTCTATCAAATCTTTTTATGAATTTAAATACTTCAGTAAAATAACTCCTCAATTTTCTATAAACAAGTGAATAAAAGGAAATGCGATGCTCATTCTCATAATTTAACCCTTTAACCACCACCCAACACAACCCCCTGACTCCACTAGAACATAGAACATAGAACATTACAGCGCAGTACAGGCCCTTCGGCCCTCGATGTTGCGCCAACCTGCGAAACCCCTCTTAAGCCCATCTACACTATTCCCTTATCATCCATATGTCTATCCAATGACCATTTGAATGCCCTTAGTGTTCGCGAGTCCACTACTGTTGCAGGCAGGGCATTCCACGCCCTTACTACTCTATGAGTAAAGAACCTACCTCTGACATCTGTCCTATATCTATCTCCCCTCAATTTAAAGCTATGTCCCCTCGTGCTAGACATCACCATCCGAGGAAAAAGGCTCTCACTGCCCACTAGCATACTTCAAATTCCAAGTGTCATTCTGGTCATTTTTTGCTGTATCCCCTCTAATGCCAATATATCCTTCCGAAGATGCAGTGCCCAGAATTGTATGCAATACTACAGATGGAGTTTGACTAAAATTAGATAAAGAGAGAGCCTTGCCCAAATCTTTTGGAAGGGAATAGTCAAACTGAACCATAAATCAGCAGTAGAGATATTTAAACAGATGATAGCAGGGGTGCAAACTATTTTCAACTAAGAGAAAGGACAGTATATTACACTAAAAAATGGAGAGTATATTGGAGGCAGAACATCCATGTTCTGCCAATAAGGCCAATAAGGGAAATCAGATGAAATTTTAAAGTTTGTAAAATACATATTCAGTGTTTAGAGAGGAAATTGATGAAATTGTTGTAAAACAAAATAAATATCAATAATGTGTATGAGAGATCCAGAAATAAAGTGTAGGAAAGCAAAGAGGGAAAAGATGGGCAAAAAAAAGTAACATGCAATAAAAATGCATTTTATAGACATAGTAATAGTAAGAGGATGAAGGTTTGGGTGGCATGTTATGAAGTCCCATTCCTTAAATGGGCCAAGCCTCTACGGTTGGTTTTAGGCTGCTCAGCTGGCTGGCCAGCTCATTGTTAAGATCACTCCTTGGATTTTATGATTCTATTCTGTTGCTCTGTGGCCAGATGTGTTGGGACTCTGGCATCAGCCCACCACTCTTAGCTATGATCTCTTTAGAAATTATCGCTTTATGAGGCATTTAAATTGGGGCATATGATGCAAAGGTAAGTGTGAATTTGATGATGCATTATTTAATTTACAGCAAAAAAAATTTTTGTCTCATCATGCATCAATAAATGAGCATGTCATGTTGAAATATTTAAAACCTTGGTTAAAAGTCCAAAATACGGGATGAGCAGCCGCAGGTTCTGGGTAAGATTTGTGTGAGAGATAACTGACAGGACTTTGCAACTATTGTCCAAGTACAATGTTATTTTAAGGCGTGTAGCAAAAGATGTTGAGCAAAAATCAAGTGCTGCAATGCACTAATGAGACCACAGTTGGATTACTGCAGCTGACTTTTGAGGCTCTATTTACAGAAAGATATAGATGTTCTGCAATGATCACAGCAAAAGCAGCTAGAATTATTTTAGGGCTCAGATCCAAGTACAACGAGAATAGAAGGAGGAAGCTCAGATTATTCTCCTTAAAGCAAAGAAGGTTAAATAGAGATGTGATACATGCATTTCAAATTTTGAGTGAAGTTGATAAAATAAAGGTTAAACACGTTTATCATACTGGATAATGGCCACAGAACAAGGAGGGGCGTTGCACAACAAGATTCAAAGAAAAGATCGAGCAAGGAATTTAACATGATGTGTTTTCCCAAAGGATAACTGGTGTATGGAGTGAATTACCTCAGAAAGGGATTAAAGGGGAATTAGTGTGAGCAAAGTACTTCCAGATATCTGTCCAACAAAATCAAGACATAACACTTCATAGATATCCTGAGGGCCTGTGCCATAGATCTTAGAAGTAATTTTAGTACAGCAGTATCCGTGTGGGCTCATTGTGATAACATGGAGCAGAGGAATTCCAATGAAGACTGCCCATTAGCCAGCTGGGAGCTCTGTATCACTTGTGTTTATAAAAGTGTGTTGGAAACCATTATTGTTGGAAACGTTTGTAACTGTCACCACTAGGCTTTATTGCAATATTTACAAGAATAAGGAAATGAAGCCAATGAGTTCTGGTGACATTAGTCAACAGACTTGCATGGAATAAATCCATTAGTTACTATTATCAAGTGTCAGATTGGCATAACAATATAATTTTCTCCTTCCGAGTCAGGCCATGCTTTCAAGTTGCACTCCAGGATTTGAGCATAGAACATATGCTGATACTTCAGTGCATTAATTCAAGACTATGGCCTTGTTTGAGATATGCTGTGTCATTTTTTGATGATATGTTAACCAACTATCTCTTCAAATGGATGAAAATTAACCCACAACAATACACAAAGAAGGGAAGTGGAGCCTTCTCAGTGTTGCAGCCCATCACTCGACCCTCAACCAACACCACCAAAACAGATTAGCCACTTATTTGTCTCATTTGCTGAATGCGAGATCTTCAGTAAGCAAATTGGCTGCCATATTTGCCTACATGGTGACAACGAATACACTTCAAAGGTAACTATTGGTCTGTGAGATGCTTTAAGGACATAAATACAAGTATTTTTCTTTTGATGCTACCAATGAAAATGATCTGTTTCCAGACTAATTGGGAGTATTTTCTATGAAAATTTGACAACTGAATTTGTGTCGACCAGCAGGGATGAATCAGAAATATTTATTTGGGCTAACTGTATTCATCTCAGTTCTCATGTTTGGAGATGGTCACTCCATTTGGTCCCATTTGGCTCCGGTTTGGAACTCGCTGTCCCCTAGTGCGATGGAGTCTAGATTATTAAATGGTTTCAAGAAGGACACAGACATGTTTCTGATTTTAAAAAATGGGTTAAAGGGATATGGGGAAGAGGCAGGGAGATGGATTTGAGACCAGGCTGGGATAAGCCATGATCTGATTGAATGGCGGAGCAGGCTCGAAGGGCTGAATTGCCTACTTCTACTCCTATTACCCAAGTAGGTCACCAAAATCTGTCTGCTTCACTTTCTCCTCAGCTAACTATTCCCTTCCGCCAACCACATCTTTCAACTATTACTTTCTTAAAGTGCAGACAGACGTCAACAAGGAAAGCTTCACAACCAAACCATTTCCCCTTCTACCTTTCCTTCAGATTTTGACAATATTGGGTCTTGAGTAGGAAAAATTAATTATGATATAACAAAGAGAAGGAAACAAGTGTCAATGTCCAAACAGGTCCCTGGACACCCTCAGCAAGATTTGGGCTGTGTATGGCATGGACTCGGCTATGAAATGTTGGTGATATCCCTCCATCCCAAAATTTCATCTTTGTAAATCTCCTTTTGATCCTTTGACCACACTCTATTGTGGGGGTTTTAAATTCAGTTACTGGATGTGGGTGTCCACGTTGTTTAAGCTGATTTCTTAGGGACTGATTTTTATGCTATAAATAATTTTACACTGTACTCATACAAAAGCACCAATTCGGGCACCATTCCACCCCTTTGAATGGTGGTGCAAGTGCAGTAGCAAGAATAGTAAGAGTGAGGGCAGAATTATTTCTCAGATTTGCTTCAAAATCAGTTAGTTTCCTTGAGCTTGGCAGTGAGAAAACCTTCTGTATCCCTTTAAATTGAACAAAACTCTTGTCTTCTCTTTTCACCTCTTTTCCACTATCGCCAGATTGTGTACCATTTTAATTCTTGATTTATTTTTTAAAAATCTCTTTCCAAAGAGTAGCTTTTAATTTTAAAAAATGTCTTAACAAACGTCTTCATCATGGGAAGGAAAACAACTAGAAGAGCAATACGTGAATCTTGTCATGATACGCTTGTTATGGATGAGGGTGGTAATTCGGGTTTGTCCTAGTTCTGCCATCATGCCATCCCAGTGCAGCACCCAGTAAGTAGTTTTAATGATCGTTTGGACCTCAATTGCTTTATTTTGTTGAATGCTCCGCGTGTGAAGAACTTCCCGCTATCATTTATTAATTTGAACCGGTCTGACTCTCACTATTTAATGTTATGGATTTGTTTCCCCTATGCTGTGCCTTCTACTATCTTCCATATTTCTAAAAGATAGTCTCAATGCTTTTAAAAACTCATGTTTCTCCACTCCAGCCTTTCCTCACCATTCAGGCCAGTGACGCCCATGCATTGTGTATCTTCTCTACCGCGTTTGAATACATCCCCTGTGTCATGGTAACCAGAATTGGAAACAGTATTGAAGGTGTGGTCCGACTGGATCATTGTGCAGTTTAAGCGTCGTCTCTTCTGATTTGTGCCCGATTCCTATGTTGAACAAGTACCTGAACGATGTTGTGAACTGCTGCAACGCGGTTCGGAAGACACGGCGGGTGCCAAATCTGCACAGGTGATTTCTGGCAAAGTACAAAATAATTTGCATCATCATGTCATGTATTTATCAACCGAGGGAAGAAAAGTTTGCTCCAAACTTTTTTTTTTGCTTCTAAAGACAGCGCCCCTTTAAGGTCTTAAATTTGGCTAAGAAACTGGATTAAGCGGGACGACGTTTTATTATTTATAGTATTGAGTCTGGTAACAAGAAGCTCTGACAGGAAGGCTTTTGTAATTTCCCCCGGTCTACTCGGGTTGCTGGTAACCTTGTACAGGTGTCGCTGGTAGCGGTAGACTTTGCATCATTTTATAAAGGGACACATCAGTTAGAACACCCCAAAAGAATCAGATTGCCCGAACCTTCTGGACCATTTCAATAACATCGGGGTTTAAAGGGTACCAGCTTCGCGCGAAAACTATTCGGCAAAACCCTCTTTGTTTCCCCAAAGCTGTGCTCGCCAGAACCAATGGTCCTATTGACCATTCCTATTGCCATCTCTCACTGTTGCAAATCAGTGCGAATTTGTTCGTGTGAATTAAACTGCGTCTTTTAAAACAAAATCAATAACCGCCGCGACTGGCTGATTAATTGCAAACGTGTAATCGAAACAATGAATGGTCGGTGTGAGAAAACAGGGAGAAGGTGAAGTTGGCAAATCCCGAACCACTGCGGTCCTCTGCTGCTCGGTGGGCAAAGCTCAGTCATCCTGTTTCTCAGCACAGCTCTGTGGCTGAGTTTATCGCGGCCAAACTCCTCACAGCACACAGGGCCGCCTGTTAGACATCCCTCTGGTCAGTCACCTCAGCCATTCAATTGTTATTCCGAGGGAGGGCGAAATCCCAAACCGTGCTCTCGGTATATTCCTTGTGAGCCACAGTGGACTGGGGGGGAGAGAGGGAGGACGAACCGCGTGGGTGTAGCGTTGGGACAATATTTGCATCCCCGGGTTTTTCTAAACATAAACAAAAGGAAGACACGGTTAACGCGCGGGGTTATGAATGAGCACAGTGACCACGGGAACATGGCGTTGCTTTGCTGCTTGTCAAGGCAGTGTTGGGAGAGGATTGGAGGCTCCTC
This sequence comes from Scyliorhinus canicula, assembly GCF_902713615.1. NCBI lineage: Eukaryota > Metazoa > Chordata > Chondrichthyes > Carcharhiniformes > Scyliorhinidae > Scyliorhinus > Scyliorhinus canicula. The sequence continues at coordinate 41,761,928 of NC_052151.1, read as the reverse complement.
CCCTCCCCTGCCCTGCCCTCCTCTCCTCTCCTCTCCCCTCCCTCTCTCTGTGGGCAGACTCGGGATCTGTGTGTGTGTGTGTGTGTGTATGATCCCATTGCAAAGGAAAAAAAAGTGGGCTGACTGAAAAAAAAAGTGGCGTCGCCACCGCTCGGCTGCAAACTCCGAGAGAGGGAGGGGGAGGAGGAGGAGAGAGAGGCAAGGGGAGGAGGAGGAGGAGGGGGATTACAGAGAGTGGGAGACAGAAGATGGCTGACTTGGCTGGCCAGCTGCAGCCCTGTGTGGCGTTAGCAGGCACATCTCCACCACCGCTCTCCTCACCTCAACAATGACAGCCCACCATTGAGGGGGGTGGGGGAGGAAAAAGGAGTGTGTAATAATAAAAAAAGGCAGAGGAGAGAGGTGGGGGGAATCCAACACACAGCAGCAGCCAGAGAGCCGCCGGCGTCACATCTCGGTGGGAAAGAAGGCTTGTGACAGCTCGGGCTGGAGGAGGGAAGCTAGCGGCTTTCCCTCCTTCCCTCTCTTACTCACTCACTCACTCACCATGGCAGAGATGGAGAAGGAGGGCAGACCGCCGGAAAACAAGAGGAGCAGAAAACCAGCTCACCCCGTTAAAAGGGAAATAAACGAGGAGATGAAGGTACGCTGGCTTCCTGTCACTGGGGGGGGGGGGGGGGGGGTCAGAGTGGAGAGCAATTGGTCTGCGTCCCGTCTGCCTGTCTTTCTGTTGTTGTGTTGTCTCCAGCATTTAGCAATGATAAAGGTGCTGCATCTATTCGGAGGGATTCAAACAGCCGGGCTTTAGGTCCTCTTTCAATTTCTCTTCACAGAAATGAATGCTGGATTCGGGATGTCTGTGCGTCCCCCCCCCCCCCCCCCCTCCCCATTTAACAATTATACATTGTAACGTGTGTAATAATAATAACAAAACGCAAATCTGTTGCAGATTTGGTGATCCATTGATGCTGGTTGGAGTTAATAAGTGGGCATTTTCGTGCATTTACAGCGGTTGGTACCGTCTTTGTAACAGTCAGCGGCAGATCTGTAATTAAATTGTCAGATTGAAATGAGGCTGTGACTACAGTACCCGGAGTGTGTGAAGACACCGACCAACCCTTCATTTTAATTTTGCTCCCTCTTTCCCCCAGCAACTCCACGCCCCCCACCCCCCTTCCCCGTTTTCTTTACTTCCAACACTGACGCTGTTGTCTACTTAGTAATATCTGACTCGTGGAGGGACAACTGACACATCCTTTCATCGTTGCATTAACTATTTTATTCCAGTTAAAGAAAGATTTCTCCCCTCCTCACTATACCCCACCTCCTCCTCCTCCACCGCTCCTCCTCCTCCCCGGGTAATTCAACAGTGTTTTCGATACAATGAGTTGCCTTCTGTCAGTGCCCAGATGTGTGGAGGTAGGTGTAGGGATGTGTGTGCTGGGAGGTGTACTCCAGATGTGCGTGTGTTGGACTAATTGTTACATTGATCATTTATGTTACTTCTTTAAGTCCTTTAAATATGTGAAAGCTAATTATTAATACCATTGTTTTATAATTTTTGAAACGTTGTGCAAAGGGCAAAATGCTTTAAAACAGTTTCCAAATATTTTATGGGTGGTCAAAAGATTACTTTGAAAATTCTGACTCAAAGCGCCTGAAATAAATTAGTTACCTATCGAACATCTCTGAGTTCAAGTCACTTCACATCAGGCATTGTCCTTGTTCCCCATTTCCAAATGTCGAGAAACCAGGATTGTTATAACCTGATTAAGAACCTTGATTAAAACTTTGGAAGATGAAAGCGACTTTTTGCATTGGTATTCTTGCTGAAATAAGTTCCATATTATTTCAGTTTGTTTCAGTTAATTGAGCAATACCGACAAATGCCTTTGTCGAAAGTGTATTTAGGGGTTCAATGAGATTTGTTGAAAAATGTTTATGTTATTCACCATGTTTGTTAATTATAGAGACTTTCTTCACTAATCTATCTGGAATCTAAGTGTGATATTGTACAGTCTGACATGTTATTTTATTGCAAAATAGTTTTCATTGAATAACTGCATCATTGAGAGGAGGTGTTAAGATTTGTAATATAATTTTAAAAAAAATCCTAGCTCTTTATTGTGTGAATTCTTCGGGTTTAGGATTACAAATTAACTAATTTTGATGAAAACATGTTGCTGTGAAATGTTATCCTGGTGGGTATAAAGGCTGACTGTGCGGGATGCTTGCTAAATTCTCTGGGTTTGTTTTGTTTACTTTGGCTACATCAAGTCTTAGCGGTTTCTGAGATAGTCATTCTTCTATAACAGATGTTTGTCTGAACTGCAGAGGAAGAAACAAAAACAACATTGTTTGAAGTGTGCTGGTTGGTGGGTGGGGGCAGGGGTTGAAGGGGGAGAAACTGCACAGGCTCTGCTCCAGTGTTCCTGCAGCACAATGTATTTTCACTTTTTGTAAATGTGATCCAGGATAGAGGATGTTTGGGATGGAGATAAGGCCTTGCTTTGTAAAGAGGTATCACGCTGGCAACCTTATAATAGGTTTGTAACAGCCATTCTGTCTAAAACAGTATCATTTCACAGACATTACCATTCTCATAGACATCAAAAGACATTTTATTGAAGTTGCATGCCATAAATCACTGCCTTTATTGACTGTATTTTTCATAAAGCAGCTTTACAGTTTTCAAATTGAAAACTGTCACTCGGGGTGAACAATTGTCCAAGCCAAACTAATGTACCATTTGTACCTCTCTAAAAGTAAATTCTGACAGAAAATGTATTTACTTGAAATGTTATCTACATCTGGTGACTGAAATATTCTTATATCGTATATAATTAAAAATGTGCGAGTAGGATTCTCGTTTAATTTTAAGAACACAATGTACCCTTGTGTGGATTCATATCTGAAAAACTAGAAGAAAGTCTCAGTGTGTTTCTTTCATTTCACTGACTTTCATCTGGACCAGTGTAAAATAACCATGGAAAGTAATCAGGGTAAACTAAAAAGAAAGGAATGCATACAGCAATAGGCAGTCGACTTTAGCCTAAGCTGTAAAAACTGTAACACGAGCAGGCAAAGCAGATCAGCTTTCAAACTTTAAGGTAAGAGAAAATGAAAGAGATGTGGTGATTTTGTGTGGGGCAGGGGAGGGGGACTGTGGGAGCAAGGTTGGGAGGGGGTTAGAGCAAAGGATTGAGAAAGGCCATTTGGGATAAGGAGGAGGAAGAGAAGGAGGAGGAGGGGCCCCTCAGGGTAACTTGGCACAGGATTAGGGAATTTTATCATAGTATACAGTGACCTACTCAAGTTACGGCCTGCAAGGGATCAAATTGCTTCCCTTGCTAGCAGAAATACAGAGGGTTTGGTGTGATTTGCCCCCCCCCCCCCCCCCTCACACACACACACACATCCACTCCCCTCCTAGATGAAGAAAAAGACCATTGGTATGAGGTGCTACATAATGTCTGTGTAAATACTGTGAAGCCATGTTGAATGAACCTTGAATATTGTTTGAGGTGGGCGGTGGAATAGACATGTTTAGATCATTTTCAGTAAATATGAAAATATATGGTCCAATGACCATAACTTGTATCAATTCATTGGCACAGTATTTAGTGAATTGCTGAAGTGTATAAGAAATTACTTTGCCAGAAGTTTAAATAATTATCTGCTTTCGAATAATGGTATTGCCCCCAAGTGATTTTATTACAAGATGCTGATCTGTGCATCATTGAAATTCACATTTTACTCACATTGTATGTTATGTAAAAGCCTGTCTTTACTCCTGGATTTTCTTTTGAATAGAGTAAGTTCTGTTTGAGTTACTTTATATTACTACTTTCTGTTTTTGAAATTGATTTGGTGGTGATTGGCACAGCTCCCGATATCATTGCAAACTGTGAAATAAGCCTAGAATGAGAATCTGAGCTGCAGATGTTGTAGAATGCATCTGTATCTTTGAACCTGTGTTTTTGTTACAGATCTGGTAATGGTATATTCAGTACTTGCACGGGAAGCAGTCTGGTATTCAATTATCCCTTAATTGAAATGCTTGGATTACATAGTGAAACAGATATGCTGCTTTTTTGAGGGAGGGATGGGGGAAGGGGAGGTTACTTGTAGTAGCCCCATTCTTGCCAGCTATCTCCCTGAGCTGGATAAGTGAAACCCTTCTGCGTCATAGACTTCTGTGTGTCCACCTTCAATACTGCTCCCCAATCTGTGAGCAGGAAGTATGCTCCTGTGTGGCCAGAGAAAGAATGGAATCTATCTGCCCAAACACATCTCCAAAGGCAGATTACCAGGACTTTGTTTAGTACGAGGACAACAACATGCCTGCTTGAGATGTGGTCAGATATTCTCAAAGAAGATTAGCTTGAACTCAGATTGTGTTCCATTGTTTGGAAGGCCACCAGTACTGCTCGAGCCCCATTCGCACTGTTAAAACCTCTTCATGCATTAATGAGAAATGATTGCATTGGTACAATGAAACAGTGGACCGACAGTGTATGTACATGATAGTGACATAAACATACCCTGAAGTGATTGTCATACCGTTCGAAGATGGTAACATGATTGTTCTAAGGCAAATGCTACAAAGAACTCAAATTAATGTGAGGGATTAAATTTCAATACTGAGTAAATGATTTTGAACATTTTATCAGAAAGTTTATATTGGGAGGTTATTTCAGTGCATTATTCCATTTATTAAATGGGTGCAATTAAATAATTATGTGTAGGGCGGCATGTGGTGCAGTGGTTAGCACTGGGACTGTGGTGCTGAGGACCCGGGTTCGAATCCCGGCCCTGGGTCACTGTTCGTGTGGAGTTTGCACATTCTCCCCATGTCTGCGTGTGTTTCATCCCCACAACTCAAAGATGTGCAGTTTAGGTGGATTGGCCACGCTAAATTGGCCCTTAATTGGAGAAAAAATAATTGGGTACTCTAAATTGAAAAGAAAAATTATGTGTAAAATTAGCATAATAAAGTTTCTTCATATCCTTAATTGTGTTTTTTTTTGTTCTAAAAAAGAAAGCAGTGATCCTCTGACGACCTAGTTGGTTAATGCACCACCCAGTGTGGTACAGAGTAGAAGCTTCTAGATTGGATTTCTGACTTGTGCATACTTAACTGCCTTGCTGGAGGATAAAAGAGCGCAAGAAAGAGCAAGACTGAGAGTGGAGCCAGGGCAATAAAAGAGTGCAAGAAAGAATGAGACTGTGAATGGAGCCAGGGGGATAAATGAGTGAGACTGAGCACAGTGCTAGCTTGGAGTCTGGAACTCCTGAGGTCACATTCATAATTCACAAGTGATGCAAGGAAAATGGAAGCAGCTGATTGGGTGAGTACAGGCAGGTCAATATTTGCTACTTTTATCGCTTATTGTTTGTAAGATCTATATTTTGTGTTCTAAAGCTTGTAAGGGCTATCTTCTGTTTGAAAGGGTTATATTCTGTAATAATGAAGACCAGGGAAGAAGAGTTATTTATAATATAAGAGCCATAGAGTTTTTGATATTATTTGATTTTAAGTATCTTCCAAAAGGTTTAAGTTAAATGGGTACGTCATGGCAGGAGAAAGACATGGTATGCTAACCCTGTTCTTTGTGGGAAGCCATGAACATTTCTCGTACCCGGGGCCAGAAAGTGTGCAGGAAGTGTCTACAGCTGCAGTTCCGAGAAGCCCAGGTTTGGAGCTGGAGTGAAGGCTGGGGATACTGTGGAGCATCTGCGAGACAGAGAGTATCGTGGATAGCACGTAAATAGATGTAAACAGGTATGACATAGTTAGGATTATGAAGATGGCTGCAGGGTGACCAGGGATGGGAATTCAATATCCAGGGGAATTCAGTATTTAGGAAGAACAGACAAAAAGGAAAAGGTAGTGGGGTTACAATAATGAAGAAGGATATTAGCTCTGAATGTGGAAACTGTATGGGTAGAGCTAAGAAAGACCAAGAGGCAAAAACGTTATTGAAGTTCTTTATAGACTTCCAATCTATAGCGGTGATGTTGGAATTGGCATTAAACAGAAAATTAGAGATATATGCGTCCAATGATGTGCAGGTTAGGTGGATTGGTCATGCTAAATTGCCCTTGGTGTCCAAAAAGGTTGGTGGGGTTACTGGGTTACGGGGATAGGGTGGAGGCATGGGCTTAAGTAGGGTGCTGTTTCCAAGGGCTGGTGCAGAATCGGCGGGCCGAATGGTCTCCTTCTGCACTGTAAATTCTATGATAAAGGAACATTTGTAATTATGTGTGACTTTAATCTACATATATATTTGGAAAATCAAATTAGTCACAATACCATAAAGGGGAAATTCCTGGAGTGTATACAGTATGGTTTTCTGGACCAATACATTGAGGAACCAACTAAAGAATAGGCCATCCTGGCCTGGTATTGGGGGTTGGTTAGCTCAGTTGGCTAGACAGCTGGTTCATGATGTGGAGCAATGCCAATGGTGGGGGTTCAATGCCCGTACTGGCTTAGGTTCTTCATGAGGGCTCACTTTCTCAACTTTGCCCCTTGCCTGAGGTGTGGATGACCCTCGGGTTAAATCACCACCAGTCAACTCTCAAAAGTAGGAGCAGTTTACATGAAAGGAATAATTGCCAATCTAGTTGTGTGAAGTCTCTTGCGGATGAGTGACCATAATATGATATAATTCTTCATCAAGATAGAGAGTGATGTGGTTGATTCTGAGACTTGGATCCTGAATCTACACAAAGGAAATCAAGATGGTATGAGATGCAAGTTTGCTGTAATGGATTGGGGACCATTACTTAAAAGGAAGATGGTTGGTAGTCAATGGCAAACATTTAAAGAGCGCATTGATAAACTGCAATAATTGTTCATTCCTGTTTGGTGCAAAAATAAAATGGGAAAGGTGGCCAAACTATAGCTTGAGAGGGAAATTCCGGAACTTATTAGATCCAAGGAAGAGGCATACAAATTGGCCAGAAAAAACAGCTGACCTGAGGATTGGGAGCAGTTTAGAATTCAGCAAAAGAGAACCAATGGATTGATTTAAGATGGGGAAAATAGGAGTACGAGAGGAGGCTTGTGAGGAACATAAAAACTGATGGTAAAAGCTTCTACAGGTATGTGAAAAGAAGAAGATTGGTGATGACACATTTAGGTCTCTTAGTCAGAAACAGGGGAATTTATAATGGGGAGCAAAGAAATGCTCACCAAATACTTTGGTTCTGTTTTCACAAAGAAGAATATAAATAGCACACTAGAAATGTTGGGGAACACAGTGTTTAGTGAGAGGGAAGAACTGAAGGAAATCAGTATTATTAGGGAAATGTTGGGGAAATTAATGGGATTGAAGGCCAATAAATCCCCAGGGCCTGATAATCTACATCCCAGAGTACTTAAGGAAGTGGCCTCAGAAATAGTGGTTGTATTGGTGGTCATCTTCGAAGATTTTATAGACTCTGGAACATTTCCTACTGATTGGAGGGTAGCTAATATAACCCCACTATTTAAAAAGGGAGGCAGAGAGCAAACAGGAAATTATAGATTAGTAAACCTGAATTCTGCAGTGGGGAAGATGCTAGAGGCCATTATAAAAGATTTAATAGCAGAGTACTTGGCAAAAAAGTGGCAGTATTGGACAGAATCAGTTAGATTTAGGAAAGGAAAATCATGATTGGAATTCTTCGAGGATGCAACTAGTAGAGTTGATGAGGGGGAGCCAGTGGATGTGGTTTATTTGGACTTTCAGAAGGATTTTGACAAAACCCCAGATGAGATTAGCATGTAAAATTAAAACGTATGGGATTGGGAGTGTTTTGAGATGGATAGAAAATTGGTTGGCAGGATACAGATTAGGAATAAACAGGGTTTTTTCCAAATGGGGGTACCGCAAGGTACCAGTGTTAGGACCCCAGCTATTTACAATATATATTAATGATTTAGATGAGGGAACTAAATGCATCTCCAAATTTGTAGCTGCCACAAAGCTGGGTGGTAGGGTGAGTTGTGAGGAGGATGTAGATGCTTCAGTGTGATTTGGACAAGTTGAGTGAGTGGGCAAATGCATGGTTGATGTAGTATAATTTGGATAAATATGAGGTTATCCACTTTGGTAACAAAGACAAGAAGGCAGATTATTATCTGAATGGCTATAAAATGAGAGAGAGGAATGTGCAATGAGACCTGGGTGTCCTTGTACACCAGTGCCTGAAAGTAAGCATGAGGGTGCAGCAGGCAGTAAAGAAGGCAAATGGTATATTGACCTTCGTAGCAAGATGATTTGAGCACAGGAGCAGGGATGTCTTGTTGCAATTATACAGGGCCTTGTGAGACCACACCTGGGATATTTTAGACCAAAAGACCATAAGACATAGGAGCAGAATTAGGCCACTCAGCCATCGAGTCTGCTCCACCATTCAATCATGGCTCATATTTTTCTCATCCCCATTCTCCTGCCTTCTCCCCATAATCCCTGATCCCCTTATTAATCAAGAACCTATCTATCTCTGTCTTAAACACATTCAGTGATTTGGCTCCCACCGCCTTCTGCGGCAAAGAGTTCCACAGATTCACCACCCTCTGGCTGAAGAAATCCCTCCTCATCTCTGTTTTGAAGGATAACCCCTTTAGTCTGAGATTGTGTCCTCTGCTTCTAGTTTTTCCTACAAGTGGAAACATCCTCTCCACGTCCACTCTATCCAGGCCTCACAGTATCCTGTAAGTTACAATAAGATCCCCCCCCGCCATCCTTCAAAACTCCAACGAGTACAGACCCAGAGTCCTCAACCGTTCCTCATACGACAAGCTCTTCATCCCAGGGATCATTCTTGTGAACCTCCTCTGGACCCTTTTCAAGGCCAGCAAATCCTTCCTTAGATACGGGGCCCAAAACTGTTCACAATACTCCAAATGGGGTCTGACCAGAGCCTTGTACAGCCTCAGAAGTACATCCCTGCTCTTGTATTCTAGCCCTCTTGACATGAATGCTAACATTACCTTCCTAACTGAAGACTGAACCTGCAGATTAACCTTAAGAGAATCTTGAGCAAGGACTTCCAAGTCCCTTTGTGCTTCTGATTTTTGAAGCATTTCTCCATTTAGAAAATAGCCTGTATCTTCATTCCTCCTTCCAAAGTGAATAATCTCACACTTTTCCACATTGTATTCCATCTGCTACTTCTTTGCCCACTCTCCTAGCCTGTCCAAGTCCTTTTGCAGCCCTCCTGCTTCCTCAATACGACCTGACCCTCTGCATATCTTTGAATCATCTGCAAACTTAGTAACAGTTCCTTCTTCCAGATCATTAATGTACATTGTGAAAAGTTGTGGTCCTTGAGGCACACCACTAGTCACTGGCTGCCATCCTGAAAAAGACCCCATTATCCCCAATCTCTGCCTTCTGCCAATCAGCCAATCCTCTATCCATGCCAGGATCTTACCCTTAACACCATAGGCTCTTAACCTATTTAACAGTCTCCTGTGCGGCACTTTGTCAAAGGCCTTCTGGAAATGCAAATAAATCACATTCACTCGTTCTCCTTTGTCAAACTTCCTTGTTACCTCCTCAATGAACTCTAACAGATTTGTCAGACACAACCTCCCGTTGACATAGCCGTGCTGACTCTGTCCTATTTTATCATGCACTTCCAAGTACTCCGCGATCTCATCTTTAATAATGGACTCTAAAATCCTACCGATGACCAAAGTCAGGCTAACCGGCCTATAATCTCCCATCTTTTGCCTCCCTCCCTTCTTAAACAGAGGCGTTACATTAGCCACTTTCCAGTCCTCTGGGACCGTCCATGCCTCCAGTGATTCCTGAAAGATCACCACCAATACCTCCACAATTTCCTCAGCTATCTCTTTTAGAACCCTGGGGTGTAGCCCATCGGGTCCAGGTGATTTATCCACCTTCAGACCTTTCAGTTTCCCCAGAACCTTCTCTTTAGTGATGACCACTACGCTCACCTTTCCCCCCTGATTCTCCTGGAGCTCTGGCATCCCACTGGTGGCTTCCACTGCAAAGATTGATGCAAAATAACTATTCAGTTCCTCTGCCATTTCTTTATTACCTATTATTACATCTCCAGCCACATTTCCCATTGGTCCAATGTTTATTTTTGCCACTCTCTTACCTTTTATATATTGCTTTTAAAGGCTTGAAAATCCTGTGGCTTCCCACTAATCCTCGCCACTTTATATGCTTTTTCTTTTGCTTTTATGCTGTCCTTGGCTTCCCTCGTCAGTCATGGATGCCTTGTCATCCCCTTAGCATGTTTCGTCCTCCTTGGGACAAATTCCTGCTATTGCTGTTCCACTCCTTTTCCAGTCAACTCTGGCCAGCTCCTCCCTCATGTCTTTGTAATTACCCTTATTTAATTGTAATACCGTTACATCTGATTGCAGCTTCTCCCTCTCAAACTGCAGGATAAATTCTATCATATTGTGGTCACTGCTCCCTAAAAGTTCCTTCACCTTAAGTTCCCTAATCAAGTCTGCCTCATGCACATCACTAAATCCAGAATTGCCTGTTCCCTAGCAGGCTCTGTCACAAGCTGCTCCAAAAAATAATCTTAGACATTCCACAAATTCTTTTTCTTGGAATCCACTACCAACCTGATTTTCCCAGTCCACCTGCATATTGAAGTCCCCATGCCTTTTCTATCTCCTGGTTTTGTCTCCTCATCTCAGGAAGGATGTTGTTACTCTCGAGGGTGTGCAGCGAAAGTTTACCAGACTGATTTCTGGGATTACGGGACTGACCTATGAGGCGAGATTGAGTCGGTTCGGATTATATTTGCTGGAGTTCAGAAGAATGAAGAGGTGGGGGAGGCAGCATGGTGGCACAGTGGTTAGCACTGCTGCCTCATGGCACCAAGATCCCGGCTCTGGATCACCGTCTGTGTGGAGTTTGCACATTCCCCCGTGTTTGCGTGGGTTTCGCCCCCACAACCCGTAGATGTGCAGGATAGGTGGATTGGCCACGCTAAATTGCCCCTTTATTGGAAAAAATGAATTGAGCATTCTAAATTTAAAAAAAGAATGAGTGGGGGGGTGGGGGGGGGGGGGGGGGGGGGATCTCACAGAAACCTATAAAATTCTAGAACTTGACAGGGTAGGTGCAAGAAGGATGTTCCCGATGACAGGGGAGTCCAGAACCAGGGATCACAGTCTCAGGATATGAGATATACGATTTAGGACTGCAACAAGGAGAAATTTCTTCACTCAGGGAGTGGTGAGTCTGTGGAATTTATTGCCACAGAAAGCAGTTGAGGCCAAAACATTGAGGGCGGGATTTTCCATTCCTGAGACTGTGTTGACGCCGGGGCAGGATCCGTAGACTTCCATGACAGGAAAACTGGTGCCGCACCTGGACTGATTCAGTGACTCGTGGGGGGCTAGCACCGGTGCCACATAGAACACAATTGATTCCAATGAGAAATGATGCGGGATTCGCCGGGTTCATGATTGACTCTCAGCGGGCTGGCAAGCTGCATATACACATTACAGTCCCCACATACACTCATTCCAGTCAACAAGGTAGCACTGGCTGTACTGGACCGCACCCATCCTGCTGATGGGACGGCTGGGGCCAGAGGGCACCTAGAGGGATGCCCTGGGGGGACATCCATATGACCTGTGGTCCTAAGTTCACAGTGGGCAGTCAACGGTATGCGCAGCTGCATGGCTACCTTGCAGGCCTTGGCAATGGTGCTCCTTGCCCATCAACCCCGACCCTACAGCCCACCTCCTGGCCACCCCCCTCTACTCCCCTCGGCCGTGTCAGAAACTCCCGGCCAGTGACTAAACTGTCAGCAAAAACTGTGGTGATGGTGGACACTTTTCGTAACTCCTCTCTCTGCCTCAGCAGCCACAGTGCATGTTTCACAATTTTTAAAAGCACAAGTGAACCTCGCCTTCGGATATTCGCTCCTGGGGAGGCGGACCATTGCGGAGGCCCCATAGAATAACGGTTCTAGCCCACAAATTATATGCCAATGGCGCTTACCGCAGGTGCATTCTGGAACGCATTGACGCAGCTGTCGAGGCACTGGAGAATTGCGATTTGGTGCCCGTCACTATTTTGGTGTCAAAACCGATTCTCCGCCCAATCACATTTGCCGATGGAGAATCCCACCCTATATGTTTTCAGGAAGGAGTTAGATATAGCTCTTTGGCCTAATGGGATCAAAGATTATGGGAGGAAAGCCCGAACAGGTTACCGAATTGGATGATCAGTCACGATGATAATGAATGGCGGAGCAGACTTGCAGGGCCGAATCGCCTACTCCTGCCCCTATTTTCTGTTTTTCTATGTTAAACTAGTGCACTGTTCATGTTGGTCTCAACGAAGCTGAATGAGCTGGGGGAATTTTACTCTTGATTACTGCCAGTATACTGAGCATCCGAGTAAAAGTAAATTACCTTGCCCCACTAAAGTCAAAATTGCTGCTGTTGAAAAAATATTTGATATTCTACTAAAGGTAACCAATAAAGGATGCAAGGCTGCCCAGGGGAAGAGAAAGGTGAAAGAGTGGTCCAAAACAGAAACCTCTCAAAACGAAGCAAATCCTAAACCTGAGATCCTTCAATGTCAGATTATCAGTCACAAATTAACTATGTACCCGAGGCATCAATTTACAGCAAAAATATAAACCTAGTTAATAGGGCAAGTAGAGTCTGTGGCATGCACTGCAGGGGACAGCAAATCATGCTTTAAACTGAGTTTGCTGCCCGATTGCGATTAATGTGGCTCTTTCAGTCCCTGATTGTCGTCGATTATCATTAGGATGATTAAGGTGTGCAGTACCCTATGACTGCATTTTTGTATTCTTGTACAGATCGCTATCTTATCCAGCTTTGTAACAATGCAAGCACACACTGAAAATGTAGCTCCGTCATGCATTACCATGAATGTAGTGCTGGTTCGACATCCTTAGGTGAACTTGATATTGAAATATTTTTTTTCTCCCTTCCCTCTTACCTTTCCTCTCTGTACTGGCCTGATTTAACATGTCATTACCAAAATTCAAATGTAAACTAAATCATTTTGATATTGTGTTAATATGATTCTTTGCGATACTCTGAATTCATTTCAAATTTATTTTACAAAAAAGAATAGCCTTGCAATCACAAATCCTTCAGCCAAATGTTATGCAATTCAACACGCTCTGCAGCTCTGATTCATGTTTGCAAAGGCAAAACCGACTTTTATATTGCTAAATCATTTTGCAATTCATGTATATTGTGTGAAAATTTACATGCTCACTCTTATGTATTACTTTACTTCTCTAGTTATTATTCTCTTTCTGTTTCTCTCTTCACCATTAAGCTGGCTTTGTGATTTGTGTTTTCTTCTGTCATTCGTCCTCTTGTGAGAGAATACCAGACAACGCCATGGAGGCTGCACAATCTGAGTAGTGAAAGGGGCTGTGTTAAACTACAGGCCCTATTGTTTTAAGAACCACTTAACTGGATTCTCCGGGCGCGATTCTCCCATGACTCTCCCCTCACCTGTATGGGAGAATAGGCGTTCGCGCCATTCTTTCCCGCGGCGCCGGTCCGACGACGGCAGGCCATTGTCCGAGGAGCGGAGAATCGGCGTCATTTGCGCCGGCGCGTTTGGCACGGCGCCGGTCGCGGGTCACTGTTCATGGCCGGGCCGCCAATTCTCCCGCGTTGATGGGCCGAGCGGAAACGGCAGAGTCCCGCTGGCGCCGTTCACACCTGGGGTGAAAAGGGTCGGAGAATCGCCCGGGGCCGCCGAAAATTCCGCCCCCGCCGCGGCAGAAATTCTCCCCCACCCGAGAATTTGCGGGGGCGGGAATCACCCCACACCGATCGGCGAGCCCCCTGCGGCGATTCTCCGGCCTGAAGTCCCGCCGCTGGGAGGCCTCTCCCGCCGCCGAGGTTTGAACCACCTCTGGCGGGATCGGCGGCGCGAGCGGGCCCCCGGGGTCCTGGGGGAGGGCGCAGGGTGATCGGACCCCGGGGGGTGCCCCCAGGGTGGCCAGGCCCGCGATCGGGACCCACCAATCGGCGGGTGGGCCAGTGCCGTGGGGGCACTCTTTTTCTTCCGCTGCTGCCACTGCCTCCACCATGGCGGAGGCGGAAGAGAATCCCCCAGCGCGCATGTGCCGGTGGTGACGTTAGCGGCAGCATGCGCGAACCGGCGAAGGCCTTTCGGCCAGCCCCGGTGCCGGGCAGCGGGTGTCAAAGGCCGCCGGTGCCGGTTTTGGTGCCAGTCGGCGTGTGCCAACCGCTCCGGCACGGGCCTAGCCCCCAAAAGTGCGGAGAATTCCACACCTTTGGGGAGGCCCGACGCCTGAGTGGTTGGCGCCACTCCCCTACGCCGGGACCCCCCGCCCCGCCGGGTAGGGGAGAATCCCGCCCCTGGTAGCTGTCGGCGGGAACTCTGCGCGAAGGGTCGGGGGGGGGACAGCCTGTGGGGTGGGGGAAAGCGCTTCTACACTGGGGGGGGGGCTCCGATGGGGTATAGCCCGCGATTGGGGCTCATCGATCGGCGGGCCGGCTTCTTCCACCCCCCACCCCTCCGGGCCAACTCTTTGGTGCGCGTCCGTCCACAGAACCCCCGCGCCATGTTGCGTCGGGGCCGGAGCGTTCCATTAGTCTACCGCGCTTGCGTCGGTTGGCACTTTGCCACTCCCCATGCGCGGGTTGGCGCCGCCCCCAGTCTGCGGCAGGATGTAAGGCTGGAGCGACATGAATCCCTGTGCGGGCCAGAATCGCTACTGCCCGCACACGTTTTGCGCCGTCGTGAAACGCAACGCCGTTCATGACGGTGCGGACATTTAGTCCCGCGATCGGTGAATCACGCCCTCTGTTTATGAGACATTGGGTGGGATTTTCTGATTGTCGGCTCTGAAATTGCGTTCGGCGATTGGCCGGAGAATCCGTTTTATGCCGAAATCGGGGGCAGTGCCGTTTTTCAGATACTCCGCCCCCTGACAAACAGCCCTCCCCCTATGAGCCGCACCCGATGGGCCAACGTCCCGACGACGTCGGTCACGTGTCCTCTCTGTTTTCGAGGTCCTTATGTGGCGGCTGCGGGCTGTGTTCAGCGCCGCCACGGGTGGGTCGCTGTTCCGCTGGCCAGGGGAGCTTTGGTGGGGGCTGGGGGGGGGACTGGTGGGGGTGGTCCGGTCCAGGGGTGGCGAGAGGAGTTACAGGGGGACACTATCTGGCAGGCTGGGTCCGTGCGCGGCCTGTGCCATGTTGTACGGCGCAGCCACCGCCGTGTGCATGCACAGGCTCGGCAATTCTCCATCTGCATCTGCAGGTTTACATGACGTGGCTGCTAGACCCCCACCAGGCGGATGATTGGTGCGAGGGCAACACCAGATATAGCCTCAAAATAGGAAAATCCAGCCCTAAATGTTGACGCCAATGCAGAGTCCGTGAACATTTACAACAAAAAAACCGCGCTACACCTGGACCCATTCCACTCCTGTTGAGGGGCTAGCACCGATGCCATGTGGAACACAATTGATTCCAATGAAAAACAGTGCAAGATTCGCTGGGTCCGTGATCGACAGTCGGGAGTTGGACAAGCTGCAGCCGCACATACATATTACAATCCCCACACATACTCATTCCAGCCAACAAGATGGTACTGGTTGCGCTGGAGCGCGCCCATACAGCTGATGGGCCAGAGGACACCTCGGGGGGTGCCCTGGTGGGATATCTACACGACCTGTGGCACTAGGTTCAAAGTGGGCTGTTAGCGGTGTGCATAGCTGCATGGCTGTCTTACCGACTGCACAACGGTGTTCCATGCCTGTCCACCCCAACCCCACAGCCTACCGCCTGGCCATCCCCCACTACTCCCCCCAGCCCTGGCAGAAGTCCCTCGGTCGGCGGCACAACTGTCAGGAAACTATGACAAGTTGGACACCTATATCTCTCTCTCTCTCAGCAGCTGCCACCCCGGTTGGACGATTTTTAAAAGCACAAGTGAACCACGCCGTCGGGAACTCGGCCCATTGGAGGCGGAGAATTGCGGATGCTCCTGTGAATACTGGGTCAGGCCTGCTAATGATATGCAAACGGTGTCGACTGTATGTGCCTTCCAGAATGCATTGATGCCTCTGTCGAGGTTCTGGAGTATTGCGGTTGGCGTCAAATTCGCGCCTGCTGTTATTCCGGGGTCCGAACTTATTCTCCACACAATCGCCTTTCCTGATTTCCGCGTCGACTAATGGAGAATCCCACCTAATATATTTTAGTTGGCAATCCTAAGGCAAACTAGTGGTGGGCAAAATCTCACAAAGGAGACCCCTGCCAACTTTATAAACACCAGAAATTTCAATAGCAAGGAGGCAGCACTTGCCATTATTAAGGTGTTAACACAACCCGCCCGCCAGGAATGTGTGGTGAGGAAGAGTTGTCCGATTGTAACCCTTATCCACTTGTACTACTCCACTGTGAGCGATTTATTGAGCTTTGGCAATTCTATCTCGCCATGAGCATCTCCATTGTGTGTCCTAGAGTTGCTGAATTTGCAACATTAACATGAATTAATCTCACCACAGCCATTTATGGTTGGTAATTTATGTCAAAAACATTCCACTAATGAGACAATTTATGGTCCTGATATGGCATACCGCTTTGGGAGGGCCAGAAAGGGAACAATGAAATTGGAGGCTCCTGCAGGTGATAAATTATTCCTCGAGGATTTTTTATTTTTTCATGAGAAATTTATATTTTTTCTTACTTTCCCTTTGTCATTTTTCTCTCTCAATCCAATGTTTCTTTCCCCCTCTCTCTTTCTCGATCTAGTCTGACTCCAATTCACCCTAGGTACTGCCCTCTTCATTATTCACTGTTTCTTTCCTTATGCTTAAACGTCATGGCTTCCCATGGACCATTACACCCACATTTATGATGATGCAAACGCACCGATGGCACTATTATCAATTTGCTGGAAATGCAATTTGTAGTATTAATATAATACAATCTGAAGGATTAGGTAAATAATATCATTCACGGTACTCATCATGAGATTTCCCACTGCAGCAATTTCTGGGTGTTGGGTGTCACCAGGGCTTTTTAAAAATACACGCACAAAATGTTTGAAATGCTGTTGAAAGTGCATTCATTCAGTGTTCATCCCTAGTTGCCCGAAGAGGGTGATAGTGAATCCCTTTTTAGATATCCCTTAGCACTTGTAGTGGACGTGTTAGATAGGGAATTCCAGAATTCTGAACCATCCTCAGTGAAACAGTGATACATCATCCTGACTTGGTCATATGCTTTGACAGAGGGTAGGACCTTTTGGAAAATGCTGTTCCCAAGATATTCCTTCCCTAATCCTTCCCATTGGTGAGAGGTCATAGGACTCGGACATATGTTCAAAATAAGTTTGGTGAGTTCATGCAATGTAACCTGTAGCTAGCACATAATGGAGCCACACTGCTGTGGTGATGGAGTAGAGGTTCTAATCAATTCAACTGTTTTTTGTCCTGGATTGTGTTGAATTTCTTGAGGTACTATGGCTGCGCCTTTTCATTTACTGTATCAAACTCATGATTTACCCATGCTTTACCTTGCTTTTGTTCTTTTTCTCTTTAAAAATTTCAAGTACCCAATTATTTTTTTTCCAATTAAGGGGCAATTTAGCGTGGCCAATCTACCTAGCCTGCACATCTTTGGGTTGTGGGGTGAGACCCATGCAGACACAGGGAGAATGTGCAAACTCCACATGGACAGTGACCCAGACCAGGATCGAACCTGGGACCTTGGTGGCGTGAGGCAGCAGTGCTAACTACTCCCAACCATGCCGCCCTTTACTTTGCTTTTGTAACCAAGCTATTAATATTGCTGAAACAAAAGCTTGTGGTCCCCAAAAGATCAACAGTGCATGACTCGGGTATTATGGAGAGAGGTAATTGGGCTTTCGTTTGCTGGAAATGATCACTTAGGTGGCACAAATGTTACCTGCCCCTTGTCAGTCCAAGCCTGGAGTTAAGCATTGTAGAATCATCTGTGAGGGGTCCTCTTTTATATTGGAGGGAAGAATGTAGCAGCTGCAGGTAGTTGGGCTGAAGATGCTATCTTAAAGCACAAGTGATATCCTGGGGAAATGATGATTGCCCTCTGACTACCAGGACCATGGACTTTAACTGCTTGATTTTATTTGATTTGCATTGATCTCTGTTTTGCTGGGGCTACTTTATTCTATAATTGAATGCTACCTTGATATTGAAGGTAGCTACTCTTATCTGTACTCTGGATCCATGCTGGATCAAGGTTGTGAAGAAGTCTATATCTCAGTGACCCTGGAAAGCCTGAACAGGTTGGTTAGCAGGCTATTGGTGAATCAGCGGTGTGAGATGGCTCTTCTGATGACTTCACTGTTAACTACTTTGCTGATTGCTATATACTTTACTAATTAAGTGGGAAGAGGCTGGTCTGGCCTCTAAATTGTCCAAATAAGATTTATTCTACTTTTTGTGGTTAGGAAAGCCCATGACCATTGTCCAATATAGATGTCAGTATCATTGCTGGGAATGTGCCAGGTCTTGGTGCATTCTGCTGGGACAGTGTCAGGGGCCATAGCCTCTGCTGTACTCGGCTACTTCTCAATGTCATGTGGAATGACATAAGTAAGGAGTATGTTGGAATATTT
Source organism: Scyliorhinus canicula (assembly GCF_902713615.1). Taxonomy (NCBI): domain Eukaryota; kingdom Metazoa; phylum Chordata; class Chondrichthyes; order Carcharhiniformes; family Scyliorhinidae; genus Scyliorhinus; species Scyliorhinus canicula. The sequence goes on along the minus strand of NC_052151.1, from coordinate 41,743,290 downwards.
TCCATTTGGCTGGATGAGCATGGCTGAAGAAACTCAACAACACCCAAGTCTGCTTGATTGGCATCCCATCCACCACCTTAAATATTCACTCTTTCCATCATTGACACACAGTGGCAGCAGTGTGTACCATCCACAAGATACACTGCAGCAACTCACTAAGGCTCTTCGATAGCACTTTCCAAACCTGTGACCTCTACCATACAGAAAGACAATGGCAGCAGATGCATGGGAACACTAATCCTACAAATTCCCTTCCAAGTCACACCCCATCCTGATTATTATTACTGATTCAAAAATCTGGGAGTCCCTTCCGAATAGCATTGTGGGATATAGCATAACTACACCCAATAGACCACAACATTTCAAGAAAGTAGCTCACCCACATCTTCTCAAGGGCACTTAGATCAGGACAACAAACATTGGGCTTGCCAGCGGCACTCACATCCCATGAAATATTTTAAAAGAAATTAAATAGGCAAGAGTAACAATAAGATGAGGATGGTGATTACTTGAGCTTGAAAATACTTCAGACTAACCTTTTGTATTGAGCTTCCTGAAGGTTGGGGATGGGGATGTTCACAGTGGTAATTGTCCAGAGAAGTTTCACTAATTTGGTGCCTTTTTCCAAGACAGTTGGTGCTGGTCTTGCTATCTGTGTATTCATACTCCACAATGAGCTGGATTCCTCACCTGGTGGTGGAGACTAAATTGGGAGAGATTGGTTGGTTTACTTTCTATTTCCAGGACAAAAGAAGAAATAATGATAGGGCAGACAGGTACTGTTGGACTCAAGACTGTGGATAAGGTATCATTCTTATTGACCTCTTCATCATAAGCTGCAGGGGCATGACTATTGGAAGCCTGGATGTGTCACTGGGTATTTATGAAGGCCAACAATTGCATTTGCGGAACAATGATGATCGATCATAAAATGTCTAAGTGAAAGAGGTTGACAAATTAATGTTTCATATGCAGGACAGATTGTGCCAGCATAGTATTCTGCTGCTAAGGCATAGTGCCTCCTAATGGTAGGTGGCTTGCTGACCTTATTTGATGTAAAGCAGGGAGACTTCATGTTAATTGTTACTCTTGCCTATTTAATTTCTTTAAAAATATTTCATGGGATGTGAGTGCCGCTGGCAAGGCCAATGTCTGTTGTCCTGATCTAAGTGCCCTTGAGAAGATGTGGGTGAGCTACTTTCTTGAATTGCTGTGGTCTGTTGGGTGTAGTTATACCCATGATGCTATTTGGAACGGAGTCCCAGATTTTTGAATCAGTAATAACAGTCAGGATGGGGTGTGACTTGGACGGGAATTTATAGGTTTCGTGTTCCCTTGCATCTGCTGCCATTGTCTTTCTCTATGGTAGAGGTCACAGGTTTGGAAAGTGCTATCGAAGAGCCTTAGTGAGTTGCTGCAGTGTATCTTGTGGATGGTACACACTGCTGCCACTGTGTGTCAATGATGGAAAGAGTGAAGATTTAAGTGGTGGATGGGGTGCCAATCAACCCCTGCCTGGGTGCATATGTCTGTGTCCGTATCTATGGTAGTTCTGTCCTGCTGGCTGATTAGGATCCACTCGGGGATGATGAAGGAGGAGTTCGGGATGTTGGCGAAGAGAAGGATATAATATTGTCAATATGACTTCTCTTTGTTTAGTCTGTGGGATGTTTGGAAGGAGTATTCTGCAGGTTCAGCTAAGATTCTCTTAATATTATCTCAGCATGATGCCTGTGCAAGTGCCGGTAGTTAAAAAATTATTGAACTTTGTGGAGATTATGATACCGCTTCAGAGGCACATGTTGGAATTGCCGGGTCACTTTCTTCATACCAGTTGGGTTTGATGGTTTTCAGTTTTCATGGCCATATTTCACCACTCTCCATGGTGGCATTTGAACTGCTGACATTTTCTAACCTGATCTATATGCACACTAGAATCACTACACAAACATACCTGGTCGAAAAATGGTCTATGTACGCTAGACAGATGGAGAGAGATGATAAAAAATATTAAGAGGAAAGAGATGCAAACAAAACTTTAATAAGGTTACAGAGGAATGAAAGTTGTGAAAAATATTTTAAGTACAAAAGAGAAAATTTTTTAAAACTATGCAGAATAATATATATTTATTTCTGTTACCATCAGTAGCTTGTGTTTTTCCAAGACTTATTGTTAATTATATGTAGAGAAGAACAACTGGTCTTAGCTGACTGTGTTCATTTGTGGATATGATAAACACATTAGTAATTTTTCGGGTCCATTTCTTATGTTCTGTTTTTATAATTTATCTGCTGACCCAAGTGTAAATGCTAAAAACAGCCATTGACAAAATTCCTGGCCCACTCGGTCACCTGGATTTCACTGGGCAGATAGCTGGGGCCATAATTTGGGTGTTCTGCACTGAAAGTTAAAAAAAACGACTACCAATTCTAATTCTGCACACTTTGCACCTTGTGTTTTCAATTTGCTATAAGATAATATATTGTAGGATAATTGCTGCTGCTTTTCTCCGTACGTCATTGGTAAATACTAAATCGAACGGCAGTTGCCAAAAATATCACACTCGATATGTGAAGTCTTGTTAAATTGAGTTATTTGCAATGGTCAGGAAATCTGTTCAGTGAAACCCAATCAGTTTGGAGGTGAACAGAAATATAAAATAATTTTTTTGATGAGTACTGTTGACTTCAAATTGCAGGTCCATACATTCCACTAACCTACTTCACGTTCACTTCCAGCACATAGCAGGCCAGATCCAGGATTCAGATATTTCTCTTAATTATTCCTGTTCTGATTGCTCACGAATGCGAAGTGTGCCATTCATTTTTGTGCACTAGATGTTCATTTTGTGAACACATCATTTCAAGAACATTTTTACTTTGCTGCAGTGATTTAAATGAAGCATGGTACAAATTACAAACTGGTATTTGTTTTAGTAAAACTGCCTGATGAAATTCAATTCAAGCATTTCTAATTTTGAGGAAATGCGGTAATTATGTGTAATATAAAAGTTTGCAGATTATCTCGTTTTTAGTTGAAATGAGTAAATGTACTCATTAGGGACTCTCAGTTACTCTATTTTTCACAATACTTCCCTGTATTTGTGTCTGAAGTGCCCATGTCATGGTCCAAGACACATGATGCGGTGCATATCCTGGATCGAAGGGGGAAGAGGATGGAATGGAGACCACCTCAAAATGTCCGTTAATGTATATCTTTAAACCAAAGTATGGTGAGAATCACCTTTGTAACCAGAACCCCTCTCTTCCCTCCACCTTGTAGATTATAGTAAGAAGTCTTACAACACCAGGTTAAAGTCCAACAGGTTTGTTTCAAACACGAGCTTTCGGAGCACGGCTCCTTCTTCAGGTGAATGGAAAGGCTTGTTCCAGAAATGTTTATATAGACACAGTCAGAGATGCCCCGGAATGCGAGCACCTGCAGGCAATCAAATCATCAAAGATGCAGAGAGAGAGGTAACTCCAGGTTAAAGAGGTGTGAATTGTCCCAAGCCAGTTCAGTCGGTAGGCCTCTGCAAGTCCAGGCTTGTTGGTGGGGGCCGAATGTAATGCGACATGAATCCCAGATCCCGGTTGAGTCCGCATTCATGCGTGCGGAACTTAGCTATAAGTTTTTGCTCAGCAATTTTGCGTTGTCGCGTCTCCTGAAGGCCTCCTTGTAGAATGCTGACCCGGAGATCAGAGGCTGAATGTCCTTGACTGCTGAAGTGTTCCCCAACTGGAAGGGAACAGTCCTGCCTGTTGATAGTCGCACGATGCCCGTTATTCGTTGTCGCAGTGTCTGCATGGTCTCGCCAATGTACCACGCTTCGGGACACACCCCCACTACTGGCCTTCAAACAACCGCGCAACCTCAAACAAACCATTGTTTGCAGCAAATTACCCAGCCTTCAGAACAGCAACCACAACACCACAAAACCCTGCCAGGGTAATCTCTGCAAGACATGCCAGATCATCGACATGGACACCACCATTACACGTGGAAACACCACCCACCAGGTACGCGGCGCATACTCGTGCGACTCGACCAATGTAGTCTACCTCATACGCTGCAGGAAAGGATGTCCCGAAGCGTGGTACATTGGCGAGACCATGCAGACACTGCGACAACGAATAAACGGGCATCGTGCGACTATCAACAGGCAGGACTGTTCTCTTCCAGTTGGGGAACACTTCAGCAGTCAAGGACATTCAGCCTCTGATCTCCGGGTCAGCATTCTACAAGGAGGCCTTCAGGAGACGCGACAACGCAAAATTGCTGAGGAAAAACTTATAGCTAAGTTCCGCACGCATGAATGCGGACTCAACCGGGATCTGGGATTCATGTCGCATTACATTCGGCCCCCACCAACAAGCCTGGACTTGCAGAGGCCTACCGACTGAACTGGCTTGGGACAATTCACACCTCTTTAACCTGGAGTTACCTCTCTCTCTGCATCTTTGATGATTTGATTGCCTGCAGGTGCTCGCATTCCGGGGCATCTCTGACTGTGTCTATATAAACATTTCTGGAACAAGCCTTTCCATTCACCTGAAGAAGGAGCCGTGCTCCGAAAGCTCGTGTTTGAAACAAACCTGTTGGACTTTAACCTGGTGTTGTAAGACTTCTTACTGTGCTCACCCCAGTCCAACGCCGGCATCTCCACATCATGGCTTGTAGATTATGTCAGTGGGGAAAGGCACAGAATTGTGATTCAGCGCTTTTAATGCTTGGAAGGTAGAATGTTGCCACAAGACACATTATTTATTTAGTTTTATTCGTTCACGGAATGTGGGCATTGCAGGCTGTGCCAGCATTTATTGCCCATCCCGAATTGCCACAGAAGTGGTAGTTTAGAGTCAACCAATATTTAATAATAATAATCTTTTATTATTGTCAGAAGTAGGCTTACATTAACACTGCAATGAAGTTACTGTGAAAATCCCCTCGTCGCCACACTCCGGCGCCTGTTTGGGTACACTGAGGGAGAATTCAGAATGTCCAAATTACCTAACAGCACATCTTTTGGGACTTGTGGGAAGAAATCGTATCACCCGGAGGAAACTCAGGCAGACACAGGGAGAACGTGCAAACTCCGCAGAGACAGTGACCCAAGTCGGGACCCCCAGGGACCCGACGTTGTGAAACAACAGTGCTAACCACTATATTACCATGCCTCCCCCTTGCTGGGTCTGCAGTCATATGTAGGCCAGACCAAGTAAGAACGACAGATGTCCCTCTCTAAAGGACATTAGTGAACCAGATGGATTTTTACGACAATAGATTCATGGTTTCATGGTACACCACAATGGTGGTCATCATCCTGATACATACACCACAATGGTGGTCATCATCCTGATACATACAGCACCACAATGGTGGTCATCATCCTGATACATACACCACAATGGTGGTCATCATCCTGATACATACAGCACCACAATGGTGATCATCATCCTGATACATACACCACAATGGTGATCATCATCCTGATACATACACCACAATGGTGATCATCATCCTGATACATACAGCGCAATGGTGGTCATCATCCTGATACATACACCACAATGGTGATCATCATCCTGATACATACAGCGCAATGGTGGTCATCATCCTGATACATACACCACAGTGGTGATCATCATCCTGATACATACACCACAATGGTGATCATCATTCTGATACATACACCACAATGGTGATCAACATTCTGATACATACACCACAATGGTGATCATCATCCTGATACATACACCACAATGGTGATCAACATTCTGATACATACACCACAATGGTGATCATCATCCTGATACATACAGCACCACAATGGTGATCATCATCCTGATACATACAGCACCACAATGGTGATCAACATTCTGATACATACAGCACCACAATGGTGATCATCATCCTGATACATACAGAACCACAATGGTGATCATCATCCTGATACATACACCACAATGGTGATTATCATCCAGATACATACACCACAATGGTGATCATCATCCTGATACATACACCACAATGGTGATCATCATCCTGATACATACACCACAATGGTGATCATCATCCAAATACATACAGCACCACAATGGTGATCATCATCCTGATACATACAGCACCACAATGGTGATCATCATCCTGATACATACAGCACCACAATGGTGATCATCATCCAGATACATACACCACAATGGTGATCATCATCCTGATACATACAGCACCACAATGGTGATCATCATCCTGATACATACAGCACCACAATGGTGATCATCATCCAGATACATACACCACAATGGTGATCATCATCCTGATACATACAGCACCACAATGGTGATCATCATCCTGATACATACACCACAATGGTGATCATCATCCTGATACATACACCACAATGGTGATCATCATCCTGATACATACAGCACCACAATGGTGATCATCATCCTGATACATACAGAACCACAATGGTGATCATCATCCTGATACATACAGCACCACAATGGTGATCATCATCCTGATACATACAGAACCACAATGGTGATCATCATCCTGATACATACAGCACCACAATGGTGATCATCATCCTGATACATACAGAACCACAATGGTGATCATCATCCTGATACATACACCACAGTGGTGATCATCATCCTGATACATACACCACAATGGTGGTCATCATCCTGATACATACACCACAATGGTGGTCATCATCCTGATACATACAGCACCACAGTGGTGATCATCATCCTGATACATACACCACAATGGTGATCATCATCCTGATACATACACCACAATGGTGGCCATTATCCTGATGCATACACCACAATGGTGATCATCATCCTGATACATACACCACAATGGTGATCATCATTCTGATACATACAGCACCACAATGGTGATCATCATCCTGATACATACACCACAGTGGTGATCATCATCCTGATACATACACCAGAATGGTGATCATCATCCTGATACATACACCACAATGGTGATCATCATCCTGATACATACACCACAATGGTGATCATCATTCTGATACATACAGCACCACAGTGGTGATCATCATCCTGATACATACACCACAATGGTGATCATCATCCTGATACATAGAGAACCACAATGGTGATCATCATCCAGATACATACACCACAATGGTGATCATCATCCTGATACATACACCACAATGGTGATCATCATCCTGATGCATACACCACAATGGTGATCATCATCCTGATACATACAGCACAATGGTGATCATCATCCTGATACATACAGAACCACAATGGTGATCATCATCCTGATACATACAGCACCACAATGGTGATCAACATTCTGATACATACAGCACCACAATGGTGATCATCATCCTGATACATACAGCACCACAATGGTGATCAACATTCTGATACATACAGCACCACAATGGTGATCATCATCCTGATACATACAGCACCACAATGGTGATCAACATTCTGATACATACACCACAATGGTGATCATCATTCTGATACATACACCACAATGGTGATCATCATTCTGATACATACAGAACCACAATGGTGATCAACATTCTGATACATACAGCACCACAATGGTGATCATCATCCTGATACATACACCACAATGGTGATCATCATCCTGATACATACACCACAATGGTGATCATCATCCTGATACATACAGCACCACAATGGTGATCATCATCCTGATACATACACCACAATGGTGATCATCATCCTGATACATACACCACAATGGTGATCATCATCCTGATACATACACCACAATGGTGGCCATTATCCTGATGCATACAGCACCACAATGGTGATCATCATCTTGATACATACAGCACAATGGTGATCATCATCCTGATACATACAGCACCACAGTGGTGATCATCATCCTGATACATACAGCACAATGGTGATCATCATCCTGATACATACAGCACCACAATGGTGATCATCATCCTGATACATACAGCACCACAGTGGTGATCATCATCCTGATACATACAGCACCACAATGGTGGTCATCATCCTGATACATACACCACAATGGTGGCCATTATCCTGATGCATACAGCACCACAATGGTGATCATCATTCTGATACATACAGCACCACAGTGGTGATCATCATCCTGATACATACACCACAATGGTGATCATCATCCTGATACATACACCACAATGGTGCCCATTATCCTGATGCATACAGCACCACACTGGTGGTCACCATCCTGATGCACAGCACATTTCTTCAAACAGCAATATGGGAATGACGGGACAATCTATTTCTGTGATGCTGTTTGAAGAATAAATACTATCCATCACACGAGAGGTAACTCCCTGCTTTTCTTCAAAGCAGTGCCATGGGATCTTTTACATCACCTGAGAGGGCAATAGGCCGGAGCCCAAGTTTAGCATCTTATCTGAAAGGTGGCCCCTCTGACAGAGCAGCACTCCCTCAGTATTGCAATGCAATGTGTGCATTGATTTTTACACTTGAGCCAGGTGCTTCTTGAATCTGGAACCCTGTGACTTAAGAGGCACGAGTGGTACGAACTGAGTCACTGCTGTCACTCCAGATCACGTGTTGCAGGCAATTGAGATTTGGATGCATATCTACCTTCAGATAAATAAACTGCTTAACTCCCATCTATCATCAGATTACCTACGCTAACATCAATTAAAAAATTGTTATAACTCCAGTGTTGGATTTTCTTTTTTTTTAACCTTGTAAACATCTCTGAGATGCTTGCAGCCACCAAACATGATGATTTGGATTTGATTTATTATCAAGTGTTTCGAGGTACAGTGAAAAGTATTGTTCTGCGTACAGTCCAGACAGATTGTTCCATATGTGAAAAAAACATAGGACTTGCATAAATACACAATGTAAATACATAAACATAAGCATCGAATGAAGCATACTGTTGTATTTGTTCAATTCGGATACTTCAACCAGCTCTTCATTTAAAGTTTACTCAGGTGTCTTTACTTATGAGTCGAACAAAGTAAGACGCAGATATAATTTAACACACTTTATTAAATATAGTTAACCCATAAATTACCCACTGTACATACAAGAAACATCTAGGATTCGACTACACTTGCCAATAAAGGTGATTTGGTAAGCTGCGGATCAGATCCCGGACTCCTTCTGGTTCCTCTTTGTAAAGGTGATTTTCGCTGGCTGTTCCTTGCTTGCTTCCTTCCTTCTGGTATGGTCAAGGTCACCTCACACACAGTCTTTTGCTCCGAGTCTTTTGCTCCGAGTCTTTTGCTCCGAGTCTTTTGCTCCGAGTCTTTTGCTCCGAGTCTTTTGCTCCGAGTCTTTTGCTCCGAGTCTTTTGCTCCCTTGCTCCCAGTCTTTTGCTCCCAGTCTTTTGCTCCCAGTCTTTTGCTCCCAGTCTTTTGCTTCCAGTCTTAGCTCCCAGTGGCGCAATTCTCCCAACGGGAGTCTAAGTGCCGACACCGGAGTGAAAACCGGAGTGTTTCACTCCGGCATCCGAGCCCACTCCCAGCCCCCTATTCTCCCGCCCCCGGGGGCTAGGAGCGCCGTTGCGTCATTTACGCGCGCTAGGCCTTGGCACCGCGTAAATGACATGGCCGGCGCCACGTAAATGACGTCACCCGCACATGCGCGGTTTGGCCGGCGCCAACCCTCACATGCACGGTTACCATCCTCTCCGAGGCCGCCCCGCAAGAAGCTGGCGGTTGGGTCTTGTGGGGCGGCAGAGGAAAGAGGTCCTCCCTCAGAGAGGCCGGCCTGTCGATCGGTGGTCACCGATCGCGGGCCAGACCCCATCGGAGCCCCGCCCCGGTGCAGGAACCTCCCCCCCCCCCCCAGCATTCTCGCGCCGTTCCCGCCGGCAGCGACCAGGTGTGGACGGCGCCAGCGGGAACCTGTCGCGTTGGGTCGGCCGCTCGGCCCATCTGGGCCGGAGAATCGCCGCTCGACTTTTGCAAACGGCGAGCGGCGTTTCTCCAAGCGGCCAGCTGTGATTCTCGCCGTGCTGTTTTGGGGGGGGGGTGTGGGAGAATCGCGTGCGGGTGCCAGGGCGGCATGGTGGGACTCCGCAGTACCCCGGTGATTCTCCCACCCGGCATGGGGGGAGAATTCCGCCCCAGATGTCTGGAATGCCTATCTTTTTATTGCCCCGTCGCCACCCACCTCTTTTCTCCACCTGCCCTTGGCCTTCGGCCAATGGAGTCTCAGGAGGCAGGGTCTCAGTGCCCAATGGTCTGGTTGATGACCTGTTGACAGGGTACCTGAGCCCGCCCTGGGAGGAGCGATGATTACTTGATGGGATATCAGGAACTGTGGACAATAGGCCAGTGAATCTCAAGTAGGAGCCATAACTACTTAGAACATAGAACATAGAACAGTACAGCACAGAACAGGCCCTTCGGCCCTCGATGTTGTGCCGAGCAATGATCACCCTACTCAAACCCACGTAACCCGTATACCCGTAACCCAACAATCCCCCCATTAACCTCACACTACGGGCAATTTAGCATGGCCAATCCACCTAACCCGCACATCTTTGGACTGTGGGAGGAAACCGGAGCACCCGGAGGAAACCCACTCACACACGGGGAGGACGTGCAGACTCCACACAGACAGTGACCCAGCCGGGAATCGAACCTGGGACCCTGGCGCTGTGAAGCATTGATGCTAACCACCATGCTACCGTGAGGCCCATGCTGAATTTTCTTTAGTTTCCTGAGGAAGTATAGGCGCTGATGTGCTTTCTTGATCGTAGCGGTGATGTAGGTCGACCAGGACAGACTGTTGGTGATGTGCACACCTAGGAATTTGAAGCTCTCAACCATCTCCACCTCGGCCCCGTTGATGCAGATAGGGGTGTGTACGATACTTTGCTTCCTAAAGTCAATGACCAGCTTCTTAGTTTTGCTGATGTTGAGGGAGAGATTGTTGTCATTACACCACTCCGCTAGGTTGTCTATCTCCCTCCTGTACTCCGACTTATCGTCAGATGATAAATTTGAGAGTTGATTTTACAGGGCGCTGGCTTTGTTTCTGAGGTTATTTTACTCTTTTCCTCCCCATCATGAAGATTTCTTATGACGTTGAGAGTGTGGGTAAAGAAATAGAAACATAGAAAATTTATGGCATAGAAAGAGGCCACGCAGCCGATCATGTGTGTGCTAGCCAAAAGAAGTGAAATCCCACTTTCCAGCTCTTGATATATAGCCCTATTGATTATGGGACTTCCAGTGCAGAAGGGAGCAGATAAGAGAGCAGGAGACGGATTATATGGGAAGAAGATGCTTGAGAGGGAAGAGCAGAGAGAAGTTGGAGAGAAAAAGGGCTCAGCATACTAAATATTCCCTCTCTTTAGGCACTGCCCCTTCCTTTACAGAGCAATTATCATGACTTACTATTCTTGTTATTATTGGTTGGGACATTAAGTAGTCGGCCTGCTCAAAATAATAGTCAGCAGTCTAGTTTGAAATATATTTTCCAATGATATTCATAACTTTGGAATTTATAAATACGTGACCACGTAACTAACTCCTTACAAAATTGGAGATGGGGTGGAAATTGTATTCACTCAGACCCTTAATCTCCAAGCTCTACCTTTGAACTAACACTGGAAATGCTTCATTAGCTGATCTCATGATGCACATCATTCCAATAAGCAGGCAGATAAATCACTTCCACAAAATCTGTTTGGTTACATAACTCTTCAAATACAATTCATAGGAAGGAAGTGTTTTGAATCCCCCTGAGGATCTCATAAGCTGCTTTATAAATGCACGGCATTTATTTATTTTACTGTATGATTCTTGAATAAATAGAATAGTCTCAGGGTTATTGTTATATGTAAAATAAAGCACTGGTGTTTTGACTGACATAATACACACATGTCGACACTTGGCCATTATGCAATCACAGCGACTCTCGGTATTATAGCCCTTCTTTAAAAAAAGTTCTTTTTTCAACAAGTTTTCATTTTTTAAAATTTGTTACAGATGCATAAACAAAATACATAATGACTAACGTTGGGTAAACATTTCCTCCATTAATCACTCAAATTATTGGGACTTCTTGTCTGAAATAACTGCTGTTTCAGTGTACCTATTGTGTCTATGATGCTCACTCACAATGTATCTAATGAGTTTGGAGTGTGCCCCTAATAGGGTTTAATAATTAGGTTTCATTTCTTGTACCAATAGTGCTCTGTAAGCAGCATGTACCAAATTAGTTTATGCATTGACTTTTATACAAGAAGATAAAAGCCGAATGGATATTTTGTTTAATATATTGTTATAGCCATTTGTATTTTCAGCTCTTTCGGTTTTTCCAGTAGAATTTACAAAACCTTATATGTGTGCAGTTGAATATTAAATATATATATATTATATATATATGTGTGTGTGTTATATAAAGATAAACACAACCCTGATTCAGTGTAAACAAAGATTGCCTCCAGGCTTAATGTGCTTTTCATTCTGTGTAAATTATCATTCAATCCTGGTCCAACTGATCTTACCTGTGTGTCTAGAATTAGAAAGAAACAGGCACATCTAGTCAGTGTAAGTGTGTTTCTCTAACTGAGCCACACATTCGTCTATTCACACTGCATACTTTTTATCACCTTTCTCTTTCAAACAATGATCAAATTTCCTTTTTAAAATAAATTGTCAGTTCTAATTCAAGAACAGCTTGTGACAGAGATAGGCACAGGCTATGATACTTTTTCTGACCATCTCTTTCATTCTTGCCATTTTAAATTTATGCCCTCCCATTATACATAGTCATGCCACCATTCGATACAACCATTCATAATCTTTGGAAATTCTCATATTCTGTCCCTAGATGGGGCTAATGACCTTTCAATACTGCACTACAGTTTACAATAGCTACTGACATCTAGTGGTAATAAAAATGGTTTCTTTCATCAGCTGTTGCCGTTTATTGAGGCAGGAAGCATCGGAAGCTTGTGGGGAAAAATATATTTCTTTAATTTGGCTGCAGACGCTCTTGTAGGTAATAAACCATTAAAATGCCAACCCTCATGTCACTATTTAGACAGGATATTAGCCATATCCATTCTATGGGGGCGATTCTCCCAAATGGAGCCCAAGTGTTCACGCCATTGTGAACGCCGTCGCATTTCACGATGGCGCGAATCTGGCCCGGGTACGACCTATTCTGTCCCCCACAGGAGCCAGCACGGCGCTGGAGTGGTTCATGCTGCTCCAGCCTCCTTGCCCGGTGCCAAATGGGCGCCGTGCCAAACTGCGCATGCGCGAGGGACTTCTTTAGCGCGCCGACCCCGAGGGGGGGAGGAGAGGCCGGCCTGCCAGTGGGCCCCGATATCGCAGGCCAGACCCCATCCCCCCCCCCCCGTGAAGCCCCCCCAAAGGTTCCATGGCACTATTCAAGGAAGAGCAGAAGGTTCTTCCTGCTATTCTGATCAACGTTCCTCCTTCATTGCCAGAGTGATTAGCTTGTCTGACTGCTGGGGGCATTTTCCTACGTACGAGCTACTGTGCCCCCAAAGTAATTAATTTTGTGCAACACGGAAACATTTTGATGAAATAACATTTAGTTTTTTACAAATCCCATCTATTTAATATTGGTGGATTTTCCTGCTTTTGAATGCAGACCTATCAGGGTCAACGTGCGGAGAAGTTAACAACATTTGTTCTGAAATCTCTGCTGGGCACATTCTGTGGCAGACGTAATTACGTTGTGCTGAATAAATTACTGCAATACAGGTTCCATATGGATCTTCTTATAAACTTTTAAGATGTCATCTTCTCAAATATTTACCCCCTCCTCTGTTTAAAGCCAGGATATGATTTCAGAGGGTACATAGACCTCTTGGTTATCTCAACCAAGTGATCATTGTTCCTACATGAGTTGTAGAAAGCTCTGGTTAGCCCACACCTGGAATGCTGAGTTCAATTCCGGGCAATACTCAGGAGTGCAGATTCATTGGAGTGATGTTGGGACTAAAAGGGTTAAATTATGAGGACATATTGTTCAGATTCGGCGTGTATTCCCTTGAATGGGGATGATCTGGTTAAGGTGTTTACAATGATTAGAGGATTTGATAGAATGGATGGGGGGGGGGAGATGAACTATTTCCTCTGGTGGCATAGTTCAGATCAGGTCATATTCATACTATTAGAGCTAGGCCATTGAGAAGTGATGTCAGGATACAATCTTTCACAAAGCACCGACCAGAGCTTCCCAGTGTAGTTACAGAATGCAACTTTGGGGTAATGAACGCCAAGGCAGCAATTTAAAAAAAAAACAATTTGTATTCAAATTTTCACAACATATCAACAACAGAAAATACTAAGAACAGAAAGAACAAACCCCCCTCCCCCCCCATGTATACAAAAAAGAAGAAATAAATTAACGCCCGTCATTTGCAAAGAACATATATACACGTCCCTTCAACCCAAAACAAAGAGATGCCCTCCCCCCCTGGGTTGCTGCTGCTGCTGGCCTTTTTCTACCGTTCTGCCAGGAAATCTAGGAATGGTTGCCACCTCCTGAAGAACCCCTGCACTGATCCCCTTAGGGAAAATTTCACCCTCTCCAATTTAATAAACCCCGCCATATCGTTGACCCAGGCCTCCATGCTCGGGGGCCTCGCATCCTTCCACTGAAGAAGAATCCTCCGCCGGGCTACTAGGGACGCAAAGGCCAGAACACCGGCCTCTTTCGCCTCCTGCACTCCCGGCTCCTCTGCAACCCCAAATATTGCGAGCCCCCAGCCCGGTTTGACCCTGGATCCTACCACCCTCGACACCGTCCTTGCTACGCCCTTCCAAAATTCCCCCAGCACTAGGCATGCCCAGAACATATGGGTATGGTTTGCTGGGCTCCCTGAGCATCTAATACACCTGTCCTCGCTCCCAAAAAACCGGCTCACCCTTGTCCCGGTCATGTGAGCCCTATGCAGCACCTTAAACTGTATGAGGCTAAGCCTCGCACAAGAAGAGGAGGAGTTCACCCTTCCTAGGGCGTCTGCCCACGTCCCCTCCTCAATCTCCTCACCCAGCTCCTCCTCCCATTTACCCTTCAGCTCCTCCACCGAGGCCTCGTCTACGTCCTGCATCACTTGGTACGTTGCCAAGATCCTCCCCTCTCCAACCCACACCCCCGAGAGCACCCTGTCCTGAACCCCACGCGGCGGCAGCAGAGGGAACTCCGCCACCTGCCGCCTGACAAACGCCCTTACCTGCATGTACCTAAAGGTGTTCCCCGGGGGGAGCCCGAACATTCCTACCAGCTCACCCAGGCTCGCAAACTTCCCATCTACAAACAGGTCCCTCAACCTCCTAACACCTGCCCTGTGCCAACTCAGGATTCCGCCATCAATTCTCCCCGGGACAAACCGGTGGTTCCCCCGTATCGGGGACCCCATCGAGGCCCCCACCTATCCCCGTGCCGTCTCCATTGACCCCAAATTTTGAGGGTAGCCGCCACCATAGGGCTCGTAGTACACCTCGTTGGGGGGAGTGGCAGCGGCACCGTTACCAGCGCCTCCAGGCTCGTGCCCACACAGGACGCCATCTCCATCCTCTTCCATGCTGCCCCTTCCCCGTCCATTACCCACTTACGCACCATCGCTGCGTTGGCAGCCCAATAATACCCACAGAGGTTGGGCAGCGCCAGCCCCTCCCTAACCCTGCCCCGCTCCAAGAACACCTTTCTCACCCTTGGGGTCCCGTGCGCCCACACAAACCCCGTAATGCTCCTGTTAACCCGCCTGAAAAAGGCCTTCGGGATAAGGATGGGGAGGCACTGGATGGAACAGGAACAGAAATCTCGGGAGCACCGTCATCTTGACTGACTGCACCCTACCCACCAGAGACAGCGGCGACATATCCCATCTCTTGAACTCCTCCTCCATTTGCTCCACCAGCCTTGTGAGGTTAAGCTTATGCAAGGCCCCCCAGCTCCTGGCCACCTGGACCCCCAAGTACCTGAAGCTCCTCTCCGCCCTTTTTAATGGGAGCCTACCAATCACTTCCTCCTGGTGTACAACGAACAGCTCGCTCTTCCCCAAGTTGAGCTTGTACCCTGAGAAATCCCCAAATTCCCTAAGAGTCCTCATCACCTCCGGCATTCCCCCCACCGGGTCCTCCACATATACCAATAAGTCATCTGCATAGAGTGACGCTCGGTGTTCCTCCCCACCCCGCACTAACCCCCTCCAGTTCCTCGACTCCCTCAGCGCCATGGCCAGGGGTTCAATTGCCAGCGCAAAAAGCATCCCTTCCTCAATCTAACCTGATCCGCCACCTTCAGGTGCGTCTCCTGAAGCATAGCCACATCCGCCTTCAGCCCCTTCAGGTGCGCAAACACGCGGGCCCGTTTGACCGGCCCATTCAGTCCCCTTACATTCCAGGTTATCAGTCGGATCAGGGGGCTACCTGCCCCCCTCCCCCGTCGACTAGCCATTACCCTTCCTCAGTCCGCCACGTGCCCGCCCCTGCGCTCAGCCCGTTCCCCACGGCGACAGACCCCCATCCCGACCCCCTCTACATGCTCCAGCTCCTTCTCGGCTATTCCAGCAGCCCCCCAAGCTGCGTAACCCCTTCCATTGTACTTCCGTAAGTCAGCCGACTCCTTCTGACCCCGGCTGCTCCCGCCACCCCAATGACACTCCCCAGTTCAACATAACCCCCCCCCCCCCAGTGGTAGCTCCGCCCACTGCTCCTCCAGTGCGGGAGAGAAGCCTGCGCTTCCATCCCGAGCCCCGCCCCCCGACCCAACACTCGGGAAAAGGCGGGCACATGACTCAACAGGACCGCGAACCACTCCCAAACTCTCAACCAGTGAGAAAAGAAAAAAAAAACAGACGTGACAAAACGCCCAAGTAAACAGATAACAGTCCCAAAAAGCGAAAAAGCAGAACAGCAAAAAGACATAATCAAATAGAACCGATAAAAGCGAAAGGATACCAAGGAGGACAGAGCCTCCGGGCTGTGTACACCGTTCCCCAGCCCCCAGTCCTCAGTTCAAGTCCAGCTTCTCTGCCTGGACGAAAGCCCAGGCCTACTTTTGAGAGTCAAAGTAGAGCTGGCGGTCCTTATAAGTGACCCAGAGGCGTGCCGGCTGCGGCAGGCCAAACTTGACCCCCTTCTTGTGGAGCACTGCCTTCGTCCAATTAAAACCAGCCCTTCTCTTTGCCACCTCCGCACTCCAGTCCTGGTAGATCCTGATCTCCACATTCTCCCACTTACTACTCCTCTCCTTCATCGCCCATCTCAGCACACACTCACGGTCGACGAAGCGGTGAAAACGGACCAGCACCGCCCGAGGCGGCTCGTTTGGCTTGGGTTTCCGCAGCAGCACCCGATGGGCAACCTCCAGCTCCAAGGGTCCCTGGAACGACCCCGCGCCCATTAGCGAGTTCAGCATCATAGACACATAGGTCCCCAAATTCAAACCTTCCAGCCCCTCTGGGAGGCCTAGAATCTGCAGGTTCTGCCGACGGGCCCGGTTCTCCATCCCCTCCATCCTCGCTGACCACTTCTTGTGGAGCGCCTCGTGCGTCTCTATCTTCACTGCCAGGTCCAGGAGTTCGTCCTCGCTCTCCAAGGCCTTTTGCCGAAGCTCTCGGATCTCCGCACCCTGAGTCGCCTGGGCCGCCATGAGCTTGTCCAGGGAGGCCTTAAGTGGTTCCAGGATCTCTGCCTTCAGCTCCCTGAAGGAGCTCTGAAGCAGCTCCTGCTGCTCCCGCGCCCACTGCTGCCACGCTGCTGCTTCCCCGCCTGCCGCCATCTTGCCTTTCCTGCCTCGCACCTTTCTCTGCTCCAAAGCCGATTTTTTGACCGCTCCGCTCCTGGTCCAGGCCATCCGCTGGCGGAGAATTTTAGAGGAAATGTTCCCACACAGGGAAAAGTCCAACCAGTACCGCTGCGGGCCCTTAAAAGAGCCCAAAAGACCGAAAATAGCGGGAGCTACCCAACGTGTAGTTTAGCTCCGCATCACCGGAAGTGGACACCAAGGCAGCAATGACTGCCCTGAAGCTTGGACTGATTTCTGACAGATGCAATGTCTCTTTAAATCCTCGTGTTTTGTTTTTGTTGGTGGACAAGGTCTAATGGACTGCTCTCTGAGGCCCGGTTGCTGCTGCAACTAAAGCTTCCTCCTCGCGCCCCTCTGCTCACCAAATGAAACCTCTTTCCACCCCCCCCAAACTCCCCCCTCCCTCCCAAATAGCTCTCATTCCACCCCCCAAATTCTCCCTCGGGGGTTACAGGAATGGAGGCATTGACATGGGGTCACATTTGAGAAAAATGTTTGGGAAGCATTGGCCTAGGCAGTTCCAGATTTCCATTACATAGAATTTACAGTGCAGAAGGAGGCCATTCGGCCCATCGAGTCTGCACTGGCTCTTGGAAAGAGCATTCTACCCAAGGTCAACACCTCCACCCTATCCCCATAACCCCACCCAACACTAAGGGCAATTTTGGACACTAAGGGCAATTTATCATGGCCAATCCACCTAACCTGCACATCTTTGGACTGCGGGAGGTAACCGGAGCACCCGGAGGAAACCCACGCACATACGGGGAGGATGTGCAGACTCCGCACAGACAGTGACCCAAGCCGGAATCGAACCTGGGACCCTGGAGCTGTGAAGCGATTGTGCTATCCTCAATGCTACCGTGCTACCCTATGTCAATTGAAAATTTCAAAACACAATTGTTTTTTTGTTAGACAAGAGTATTGAGGGTTGCAGAACCAAGACGGGTAGATCGAATTAAAATATGGGTCTGCTGTGATACAATTGAATGGTGGAATAGTCTTGTCGGGCTGAATAAAAAGAAAGATAGACACGCGCTTACATTGTCACTCACATAGGCATTGGGCACCTCAAAGCACTTTTCAGCCAGTAAAGTACTTTTCAAATGTGTAGTCACTATTGTGATGTAGGAAACACGGTGGCCAACTGAACATCCACCAAATTCCCTCAAACAGCAAAGAACAGAGAAAAGTACAGCACAGAAACAGGCCCTTCGGCCCTCCAAGCCTGTGCCAACCATGCTACCAGTCTAAACTAAAATCTTCTACACTTCCTGGGTCCGTATCCCTCTATTCCCATCCTATTCATGAGTTTGTCAAGATGCCCCTTAAACGTCACTATCGTCCCTGCTTCCACCACCTCCTCCGGCAGCGAGTTCCAGGCACCCACTACCCTCTGTGTAAAAAAAAAACTTGCCTCGTACATCGCCTCTAAACCTTGCCCCTTGTACCTTAAACCTTTGCCCCCTAGTAATTGACCCCTCTACCCTGGGAAAAAGCCTCTGACTATCCACTCTGTCAATGCCCCTCATCATTTTGTAGACCTCTATCAGGTCACCCCTCAACCTCCGTCGTTCCAGTGAGAACAAAGCGAGTTTATTCAACCGCTCCTCATAGCTAATGCCCTCCAAAACCAGGTAACATCCTGGTAATGTGATATTGACCAGATAATCTGTTTTCGTGATATTGATTGAGGGACAAATATTGGCCAGGACACTGGGGATAACTCACCTGTTCAGCCCAAACCGTGCAATGGGATCTTCTTTCTCCACCTGAGTAGGCAGATGGGACCTCGGCTTAACGTCTCATCTGAATTTCCACACAGTTCAGCACTCCCTCGGTACTGCACAGGAGTGTCAGTTTTGATTTGAATGGACTACTCCAGATCCTGTACTGAGATAATGATAACCTGCAACGGTTATTTACATCAGACCCTGCTCTCATCTGATCACAAATCCATTTTACCATGGGTTGCTACTTCTCCTCAATTGTACCCCTCAGATGCCCAAAGGCTAAATGCACAACCCATTTCTATCCTGGCTGAGTTGATTAACTCTTCAGGAATTGGAGACTTTCTGTTCTAGCTAGTTCAGTTTCAGGTAATGGAATCATTCAGTCACCCCCAGGGTGAAGTGTTGAAAATTATATTTTAAATTGAGATTTGATTTGTGATTCAATGAATGTGTCGCTAATCAGGTGGGATTAATTAAAAACCTGCTAACATGCCATAAAAGGTACTTTACCAGGATGACAGTGGGTTTTGAGATTGTACATAGTAACGCAGATGACCAGGGAAGTATGTTATGGCTCACGTTCTCGGAAATATCACAATCTGCAATACCATTTTCTCGTTCTGCTCGAACAAATATTTCTCCAGTTACTTGTCCAAACCTCTCTCTTGAAGTATATGTTGGTATATGAGCCCTCACAGCCTTAAGTTGGAAATTGATTCCATAAATTCAACATCCTCTGCGCTGAATAGTTATTTTTAAATGTGATTGTTTCTCCCTTTGTTCTGCCAAATAAAACAAATGTATCCACATGGGAACTGTGAAGAGTCGGATCAGTAATGGCGCAGAGCAAGGGGAGGATAAAGAAAAGTATGATATCAGAGCTGTTACTTTGGAAAAGTACTTTTGAATCCCAATTATTCTAACATTCTGCACATATGGGGGCTTCATAATGATCTGTGTCAAAGTTCACTTTGTACACTGACTCCTCACTCTCCAGCACTTGAGAGGGAAGAATACTGCCTCCCTGCTTCTGCTATTGTGGTTCACAGTGTAGAGAGTAGTAGGGGCGTGGAATGCCCTGTGGACTCGCCAACGCTAAACGCATTCAAATGGTCATTGGATAGACATATGGACGATAAGGGAATAGTGTAGATGGGCTTTAGAGGGGTTTCACAGGTCGGCGCAACATCGAGGGCCGAAGGGCCTTTACTGCACTGTAATGTTCTATGTTCTATGTACTTCAGAATATTGTGGGTTGACTGAATACTTTGTTGCACGTGCTATTAACTTGATTTAGATTACGTTAATTCTGGCCTCTTGTTTCTGTTTATGTTTGCCTATATTTATAGGATATAAAATGGAAATAAAGGAGTCCTTCAGATACTTTGGGCGCGATCTACCAGCTTCATTGCAACCGAAAGGCAGCACAGGGTGGCCGGTAGATGCTGGGAGATCCCTCTTTTGGGTTCTACCTGGCTTGCCACGCCTCCTGAGATCTGACGTGATCTTGCGAGATGTCGCAACCTGAATCCCACTCATTGTGGGCAGGATCACTATTTTACAAATCTGCATGTTAGAGTCAGATAGCTAGCCTCACTCAAATATCCCATGATCAATCCCCTGGGCATGGTGGCACCCTGGCATTTTCCCCCGTGATGGGGATTGGGCCCAGTGGTGCCCTGCGCAGGTGCAGTGGGATGCAGGGGGCTGAAGGAACCCCTTGTAGGTAATGAGGGTTCGGGGGTTGCGTCACGAGGTCGAGAGATCGGGATGCCATTTAAAAATAGCGTCCCGATCTCTTCCTGCACTGAGGAGTTCCGGCAAGTGGAGCTCCTCAGTGCGGGAAACGGGGTTAATTGCGACTTTGTATGGACATTCCTCACCAAGGCCCTGAATGAAACCAGAGTCCCGATAGATAGCTTGGTGTTTCTTGGCATTGCGAGCACCAGGAAACACCCGGCTAAATGGGCTCGTTAGGGACTCTTCCTATTCGGTTAGATCGCACCCTTTGTTTTTGGTAGCACTTCAACACATAGGGAAAGTTGCAATAAGATGGTTAAAGTTTTGGATAACGTTCTTCTGTACTCTGTTTGAACATAGCCAATACCCACTTAAATAAGGGTTGGGCCGAATTTTAACTCTGTGCACATGAATGGGTTTTTAGTGAATTAGTGCTGTTCGGTGAACTGGGCATTCTGAATTCTCCTTCTGTGTACCTGAACAGGCGCCTGAGTGTGGTGGCTCGGGGCTTTTCACAGTAACTTCATTGCAGTGTTAATGTAAGCCTACTTGTGACACAAATGAAGGTTATTATTATTATTAAAAATGCCATGCAGGACAATCTTCACGTGTTACCAGGATTTACCTTCTATAGTTGTTAGATTTCCTAAAAATGGATGGAGGGGGAGTGGGGGACGGGGGGAGTGATATTTTAGGTTTGGCAACATGAACAGCGGGAAGTTATTGTTAACAGCACCACCACAAGGTGGCAAGGCTTTAACCCACTTGCCATTTCTCAGGATTTCCGAAGAATGGAGTGATAGTGGCAGAATTGCTGGTAGCAGGAACGCCACGACTGTCTGAAGGCTTTCCCTTTAATTTTCTTTGTTAAAGTCGTGCGTTTAAATATTCCAATCGGCACTTTACGTTGGGCAGTTATTTTTTGATTATATTAGGAACTAGATTGTTTATGTAGGAAGTGTTTGTCTTTAAATGTCACAGCTTCTATATAGTTATAATTCCCATAGAAATTGATCATTTTTGAAAATAAATTTGAACTTCAGTTAACAGCTGAAAGAATGACGCACACAATTTCATGTTTTGAGTCATTTACGGTATCGAAGCATGATGTGTTAAACACCATTTTTGTAGGCAACTTGCAACTTAAATGACAGGACAAAAATTTTCCCTTTTACTGTTAGCACAAGTGAAAAAACCCACATATATATGTTACACTGTCCTATAAAATGACAGCGGCACAGTAGCACAGTGGTTAGCACAGTTGCTTCACAGCTCCAGGGTCCCAGGTTCGATTCCCGGCTTGGTCACTGTCTGTGTGGAGTCTGCGCGTTCTCCCCGTGTCTGCGTGGGTTTCCTCCGGGTGCTCTGATTACCAACCACAGTCCAAAGGTTAGGTGGATTGGCCACGCTAAATTGCCCTTAACCTAGGTGGGGTTACTGGGTTACAGGGATGGGGTGGAGCTGTGGGATTAAGTAGGTGCTCTTTCCAAGAGCCGGTGTAGGCTCAATGGGCTGAATGGCCTCCTTCGCACTGTAAATTCTATGATTCTATGACATTCAATTCTCCGAGGACCACTCCAAAGTGATTCCTCTCTCCCAAGGGATTACTTTCATTCTTTTCCTTTTTCAGTCTGGTAACTTGTAACCCAGGAACGGTCTGACACAGGAAGAGTTTTTCTGGAGAAGGTTATTCTTTCTTAGGCAAATCTCTTAGCAAATCTTCCAGCCTCATTTTAGCTGCTCATGATTTTGGACTTTTTAATCTGAGTGGAGGCTGCATGGCGAACGACTCTCTCAGCCCGCAGTTTGCTCTCTCTCCGGGGTCCTGGCACACTGCCTGTGAGGTTTCAGGGATATCTTACATACTGTTCCTGTCTCCAACCTCAGACACATAGACAATTAAATTGGAGGAAGTTGCGCAGCAAATATCCCCATCCTCAATGATGGGGGAGCCCAGCATATCAGTGCAAAATATAAAGCTGAAAATATTTGCGACAATCTTCAGCCAGAAGTGCCAAGAGGATGATCCAACTTGGCCTCTTCCGGAGGTCCCAACATCACAGATATCAGTCTTCAGCCAATTGGATTGGCTCCACATGATATCAAAAAATGGACGGAGGCACTGGATACTGCAAATGTTATAGGCCTCAACAATATTCCGGCAATAGTACTGAAGATTTATGGACTGGTTCCGTCAGCTGGAGGATCTGCAGGAGAATGGACATGTGGTCAGTGGGAGGAATGGGTCAGTCAGACTGATAATAACAAGTCACGTTTGACAATTCCTTGGCTGGGGCCCGGTGGATCCTTACGTGGCATCCACCAGCCTCCCCGTTGGTGACCGCTCTGTCCTTGGCCACCCCAGTCACCTCCAGGGGCCACTCCTCGAAGGTGGCGCGTATTCTTATGCCTGGCACCACCAGCCGTCTGGGCCCTCTCCTGATGATTGTGGGAGAAGTTTTCCTGAGGACACACACAGAGGGCATCGCTAGCCACATGCATGGTTCACAGTGGTGGGAGGGGTGGGTGTGAAGGAAGGGTTGGAGGGGTTGAAGGGAGGGTTGGGGGTGGATGCTCGCATGGGAGAGGAAAGGTCTTGAGGGGGGGGGTGATGGGGATGGGTGTTAGGGTCTACCCACTCGTGCTGCCCTATGTAGGTCGTTGACCCTTTTCCGGCACTGGAGGCCAGTCCTCTTGATAACACTCCCAGCGCTCACAGCCGTTGCCACCAAGCCCAGATAGCACTGGCTGCCCTGTGGCTGACCTTCTGGGAACCTCGGGGGTACAGGACATCCCTCATGGCCCCTACTGTGTCTAGGAGCCTGGCCAGGCCTGCATCCCCAAATCTAGGGCCGATCTCCTGGGTGCCATTGTGTCTGCATGTGTTTCCTCCGGGTGTTCCGGTTTCCCCTCACAAGTCCCAAAAGACGTGCGATTAGGTAAATTGGACATTCTGAGTTCTCTCTCTGTGTACCCGAACAGGCACTGGAATGTGGCGACTAGGGGCTTTTCACAGTAACTTCATTGCAGTGTTAATGTAATTCTACTTGTGACAATAAAGATTTACTTCTTTGGGGGCTGGTTCAGCACAGTGGGCTAAACAGCTGGCTTGTAATGTAGAACAAGACCAGCAGCGCGGTTCAATTCCCGTACCGGCCTCCCAGAACAGGCGCCGGAATGTGGTGACTCGGTGCTTTTCACAGTAACTTCATTGAAGCCTACTTGTGACAATAAGCGATTATTATTATTAACGTTAATAGCATTGCTGGCCTCGCTGTGGCAAGCGCTGGGATGCTTGCGGCAGTTCCCGCTCATTACCACATCTTTCTGGAGAATTGCGCCCATTGATGTCATTTGGTGTTGGTTTCGGGGAATTGTATTTGTTCTTCCAGCAGTGTTTCATCCTGTGGTGCTATTGTGATTGAAGTCAATTTTACAATTAAATCAACCCTTCTGGAATAGGAGTGAGTATCTGAGTTCCTAACCCAATGCTAGAAGCCATCATTGGAATTTTGGCAACATTGGGGAAGATCGAAATTAAAATAGGCAACGACATGGAAGCCACTGCATACTAATTACCCGGAGAACATTACTGCATCTGGAGTGTTCCACTGTTGTTAAACCTTCCTGCAGCATAACAGAGTGGTTTAGAAGTCACAGAATCCAGTCTAACGGAGCACACTAATGTGAGATTGAGACACTTACCCGTAGGTGCTTAAATGAATTTCATACGTGTGTGTATGTGAGCATGACATGATTATTTTCTTCCACTTCTATGATCCCATTCCGCCATCCCTTGGAAACAGAAGAAAAATAAGCAATTTTTTCAACCATGAATTAGTCGTCACCAAGTGAATAGTAAATTCTTAATTGCTCCACTGTGGAGCCTGCTGTACAGGAAACAGCCAGTGCTTGTAATGGATTACTGCATAAATACTTAAAAAAAATAATTATACACTTTTTCTATGCTGTACTTTCTCTTTCCCAATTGATGGTTTACAAAAGCCTCCTTTTTCTGCATTTACTCTCAGTTTTTCCAATATATCCTTCTATTCCTTTCATCCATGTATTCTCATCTAGCTTCCCCTTAAATGCATCTATAATGCATTTAACATAAATAAATAAATGTCTGTAAATCAGCTTGTGGGAGTTTTTGAGCTTCCAACTTCAAGGAGGAAACCGATTCTAAATGTATCCATTTTACATGTTTGCATGTTTGCAAACAAACTGGGTTCTTTTGCTGCTGAGGTGTGCATTAAAACACTACTGGTTGATGCTCGGACAGGGAGCAGATCAGGATGGTGTCTGGCTGTCATCCTGGGGGTAGCCAAGTAATGGGGAGGAGAGAACATGTGGGGCCCATCTTACAATAGCAGGGATATTATTTTTTTTATAAATTCAGAGTACCCAATTCATTTTTTTCCAATTAAGGGGCAATTTAGTGTGGCCAATCCACCTACCCTGCATATTTTTGGGTTGTGCACGTCTTTCGGGACTTGTGGGGGGAAACTGGAGCACCTGGAGGAAACCCACGCACACACGGGGAGAATGTGCAAACCCCACAAGGGCAGTGACCCAGGGCCGGGATCGAATCTGGTAACTCGGTGCCGTGAGGCAGCAGTGCTAACCACTGCACCACCGTGCTGCCCTTGCAGGGGTATTATTGGGAGATAAGGTCAGTTAAATAAAGTGAGGATTGGAATAAGTTTAGTATCTTCTCATTTACCCAAATGTCATTGTCCATTTTAAGTGTGTGTATTTGGGATGCTGTCCTGAATACTTGAGATATATCTTGGCAGACATGTGAGCATAATGAGGCCTGGATTTTTCCTTTCTACAGTGCATATATTGCAGCAGTTGGTACTGGTTCTGCAGTCTTCGATCTGCAATGTTTGTTGCGTAAACGGGTGTGTTTTAGCCACAATAGAAAATGAGTCTAAACAAAGCAAGCACCACCTGAGACCTATCTTCCCTAATTATAGTGCATGCAATTCTGCAATTGAGTGGGGATGGGAACAATGAGGCCAGTTATGCCTTTGTAGCTCATTGGAATGCTCGTGGGGGGATTGTTGTTGTACGTACGCACTTGCACAAGCTGTGTGTCCTTTCCTTGTGGCTCTTTATAATGTGGGAAGCATTTTGCAACAGAAGAATAACCTTTATTATTGTCACAAGTAGGCTTGCATTAACAATTCATCTGACAAGCACGTCTTTCGGGACTTATGGGCGGAAACGGGAGCACCTGGAGGAAACCCAAGCAGACACTGGGAGAAGGTGCTGACTCCACACAGACCGTGACCCAAGCCGGAATTTAACCTGGGACCCTGGTGCTGTGAAGCAACAGTGCTAACCATTGTGTTACCGTGCCACCCACAGCTATATGTGTACTTATTTTTAAAAAATCTTTATTGTCACAAGTAGGCTTACAGCAAAACTGCAATGATGTTACTGTGAAAAGCCCCTAGTCGCCACACTTCGGCGCCTGTTCGGGTAGACAGAGGGAGATGTCAGAATGTCCAAATTACCTAACAGCACGTTGGAGCATCGAGAGGAAGCCCCGCAGACATGCGGAGAACATGCAGACTCCGCACAGACAGTGACCCAAGCTGGGTATTGAACCTGGGACCCGGGTGTTGTGAAGCAACAGTGCTAACCACTGTGCTACCATGCCTCCCAGGATAAAATCTTATTTTGACCATGTAAAGTTAGATAGAAAATGTAATTTGATCATGGCATTCTACTGATTTTCTTTTTTTTGAGGGGAATGTCAATAGTGGCAAATGATACATTCAAAGTGACAGTCCTGAGAATAGTACAAGTGGTAGCAGCTGCCAAATGAAACCTTCCTCAGAAGAGGAAGAAGAGTCTCCTGCAATGACACCAGCACAGTGTCTTTCAGGTCTATTCTAGCCATCAGGATGTGCCCTGTAAAGCGCACTGAACTTCAGTGACACCCCAAGACATTTCTGTGTGATGTTGGCTGCCCTTAATTAACAAACAAAAGGATTCCAAAAAACTTAACAAAATGATTGACACTACAGTGGAACAGGATGCAGGTTGTCATGTTTAACCCAGCCCCTTGTGCCACTGAGTTCCCACCCTCAGTTATGTTCCAGTGAAATACTGAGTGGAGACCAGTTGCATCCTAATTGAGGCAGAATCACCAGAATGCAGACACACATGGTTACTTGGAAGCCACATTGACTGCTCCTAGGATGGGCATTGCAAATTTGCGAGTTCAATAGAAACCCACTATGAGTGCACATACTTCTGGTTTGAGTATTTTCTGGTTTATTATTTAAGTGAGGCTTCATATCTCAGATTTTGAAAGTGATTTGGAATTAATGCCTCTGACATGTACTTCCCGAGGCTGGGGCAGTTAATGGGGAGGGAGGAGCTGCCAGATACAGCAGATAGGGCTGTGTCTAGCATTGTGGATAGCACAATTGCTTCACAGCTCCAGGGTCCCAGGTTCGATTCTGGCTTGGGTCGCTGTCTGTGCGGAGTCTGCACATCCTCCCCATGTGTGCGTGGGTTTCCTCCGGGTGCTCCGGTTTCCTCCCACAGTCCAAAGTTTTGCAGGTTAGGTGGATTGGCCATGATAAATTGCCCTTAGTGTCCAAAATTGCCCTTAGTGTTGGGTGGGGTTACTGGGTTATGGGGATAGGGTGGAGGTGTTGACCTTGGGTAGGGTGCTCTTTCCAAGAGCCGATGCAGACTCGATGGGCCGAATGGCCTCCTTCTGCACTGTAAATTCTATGATATGTGCTTTTTCAGCAATGCTTGGCGTCAGAAAGGAAAATAATGCCATCCCTAACCTGATTTTACACTCTCTGTGTGATCCTAGCCTCATCACCCCTACCCTCACACCATTCTCAACCATCCACTCACCTCTGAATTTTCCTGCTTGCCAGGCACTGTTCCCAGTGGTCTCCTGAACCTACCCTGCAGCTGCCCAACTTTCAATGGAACTAGGTGAATTGGAGGCAAATGCGCAGGACACAGTTGGACGGTGTCGATTGACCATTGTACAGGTTGAATGGTGATGGTCAAAATGTGTTTTGGAATCCCTTGTGTCATCCTGATGAGGAGGTCCCAAGTTTGGCTGGAGCTCTTTGCTCACCTGGGCTCAGTCTCGATGGGTCAGCCAGGGCTCCTGCTCCTGATCATTCAACAGCAGCCTCTACCATAACCAGCCAGGTTTTCGACAGCATATTGAAATTAGCTGCAATGTACCAAAGCTGAATAGCTGACAGATACTGAGGCCTGATATTAAATTCTGCCATGAATGGTGAAGATAGCAGGAGAGGGTTTCAGATGATGAGGGAGATTTTGTTATTGTATGCCTGATGAGACCATCAATTCACGTGACACGTGGTTAGAAAGCGAACAGTGGTTTTAATCGTCTTACGACAGAGCCTGCCTGGGATGAGATGAACGCTAGATGAACTGGCAGGCAGGCTCACAACAGCAACCTTTATACTTCCGGTTAGGGGGAGGGGCCATGGGCGGAGCCAAGGGTGGAGCCCAGTACAAGCTCCTCATCTCCCCCTATGGGTAGAGGCGCGCAACTACACATGATCTAGTACAAGGTACAGGCTCAACACATGTACAATACAGTGTGGATTATAGTGGATTACAGTGTTTATAATTCACCACATTCACCCCCTGTGAAAAAATCATGTCCGGCGGGAGTGATGGCTTCCAAATTGAGTCGGTCCGGTGGTCGAGTTGTCCGTTGTGATCGGCGGAGCACCGGAGTTGCAGCCTCTTCTGGTGGCTGGATGATCACGGTTGGTTGGGGTACGATGGCGGACTCCGGGGGTGATTCTCTCCGAGCTTCGTACCCGTCTGGTTCGACTGGGGACTGGGGGCGCTGGAAGTTTGTGGGCGCGGGTGCGCGGAACATGTGTAGCGACCCAGTAGGTGCGGGGGCGTGGGGCGTGACGTGTTGGGTGGGGTGTAGTGTGAGGGGTACCTCGGCGGTGGTAGTGGTGGGATTCGATCCTGCCGGAGCTAGATCCCGGAGGGATACAGTGTCCTGATGGTCGTCAGGGTACTCTATGAAGGGGTATTGGGGGTTTGAGTGTAGTAGAAGCACTTTCTCTACGAGTGGGTCAGTTTTGTGCGCCCTGACGTGCTTCCGGAGGAGTACCGGGCCCGGTGTCTTCAACCATGCTGGGAGCGAAGCCCCCGTGATAATGCCCCTGGAAAAAACAAAGAGCCGCTCGTGAGGGGTCTGGTTGGTGGCGGTACATAGGAGGGACCTAATAGCGTGGAGCGCCTCGGGGAGGACTTCCTGCCAATGGGAAACCGGGGGATTCCTGGACCGGAGGGTCAGTAGGACGGTCTTCCAGACCGTCGCATTCTCCCTCTCCACCTGCCCGTTTCCCCTGGGGTTATAGCTGGTAGTCCTGCTCGAGGCGATGCCCTTGTCGAGCAGGTACTGACGCAGCTCGTCGCTCATGAAGGACGAACCCCGGTCGCTGTGTACGTAGCTGGGGAAACCAAGCAGGGTGAAGATACTATGCAGGGCCCTAATGACTGTGTGGGAGGTCATATCGGGGCACGGGATAGCAAAAAAGAAGCGGGAGAACTCGTCGATGACATTCAGGAAGTACAGATTCCGATTATTCGAGGGAAGTTGCCCTTTGAAATCGATGGCGAGGCGTTGAAAGGGCCGAGAAGCCTTGACCAGGTGGGCCCTGTCTGGTCTATAGAAGTGTGGTTTGCACTCCGCACAGATCGGGCAATCCCTGGTGATGGCTTTTACCTCCTCAGTGGAGAAAGGTAGATTCGGGCTTTGACGTAGTGGGCGAGCCGGGTGACCCCCGGGTGGCAGAGGTCATTGTGGATGGCTTTCAGGCGGTCGCTCTGCGTGCTGGCGCACGTGCCGCGCGACAGGGCATCTGGGGGCTCGTTGAGCTTTCCCGGTCGATACATGATATCGTATTTGTAGCTGGAGAGTTCGATCCTCCATCTCAGGATTTTATCATTTTTAATTTTGCCCCTTTGCGAGTTGTCAAACATGAAGGTAACCGATCTTTGGTCGGTGATGAGGTAGTGCCTCCGGTGACGTACAGCCTCCACAATGGCTTGTGCTTCCTTTTCAACCGAGGAGTGTCGAAGTTCTGAAGCGGAGAGGGTTCGGGAGAAAAATGCGACTGGTCTCCCTGCCTGATTCAATGTGGCTGCCAGAGCAACCTCTGAGGCATCGCTCTCAACCTGAAAAGGGACGGATTCATCCATCGCCCGCATGGCTGCTATGGCGATGTCCTCCTTGATGTAGTTGAAGGCCTGGCGAGCCTCAGCCGACAGGGGGAAAAGTGCCTTAAATAGTGGGAGGGCTTTGTCCGCATATTGAAGGACCCACTGGGCATAGTATGAAAAGAATCCCAGGCACCGTTTGAGGGCCCTGGGACAATGAGAGTGAGAGAGTTCTAAGGTCCGGGTCGGGGCCCAGGAGTCCGTTTTCAACTACATCGCCGAGGATGGCTAGCCTGGTCGTGCGGAAAACGCATTTCTCCATGTTGTAAGTGAGGTTGAGTTTCTGGGCCATCTGGAGAAATCGATGGAGGTTGGCATCGTGGTCCTGCTGGTCATAGCTGCAGATGGTGACGTTATCCAAGTACGGAAACGTTGCCCGCAGCTCGTACTGGTCCACCATTCGGTCCATTGCTCGTTGGAACACCGAGACCCCGTTCGTGTCGCCAAAGGGAACCCGGAGGAAATGGAAGAGGCGGCCATCGGCCTCGAACGCCGTGTAGTGGCGGTCCTCCGGGCGGATTGGGAGCTGGTGGTATGCAGACTTCAGATCCACCGTGGAGAATATACGATACTGGGCGATCTGATTCACCATGTCTGCAATCCTGGGGAGGGGGTACTCATCGAGGAGCGTAAACTGATTAATGGTCTGACTATAGTCCACGACCATGCGGAATTTTTCCCCGGTCTTGACGACCACCACCTGAGCTCTCCAGGGGCTGTTACTGGCCTCTATGATTCCCTCACGTAGGAGCCTCCGGACCTCGGTTCTGATAAACACCCTGTCCTGCAGGCTGTACCGACTGCTGCGAGTGGCTACGGGTTTACAGTCCGGAGTGAGATTGGCAAAGAGTGGAGGGGGGGGAGATTCACAGCATGGCTAGGCTGCAGATGGTGAGTGGGGGTAGGGGTCCGCCGAAGCTGAGGTGAGACTTTGAGGTTACACTGGAAGTCGAGTCCCAGTAAGAGTAGGGCGCAGAGTTCTGGCAGGACGTATAGTTGAAAATTAGAGTAGCTAGCGCCTTGGATCGTTATGGTCGCGACGGTGCGCCCTTGGAGGTGAACAGAGTGGGAGCCCAAAGCGAGCGAGATAGTTTGCCGTGCAGGAAAAACAGGGAGCGAACATCGTCTTACCAGATCTGGGTGTACGAAGCTCTCGGTACTCCCGGAGTCAAAGAGGCACGGTGTACTGTACCCGTTGATTTTAATGGTCATCATGGAGTTGCGGAGGTGTTTCGGACGCGACTGGTCCAACGTGACCGCGCTGAGTTGCGGGTAGTCGGCGGCTCGATCAGCTGTGCTGGAGTGGCCCCGTGATGAATGCCCGCTGAGGTCGCAGTCTTCGATCTGGGTTGCTGAGTTTGGACAGGATGGAGCCCAAGATGGCCTCCCCCGTGGGTCGCACGTGGTGGGCGACGAGGAAGATGGCATCCAAGATGGCGGCCCCATGAGTCGCACGTGGCCGGCCGCGTGGTGGGGGGTTGCCAAGATGGCGGCCCCCAGGGGTCGCACGTGGCGGTTGGGGGCGGAGTCGGAGTACAGGCCACAGCATTAAGGGGCCTGCGGGCCTGCGGATTCAGGGAGCGAGTGCTCTGGGCTGCGGGAGGGTTTGAGGCTGGAGCTTTCTTCGCCAGACATACTCTAGTATAGTGTCCTTTGCGACCGCAGCTGCTGCAGGTCGCGTTGCGGGCCGGGCAGTGCTGCTGCGGATGCTGGGGCTGGCCACAAAAATGGCAGGCTGGAGTAGCATAGTGGCTGGGTGGCCGCACGGCGCAGGCCTGGGGTAGTCGCTGGTCGGGGGCCCATGACGGGATCGCGGAGTCCGCAGGGAACGAGGTGAGGCTGCGGAACGAGACGTCCATAGTAGTGGCGAGTTCTACAGTGTCTTCTAAGTTTTGGGCCCCCTTCTCAAGCAACCGCTGGCGCACGTAATTGGATCTGAGGCCTGCAACAAATACATCGCGGACAGCGAGTTCCCTGTGTTCTGCAGTATTTACAGCTTGGTAATTACAGTCCCGGGATAAGGTTTTTAAGCCTCTTAGGAATTCTTCTAGCGATTCTGTGGGGCGCTGGCGGCGAGTAGTACAAACGTGGCGCGCGTAGACCTCATTGACGGTCCTCACGTACATTCTGTCAAGTAGGGCCAGGGCCTCTGTATATGAGCCGGTGGAGTAGATATACGATTGCTCACTCTTGCGTGCAGTAGGCCGAGTTTCTGTTCCTCCGTAGTTTCTGTAGTGCTTGCTTCAGCCAGGTAGGCCTTAAAACATCGGAGCCAGTGTGAAAAGATTCATTTCACCTCTGCATCCTGTGGGTCGAGTTCCAGTCGATCAGGTTTGAGGGCTGATTCCATGATCATTCCTTACTGTTTCTTAAGATGATTAAATTGATGAGACCATCAATTCACGCGACACGTGGTTAGAAGCGAACAGTGGTTTTAATCGTCTTACAACAGAGCCTGCCTGTGACGAGATGAACTCTAGATGAACTGGCAGGCAGGCTCACAACAGCAACCTTTATACTTCCGGTTAGGGGGAGGAGCCATGGGTGGAGCCAAGGGTGGAGCCCAGTACAAGCTCATCATCTCCCCCTATGGGTAGAGGTGCGCAACTACACATGATCTAGTACAAGGTACAGGCTCAACACATGTTGTACAATACAGTGTGGATTATTAGTGTTTATAATTCACCACATTGCCCACTGCAATTCCTCCACTTGAGGTACTGGAACTATTGTCATGAGAGCTAAAGGAGGCTGAGGAGATTTATTGGAGTTCCTTTAAATTCTGAAAGATTTTGGTAAAGTTGAGTAGGGGAAGACTTATTTCCTTCGGCGGCCAATCAGTGACGAGTGTTTGTCGGTGTATAATTTCCACTGAAGCTGGGGAGAGCGGTGCAAAGCTGTTTTAAATTTAGAAGCTTTTTTGAGCTGATCACCAAGGCGTGCTTGTGGGAAACCATTGCATATTTTTAAGACAAAATTGGCTAACGATTTGAAGCCCTGGAGGGAGCTGGACTGTCCAGAGAGAATGGGTCATGGGATTAGTCTTTAGATTGTTTTAGCCAAGAGTCAGCAGAGACAAGATGGGCTTGATGGTCTCCTTCTGAGCTCTGAACGTTTTTGGTTCTATTGGTTCTGTGCTATTGGAAGGGGAACCTGGTGATGATGGGGGGGGGGGGGGGGGGGGTCTGTACGATCACAGAGACCTTGGAAACATGTATGCGTAAAGTCCTAAATTAATAAACAAATGGTCTTAGAATGGGCTCCATTTATTTTGCAGCTTTGGTCTAAAATGACACACTAATTATGATTAGCATAAGGCACAATTGTATTGAAGAGTGGTATGTTCAAACATTTCAACAGTATTTTTTTTAATGAATGTACTTTATGTTACTATGAGAAGCTCCTATATGGGAAAGGATCCAGAATTCTGAAATCTTTATTCAAAAGTTGATGAATGGGGGCGTGAACAGACGGCTCTCAGAGTGTGCTGAGCCCAAACGGAGGAGGGTGCAAAGCTGCAGCAATAGTCCTGAATCTGCATTCTTCTGTGCACATTTGGTGTTAAAAACTCATAAATATTTTGCCACCAGGTTGATCAGGCATCTGCTGTATAAAGATAATTGTGTACTGATGGAGCTTAAGTGGTATTACTGTATATTAATGTGTTTTAAGATAAATTATATTTTATTGAGGAGCTTCCCATTGAATGGTGGGAGGATTGCCCTTGGCTCACCCAACATGGTAGGGCAGCATGGTGGCATTATGGTTAGCACTGCTGCCTCACAGCACCAAGGACCCGGGTTCAATTCTGGCCATGGGTCACCCTCTGTGTGGGGTTTGTACGTTCCCTCCGTGTCTGCATTGGTTTCCTCCGGGTGCTCTGGTTTCCTCCCACAGTCCAAAGGTGTGCAGGTTAGGTGGATTGGCCATTGCCCCTTAGTATCCAGGGATGTGCAGGTTAGGTTCCTACAGGGATAGGGTGAGGTGGACAGGGGAGTGGAGATCTCTTTCGAGGGGTTGGTGCAGATTTGATGGATCGAATAGCCTCCTTCTGCGCTGTAGTGATCCTGAGCCTCAAACTCAATCACACTGTGATGGCCAAGTACTGAGTGGGGCCAGGGGAGGTGCAGAGAATGGAGTGGCAGGAGTCACTTCCACTGCTCCATTGTGTGCCTGAGCAACATTTGATGAGGTTGGAGATAAAGATTTCCTATGAGTTTCCTGTTGAGTAGTGGGGAGTGGACCAAGAAGAACAAGAGGAGAGGATAGGAGATAAAGTAACGTATTATTAAACAAACTGGACAATGGGAAGTGGTAGTGGTGTTTGTTGGGAGGGATGGGGAGGAATTTTTTGTAAAATGACCTGTTCTACAGATGTGATTTACATGAGCGATCATCACAAAAACAAGTGCTGTTTACCCTTTTAGTATGTTAATGCTTTCCAACCAATTACATTTCAGGTTGCAACACAAGAATATAACATTAAATCACACTATCATATACCGTGACAATATCCTCAAATACTGAACTTGGATGGTATAAGACAACAGACAGCACAGACAACTACAAAAAACTATGTATACAGTTTCTTAAAGTGTTAGAGAGGTCAACATGTAGCACAGAAGTTTATGTATGGAATAATAGATAGCTGGAAGGAAGTTGCATACCTGTAACATAATCAAGGAGCTCAGATGGCATCTCTCATAGTTTATTAACGTAATTTGAAACCTGAGATCCTATTACAGCCTTGAACTCCCTCCTGAGTATCTGTTACTTGTTATTTTATACACTGCAGCCGGCCCCCTCTTTAACATTGTTTCTGGGAACCATGCAAAAAGAATGTTCCAGGGATGAGTTTCTGCGTTAGCAAGAGAAATCTGTTTTTTACCAGTGGCCTGTGGAGAAGGGGTGTTAACAATTAGGGTGAGCAACAATTTGTGGTGTGTGTCTGTCTGTCTGTGTCTCTGTCCCGATCTCCCCCTGGAGAAAACCACATGGGCCATCCAGCCTGCTCTGTCATTCTATATGACCACGGATTAAGAAGGAGGTGGGGTTGGCAGGGTGGTGTGAGGCAGATGGGGAGGGGGCAGATAATGACCTGGGCTTCCACTTCTGATCGTTATCCGGTGATTTTTGTGGCTGGTCTTGGGTTCATTATAAGTCTCTTGGGGTCTTGGGTTAGCATTCGTGGATTCATTATAAATTTCTTCCATATGGGTTTTGCTCCTGTTCTATTTGGGTCTGAAGTGAGGCACACTTTGGCGTCCGTGCATGAATTGAAGTGCAACATAATTTATAAATTTAAAAGGGGGAATATAAAAGTTTTGTTTGCAAAAGGGTTATGTTTAAATGTGATGTGATGTCAGATTAAACCATGTCAAAAGTGCTGCTCAAGTGCTAGCGAACCTCCACTACTTGATTCATGGAGCCATGATGTGGAGATGCCGACGTTGGACTGGGGTGAGCACAATATCCCTCTCTCCAGTTTCTCCGTCTGGACCTGTGGACTTAATTACCTGCAAAGACTCGCATTCAAAGAATCGTATTGCGTCTTTGACTTTGTCCATATAAGTGTTTTGGGAACCCACCTCTTCATTCACCTGAGGAAGGAACTGCGCTCCAAAAGCTAGTGATTCAAAACAAACCTGTTGGACTTTAACCTGGTGTTGTAAGATTTCTTGTTGATTCAGGTAGGTTAGCCTCAACAGTGAAAGCTGGGAGGCTGTGCAACTGTGGACAGCATCACGGATGAGCCCAATTCTATATTAATTCAAATTCTCTCCCGACCTCATTGACTGAAGTCAGTTGTAATTCCTCAAACGATGCCCCTGTGAGGTCAGCACAGAATTGACCCAAACATCATCTTGGTGCCGCCTTTCATATGAGGTGTTAAACTGAGATTCCCACCTGCACCCTCAGGTGGACTATGAAAAATGGTTTCAAAGTAGGGCAGGGCCACTATCCCCTGTCTGCTGCCCAATATCCACTCCTCAGTCAGCACCATGAAAACAGATTACCTGGCCATGATCACATTTGTAGAAGCTTCCTATATGCAGCTTGACTGCTGTGTTCTACATTACTACAGGGAATGGACTTCAAGAAGTCTGTATTGACCGTGAGTGATTTAGGACATTGTGAAGTCATGAACAGCAGTAAATAAATGCAATTCTTCCCTTTTTTAAAAATAAATCAGGCTTTAAAGGATATCTTGGAATTCACAAATAACAGCACAACTGAGGTGGATTCTGGTATCCCCTGGCAGTGACCAAAAGACTATTTCCAGAAGAGGTGACTCGGCAGCTTTGAGTTTTCCTTTAGCCCTCACCACACCTGAGGATAGTTGTAGCTTCCCCACTGACACTGGTTAATTCAGAGAACATCAGGGGTTAAACTTTGACTGTGTAGCATACTATTTGATGAGAGGAGATCTCTGCTCAAGGTAGTGTTCATGGTTGCTCAAGATTCTTTCACCATCTTAAATCTTCCAGCAGGGGAAAGGAAATGGGTGGCTTGGAGCCTTTGATTTGCAACAGGTGACACTGGTGCTGAGCACGGGTTCATGGCATGATCATTGTCTTCTACATTTCAATCAGAGATGCAAAATGAGACTTAATGCCACAGCACAGCAGCAACTGCACCTCCCTCTTGCAAGTGGAATTTAAGTAACCTTCTGATTGCTATTCACAACTCAATGTTCAGCCTCCCATTCTACTTTGGAGGTTTCAAAAAATATATCAAGCAGCCATGGGATGGAATTTTAAAATAATTGGTGATCTCTTGTGACATTTCTGGCATATGTGGGGGAGGAGTGGGTGGGGAAAAGAAGCACAGAAGACAAATAGAAGAATGTTTTTTGTGCACTTTGGGGAGAGGGCAGAGTGAACAGTTCCTGACTTAGCTAAATGACCTAGTCAATCATTAAATCACAAGTTAATTATTTGGAAAGTGGCTCCTTCTGCCGTGGAAAGAAAAAGATCAATTTTCTATTTGAAACATGGAGGAACATTTTTTTTCATTTTCTACTCAAATAACAACAAGGATTTTATGTTTGCAAGTGCACCAGCTTTAAAATGATTCAGATCACCCTGGCGGCACTTCAGGTGCAGTAGACTGTGAAGGAAAAACATTGTGCAGAGGTGAATGGGGGGGGGGTAGTGCTGAGATCCGTAGATTTGCATCATGGTAAATGCAAGGTCACTACTTTCTAAGTGAATTAAACCTTGTTGAGTCTTATCTTGGCTAACACAGCACAGACCAGAAATCGAACTTGGCACCTCCTGGTCCGCATCTCTCAGTCATATCCCAGAGGCACTGCTTTGGCCATCCTGATTTAATAGTGTTAGTTTTACAGTGTACTATGGATAGAATCTCCTTGGGGTGGATGTTGATTTTGTCTGTCAGTGTAAAATGGGTGGTTGAAAGGCAGTGGAAATAGAAATTGAGACAGATGTAAAACATCCTGCTGCTTGGCATCACCCTTATCACACTGTGGCACAAAGTGAAGATCAGCTTTTTATGCAGCGTTAATGTAAGCCTGCTTGTGACAATAATAAAGATCATGATTATTTATGTTCTCCATATTCCTCCTAAATAATAATCGCTTATTGTCACAAGTAGGCTTCAATGAAGTTGCTGTGAAAAACCCCTAGTCGCCACAGGGGCTGGTTTAGCACACCAGGCTAAATCGCTGGCTTTTAAAATAGGCCAGCAGCACGGTTCGATTCCCGTACCAGCCTCCCCGGACAGGCGCCGGAATGTGGCGACTAGGGGCTTTTCACAGTAACTTCATTGAAGCCTACTCGTGACAATAAGCGATTTTCATTTTCATTTCATTCCGGCGTCTGTTCGGGGAGGTTGGTACGGGAATTGAACCCGCGCTGCTGGTCTTGTTCTGCATTACAAGCCTTAGCCAAGTCTTAGCCCATTGTGCTAAACCAGCCACCTAAATATTCACTTCTTTGTTAATTTTGTTGTTTGAAGTTTTATAGTCTAGATCTTTTGCAAATGGAACAAAAATCTTGTGAACTATTGCTTCAATTCCACTGTGTTTGGGGTGGATGGGGGTGGTGCGGTGGTTGTTGAAATTAAAGATGACATTGTCATATTATATTGGTTTCTAATTTCACCTCAAGAACTTGAGAAATGTAGACCGGATTGTGCTGCCTGTTCAGAACGTCGGCAAACCCAATCATTTTCTGGATTTTGTCCAAACTCTTGGTTCCTTTACCACTCTCTGCAGAATTTTCGAGTTGCCTTTGCCAGTCTTTTGAGTCAGTAACTGTGAGAAGTATTGATGCCAGATTAAGCGTGTCTAATCGCTGGCAGCATTTGCTTCCAGATTGCTGGTGTTCTCAGGAAATCTGGAGCCGTTTCGTCCCCAGTTTTCTCACTCCTCCCTTCATTCCTAAATAAATTGATTCAGTACTGAGGCATGGTTCCATGGGTGCCGTTTTACCTCCAGTATCTTGGCCAAATTGCATTCCACATGAAGAATTAATGTTGGCACCATTACAATCTGTCCTCATCTGATGTCTTCATAGGAGTGTCAAGATCGCCCAAGAATTGAGGATTAATCTTTGGAATGTTTCCGCGAGGAATCTGAAGAGGAAAATACAAGGGGCAATGAACAAAATGTTTTTTTTTAATTTTCATTCGACACGTTTTCATTTTTCAGTAACAAAAATATTGGGGATTCAGATGGGGGCAGAAGAAAACTGCTCCATTATTAACTTGCTCAGCAAATAACATCCGTTGTGGTCTTAACACTTA
Organism: Scyliorhinus canicula; assembly: GCF_902713615.1. Lineage (NCBI taxonomy): Eukaryota > Metazoa > Chordata > Chondrichthyes > Carcharhiniformes > Scyliorhinidae > Scyliorhinus > Scyliorhinus canicula. The sequence continues at coordinate 41,703,952 of NC_052151.1, read as the reverse complement.
TTTATCTGCATTTATGATACACGTTAATAACTTCCATCAAGGGACTGACTGTTTTGTTGCCAAATTTGCTGATGGTACAAAGGTGGGGTAGGAAAGCAAGTTGTGAGGAGGATACATTGAGTCTGCAAAGCAAAATTAGATAGGTTAAGTGAGTGGGCAAAAATTTGGCAGATGGAGTATAATATGGGAAAATGTGATCTTGTCCACCTTGGTAGGATGATTGAAAAAACAGCATATTATTCAAATAGGGATAGACTAAAATGCTATTGCACAGAGGAATCTTGAGTATCCTAGTACACAAATCACAAGAAATTAGCATGCAGCTAGAGCAAGTAATTAGGAAGGCAAAGATTTATTACAAGATGGGTGGAGTATAAAAATAGGGAAGTCTTGCTATTCCTGTATAGGGTGTTGGTGAGATCTGAAGTACTATAAGACAGTTTTGTTCTCCTCTCTGAAGAAGGGCTATATTGCATTGAGCAAGCTGAGAGAAGGTTCAGTCAACTGATTCCTGGGCTGAAGGGATTGCCTTATGAGGAAAGGGTGAGCAGGTTGTGCCTACAGTGCCTATTGCAGTTTACAAGAATGCAAGATGATCTTATTGAAACTGAAGGGGCTTGACAAGGTAGATGCTGAAGAGGAGGATGTTTCTCTTTGTAGGGAAATCTAGAATAGGGGGGAGGGGGTTGGGGGGAATAGTTTAAGTTAACAATGGCAAAATGTTTTCTCTGCTCTTGGTTTTCCACAGGGAGCAGTGGAGGTTGGATCATTTAATACATTAAAGGCTGAGTTAGACAGGTTTTTGACTTACAAGAGAGTTGAGGGTTATGAGGGCGAGACTTTAGAGAAGGGAACAGAGAGCGATGATTTGGGGTGGGGGACAGAGTCAACATCCTATGAACCCACCACATTCAGAGAAATTCAAAGTATGACAGCACAGCGAAAAAGATAAGTGGCTATTCTCATTTATCTTTCAAAACACATCTAATTTATACATAATTGTCAGGTTCCATGAGAAGGAGAAATGTTTATTAGCAGTAGTAAAGCTTATTGGGAGTAGCAGAGTTTATTAATTACAAGTAAATTTAGAAAAAGTAATCAATTAACTAACCCATAATGAAGATTGACGGTCAGGTGAGGTGTTGTGATTGCACAATGTGGGCGCTCATACACACTTGTGTGATTCGGGGGAAACCATCCGCATTAAATGTCTGCAGATTGAGGAGCTTTGACTCAGAATCATTGAGTTGGAGGCTGAGCTGCAGATACTGATACATCAGGGAGAGGGAAAGTTACCAAACACCTCTTAGGAGAGGCAGAACTTTAGAGTTGGTCAATGGCCAAAGAAAGAAGGGTGCGATTGTGAGTCAGGCAGGCATGGGGAATCAGTGATAGAGGAGCCTCAGCCCCTGGCATTGTCCTATAGGCTTAAGGTGCTTGCTACTTGTGCTGATGTGGAGAAATACAGCAAGTTGGAGGAGCATACTGTCCATGGCACTATGGTGAAGGATGCCATTCAAGCAGGTGGAGCAATGAGTAATGTGGCAGTTAAACGCAACAGTATCGTCAGCAGAATAAATACTGTTCTCTGCAGACGTGAAAGGGAGTTCCAAAGGTTGAGTTGCCTGCCAGTGCGAGAGTACATCTTCTCATGGCTGGAGAGGAACTGAAGTGTGAGGTGGAGCATCAAGTTGTTGCAGTCCAAGTGGAAACCAGCAACCTAGTACAACTAGTGTTCTTCAGAGAATTTGAGGAGTTAAGGTACAAATTAACACACGCAACATCAAAATTGATCATCTGTGGAGTGTTACCTGAGCCATATGCCAATTGGGATGCAGTTGACAGATTAGAGAATTAACTTGTGGCTCAAAGAGAGGTGTGGGAAGAAAGGTTTTCATTCATGGGGCACACATGGGGAAGAGTGAGTTATTCCATTAGGATGAGCTCCACCTTGTACCAGGCTGAGACCAGTGTAATGGCCTATCATATAACTGGGGCTGTGGACAGGGCTTTAAACTAATAGGGGGGGGGGGGGGGGGGGGGGATTCGGGTGAAGGGAGATTTAGGAACCTAAAAAGAAAGATTGAGGCATTGCAACACGAGCATATGTGTAAAGACAAGCTAAGTGGAAGGGAAAGACTTTAACAAATAAACATTGGAAAATAAAGTCATTGCAAGGAATAGAAGTAAACAATTGAATTAAAGGTTTGTTACCTAAATGCACAAAGCATATACGGTAAGATAGGTGAGCTAGTGGCACAAATTGATGGAAATGATTTTGATCTAATCGCCATTACAGAGACATGTTTATAAGGTGATCAATTTGGGAAATAAATATTCCAGAGTACACAATAATTTGGAAAGGTAATCACAATGGCAAAGGATAGCCCCTATGGCAAAGGATGATATAAGGACATTAATGAGAGAGGGTCTGGCCTCAGAAGATCATCAAGTAGAATCTGTATGAATGAAGATTAGCAATAGCACAAATCAAAAAGCAATGGTGGGAGTAATTTATAAGCGCCCTAATAGTTGGGCAGAGCTCTAAGTAAGAAATTATTGGAGTTTTTAAACAGAGGAAATGTAATAACTATGGGGCACTTTAATCATCTCATAATCTGCGACAATCAGTTTGTTGAGAGGGTCCGGCAGATGGACTTGTAGAATGTTTTTGTGAGACTGAAGCAATGGATTGTTGAGCTGAAAGAGAAAATGCTGGAAAATCTCAGCACGTCTGGCAGCATCTGTAGAGAGAAAAGACCTAACGTTTCGAGTCCAATGACTCTTTGTGAGAAGCTAACAGTCAGAGAATGTGGGGAATATTTATACTGTGGACTGAGAATGAAAGATGAGTCATAGCCACAGAAACCCAGGGAAACGGTGGGCTAATGGCAGTCCCCAGAGAGAACAAAAGATGTGAGAGGCCAAACAGCAGAGAAACTAACATCAGAGGCTAAACTGTGACAGATGGAGATGTGGGGGGAGGGGGGAGAAGGGGCAAGTAAAGGGGAGAAGGGGTAAGGAAAGGTGGATAAGATTGGGTGGGGGGGGGGGGGGGGGGCGTTTAAATATATATTAAGAAAGACCAGAAAGAAAGAAATGGTAAGAGACAGTTGAAATGAAATGGGATGAGAACAAATGGGTCTAGGTGGTGTGGAGCTAATCATCTGAAGTTGTTGAATTCGATGTTGAGACCGGAAGGCTGTAGCGTGCCTAACCGGAAGATGAGATGTTGTTCCTCAAGTTTGCGTTGAGCTTCACTGGAACATTGCAGCAGGCCAAGGACAGGCATGTGGGTATGGGAGCAAGGTCTTTTGTTAAAATGGCAAGCAACGGGAAGGTCCAGGTCCTGAATGCGCACAGACCGAAGGCCCCACCTTCCCCAGATAGTTCCCTCCATTATCCCTGATCGGCCCTACTCTCACTCTGATCATCCTCTTATTCTCACAAGTGTAGAACGCCTTGGGGTTTTCCCTAATCCTTCCCGTAGGGGCTTTTTCATGCCTCCTTCTAGCTCTCCTCAATCCATTTTTGAGTTCCTTCCTGGCTACCTTGTAACCCTCCAGAGCCGAGTCAGATCCTTGCGTCCGCAACCTTACGTAAGCTTCCTTCTTTCTCTTGACTAGAAGCTCCACTTCTCTCATCAGCTAAGGCTCCTTCACCTTACCATTCCTTCCTCGTCTCAGTGGGACAAAACTTTCCAGCACTCACAGCAAGTGTTCCTTAAAACAACCCCCACATTACTGTTGTGCATTTCCCCAAGATCAATTGTTCCCACTTTATGCTCCTCAGCTCCTGTCTAATGGCAGTATAACTTCCCCTCCCCCAATTAAATACCTTCCCATACTGCCTGTTCCTATCCCTCTCCATGACTATGATAAAGGTCAAGGAGTTGTGGTCACTGTCACTGGAATGCACTCCCGAGACATCTGACACCTGGCCTGGTTCGTTGCCGAGCTCCAAGTCCAATATGGCCTCCCCCCCCTAGTCGGCCTATCTACATATTGAGTCAGGAATCCTTCCTGTACACACCTGACAAAATCTGCTCCATCCAAAACATTTTCACTAAGGAGGTTCCAGTCAATATTAGGGAAGTTGAAGTCACCCATGACAACAACTCTGTTACTTCTGCACTTTTCAAAGATCTGCCGCCCATTCTGTTCCTCCATCTTTCTGCTGCTATTGGGGGATCAATAGAAAAGTCACAATAAAGTGACTGCTCCTTTCTTGTTTCTGACTTCCACTCATTCTGACTCAGTAGACAAACCCTCCTCAACTACCTCCTTTTCTGCAGCTGTGGTGCACTCCCTAATTAATAGTGCCACCCCCTCCTCTTTTACCTCCCTCCCTATTCTTCTCAAAACATCTAAACCCCGGAACATTTAACAACCATTCCTGCCACTGTGAAATCCATGTCTCTGTAATGGCTACAACATCGTAGTTCCATGTACTGATCCATGCTCTAAATTCATCTCCTTTATTCTTGACACTCCTTGTATTGAAACAGACACACTTTAACCCATTTCACTGAGTGCAACTTTGCCACTTTGCCCTATCAACTGACTATCCTTCCTCACAGACCTGCTGTATACCATTTCTGTCTGTTTAACAGCTACCCTATCCTCCGTTCCATAACTCTGGTTTCCATCCCCCTGCCAAACTAGTTTAAACCCTCCCGAAGTCCTCTAGCAAACCTCCCACCCAGGATATTGGTGCCCCTCCAGTTTAAGTGTAATCCGTCCTTCATGTACAGGCCCCACCTTCCCCAGAAAATATCCCAATGATCCACATATCTGAAGCCTTCCCTCCTGCACCAGCTCTGTAACCACGTGTTCAGCTGCACTCGCTCTCTGTTCCTTGTCTTACTTGCACGTGGCACCGATAGCAATCCTAAGATCACTACTCTACTTGTCCTGCTCTTTAGCTTCCAACCTAACTCCCTAAAATCACCTTTTAGATCCTTATCCCTTTTCTTAGCTATGCCGTTGGTGCCTATGTGCACTATGACTTCTGGTTGCTCACCCTACCCCTTAAGAATCCTGTAGACTCGATCCAAGACATCCCTGGCCCTGTCACCCGGGAGGCAACATACCTTCTGGGAGTCTCGTTCGCGACCACAGAATCTCCTATCCATTCCCCTAACCATTAAGTCTCCTGTCACTATTGCTTTTCTATTCTTCCCCCTTTCCTTCTGAGCCACAGAGCCAGGCTCAGTGCCAGAGACCTGACCGCTAGGGCCTTACCCGGTAGGTAATCCAACCCAACATCATCCAAAACGGTATACTTGCTTTGAAGGGGAACGACCACGAGGGATCCCTGCACTGTCTGCCCCTTCGTTTTCCTTCTCCTAACTGTAACCCAGCTACTCTTGTCCTGCACCATGGGTGTGGCTACCTCCATGTAACTCTTCTCTATCACCCCGTCTGCCTCCCGGATGATCCAAAGTTCATCCAGCTCCAGTTCCAACTCCCTAACGCGGTCTCTGAGGAGCTGGATTTGGGTGCACTTCCCGCAAGTGTAGTCAGCGGGGACACCGGTGTTATCCCTCACCACCCACATCCTACAGGAGGAGCATGCAACAGCCCGAGCCTCCATCCCCTCTGATCTTACAGAATGTACCAGCCTGTGAACCAACTGGAACTCCACCCTCCGACTTTGCTCCCAGTCAGCTGCACTCTCCGTAAACCCCCGGCTCCCTTCACGCTCTTTGAGGAAGTGTAGGAAACAAAATGTAAGGAGCACCTTGCTCCCTCCTCACCTAACTAACTCAGTCACCAAACTCTCACTAGAGCACCCAAATTCAGCACTCGGTGCAAACAAGGTCAGAATGTAAGAACTAGTATAAGTGTATAATAAGGAAACCAGTGGTGAAAGTAAATGTTGGTCCCTTAGAAACAGAGACAGGAGAAATTATCATGGGGAATAAGGAAATGGCAGAGGCATTGAACAAATATTTTGGGTTGGGTTTTTCCGCCCGCCCGTCATAAGATCACGACGGACGGGACGCGGACCATGCATAGGTCCAATGAACTCAGACGGGAATTTCCAGTCACGGGGCGGGTGGAGCCGGAGGATCCCATCCTTTGTGCCTCCCTTCACAGTACAAAACACCAGATGGTAACCTCGGGGCTTAAAAGGTAAGGGAATTAATAACAGCAAAGAGAAGGCATATTGGAGAAACCTAAGGGCCTAAAGCCCAACAAACCCACGGGACGTGATGGCCCATACCGGAGGGTTCTAAAGAGATAGTTGCAGAGATAGTGGATGTGCCGGCTATGAATTTCAAAAATTCCTTAGATTCAGGAATGGTCACATTAGATTGGAAGTTTGCAAATGTTAAACCACTTTATAAGAAATGAGGGAGAGAGAAAACTGAACTATAGGCCAGTTATCCCAACACCAGTTGTTGAGAAAATGCTGAAATCTATTCTTATGGAAAACTTAACAATGCACATAGAAAAGCATGATTTGGTTAGAACAAGCCAACTTAATTTTACTAAAGGTACACCTTTCTGACAAATTTACTTGAGCTTTTTGAGGATGTAACTCATAGGGTAAATAAAGGGCAACCACTTGGATTTCCAAAAGGCATGTGATAAGGTGTGTCACAAAAGATTAATAGGCAAGATGAGGGCTTTGGGGATCATTTATTAGCATTGACAGAGGATTGGTTAACAGATGGAAAGCTTTGAGTGCACATTAACGGGACCTTTTCAAGTTGGCAGGCAGTGAATAGTGGAGTACTGCAAGAATCAGTGCTGAGGCCTCAGCTATTTACAATCTATATTAATGACTCAGATGAAGACAGAGGGTAATGTATCAAAGCTTGCAGTTGAAACAGAGCTCGGTGGAAAGGTAAGCTGTGGGGAGGAAATATAGGGGCTGCAAAGTGATATAAATATATGAAATAAATTTGAAACAAGATGCCAGATGGAGTATAACGTAGGGAAATGTAAAGTTATTCACTTTGGTCATAAGAATAGAAAAGCAGAGTATTTTTTTAAAAGGGCTGGAACTTGTAAGTGTTGATGTTCACAGAGACTTGGGTGGGCTTGTACAATGAATTCAGAAAGTTAACATGCAGGTGCAGCAAGCAATTGGGAAGCAAATGTTGGCCTTTATTGCAAGGGAAATGAAGTGTAAGAATAAAGAAGCTTGCCACAGTTATACAGAGTTCTGGTGTGATAACATCTGGAATACTGTGTACAGTTTTTTGGTCTTAATATTTAAGAAAGGATATATTTGCACTGGAGGTGATACAGCAAAGGTTTAGTAAATTGGCTCATGGATGAGGCGGTTGTCCTACGCGGCTGATTAAATCGGGCTTGTATTGTCTGACGTCTAGAACAATGGGAAGGCGACCTCATTGAAACCTACAACGTTCTGAATCACCTTGATAGGGAGACACTGAAAAAACATTTCCGCTGATTGAATAGTCTAAAACAATGGGGCACAGTTTCAGGATATGGGGCTGATCAGTTAGGACTGGGATGAGGAGAAATTATTTCACTCAAAGGGTTGTGAATCTTTGGCATTCTGTACCCCAACGGGTTGTGCATGCTCCATCATTGAATACATAGGATAGACATATTGCCACGCAGGAAATTAAGAGATATAGGGAACGAGAGTGGGATAATGGAGTTGGAACCCAAGGTCAGCTATAATCATGTTGAATGGAAGAGCAAAGTTCATGTGCCATATGGTCTACTCCTGCTCCTATTTCTTGTGGCAGACAGGCATATGGCAGTAACACCACAATCCGATTAGCCATGATCTTATTCAATGGTGCAGCATGATCTAGGGGCTGAATAGCCTAGTCCCGCTTCTATTTCTTACGATCTTAAATTATGTTACTGGACCGGTAGTTCAAGACAGTGGTAGGGATGCAGGAGATGGGGATGATGATGGGTGAAGTGATGGCTGGTGGGCGCTGTGAAGTTTCTACACAGGAAGCACGAGAGGGAGCATTTTCTTGCATGACCTACTGAGGTTAACCATGGGATGTGTTTACTGACCCACCTCCTGAAAGCATTTTGGTTGTCATTCCCCTGATCTGCCTCCATTAAAATTAAAATAAGCAGGGTCGGGTTCCATTTTGAGACTTTTCACATTTTTACTGTATCATCATTTCAATCCCATTTGTTGTTTTATGTTGAAACTTTACCAGTATTGTAATTGCAGTGATGAAATACTCAAATAAAGCAACTAATGCATTCAATCCAGAGAAATCTGGGGAAATGCAATGTGTATCTCCTAGAAACACTTATAACCAGTCGTTTAGAAATCAAAGCTTGAGCACACGACCAGGACATGCCAAGAAATTTCCTTTCAGGAAATGGCAGGTTTTTAAAAGCTGCATTTTTTAATAGTTTACAGAGAAACACCAAATAAATTAAATGTGACTCTTAGAAACAAACGGCTTATTTTATATTTTCCGCTTCAAATTTTTTGTCCATGAATTAAAGCGAAGGAGATAATGAAGAAGATAATGAACCAGATTAAGTGTGGCGAATAATGGTAAGGCTATCATACTACAGAGAAAATTGGACAGCTATTTACAGAGTCCATCTCTGCTGGCGGGATTCTCTGTTTTGCCAGCACCCGGGGGTATCCCGACGGCGTGGGGCTGTCCCACAATGGGAAACGCCATTGACCGGCCAGCGGAACGGAGAAATCAGGGAAGAAAAGTGGCGCGGCGGGGCAGAGAATCCAGCCCCATATGTGCATTGGAAAGTGCAGGCTTACAATGTACACAAGCCAAAAGCCCAAATTGTTACACAAGGTTAAAACCTTCAGAAATCAGGAGAGTACCTAGACCATGGAGAAGGTATTGAATAAAGGAATCACAACAATTCCCCAGGAGATCCACAAGTTGCAGTCCAAGTTACCCTGCTGTTCCACAGACTGTGCTCTCACAATACCTCATCAACAGACTTGATATTGCAATATATGTAAGGGCATGAGGTAGTTATCCACTAAACACACCAGAAAATGTTCGGGCTGGTGCATTGAGGAGCAAATGTATTTTTAATGGTACAATTAGTTACTAACTGCCAAACGAGTACTTTGACCCAGAATAATTAATTTTACAAGTGTGGAGTCTCAATCCTTCAGAATTTAATAGTTAAAAGATTTAAGATACTCTTAAAAAGAATTCTCCCTGTATCACTGGATGAGACAAAGTTGTCACCCAAAAGCCTGCAAAAGGTTTGTGGGCAGCCATTCACATGATGAACAGCAAGCGGCCTTCCTTCACTGCTGACCTCAAAAAAGGTGTGACTGCAGACACGAAGAGACTTTAAAGAATTAAACCATAATTTGCAATAAATGTACACTCCTTTAATGCAGAAAAGCCCTACAGAAACAAAATGGTCCAACCTTAGCCAACAAAAGGAGTTAAAGATCAAAGGAAAGGCTTTTGATGTTACCAAAAAGATTAGTAAGCCTATGGATTGGGAGGGTTTTGGAGTTCAGCAAAGTAGGACCAAGAAATCATAGAATCATAGAATTTACAGTGCAGTAGGAGGCCATTAGGGCCATCGAGTCTGCACCTGCCCTTGGAAAGAGCACCCTAACTAAGCCCACACCTCCAACCTATTCTTGTAACCCAGTAAGCCTACCTAACCTTTTCTGGACACAAAGGGCAATTTATCATGGCCCTGGACTGTGGGAGGAAACCGGAGCACCCAGAGGAAACCCACACAAATGCAGGGAGAACATGCAGACTCTGCACAGACAGTGATCCTAGCCAGGAATCAAACCTGGGACCCTGGAGCTGTGAAGCAACTGTGCTCACCGCTGTGCTACTGTACCGCCCTTTTCAGTAAGGAAACAGTAAAATAAGTATTGTGGTAAAAGAGACATTCTGTCGTAGCTTTTCATCTTGCACTCATCAGGACAGACACAAGAATACCAAATTTCAAAGGGAGCAACAATTTGCACCGCATGAGAAACAGTTGCTGGTTGGTTGGCAAGCCGGCTCTGGTCGAGGCGTTAACCACAGAGAATGCACTAGAGAGCTATTGTCCCCCATGCTTATGTTTATTTCAAAAAAGGCACAATGCTTGGACCTGTCCTCTGCAGGCAAAAGCAACATTCATATATTGTATGATTATTCATATTATTCATACATTATATTCATACATAATATTTATGTGTATGAATAATAATAATAATCTTTATTAGTATACATAGCTTCTAGCAAGTGTAAGCGAACCACATTCTAAGCCTGACTAATAATCAGTTGGTTGTTCGTGTAATTCTTGGCACACTCAGGATTGCTCAGCAAGTGGTAAACAACAAAGTATGGAGAAAACGGAATATGAGTGTAGACTCGGAAGAAGCATAAAGCCATAAGGTATTTAAATTATTAACCTGCCTCTTGAGAGGCAATGTCCCAGACAACCCCCGCCCACAAAAAAACAGAGGAAACACTGAGGATGGCAAGGGTGCAGAATGTACCCTGGATAGGGATAGAGTGGCTCAGTAGGACCACTGCGGACTGAGCTGGCCAGATCCTAAAGGACATAACTGATTGTCTGTATCAGTGGAAGATGATAAGGGAACCAAAAAAGGGAAAAACATACCAGACCTCATCCTCACCATCTTGCCTGCTGCAGATGCATCTATCCATGACATTATCGGTAGGAGTGACCATCTTGTCAGAGTCCCATTTTCACATTGAGGATACCTTCCATCGTGTTGTGCGGCACTACCACCTTGTTAGGATAGGTTTCAATCAGATCTCACAAGACTGGGCAACCATGAGATGCTGTGGGCCATCAGCAGCAGCAGAATTCTACTCAAGTACAATTGGAACATCATGGCTCGGCATATCCTCCACTCTACCATTAGCATCAAGATTGGTGGGAGACTACAGGACTGGGAAATCTTTAGGGGGCAACAGAAAGCTACTAAAAAAGCTATAAAGAAGAGTAAGATAGAGTATGGGAGTAAACTTGCTCAGAATATAAAAACAGACAGTAAAGGTTTTTACAAATATATAAAACAAAAAAGAGTGGCTAAGGTAAATATTGGTCCTTTAGAGGATGAGAAGGGAGTTTTAATAATGGGAGATGAGGAAATGGCTGAGGAACTGAACAGGTTTTTTGGGTCGGTCTTCACAGTGGAAGACACAAATAACATGCCAGTGACTGATAGAAATGAGGCTATGACAGGTGAGGACCTTGAGAGGATTGTTATCACTAAGGAGGTAGTGATGGGCAAGCTAATGGGGCTAAAGGTAGACACGTCTCCTGGCCCTGATGGAATGCATCCCAGAGTGCTAAAAGAGATGGCTAGGGAAATTGCAGATGCACTAGTGATGATTTACCAAAATTCACTAGACTCTGGGGTGGTCCCAGTTGATTGGAAATTAGCAAACGCGACACCATTGTTTAAAAAAGGAGGTAGACAGAGAGCAGGAAATTATAGGCCAGTGAGCTTAACTTCGGTAGTAGGGAAGATGCTGGAATCTATCATCAAGGAAGAAATAGCGAGGCATTTGGATAGAAATTGTCCCATTGGGCAGACGCAGCATGGATTCATAAAGGGCAGGTCGTGCCTAACTAATTTAGTGGAATTTTTTGAGGACATTACCAGTGCAATAGATAACGGGGAGCCGATGGATGTGGTATATCTGGATTTCCAGAAAGCCTTTGACAAGGTGTCACACAAAAGGTTGCTGCATAAGATAAAGATGCATGGCATTAAGGGTAAAGTGGTAGCATGGATAGAGGATTGGTTAATTAATAGAAAGCAAAGAGTGGGGATTAATGGGTGTTTCTCTGGTTGGCAATCAGTAGCTAGTGGTGTCCCTCAGGGATCTGTGTTGGGCCCACAATTGTTCACAATTTACATAGATGATTTGGAGTTGGGGACCAAGGGCAATGTGTCCAAGTTTGCAGATGACACTAAGATGAGTGGTAAAGCAAAAAGTGCAGAGGATGTTGGAAGTCTGCAGAGGGATTTGGATAGGTTAAGTGAATGGGCTAGGGTTTGGCAGATGGAATACAATGTTGACAAATGTGAGGTTATCCATTTTGGTAGGAATAACAGCAAACGGGATTATTATTTAAACAATAAAATATTAAAGCATGCCGCTATGCAGAGAGACCTGGGTGTGCTAGTGCATGAGTATACAGGTGCAACAGGTGATGAAGAAGGCAAATGGAATTTTGCCCTTCATTGCTAGAGGGATGGAGTTTAAGACGAGGGAGGTTATGTTGCAATTGTATAAGACGTTAGTGAGGTCACACCTGGAGTATTGTGTTCACTTTTGGTCTCCTTACTTGAGAAAGAACGTACTGGCACTGGAGGGTGCGCAGAGGAGATTCACTAGGTTAATCCCAGAGCTGAAGGGGTTGGATTATGAGGAGAGGTTGAGTAGACTGGGACTGTACTCGTTGGAATTTAGAAGGATGAGGGGGGATCTTATAGAAACATTTAAAATTATGAAGGGAATAGATAGGATAGATGCGGGCAGGTTGTTTCCACTGGCGGGTGAAAGCAGAACTAGGGGGCATAGCCTCAAAATAAGGGGAAGTAGATTTAGGACTGAGTTTAGGAGAAACTTCTTCACCCAAAGGGTTGTGAATCTATGGAATTCCTTGCCCAGTGAAGCAGTTGAGGCTCCTTCATTGAATGTTTTTAAGGTAAAGATAGATAGTTTTTTGAAGAATAAAGGGATTAAGGGTTATGGTGTTCGGGCCGGAAAGTGGAGCTGAGTCCACAAAAGATCAGCCATGATCTCATTGAATAGCGGAGCAGGCTCGAGGGGCCAGATGGCCTACTCCTGCTCCTAGTTCTTATGTTCTTATGTTCTAAGTGCAGGAGGACATGCCAGGGGCAACACCAGGCATACCTAAAAATGCGGTGTGGGGGCAGCACGGTGGCGCAGTGAGTAGCACTTCAGCCTCACGGCGCCGAGGTCCCAGGTTCGGTCCCGGCTCTGGGTCACTATCTGTGTGGAGTTTGCACATTCTCCCAGTGTTTGCATGGGTTTCGCCCCCACAACCTAATGATGTGCAGGGTAGGTGGATTGGCCATGCTAAATTGCCCCTTAATTGGAAAAATGAATTGGTTTCTCTAAATTTATAATAAAAACAAAAATTAGGTGTCAACCTACTGAAGCTACAACACGGGACTACTAGCGTGTCAAACAGCATAAGCAGCAAGTAATACATGGAACTAAGCAATCCTACAACTAACGGATAAGACCTATGCTCTGCATTCCTGCCACATCCAGCGATGGTATTGGTGGACAATTAAACAACTCACTGGAAGAAGAGGCTCTTCAAATATCCCAATCCTTGATGATGGGGGGGGGGGGGGGGGGGCAGTGTGGCATTTTAAAAGAGACGCTTGCAGGCCACAAAGGTTCAAAAACAAACAATAGCTTTATTGGGACGATGTTGTCAAACAGATTGCTCATGTAGACTAACTGCATGCCTGCCCAAACTCCTGATAACATCATCATCACGTGATCGAACTCTTCAAGTGACCTTGTTAAAACTAGGAACAAACATGGATACAAAACAGCCAGCACCTCAGAACAAGGTTGTAGCATTTGCTACAATCTTCAGCCAGAAGTGCCGACTGGAGATCAATCTCTTTCTCCTCCTCCAGAGGTCCCCAGCATCACAGATGTCAGTCTTCAGCCAATTTGATTAAGTCCACGTGAAATCAAGAAATGGCTGAAGGCTCTTCGCTTAAGCAATTCCTCGGAGCCGATGATGACTTGCTTTTATAAATGAATTCTTAGGTGACTGAGGAGACCAATGTGTTACCTGCAGTATCTGTCACAGTGGGGTAGATGGTCATTGGAGGAGCAGGTAGGTCGGTGTCCAGATTACCAAGTGCTCCTTTCGCTGTCGGCGCTTGGATTCAACTTTCCTTCGGAGATGAAACACAAGGTGTTCAGCTCCTTCCTGGATGCTTTTCCTCCACATCAGGCTGTTGTGGGCCAGGGATACCCAGGTGCCAGTGGGGATGCTGCACTTTCTCAAGGAGGCTTTGAGGGTGTCCTTGAAGTGTTTTCTCTGCCTACCTCGGGCTTGCTTGCCATGTGAAAGCTCTGAGTTGAGTGCTTGTTTTGGAATTCTCATGTCAGGCATGAGGACGATGTGGGCCACCTACTGGAGCTGATCAAGTGTGGTCAAAGCTTCGATGTTGGACTTAGCACGAACACTGATGTTGGTCCGCCTATCCTCCCAATGCATTTGCAGGATCCTGGGGAGGCAACGCTGGTGGTACCTCTGCAGGGTTTTGACAGCCTGCTGTATATAGTCCACATCTCTGAGCCATATAGGATGGCGAGATATCACAACAGCTCTGTGAGTTTGGTGCTGGGTCTGAGGTCCTGGTCTTCAAACATTCTCTCATTCTCAAGTGATCGAAGGCTTCACTGGCAGATTAGATGGCGTTGAACTTCGTCGTCGATGTCTGTCCTTGTTGACAGTAGCTCCCAAGGTATGGAATGTGGTCTATACTTTGTCCAAGGCCTCATCATCGGTTTTAACAACAGGGGGCAATGCTGTGTTGGCAGAGGACCTTTGTATTTTTGATGTGTAGTGCAAGGCTCATGCTCTCGTATGCCGCGGTGAAGTTGTTGATGATGGCTTAGAGCTCGGCCTCCGAGTGTGTGCAGATGCAAGCATCGTCTGCATACTGTAGTTCAGTGACAGGTAGGGGTGACCTTGGTTCTTGCTTGCAGTTGGCAGAGGCTGAACAAATTCCTGCTTGCTTTGTAGTTTAACTCCACTCCAGCAGGGAGCTTGTTGAGGGTTAATTGGAGCATTGCAGCAAGGACAATCAAGAAGTGCATTGGCGCAATGACTCACTCCTACTTGACCTCAGTCCAAAAGTAAATTGGGTCTGTGGTGGGTACGTTGGTCAGGGCTACAGCTTGATGTCATTGTGGAGAAGGCAGAGGAGTATGGGTGACAAATCTTTGGGGTCAGCCAAAACTGATATTGAGAAATAACTGCAGGCACTGTCTGCTGCAAAGGTTATGGGCCCTGACAACGTTCTGGCAATAGAACTGAAGACATATGCTGCTGCAAAAGTTGCCGGGCCCCTAGCCAAGCGGTTTGAATGCAGCTACAACCCTGGCAACAACCCAGTAATAAGAAAATTGCCAGGTATGTCCTGTAAATAAAAAGCAGGACAAATAAAACCCAACCAGTTATTGCCCCATCGGTTTTCTCTCGGTCATCAGTAAGGTGATGGAAGGGGTCATCAATAGTGATATCAAGCATCACTTTCTCAGCAATAACCTGTTCACTGATGCTCAGCCTTGTTCCAAACATGGAAAAAAGAGCTGAACTCCAGAGGTGAAGTGAGAGTGACTGCCCTTGACATCATAAGAACTAGGAGCAGGAGTAGGCCATATGGCCCCTCAGGCCTGCTCCGCAATTCAATGAGATCATGGCTGATCTTTTGTGGACTCAGCTCCACTTTCCGGCCCGAACACCATAACCCTTAATCCCTTTATTCTTCAAAAAACTATCTATCCTTATCTTAAAAACATTTAATGAAGGAGCCTCAACTGCTTCACTGGGCAAGGAATTCCATAGATTCACAACCCTTTGGGTGAAGAAGTTCCTCCTAAACTCAGTCCTAAATCTACTTCCCCTTATTTTGAGGCTATGCCCTCTTGTTCTGCATCAAAGCAACAGTTGTTCTAGGATGGTATCAAGAAGCCCTAGCTAAACTGGAGTCAATGGGAATTGGGGGGGGGGGGGGGACAACTCTACACTGTTGGATTCATACTTGACACAAAGGACGATAGTTGTTGAAGGTCAATCATCTCAGCTCCAGGACATCACTGCAGGAGTTCCACAGGGTAGTGCTTCATCAATGACCTTCCTTTCAACATAAGGTCAAAAGTGGGGATCTTTGCTGATGATAGACCATGTTTGGCACCATTTGAGACTCCTTGGATACTGAAGCAGTCCATGTCCAAATGATGCAAAACCTGGACAATATCAAGGCTCAGGCTAACAAGTGGCAAGTAACATTCACGTCACACAAGGGCAAGGCAATGACCATTTCCTACACGAGAGGATGTAACCTTCACCCCTTGACATTCAATGACATTACCACCGCTGAATCCTCCACAATTAACATTCGGGGAGGGGTTACCATTGATCAGAAACAGAACCTGACTAGCCATATTGATTAGAAAAAGAACCTAGTAGCCAGACTCTGTCTACACCTCCCGCTGCCTTGGGAAAGTGGGCAGCATAATCAAAGACCCCTCCATTCCGGGCTATTCTCTCTTCCAACCTCTTCCATCGGGCAGAAGATACAGAAATCTATGAACATGCACGAACAGGTTAAAAAACTGCTTCTTCCCCACTGTTACCAAACTCATGAATGACCCTGTTATGGACTAAACTGAACTCTCCACGCATCTTCCGTACTGTGTAGCACTACACTCCATATGCTTCACCTGATATTTGTGTCTATCTATGTATGTACATTGTGTAATTATTGTATGTCCTATGTTTTTGATGTATGGAACGATCTGCCTGCACTCTACGCCGAACAAAACGTTTCACTGTACCTCGGTACACGCGACAATAAATTTAAATCTTTATATAAATACTGTGGCTCCAAGAGCAGGTTAGAGGCTAGGAGTCCTGTGGCAAGTAACTGACTTCCTGACTCCCCAAAGCCTGTCCACCATCTACAAGGCACAAGTCAGGAGCATGATGGAATACTTTCCCCTGACCCGAATGAGTACAGCTTCAACAAAACTTAAGAAGCTTGACACCATCTAGGACAAAGCAGCCCGTTTGATTGGAACCCCATCCATAAACATTTCCTCAATCCACCACCGACATACAGTAGCAGCCGTGTGTACTATTTACAAGATGCACTGCAGGAACTCACCGAGGCTCCATAGGCAGCACCTTCCAAACACACGAGCACAGGGCTAAATCGCTGGCTTTGAAAGCAGACCAAGACAGGCCAGCAGCACGGTTCAATTCCCGTACCAGCTTCCCCGAACAGGCGCCGGAATGTGGCGACTAGGGGCTTTTCACAGTAACTTCATTTGAAGCCTACTTGTGACAATAAGTGATTTTCTTTTCATTTCATTTCACCTAGAAGGACAGCAGATACATGGAAACACCACCACCTGCAAGTTCCCTTCCAAGTCACTCACCATACTGACTGGGAAATATATTGCCTTCATTGTCGCTGGGTCAAAAGTTTGGGACAAACGCCCGAACAGCTGTGGGTGTACCTACACCACATGGACTGCAGCAGTTCAAGAAGCAGCTCACCACCACCTTGAGGGCAATTAGCAATGGACAATAAATGCTGGCCTTGCCAGCAAAACCCACTTTGCCTGAATTAATTTTTTTAAATGTCGCCCATGCTGGATCCAACCTACCTCCACTAAATCTGGAAGTGGGCCTGCTTTAGGTAGGTTGATGTCAGGTTTCAGTGTCCTGAAATTTAACCCCCCTGTTCCCCACTTCTCTGATCCCCTCCTATCTGTTTGGGGGGGGAGGGGTGGTGCTGGAAGATTCAGATTTACAATAATTTATTCCCCAGTGGTTATTAATTTTCTGTTGACATGAATGGAATGTTGGATAAATGCCTTAAATTGCTATTGTGGCCCCTTCAATAACTTGGCGATTCCGTTGCTTTCTTTTCCTCAATCATTTATCTTAAATTATGTCTTGTTCAGTCTCTTATTGCCACTAGTCTTGTATATACCACGATTTAGATCTGAGTGATGATACATGCAATCCATTCCTGACAACAGACTATATACTTCACAACCCCTAGGGAATTGGAGTTATCTCATCTGCGACTAACTGAATTATTGTACAAATCCGATTGATCTGTGTCATTTCACCCCAATATTTAGCTGTTTGCATTAGATTAGCAACTGTAGTAATTTCACAAATGTTCACTCACGGTGCCGAAACTGAGATGGATGGATATTGTTTGGGAGGTAAGGCATTGTTTTTTTAAATGTATCTTCACAAACACACGTCTTTCCCTTTGGGGAAGTGGTGACAGGATTTCTGAGCTGATTATCATCTTGCTCTATGAATGCTTTCATGGCCAACAAGTTTTGGTGTGCACTTGAGCTTAGAGTTTCTGGTCCAGATGTAGAGACCCTATCACCGGGCCACAAGACCTCCTTCTAACAAGGTATTAAGCAAGTGCTACTAATTCAAGACCGATAGATGGAATACACAGCTGTCATGATCTAATTGAATGTCAGGACAGGCTCAGGCTCAATGGACTACTTCTGTCCTTTGTTCCTATGGGTCATTGTCTGCGCAGAGTCTGCACGTTCTCACCATTTCTGCGTGGGTTTCCTCCGGGTGCTCTGGTTTCCTCCCACAAGTTCCGAAAGACTTGCTTGTTAAGTGAGTTGGACATTGTGAATTCTTCCTGAGTGTATCCGAACAGGCGCTGGAGTGTCGTCATTGCATTGTTAATGTAAGCCTACAAGTGTGGGGCGGGTGCGGGAGACCCTTCGGGGAGTTGGAGGCATACTATAACAGATATAGTAAATATTTGAGTATCTTCCAGTCATCACTTCCAAGTGGTCGCTTGCCTGTTACTTTACACACTGACACCATGTTGTCAGTGCAATCATCTATGCAAAGCTCGCAGAATGCAAGGGGCCTGAAGCCAATGGAAAAGAACACGGGGTGGGGTCTATAATAATCTGTTAGCCCATCTTCCTCCAGCGCCGAAAGTTATAATTTGCTGTGAGAAATCATGGCACATCAGTAGGGTCCCCTATGCTGATGCAAACATTTGGACCCACTTTTCTGCTCCAGCAAAAGCTTTTGTTGTTCTTTTTTGTGTTCTCGTTCAGTCTTTATTAAATGGGGGCTTCTGATGACAAGATCCTCTCCTCCTTGTCCAACTGCCTCTACTCTTCAAACTCGGTCAAACTGGTTTGAAAATTGCATTGTTGCGAAAGGTTGGCTATTGTAGCCCTTAATGGTTGATGGCCAAACATTGATTTTCTGTTCTCAGTCATCTGTCGTCTTTGAAGCTTGCTTAAGATGAATGTTTGGCATTACAAGTGGACAGAAATTGACCCTGTGGAGAGGGCGGGCAATTGGATCTTCTGAAAGATGTCAACATTAATTAAACCCAGTGAAAGTACTCAGCGCGCATTGTGATTTCTGTGCGTGGCATGACCCAAAGCTTTATAAATTCTGAAATGTGCCATCAAGTGTTTACAGCATCACCTCCACAAAGGACCCTGTCATCTTTATGAGCCTTGACAGCAAGTTAAATGAAACGAGAAGAGGATCAGAAATGTTATCTTGAACAATGCTACTCCAAGTATTAGGAATTATGTTGCAGGCTCTTATAAATTTATTTAAAGAAAAAAAGACATGCATTTAAATAGCATTTTTCCCAATCACTGAATGTTTGAAAGTGCCTTACAGTCAATGAAGTGCAGTCACTTTTGTAATGTTGGACATGGGCAGCTAATTTCTGCACAGCGAACCCCCACAAACAGCAATTGTGATCATGAACAGATAATAGATTTTGTTCTGATGTTGATAGAGGAATAAATATTGGCCAGGACACCATGGATAACTGTCCTGATTTTCTTCAAACAATAGTGCTACAAGATATTTTATATCCACCTACACGGGTAAATAGGGCCTCAGTTTAACATTTCAATTCAAAGTCAGCACCTGCGACAGTGCAGCAGACATTCAGTACTCTGTCAGCCTTGATTTGTGTGCTCCGCCCCTGGACTGGGGCTTGGACCTGGAACCTTGTGATACAAAGGGGCAGCAGGGTAGCATGGTGGTTAGCATAAATGCTTCACAGCTCCAGGGTCCCAGGTTCGATTCCCGGTTGGGTCACTGTCTGTGCGGAGTCTGCACGTCCTCCCCCTGTGTGCGTGGGTTTCCTCCGGGTGCTCCGGTTTCCTCCCAAGTCCAAAGATGTGCGGGTTAGGTGGATTGGCCATGCTAAATTGCCCGTAGTGTCCTAATAAAGTAAGGTTAAGGGGGGGGTTGTTGGGTTACGGGTATAGGGTGGATACGTGGGTTTGAGTAGGGCGATCATGGCTCGGCACAACATTGAGGGCCGAAGGGCCTGTTCTGTGCTGTACTGTTCTATGTTCTAAAGGTGGCACAGTGGTTAGCACTGCTGCCTCACAGCACCAGGGACCCAGACTCGATTCCGACCTTGGGTGACCGTGTGGAGTTTGCACGTTCTCCCCGTGTCTGCGTGGGTTTTCTCCGGGTGCTCTGGGGTTTCCTCCCACAGTCCAAAGATGTGCACGTTAGGTGGATCGGCCATGCTAATTTGCCCCACAATGTCCAAAGATGTGAAGGTTAGGTGGATTGGCCACGATCAATGCGTGGGGTTAGGCTGGGGAAGTGGGACTTGGTAGAGTGCGCTTCTGGAGGGTTGTGCAGACTCGATGGGCCAAATTTTTTGAGGAGGTGACAAAGGTGATTTTTTGTTTAAGGATAATATTTTATTGAAGCATTTGTAATTTTCACAGTTTAACACATTAACATCCCTTAAACAACCGCGCGGGCCGACACGTAAAACAAAACCTGCAGAACAACACTCCCTACTCCACCTGCTCTATTCCCTAGTGGCCCGTAAACTGTATTCTCTGTCCCATTGTAACATTGCCATGCCTCCTGTTTTCCTCCCCCACTTCCCCCCACCCCCTTTTCCTTCCCCCGCCTTACAGCTGATGTTCAATTTTCCTTGAAGTAGTCTATGAACGGCTGCCATCTCAGGGCGAACTCTTGAATTGATCCTCTCAAAGGGAATTTAATTTTCTCCAGACTGAGAAACCCTGCCATATCAATGACCCACACTCCTGACTTTGGGGGCTCCAAGTCCCTCCATCCCAGCAAAATCCATCTCCAGGCCACCAGGAAGGAGAAGGCCAGAACATCGGCCTCCCTTCCCCCCCTCTTGGCCCCGGATCCTCTGATACCCCAAAGAACAAAAGAACAAGGAAAAGTACAGCACAGGAACAGGCCCCTCGGCCCTCCAAGCCTGTGCCGACCATGCTGCCCATAAAATCTTCTACACTTCCTGGGTCCGTATCCCTCTATTCCCATCCTATTCATGTATTTGTCAAGATGCCCCTTAAATGTCACTATCGCCCCTGCATCCACCACCTCCTCCGGTAACGAGTTCCAGGCACCCACTACCCTCTGTGTAAAAGAACTTGCCTTGTTAATCTCCTCTATACCTTGCTCCTTGCATCTTAAACCTATGCTCCCTAGTAATTGACCCCTCTACTCTGGGAAAAAGCCTCTTACTATCCACTCTGTCTATGCCCCTCATAATTTTCTATCAGTCGCCCCTCAACCTCCGTCGTTCTCGTGAGAACAAACCGAGTTGTTTCAACCGCTCCTCATAGCTAATGCCCACCATACCAGGCAACATCCTGGTAAATCTCTTCTGCACCCTCTCTAAATCCTCCACATCCTTCTGGTAGTGTGAAGAGCAGAATTGAACACTACACTCCAAGTGTGGCCTAGCTAAGGTTCTATACGGCTGCAACATGACTTGCCAATTCTTATACTCAATGCCCCGGCCAATGAAGGCAAGCATGCCGTATGCCTTCTTGACTACCTTCTCCACTTGTGTTGCCCCTTTCAGTCACCTGTGGACCTGTACACCTAGATCTCTCTGACTTTAAATACTCTTGAGGGTTCTACCATTCACTGTATATTCCCTACCTTTATGAGACCTTCCAAAATGCATTACCTCACATTTGTCCGGATTAAGCTCCATCTGCCATCTCTCTGCCCAAGTCTCCTAACGATCTAAATCCTGCTGTATCCTCTGATAGTCCTCATCGCTATCCGCAATTCCACCAACCTTTGTGTCGTCCGCAAACTTACCAATCAGACCAGTTACATTTTCCTCCAAATCATTTATATATACTATGAACAGCAAAGGTCCCAGCACTGATCCCTGCGGAACACCACTAGTCACAGCCCTCCAATTAGAAAAGCACCCTTCCATTGCTACTCTCTGCCTTCTATGACCTAGCCAGTTCTGTATCCATCTTGCCAGCTCACCTCTGATCCTGTGTGACTTCACCTTTTGTACCAGTCTACCATGAGGGACCTTGTCAAAAGCCTTACTGAAGTCCATTCTGGGGTAGATCCCATCAGGCCCTGGGGACTTATCCACCCAAATATTGCCAATTCTGGACTCTGAGTTACCCTTCCTCCCAGGACTTCTGACCTAACGTCCGCAAATCCCTGCCAGAATCCCCTCAATTTCAGACATGCCCAAAACATATGTGCATGGTTTGCCGGGCTACCCCCACACCGCCCAAATCTGTCCTTCACCCTGTCAAAGAACCTGCTCATCTGGGCTGCCGTCATGTGGGCCCTGTTGACCACCTTGAACTGGATCAAGTAAGTCTGGCACACGACGAGGATTCCCACAGCTCGAATTCTATCTCCTCACCCAGCTCCTCTTCCCACTTCCTCTTCACCTCCCTGATAGGAGCCCCTTACCACTCCATCAGCTCTTTGTATATCTCCGAGACCCTCCCCTCTCCAACCTCTGTTTTTGACATCACCTTATCTTGTAACCCCCTCAGGGGGAGGCGAGGGAAGCCAGGAACCTGCCTCCGGACAAAATCCCTTACCTGGAGGTACCAAAACCTGATCCCACCCGGCAACTCAAACTCCTCCTCCAATGCCTCCAAGGTAAGGAAATCCTCCTGATGAATAGGTCCCCAAATCTCTCAATCCCTGCCCGCCACCATCCCTTATAGCCCCGATCCAGCTCCCCCGGGGAAAACCGGTGATTGTTACAAATCACTGACCACAATGACGCCCCTTCCAATCTCATGTGTTGCTTCCATTGCTCCCCCACCCTAAGGGCTGCAACCACCACAGGGCTTGCAGAGTACTGAGCCGGCGAGAATGGCAGAGGCACCGTCAGCAAGGCCTCCAATCCCGTCCCCTTACAGCTTCCACTCGCTCCCACGTCGCCCCCCCCCCCCCCCCCCCCCCACCTACTTCCTGACCATCGATACATTGGCCGCCCAGTAATAGTTAATAAAGCTCAGGAGAGCCAAGCCCCCCTCTCCGTAACCCCGTTCCAGGAGTGCCTTCTTTACTCTCAGAGTTTTACACACACACACAAAACCCGATATCGCCGTGTTCATTTTCCTGAAAAAAGCCTTATAAAAATCGGAAGACATTGAAAAAAGAGCAGTCTCGGAAGGACCGTCATCTTCACCGCCTGGACCCTCCCCATTAGCGTCAGCAGGAGCATGTCCCATCTGTGAAAATCCCTTTTCATTTGATCCACCACTTTTCCCAGATTTAACTTATGAAGCCCAATCCTCAGCCATTTGAATCTGCAGATATCTAAAACTCCTCTCAACCACTCTGAACGGCGACTCCCTCAGTCTCCTTTCCTGCCCCCTGTTACCTTCTTTACTTTGGGGTGAACCACAAGCTGTTTCTTATATCGACCAAATGACCACACAACCAATATGTTAGCTCAAAAACAGTTTATTAATAACACAAGACTTGTACCTCTCTGCAGTAACACACGTGGCTGCTTACTAAACTACACCTAACGACTAAGGTGACCTTTACTTAACTTCGAGTGAATGGCACTGTGTGAGATAAGGTCTTTAACCGGGTCCACGTGGTCAGTTTAGAAGTGGTTGGGTTCGTCTCAGCAGGGCTCGTCCTTCAGGAATGGCCGCTGGTCCTTGAACTTGGTTATTCTGCTGCACTTGGCCGCACACAGGCTGGTCCCAAAAGAGATCGATCTCTCATGCGCAGGGCTTTTTGTCCTTCACCTCTTGCGTGCCCTTTTGGGCAGTCCTTACTCCAGGTCCAATGGATCAATAGGGTTTTCAATCACCCGCATCGATCTCAGCCAATTAGCGGGCGGATACTTCGATAGCTGGGCCTAGCTATCATTGTGCCAGGCACGTAGGCCTTTCCAAATAAGGGGGGGTGGTGCCAGTTAGTCTGCTACTGTTGTAACTCCTTGATTCAAACTCTATTGTCCTGGGGGAAATGTTAGACTCTTAATGGATACAAGTTTCAGCCAAGTCTGGTTTGTTGCGCAACACACAGAGGCTATGTGTACCTGTCTGTGTCCCAAATTGACCACAATTCCAATGGACCTTTGCAGGTGGCCATTTTACATGGCTACACCCCGTGCCTGGATCACGAACATCTCGCTCTTTCCCATATTTAACTTGTAGCCTGAAAATCGGCTAAATTTTCCCAGTGTTTCCATGATTTCGGCCACCCCCCCCACCACCGGGTCTGTGACATAGAGCAACAAATCATCCGCATATAGAGAGACTCTGTGCTCCCCCCTCCCCCGGCCAGACTTTGGAGATCTAAGGGCCATTGCTAAGGGCTCTATGGCCAGGGCAAACAGTAATGGGGAGAGCGGACATCCCTGTCTTGTCCCCCTGCAGAGACTAAAATACTCAGACCGGACTCGGTTGGGTCTCACATTTGTCACCAGAGCCTGATATAACAGTCGGACCCAATCCATAAATCCCTGTCCGAACCCAAACCTGCCTAAAATGTCCTGTAGGTATTTCCATTCCACCTGGTCGAAAACCTCCACTCCGCATCCATGGCTATTACCACCTCAACCTCGCGTCCGTCCGCTGGCATCATTATGACATTAAGAAGCCGTCTAATATTGGACAGCAGGTGCCTGCCCTTCACAAATCTCGTCTGAACCTCACCTACTACCTCCGGGATGGAATCCTCTATCCGAGTGGCCAAGATCTTTGCCAGCAATTTAGCATCAACGTTCAGCAGGGAAATTGGCTTGTACGATCCACAGTTCTCCGGGTCCTTATCTCGCTTCAGGATGAGAGAAATTGATACCTGTGATAGTGTTGGGCAGAGTACTCACAGCTCCCGAGACTCATTAAAAGCCTTAACCAGGAACGACCCCAGTAACCCAGAAAACTTTTTATAAAATTCCACTGGGAATCCATCAGGTCCTGGGGCCTTACCCGATTGCCTCGCCCCCCCAACCCATCTATCACCTCCCCGAGCCCAAATTGGCCCCCCAGGTCTTCCACCAGCTCCTCATCTACCTTGGAGAACTCCAGCCTCTCTAGGAATTGATTCATACCCTCTTCCCCGGCTGAGGGTTCCAACTCACATAGCCAACTATAAAATTCACAGACCACGTCATTAACCGCCACCGGGTCTATCACTGTCTTCCTCCTCATATCCTTTATTTTCCCTATTTCTCTTGCTGCCTCCTGTTTACTCAGCTGATCTGCCATCATCCTGCTAGCTTTCTCCCTATATTGATATATTGCCCCTTTTGCCCTTCTCAGCTGTCCCTCTGCCTTACCTGTGGAAAGGAGCCCAAATTCCATTTGGAGTCTCAGAAGCTCCCTCAGGAGCTCCTCATTCGGAGACTCCGCATACCTCCTGTCCAGCTGTAAGATTTCTGCTACCAATCTGTCCAGCTCTGCCCGTTCAGTTTTCTCCCGATGGGCTTGAATCGAAATAAATTCCCCTCTGATAACTGCCTTTGATGCCTCCCAAACCACTCCCGCATGGTCCCTACCGTATCCCGTACCAGCCTCCCCGAACAGGCTCCGGAATGTGGCGGCTTTTCACAGTAACTTCATTGAAGCCTACTTGTGACAATAAGCGATTTTCATTTCATTTCATGTACCCCCCGAATGGCCTCCCTCACCCGCTCACAGATCTCATTGTTCGCTAACAGCCCTGCATCTAATCTCCACTGTGGTCGCTGGGACTTTCCTGTGCTTACCCACAGGTCTATCCAATGTGGCCCATGGTCTGACACCACAATTGCTGAGTACTTCGTGTCCTCCACCCCCGCCAACAGTGTTTTATCCAGTACAAAGAAATCTATCCTGGAGTATGCCTTGTGCACATGGGAGTATGATGAATATTCCTTGCTCCTTGCCCACCCAAATCGCCACGGATCCACCCCTCCCATGTGCTCCATGAACCCCGCAATTCCTTCGCCATTGCTGATACTTTCCCTGACCTAGAACTCGACCTGTCCAGTCTCAGATCCAGGACCGTGTTGAAGTCTCCCTCCCTAACTAGCCAGTGCTAGTCCAGTCAGGGATCTTTCCCAACACATAGAACATAGAACATAGAACAGTACAGCACAGAACAGGCCCTTCGGCCCTCGATGTTGTGCCGACCAATGATCACCCTACTTAAACCCACGTAACCCGTATACCCGTAACCCAACAATCCCCCCATGAACCTTACACTACGGGCAATTTAGCATGGCCAATCCACCTAACCCTCCACACCACCTTCCTAACAAATACGACATCATCCCAGTTTGGGGCGTATGTATTTACCAGCACTACTGCCATTCCCTCCAGCTTCCCACTGACCATAATAAATCTACCCCCCAGGTCTGCCTCTATCCTCCTCACCTCAAATGCCACCCTTTTGTTAATCAGGATAGCCACCCCCCTTGTTTTAAATTCCAGTCCCGAATGAAACACCTGTCTGACCCATACCTTACATAGAACGATAGAGCGCAGTACAGGCCCTTCGGCCCTCGATGTTGCACCGACATGGAAAAAACTAAAGGCCATCTAACCTACACTATGCCCTTATCATCCATATGCTTATCCAATAAACTTTTAAATGCCCTCAATGTTGGCGAGTTCACTACTGTTGCAGGTAGGGCATTCCACGGCCTCACCACTCTTTGCGTAAAAAACCCACTTCTGACCTCTGTCCTATATCTATTACCCCTCAATTTAAGGCTATGTCCCCTCGTGCTAGCTACCTCCATCCGCAAACCTTCTTCAATCTGAATTGGTCACCCAGCTTCAAGTGTGTCTCCTGTAACATGGCCACATCCGGTTTTAACAGTCTCCTGTGTGCGAACATACAGGCCCTTTTGACCAGCCCATTCGGTCCACGTAACCAATCTGGTCGGGGGGGGGCCTCTTGCCCCCATCCCCTGTCGATCAGCCATGACCTTTCCTCGGCCAGTCCTTAGCCCATGCCCCGCACCTCCCTTGGTCTGCCGCTCGGCAACTTCCGCCCTCTGCTCTCCATCTCCAATCCCCCGAAAGTCCCTTACTCGTCAGCAATCCCCTCCCCTGACTCCATCTCTCCTCAGCTCTCCCCTGACTTTGCTCCCATTAACTAGCTATCCAGCAAACCTAGCAGCTCTAGCCCCTTCGGCGCCTATCATTATACCACCTGCCTGATTGATAGAGTAAATGGACAGGCACTCTTTCCCAGGATGGAGGGGGTCAGTCACCAGGGGCAGGTTTTTTACACAGAGGGTGGTGAGTGCCTGGAACACGTTGCCAGGGGAGGTTGTGGAAGCAGATACATTAACATCGTTCAAAAGGCATCTCGACAAATACATGGATAGGATGGGTATAGAGGGATATGGCATGAGGAAGTGCTGAGGGTTTTGGCCAAGGGTGGTATCATGACCGGTACAGGCTTGAAGGGACGAAGGGCTTGTTCCTGTGCTGTATTATTCTTTGTTCTTTGAATGGCCTGATTCTGCACTGTAGGAATTCTATGATTCCATAAAAGGTGAGCGTTCTACCTGCAGAGCCATGAATGCCACAATATTAGTGTGTCACAGATCGATTAATTGGAGATGGAAGTTGGGGTGTGATAACCTAAAATGGGGAAGTGGATTGAAGTGGATTTTACTATAGACTGTACAGCATGAGAAGCACAAGAAGTCTGGGTGTTTCATATTAATTTTATCTGTGTATAATGTATTACAGAATGACAGGATGGTTACAACCCTGAAGGAGACTGTGCAGCCTGTCGTATCTGCACTGGCTGTCCAATGGAACTATTTACCTAATGCAACGCCTCAGCCTTTTTCCCACAGCCCTGCACATCCTTTCCTTTCAAATAATAATCCAATCCGTCTTAAATGCTACAATTGAACCTGCCTCCATTACATTCTCAGGCAGTGCAATGCATTCCCAACCACTTGTTATGTGAAGATGTTTTCCCTCGTATATCTTTTGCTTCAATTGCCAATCACCTTAAATTTGTATCCTCTTGTTCATGATCCTTTCACCATTGGGAACAGTTTGTCCGAACTATTCTGTCCAGACCCTTCTCTTCATGGAAAACAGGCCCAACCTCGACAAATAAAACAGGAGATACTGGAAAAACAGTGTTAACGTTTCGAGTCCATAAGACCGCTTCTGAGTTGAAGAGAGGTAGAAATGTGATGGGTTTTAATCTGTTGGAGAGGGGTGGAGCAGTGGAACAAAATAGAATTTCATAGAATTTACAGTGCAAAAGGAGGCCATTCAGCCCATTGCGTTTGCACCGGACCTTGGAATGAGCACCCCACCCAAGCCCCAGGCCTCCATCCCATTCCCTTTATCCCCAACCTAAACTTTTTGGACACTAAGAGCAATTTAGAATGGCCAATACACTTAACTTGCACATCTTTGGACTGTGGGTGGAAATCGGAGCACCCGGAGGAAACCGACGCACACACGGGGAGAACGTGCAGACTCCACACAGACAGTGACCCAAGCCGGGAATCGAAGCTGGGACCCTACAGATGTGAAGCAACTGTGCTAACCACTATGCTACCGTGCTGCCCTGAAGGTCAGGGACAGGCGGAAGCTCAGAATATTTGACAAAGATATCATGGACACAAGATGAAGGGAGTGGTAATGGTGGTATTAAAGACTAAGGCAGGTGTTAATAGTGGCATAAAGGTCAGACAGCACAACAAGGGTCAGTACTCTCTGAAAACAAAATGTTGGAACAAGTTACAGACTGGCCCTTTGTGGGGAGGGTGGTTGGGGAAAAAGATTTCGAAATTCAGGATAGAGTTCATGGTCTGAAATTGCTGAACTCAACAAGTCCAGAAAGAAGGTTGTAAAATGTCTAACCAGAAGATGAGGTGCTGTTCCTCCAGTTTGCGTTGGGCTTCGCTGGAACATTGCAACAGGCCAAGGACAGACATGAGAGCAAGATGGGGAAATTGAGATGGCAAGCGACAAAAAAGTTTAGAGTCATGTTTGTGGGCTGAATAAAGGTGTTCCGGAATGCGGTCACCCAGTCTGTGTTTTGTCTCCCCATTGTAGAGGAGACTAAATTGAACTAAGTACAAGTAAATGGAAGCTTCACCCGGAAGGAGTGTTTTGGGCCTTTGCTGGTGAGGAGGAGGAATGGAAAGGGGTGAATGTTACACCTCTTGTGATTGTGTGGGAAGGTGTCGTGGGAAGCGGATGAGGTGTTGATGGTGATAGAGAAGTGGACCAGGAAACCTCAGATGGAATAGTCCCTATGGAATGGTGACAGGGGAGGTAAGGGGAAAATGTGATTGGTGGTGGTATCACACTGAAGGTGGTGGAAATGGCGGAGGATGATCCTTTTGAATACAGTTTCTGAGGAGCTGTGGGAACCGGTGGGCTTGTTATGAATATTGGTGTCAGTCTCTCACCAGAAATGGCGACAGAAAAGTCGAGGAAGTGAAGAGAAGTGTCAGAGATGGACGATGTGAAGGGGAGGGAGGTGTGGAAATTGGAAGCAGACGAGAGCATGAAATGGCACTGATACAGTTATCTGTGTCCCAGAAAAAGAGTTGCGGGAGGGGGACCGGGGGGATCGGAAAAAGAAGTGTTCCACATACCCCACAAAGACGGGAGAGGAAGGAATTTCAGAGCTTGCGGCCTACACAACTGAAGGTACTGCCACCAATGGTGAAGCAATTATAATTGGGAATGCACAAAGTTCAAAATTGATGATATCAATTGATGATTGATATCATGGAGGGGTGTGTGGCTGGACGCAGTGACTAAATGTCTACTGTACTTCATTAGTTTTAAATGGCTTTGGAACATTCTGATGTCCATGATAGGTACTATATAAATGCAAGTCCTCCTTTCTTTAACTACTCAAATATTGGGACAGACAGATTCATTTTTGAATGGGCTACCTGGAAATTTTTAAGACGCAAGGTGGATACCAAGAGGTAGATATTAAGTTGGGGGTGGGACAGAAGTAGTTGGATTGCTTTGAGATTGGGAAACTCAGAAGAATGGGTTCCCCTCCGGTCATGCAGAACTTAAGAATTGGTTACCTGGTTGGTATTTGTTGTCTCGACTTGCCAGTAGCAGCCAGCTGGATTGAGAGGCTGACTGGCTGTCAAGGAAGGTAGATCAAGGAAGGTGGGGTTATGGGGATAGGGTGGAGGCGTGGGCTTGAGTAGGCTGCTCTTTCCAAGGGCCGGTGCAGACTCGATGGGCTGAATGGCCTCCTTTGCACTGTAAATTCTATGATCATCAGAACCATTCTGCAGTCGTGTGGCGGGGGTGGGGGGCAGTTGTACAGAGGTGGAGTTGAAGGGTTACAGAGTGAGGGAGGGAAAGAGATCAGAGATTGTGGGAGTATCCAGTGAGCTGGGTTGGGGAGGGTGGTGTGGGGAGATGGGATGCCTCGTGAGGGGAATCAGAAGGGTCCATGAGGGAAGATCAGGAAGGTCTGGGCAAGGGGATGGGAGGGTCAGTGGGCTGTCCACTCATGAGGCGTGGGAGTGGTGGTGCTGGTGGGAATGTTAAAGCAAGTAAAGTCTAACCAGCAGGTAAATGTAAAGTAACTTGCTTCCTTGTCCAACAGTCCTCGCAGCTCCTTAGTAACTGTATTTCCCAAGGAAAATTCAGCTGACCGGGACTAAATTTTAAATGGTGGTTAAATATGATCCTCGTTACAAGATTGGAATTGCCAAACCCTCTCCTGGGAGCAGACTGTTTGCCTGCACTCATCCCACATCCATTAAAACCTGATCTGGATATGTTGGGATCGAGAATCAGATTTTTAACACTTCAGTGTGGCACCTGACTCAAATCGGGCCATTCTTGGGATTTTAAATCCCCCCCATTCCCCCTAGCCCCATACAGTCCACTGTTCAAGAAGAAAATGCAAGTTGCTTCAGTGTCGCGTAATATGGAGGCATCTAGTGTTGAGGCCATTTAAATTCTTTGCAAATTTTCTCCAATAACCAAGAAAATATCACCCGTGATCTACTTTTACATTGCCCTCTGGCAATAGAAAGTAATTCCCTGCATTCCATTTTGTGTAATTTGTATATTTAAACCTTTTAATCGTTATGCTTTATCTTCCATTTCCCAAAGCCAGATCAAAAGAAATAAAAAAAAACGAGACAACAATGAAACCGAAATATTTCGCACCGGAGAATAATCAAAACAATTTTTGAAGGAAACTGAGGGCATTTAAGAGCATTTCAAACTAAACATTCTAAAAAGATTTGTCGGTGTCATTATCTATGTTATTAGCTGAGTCCCTGATGCGTTATCCCTGTGGAATAAATTTGGGTTGTCTTGCCAAAAGCAGCTGAAGCCATTCTGTGGCTGTGATGCTGCTCGTTGGTATGTAAAGCACATGAAATATTCCCTGTGCCAGTAGGAAAGTTATGAAATTTGTCACACAGACTTACACTATGTTCAAACCACCTGCTGATTACCACCTACTGCCCTCTCTCAGCTGATGAATCAGTGCTTCTCCTGTTGTGTTTTGCACTGAGTAAGATTAGTACATGCTCAATTGCAGGCAGCCATTGTTGAACGAACTTGCACTTCCCCAAACTGAGAGGCAGCAGAGAGGGCAATATAACAAAATGCTCAGATCTTGTAATACACTCTGCTCCCTTTTGAACACCACCTGGGAAAAGCAGTGAGGAAAACAGGGGCACAGAGTTTTCACTGGATGAGGGAACTTTAATGTTCATCACCAAGATGATGATGATGACAGGGCTGGTTAAGCACAGTGGGCTAAACAGCTGTCTTGTAATGCGGAACAAGGCACAGCGCAGGTTCAATTCCCATACCGGCCTCCCCGAACAGGCACCGGAATGTGGCGACAAGGGGCTTTTCACAGTAACTTCATTGAACCCTCCTTGTGACAAAAAGTGATTATTATTATAAGAGTACCACCACAACTGACTGAGCTGGCTGACTCCTGAAGGATATTTCTGAGACACTGCGCCTACAGCAGGGGAACCAACATAACGGACAACCTATTTGCCGTCCTCCTCATCAATCCGCTTGTTGCAGATACTTTTGCTTTGTTGTTGAGTTGATCCTATAGTTGGTGTGCAGATCATTTAGAAACAAAGGATTCTCATTAAGCCTCTTGTAGATGAATAGCCAGGAGATTGGTTCCCAAGTGGAAATGGAAGCTGGAAAAAGTACAGTACTTTGCCTGCATTACAAGACTTTCAGCTATGAGAGGTTCACCTGTTTCAGATGTTTCGCTGCTGGATTTGCTTTGTTCAGGGTATTTTAAACTGCAGTTTCTGAAAGTTAGTTTCAGTCACATGACTGCACATTGACTTTTGAATATCAGATCAGTAGTTTAAAGATTTAATGGCCGGGATTCTCCAATCCCACGGCCAAGTTCGGACGCCGGCGTGAAAAATGGCGCCAACCACTCCGGCGTCAACGGCCCCCGATAATCAGGAATGCTCCCCTTCCTAGGGGGCTAGGTCGGCGCCAGAGTGGTCCCCGCAGCTCCAGCCGGCGTGGAACAGCCGGCGCGAGTTGACGCATGTACGCAATGGCTGCTGTGATTCTGCGCATATGCGTTGGTTCCCATCTCCGCGCTGGCCCCTGGGCAATATGGTGGAGCCCTACAGGAACCCGGCGTGGAGGAACAAAGGTCCCCACGGAACCAGCCCGCCCAACGATCGATAGGCCCCGATCACAGGCCAGACCACCATGGAGGCCCCCACTCCCGGGATCGGATTCCCCCCCCCCTTCCAGGATGGCCCCTGCAGGTACACCTTCCAGGCCCCACCATGTGGGGCCTGAGTAACCCATGCCGGCGGGCACTCGGCCTGTCGAGACCTGGAGAATCACCGGGGTGGGGGAGGGGGCACATTCAACAGCCCCTGACTGGCGTGGCGGTGATCCCACAGGGCGATGAAGTACGCTTATTCAGATCCATGTTTAATTAAATATTAGCCACAGTCATTAGCATATTAGCATCAAATAATGTCCTTAGTTTAAATTTCCCCAACCCCATGTTAAGCTTCAATCACCTTAATGGGTTTTATGGCCACTTTCACAAATATGGTCCTCTGGTCTATAATATCTAATATCCTCATGCTTGCATTGAGCATGGCACCAGTGTGCTAAATGGGATAGTTTCAGATCAGATCGAGCAGCTTAAAACTCGGTATGGCTGTGAGCCATCAGGACAGTGGAATTGTATTCAATCAAAATTGGTAACCTCACTCTAGCATTGCCAATAAGTCTGGGGACCAATCCTGATCAGTCAGCAATGCAGAAGAGAAGCAAAAATGAGGTAGCAACCAGGTGAAACTGGAACCCATGATTACATGCATGCTAAACAGCAGGAGCAACATGTGATAGAGCTAAGCAATTCCATGATGACTGGATCAGGTCTAAGCTCTGCAGTTCTGCCACACCTGGTCCTAAATTGTGATAGACAATTAAATGATGAATGGAAGGAGGAGGCTCCAAGAACAAATCCATCCTCAATGATGGTGAAAATTCATGGCTGAAACATTTGCAGCCACCTTGATTCATCTCAGCCTCCCCCTGAGGACCTCAGAATCCCAAATGCCAATATCCAGATACGCTGATTCACTCCACATGATATCAAGTAATGGCTGAACAGTAAAGGCTCTGGGCCATGTCTATATCCTGTCTGCGGTGCTGAAGACTAGTGATCCTGAACCAGCCGCACCTCCAGCCAAGCTGCTCAGTACAGCTCCCGCACTGGCATCTACCCAACAAAGTAGAAAATAGCTCAGGTATGTCCTGCCCACAAAAAGCGGGTCAAATCCAATCTGGCCAATTACACTCAATTCCTCATTAATGTAATGGAAGATGTCATTGACAGTGCCTCAAGTGGCACTTCTACAACAATAGCCTGCTCACAGATTCTCAACTTGGATTCCACAAGAATCATTTGGCTCCAGACCTAATTTACAGCCTTGGTCTAATCATTTACAAAAGAAATAAGGGCGAGGCGAGAGTGATCTCTGGCACAAGGAAAGATACTTGTGGTCATTGTAGGGGTAATGTACAGTATGGATAGGGGGTTGGGTAATAGACAGGAAGTAAAGAATAGGGATATGTGGGGCATTTTCAAGTCGGCAGGTTGTGATAGTAAAGTGTCTCAAAGACCAGTGCTGGGGCTGCAACTGTAATTTACATATTAATGAATCAGACAAAGAGACAGAGAGTAATGTATCTAAGGTTGCTGACGATCAAAAACTAGACGGGAATCCAAGCTGTGAAGAGGATACAAAGGGTTGAAAAGAATTTTGGACAGATTAAGTGAGGGGCAACAACGTGGAAGATTGACAGTAAAGTGGGGAGATTATTTACTTTGATTGTAAGAATAGAAAATCAGAATATTTTTGAAAGGTGTAAAACTTGCAAGTGTTGACGTGTAGAGAGACTTGGGTATACTTGTACAAGGAGCACAAAAGGTTCACTTGTAGGTACAGCAAGCAATTTGAAAGCAAATGGCTAAATTGACCTTTACGGCAAAGGGATTAGATTACAAGAATGAAGAAGTCATGCTACAATTATACATGGATTTGGTGAGACCATACCTGAAACACTCTGTAGTTTTTTTTCTCCATTTTTAAGGAAGGGTATACTAGCATTGGAGGCAGCACAGCAAAGGATCACCAGATTGGCCCCTGACAAGAGAGGGTTGTTCTATTATGAGAGGTTATGTAAATTCGGTCTTTATTTTCTGGCGTACGCCAGCATCATTCAAGCCGTATGATCCCAAAGTGTCTCAATACTTAATTCCTCCCCTCCAAGAGTTGGTTCTCTGGGCCTTGACAGGGTAGAAACTGAGAATCTAGAATACCAGGGGCACCATCTGCATTCTCAGGATAAAGGGCCGGTCATTTACCACTGAGAGGAGGAGAAATTTCTTCAGTCAAAAGGTTGTGAACCTTTACAATTCTCTACCTAAAAGGTGTGGATTCTCCATCATTTAATATATTTGAGGCTGGGATAGATACTTGTTTTGGCCTTTCAGCGAATTCGAGATTTGGGAAATGGATATGAAAGTCGAGTTGAAGCCAATGACATAGGAGCAGTAGGCCACTCAGCCCATCGAGTCTGTTCTTTCATTCAGTATAATCATTGTTGATCATCCACTTTGATGTCTTTTTCTTACACTGTGCCCATTTCATTTTTCATTTCATTTCATTGGCATTTAGAAATCTTGTTAATCTCTACTTTTAAAATACTCAATAACTGCCTCTGGGGCAGAGAACTCCAAAGATTCACAACCCTCTGAGGAAAATACATTCCCCTCACCTCGGTCCTCTGTGGTTTCCCCCTTATTTTGAAATTGTGTCCCCTGGTTCTAGATTCCCCAACCAAGGGAAACATCATACCTACACCTACCCTGATTTTCCCTTTAAATATTTTGTACGTTTCAATGAGCTCACCTCTCGTTCTTCGAAACTCTAGAGAATACAGACCCAGTTTCCCCAATCTTTCTTTATAGGACAGCCTTGACATCCCCGGAACAAATCTGGCGACATTCATTGCACCCCCTCATCATGGGCAGCACGGTAGCATTGTGGATAGCACAATCGCTTCACAGCTCCAGGGTCCCAGGTTCGATTCCGGCTTGGGTCACTGTCTGTGCGGAGTCTGCACATCCTCCCCGTGTGTGCGTGGGTTTCCTCCGGGTGCTCCGGTTTCCTCCCACAGTCCAAAGATAGATAGATAGAACAGGTACAGCACAGAACAGGCCCTTCGGCCCTCAATGTTGTGCCGAGCAATGATCACCCTACTCAAACCCACGTATCCACCCTATACCCGTAACCCAACAACTCCCCCCTTAACCTTATTTTTAGGACACTACGGGCAATTTAGCATGGCCAATCCACCTAACCCGCACATCTTTGGACTGTGGGAGGAAACCGGAGCACCCGGAGGAAACCCACGCGCACACGGGGAGGACGTGCAGACTCCGCACAGACAGTGACCCAAGCCGGAATCGAACCTGGGACCCTGGAGCTGTGAAGCGATTGTGCTATCCACAATGCTACCGTGCTGCCCATGATGAGGGGGTTAGGTGGATTGGCCATGATAAATTGCCCTTAGTGTCCAAAATTGCCCTTAGTGTTGGGTGGGTCTACTCGGTTATGGGGATAGGGTGGAGGTGGTAACCTTGGGTAGGGTGCTCTTTCCAGGAGCCGGTGCAGACTCGATGGGCCGAATGGCCTCCTTCTGCACTGTAAATTCTATGTAAATAAGGCCAGAAGCAGGAATGATTGCTCAGTGATCTTTATTTTCCGTTCTTGCAGCATACAGCAAGATATAAACAACATTCAGGCTTGGACTGATAAGTGGCAACTAACTGCAGCTCCTCACAAGCACCAGGTAGTTGTCAAACTCAATATTAGTGAGTCTACTTTCCTTGACATTTAGCATCCTTACCATTGCTGAATTTCCCACCATCAACAACCTTCAAGAAACCAGTGACCAGAAACTGAGCTAGACCAGCCATAGAAATATTGTGGCTACAGAGCAGGTCAAAGGCTTGGAATCCTGCAGAGAGTAACTCATCTCCTGACTCCCCAAAGCCTGCCCTCCATCTACAAGGCACAAGACAGGAGTGTGATGGAATACAGGATAAAACCAAATTACTGCGGATGCTGGAATTGAAACCAAAAGAGAAAATGCTGGAAAATCTCAGCAGGTCTGGCAGCATCTGTAGGGAGCGAAGAGAGCTAACGTTTCGAGTCCAGATGAGCCTTTGTCAAAGCGAAAAGACAGAAAGTTGATGTAGGGTGAGGAATGAAAGACGAGTCATAGCCACAGAAACCAAGGGAAAAGAGTGCTAATGGCAGTCCCCAGAGAGAACAAAAGGTGTGAAAGGTCAAACTGCAGAGAAACTAAGATCAGAGGGTAAGTTGTGACAGATGTAGATGTGGGGGGAGGGGATATATGAGAGAGGGAAAGGGGGAAGCAAAGGGGATAAAAAGTAAGAAAAGGGGGATAAGATAAGGGGGAGAAATATAGATGAAGAAAGACAAAAGAGAAATAAATGGTAAAAGACAGTTAAAATGAAATGGGATGAAAACAAAGGGGTTGAGGTGGGGTAGAACTAATCATCTGAAGTTGTTGAATTCAAAGTTGTGATTAGGCACATTACAGCCTTCCGGTCTCAACATCTCCAGACCTGCTGAGATTTTCCAGCATTTTCTCTTTTGGTGTGATGGAATACTCTCCACTTGTCTGGAGGAGTGCAACTCCAGAAATACTTAAGAAACTCAATGTTATCAGGGATAAAGCAGCCTGCTTGATCAGTATTGCATCCACCACCTTAAATGCCAACTTCCTCCAACACTGGCGCACAATGGCAGCAGTTTATATGATCTACAAGTAGCACTGCAGCAACTGACCAAAGTTTCTTCAACAGCATCTTTCAAACCTAGAACCTCTACTACTTGGAAGGACAAGGGTAACAGATGCACAGAAACCGCAAACCTGCTTATTCCTCTTCAACTCGCACACTGTCTTAACGTGAAATAGTTATCACGCTTCCCTCATCATCAAATTCCAGCAACTCCCTACCTAACATCATTTGGCGTATAGCTACATCACATAGACTGCAGCAGTTCAAGAGTGGCTCACCACCACTTTCTTAAGAGCAATTAGAAATGAGCAGTAAATACAGGCCTTGCTAAAAATGACCATATCCCAACGAGAAGTAAAGAAAAAGTGACTATTTTCTAGTCGTTTAAAAATCGGGCTGGGAGGAATCGGGAAATGCGATTAAGCGAAGAATTGGTTTTGAGGCCGAAATTGTGACGGGTGCCGATTTCACACCAAATCGCAATTCTCCGGTGCCTTGACACTGGTGTCAATGTGCAGTAAACACAGTACAGTAAACACTGTTGGTTTATCATTAGCGGGCCTCACCCAGTATTTACTGGGGCCTCCGCGATTCTCTGCCTCCACCAGGTTGAATTCCTGATGGCAAGGTACTTTTAAAAATCAGGAAATGGGCGCCGTGGCTGATGAGGGTGAGAAAGGAGATAGGACTCGGAGAGGCGTTACCGTGGGCTGCCAATCCTGACACTGGCCGAGCTGGCTGGGGTTAGGGGGGGGGGACGTGCCAGGGCCAGGGAGGTACCGGGGAAGGGGGGGGGGTGGGGGCCGGGGTGACCCTCACAAGGGACGAGGGCGGTGACCAGGCACGGACTGCCATTGCTGCGGCCTACAAGGTAGCCATATTGCTGCGCACCCCACTGACCTTGGCTAGGTTCTGCAGAGTGACACCTGCTGTATAGATGCCCCCAGACCCCACTCTCCCAGCCCACTACCACCACCCCCACATCCAAGCTCCCACACTCCACCCCACCATCCCTGCACTCTATCACGTGGTCTGCCCAAGGGCAATGTCCAGAGTAGCCCCTACAGAGGGGCACCAGATGAGGGGTGCAGAGTGTAGCACTAGCATGGGCAGTGGCATCCGATGGTACCCCTGGCAGCAGGGATGGGTGCCAGGGCCAGAGACACACGGTGTTGGGCATCGACGAATCACAGGTGCAGGGATGGAGGAGGCCATTTGGGGGCAGTCTGCAGTGCCAGCCGCCCAGGATGGATTTACGGCTGTCCAATAGGCCGAGGAGGTGCAAAGGTGGCACCGCATGAGGACTCACGTGTAACTGCAGCACCTGTCATTCGAGGACCTGCCGGACCCGGGCATGCCGTCGAAGAATCTGGCTGAGCCGGGGGACAGTGCGACATACCTGCCAGATCATGCTGCAGTTGGCACCACGGGGAAATGGAGGATACACATGCTCCTGACAGCCGTCAAGGTGCCGGTCGCCCTGAACTTCTATGCAACGGGGTCCTTCCAGGATCTCACAGAACTTGGTGCACAGGTGTATTTGCACCATCACGGAGGCCTTGTATGCTCAGTCAGCACAATACATCTATTTCAATGTGGACCAAGCCCACCAGGATGCCCAGGCAGCTGGGTTCGCTGCCATTGCCGATAATGCCCTGTTCCCAGGGGGTGATCGCTATGAGCACCTACAGATGGCAGGCTGCTCTGCACAAACTGAAAGGTGTGTGACCATCAGATGCGCATCATGGATGTGTACCCGAGGAGGATGAACGGCAGGCCTCCTCCAACGAAGAGGACGCGGGGGAGGGTGAGGATGGGGACAGGCTGGCACAGGAAG
Source organism: Scyliorhinus canicula (assembly GCF_902713615.1). Lineage (NCBI taxonomy): Eukaryota > Metazoa > Chordata > Chondrichthyes > Carcharhiniformes > Scyliorhinidae > Scyliorhinus > Scyliorhinus canicula. The sequence goes on along the minus strand of NC_052151.1, from coordinate 41,664,706 downwards.
CCACATAATGTGTGCACCAGGGCCAACATGAACAGGATGCTCTGATTGCCTCCAGGTTCACAGACTAGGGGGTTACTGGCCAGGGGCATGCTGACCCATGGCCGATACATTTGCCCCAAAGGCCACCACCAAGGATGCCACCCGTGTTGTGTTGTCCTGGGTGGCACGCATGGCTGGCATGCATGGCTGGCACCCTCTCCTGCTCCTGCACGTAGTTGGAGTCCTCCACCTTCAGGTGCTGGATGCCCACCGACAGCCCCTCATATAGTCCCTGGCTCTGCGACTATATCTCCACGATCGATAGGACTGTCCGCTCCAGAAGGCCGAAACCTGTCTGGATGGCAGCTAATCCCTGGGATTGGCTTGTTCTCCGACTGTACGGCCCCTCGGGAGTTCTTACCTCTACCTGAAGTATTTGTGTAGTGAGCACCAGATAGTGTCCCAGGAGCCTCTTCACTGAAGTGCCCAACTGAAGTGAGTGTCTCTGGGATGGTGGAGGCTGTTGGAGACAGCTGTGACAGGATATCGCTGTCATCATCGGACTCGATCTCTGGGGTATCTTGGGTCTCGGGTATATGGGTCCCTTACGTTTTGGTATCCATGTTGCTGCTTGGCATCCGGGGCTCTGGCTGTGACTGGGGGCAGGGACTCCAGAAGGACCCACCCCATCACCACCAAATCCTACATGTCACAAGACAATATGCATGATTAGACTGCGGGCTGAGGAGTAGTGGGGGTGTGTGACTGGTATGAGGGTGGTGGGGGGTTGTGAGGCTTGTATGGGGATAGGGCGGTTGGGTTGATGTGGGGGTGGTGTAAGAGTGAGGGTGGTGCTGGGGGGGGGTTGGCATATCTGTCCAGGGAAACCGCAACTCAGCGGGGTCTCACTTCCTTGCCCAAGGCCGATCTCCACCCCGGCAACTGACTTTTCCTCGGGCCTGCCGACCACATCCATGGCCTGCTGCTCTGCCACAGTGAGGGTCCACAGGTCTGTCAGACCCCTCCAGTCTTCTCCCACTCCTGCCGATTATGGGCAGCCTTCTCCTGGGGGGTATTGGGGTAGCAGAAAATGCACAGTGTTAGACAGTCCGCATGCAGCCCAGCAGATGGCGGCTTCAGTGGCCAGTACACCCAGACATGAAATGAAAAATGAAATGAAATGAAAATTGCTTATTGTCACAAGTAGGCTTCAAATGAAGTTACTGTGAAAAGCCCCTAGTCGCCACATTCCGGCGCCTGTTCGGGGAGGCTGGTACGGGAATTGAACCGTGTTGCTGGCCTGCCTTGGTCTGCTTTAAAAGCCAGCTATTTCGCCCTATGCTAAACGCTGGTCGGTATGGGTGCCTGCATGTGGTTCAGGATGGGCGTTTGGACGCCCTCCTGGATGGAGGGGGTGCTTGGGGTAACAGGTGTGTGGAATGGGGTTGCTGGGGGACAGTACCGCCTAGTCACCCGGCCACCCTGAGGAGGTCGTGCAGTTCTTTATGGCACTGCTGGCCAGTCCGGATGGTGTTACTCATGGCACTGATGATTTTTGCCACCTGTGCCTGGGCATGCCGGCAGCTGGCAGCCATCTTCCTGGGACGGGGTACAGAGTGGCCTGCCTCTCCTCCAGGGTGCCCAGGAGGGTCTCAAGTTAGAACATAGAACATAGAACATAGAACACTACAGCGCAGTACGGGCCCTTCGGCCCTCGATGTTGCGCCGACCTGTGAAACCATCTGAAGCCTATCTGACCTACACTATTCCATTTCCATCCATATGTCTATCCAGTGACCACTTAAATGCCCTTAAAGTTGGCGAGTCTACTACTGTTGCAGGCAGGGCGTTCCACACCCCTACTACTCTCTGAGTAAAGAAACTGCCTCTGATATCTGTCCTATATCTATCACCCCTCAATTTAAAGCTATGTCCCCTCGTGTTGGTCATCACCATCCGAGGAAAAAGACTCTCACTGTCCACCCTATCTAACCCTCTGACTATCTTATATGTCTCTATTAAGTCACCTCTCAGCCTTCTCCTCTCTAACGAAAACAACCTCAAGTCCCTGAGCCTTTCCTCGTAAGACCTTCCCTCCATACCAGGCAACATCCTAGTAAATCTCCTCTGAACCCTTTCCAAAGCTTCCACATCCTTCCTATAATGTGGTGACCAGAACTGCACGCAGTACTCCAGGTGCGGCCGCACCAGAGTTATGTACAGCTGCAGCATGACCTTGTGGTTCCGAAACTCAATCCCCCTGCTTATAAAGGCTAGCACACCATATGCCTTCTTAACAGCCCTATTAACCTGGGTGGCAACTTTCAGGGATTTATGTACCTGGATGCCGAGATCTCTCTGTTCATCTACACTACCAAGAATCTTGCCATTAGCCCAGTACTCTGCATTCCTGTTACTCCTTCCAAAGTGAACCACCTCACACATTTCCGCATTAAACTCCATCTGCCACCTCTCAGCCCAGCTCTGCAGCTTATCTATGTCCGTCTGTATCCTATAACATCGTTCAGCACTATCCACAACTCCACCGACCTTCGTGTCATCTGCAAATTTACTAACCCATCCTTCTACACCCTCTTCCAGGTCATTTATAAAAATGACAAACAGCAGTGGCCCCAAAACAGATCCTTGCGGTACACCACTAGTAACTGAACTCCAGGATGAACATTTGCCATCAACCACTACCCTCTGTCTTCTTTCAGCTAGCCAATTACTGATCCAAACCGCTAAATCACCTTCAATTCCATACTTCCTTATTTTCTGCAATAGCCTACCGTGGGAAACCTTATCAAACGCCTTACTGAAATCCATATACACCACATCAACAGCTTTACCCTGATCCACCTGTTTGGTCACCTTCTCAAAAAACTCAATAAGGTTTGTGAGGCATGACCTACCCTTCACAAAACCGTGTTGACTATCGCTAATCAACTTGTTCTTTTCAAGATGATTATAAACCCTATCTCTTATAACCTTTTCCAACATTTTACCCACAACCGAAGTAAGGCTCACAGGTCTATAATTACCAGGGTTGTCTCTACTCCCCTTCTTGAACAAGGGGACAACATTTGCTATCCTCCAGTCTTCCGGCACTATTCCTGTCGACAAAGACGACATAAAGATCAAGGACAAAGGCTCTGCAATCTCCTCCCTGGCTTCCCAGAGAATCCTAGGATAAATCCCATCTGGCCCAGGGGACTTATCTATTTTGACATTTTCCAAAATTGCTAACACCTCCTCCTTTTGAACCTCAATTCCATCTAGCCTGGTTGACTGAACCTGAGTGTTCTCCTCGACAACATTGTCTTTCTCCAGTGTAAACACTGATGAAAAATATCCATTTAACGCTTCCTCTATCTCCTCTGATTCCACACACAACTTTCCACTACTATCCTTGATTGGCCCTAATCTTACTCGAGTCATTCTTTTGTTCCTGATATACCTATAGAAAGCCTTAGGGTTTTCCTTGATCCTATCCGCCAACGACTTTTCGTGTCCTCTCCTCGCTCTTCTTAACTCTCCCTTTAGGTCCTTCCTGGCTAACTTGTAACTCTCAAGTGCCCTAACTGAGCCTTCATGTCTCATCCTAACATAAGCCTTCTTCTTCCTCTTGACAAGTGCTTCAACTTCCTTAGTAAACCACGGTTCCCTTGCTCGACAACTTCCTCCCTGCCTGACAGGTACATACTTATCAAGGACACGCAGTAGCTGTTCCTTGAAAAAGCTCCACATTTCGATTGTACCCATCCCCTGCAGTTTCCTTCCCCATCCTATACATCCTAAATCTTGCCGAATAGCATCATAATTGCCTTTCCCCCAGCTATAATTCTTGCCTTGCGGTATATACCTATCCCTGCCCATTGCTAAAGTAAACATAACCGAGTTGTGATCACTATCACCAAAGTGCTCACCTACATCTAAATCTAACACCTGGCCGGGTTCATTACCTAGTACCAAATCCAATGTGGCCTCGCCCCTTGTTGGCCTGTCTACATACTGTGTCAGAAAACCCTCCTGCACACACTGCACAAAAACTGACCCATCTATAGTACTCGAACTATAGTATTTCCAGTCAATATTTGGAAAGTTAAAGTCCCCCAAAACAACTACCCTGTTACTCTCGCTCCTGTCGAGAATCATCTTTGCAGTCCTTTCCTCTACATCTCTGGAACTATTCGGAGGTCTATAGACAACTCCCAAGTTCGGCGTCAGTGACTCTTGGGGCCTGTCTCCTTGCTCCCATTTTGTTGGCTGCAATAGTGTGTGTGGGGAGTGACGTGTGTATATGCGGCTGCCACTTGTCAGCATTCTGAGTGTCAATGTCGAATCCGGCACCGTTTCTCATTGTGTTCCACGTGGTGCACGGTGCTAGCCCCTCAACAGTAGCAGAATCAGTCCAGGTACGGCGCCAGTTTTGCTGTCATGGAAGTCCACAAATAATATAATAAGAACATAATATAATTTATTATTATTATTGTAGAAGAAGCATCCACTCCACATCTACTTTATCCATACCTTTTATTGTAATGATGTAATATAGCAATGAAATCAATATAATGCAATGTAATATAGCAATGAAATCAGACAGTCTGGTATCTGCACTTCCTCTAACGGCTCCTTTAGTGAGAGCTGCAGAGCTTGGCTGAAATAATAAACAGTTATTTCATCCCAAATCACTCACCTGCTTGTCACTAATATTGCACCATATGTCTCTGAGTCCAAATCTTGCGATGCATTTGGTGCATTTTTGTCACTGTCTTTAAGCGATAGTACCGTTGTAGTTTGCCAGGGTGAAATTCTGAGGTGCGATTCCCCCTCATGATTGAGGCCAATTGAAATATGACTTTGGGTTGAGAGGCAGAGGAATCCAAACATTTTGTAGGTAATTGCTTCCTCAGATTAAAAAAAAAACATTGGGCTTTGTATTCTGAAATAGAAATAATTGACAGCTGCCACAGTGGATTAGATATTTGGAAGAACAATTAAGAGACGTTCAAATAAACTCAATGACGCTAGGTTAGTTTGAGTTTTCACCCCTCCTTTGTATTGCACTGGATAAATAATCTGTCACAGCAAATACTGGCGGCTGCTGAATAAAGTGAGTTAGTTTATTGCTGAAAACACACTTGCAGTCCATTATATTTCTACTTGTGGTGCTGTCGTAAACACTTGGGTTAGGTATTAATCTGGGAAGCACGGTGACGCAATGGTTAGCACTGCTGCCTCACGGCGCCGAGGTCCCAGGTTCGATCCCGCCTCTGGGGCACACTGTGTGGAGTTTGCACATTCTCCCCGTGTTTGCATGGGTATCGCTCCCACAACCCAAAGATGTGCGGAGTAGGTGGATTGGTCATGCTAAATTGCCCCTTAATTGAAAAAAAATGAATTGGGTACTCTAAATTTATTTTTTAAAACGTATCAATCCGACATATTTTTCGATATGTATGGGGTGAAATGAAGTATTAGAAAAACCTCACATCTTTTCTATTAGCTGGTGCCTGAGGATGTATTGGTATACGTACCAGAATGCTGTGGCTTAGTGCCTGTTTTCACACAGGCAAATTAATCTTAAAAAGTTAATTTAGTTGGATCTCTTGCCTGTTTTCATGTTATCTGCCAGAACTCCATAGAGACAATGGGAACAGGCTGCTGTGTTTGGCTGCAGAATTCCCGACCCATGCACACAAGCTGGAAAAATATTCTGTTCCTGTAATGTAGATGAAAATGTACCCCACTTAAAAATATTGATACTTGCTTTCACGTAATGTTTCATCATATTTAATTGGTCCCAAGTAGCGTTATACAGTGGCTGTGACAAACATGCACAGTAGGGAGTATTTCTATCTTTGTTTACTCTGTGCTCACAATAAAATTGCTGGTGAATCTTCGGTGGGGGAGGCTCGGGTTTGGTGGAGTTAGAGTCTGGTGAGGAAGAGAAATTATTGGTCTCTATGCTCTTTGAGCTCATTGGGATTTAGCATTTCACATGTTTAGACAAATATAAATATTAAGACCCTAGATTTTTAAACAGGCAATTACACATCCATAAATAATTTAGCTTTTTAAAAAATTAAAATGGTTGGCCTGTTTCTCTGGCGACATAGATGAATGGAATATATTGTTCTCCCAGTGACCTGGCCAGGACTCCTTCCTTGGCTAATACAAGTTAACTAGGCATTCACCTGACTTGTTGATTCTGAAACACAGATGTATGCAAATTGGCTGCCATATTTGTTAAAAATATTAATAACTACAGTTAGAGCTGCCGAGGTGGGGGTGAGTTCAGGTATCTCCAGACTTTGCGCGAAAGGTCTGGAAGGGGTTCCCTAGGTTCCCGGGATACACCCTGCTGGAGCGTCTGCTGCTTTTAGATGTGGAAGCGGAGGGAAGAATTGGGGATATATGCAAGTGGCCGGGGGAGCAGGGAGGCGAGCGGGTGGTGAAGATCAAGGAGAAATGGGAAGCGGAGTTGGGAGGGTAGATTAAATGGGGAGTATGGAGTAAAGGCACTACTACTTAGGGTAGACGGGACCTCTTGTGCAAGGATGAGCCGTACACAGTTTAAGGTGGTGCACAGCGTGCCAATGACTCTGGCAAGAATGAGTGGGTTCTTTCAGGCGGTAGCAGATGAGTGTGAGAGTGTGGGCGGCGGCCAGTGAATTATGCACATATGTGTTGGAATTGCGAAAAATTGGGAAGGTTCTGGGCGGGAGTATTCGCGGCCTCAGCCTGGGTAGTGGAGAAGGAGGTGGACCCGGACCCTTTGGTGGCGATATTTGGGGTTTCAGAGAAGCCAGAGCTCATGGACAGGAGGAAGGCCGATGCCATGGCCTTCGCCTCTCTGATTGCACGGCGACGAATTCTGCTGGAGTGGCGGTCGGCATCGCCACCGGGGGTAGCAGCATGGTTGGGTGACCTGTACGACTTCCTGCGGTTAGAGAAGATAAAGTATGAGTTAAGGGGCTCTGCAGAGGTGTTTGAGAAAAGGTGGGGGATATTTGTGACCGTGTTTGAGGAGATGTTCATCGCGGGGGGGGGGGGGTTGGTGATGGGGAGGGGGCGTGAAAAAGGGGAAAAAATCTGTACATACTTTATTGTTGGGAAGTATGTTTCCCGGGCTGTTTATTCGCTGTAACCTGTTTTGATACATGTTTGTAATAAAACCTACGGTTGCAAAGCAATTTGTTGATTCTGAAGAGGTTTGAAATTCCTGAGGATGTGATAGACTGCTATGTAGTTGCAAGTTTTTCTTTCTTCGATGCTGGTCTGCTTTCAGAGTGCCGTACAGCCTTTCACAGATATGCTTTATGTTGCAAACCGATTTGTAAAATCTGAAAATATGTATATTGCATTTCTTTTTCAAAAAATATTTTTATTCTCCTTTTTCACATTTTCTCCTGAATTTACACCCACCAACAATAAACAACAATCAGCAACAGATATGTCAATCCCCATATCAGTAACAACGATCCCATCCTCCCACCAACCCCCAAACATCAGCTCGCATGTTTACACAAACAAATGATCAAAAAGGAATCAGGGATTACCCATAGTCATCCTTAATATACACAGCCTCCCACCCCTCAACCCCTCCCAACTAATGTTCGATGTTATCCAGTTCTTGAAAGTGCATAATAAATAATGCCCATGAATTGTAGAACCCCTCCGTCCTCGCCCTCAGTTCAAACTTAACCTTCTCAAGGGTCAAGTATTCCAACATGTCCCCCCCCCGCCACGCCAGGGCACAGGGTGGAGAGGCTGTTCTCCATCCCAGCAGGATCCGCCTTTGGGTGATCAACAAGGAGAAGGCTACGATATCTTCCTCCGCACCAGTTTCCAACCCTGGCTGGTCCGACACCCCGAATATGGCCTCCCGGGGACCCGGGTCCAGTTTCACGTGCACCGCCTTGGAAATTACCCTAAAACCCTCCTTCCAGTACTCCTCTAGCTTTGGACAGGGCCAAAACACATGAACGTGATTAGCGGGCCCCCCGCAACGCTCACACACATCTTCTACTCTTTCAAAGAATCGGCTCATCCTCGCCCTCGTGAGGTGTGCTCTGTATACCACCTTCAGCTGTATCAACCCCAGCTCGCACATGAGGTGGAGACATTTACTCTCCGGAGCACCTCACACCACACCCCCTCTTCAATAAGCTCTCCCAACTCTTCCTCCCACTTTGCTTTGATCCCTTTCAGTGGCGCCTTATCCTCTTCCAAAATAGCTCCAAACACCGCTGACACTACCCCCTTCTCCAGTCCCCTTGTCGTCAGCACCTCCTCCAGCAATGTGGAGGCCGGTTCCTCCGGGAAGCTCTGTATCTCCTTCCTAGCAAAATCTCGAACCTGCATATATCTAAACATTTCTCCCTGCTCCTGCCCATACTTCGCTTCTAGCTCCCTCAATCCTGCAAACCAACCCCTAAGAAACAAATCTTTTAGTGTCTTAATCCCCTTCTCTTCCCATTTCCGAAAACTTCCATCCCACTTCCCTGGCTCAAATCTGTGGTTCCCCTGAATCGGCATTTCCCTTGACCCTGCCTCCAACCCGAAGTGTTGGCGAAACTGCCTCCAAATTCTCAATGAAACTACTATTACCGGACTCCCTGAGTATTTCCATGGGGCTATCGGGAGCGGCGCTGTTGCTGGTGCTTTCAATCCCGACCCTCTGCACAAACTCTCCTCCATTCTGACCCACTGGGAATCAACCCCTCTGACCCAGCTCCGCACCGTCTCCACATTCGCCGCCCAGTAATAATACAGTATATTGCATTTCTAAGTGATTTCAAATTTTTAAATAAACGTGCCTTGGCTTTGAAAAGTGACATCAGTGCAGAGAAGAAAGTGAAACAAATAAAGCGTTTTTTATTTTATATTTATTGAAGTCATGTTTTACTTTACCAATCAGCATGGTAACACTTATATCATGACGCCAACAAGAGATTCATTAGAATAAACTTCTCGTCAGTCTTTTCATCTTCCACTCATCAGGGTAACTTGGAGGAAATTGCCAACTGTAACATGGGAAAAATAATTTATCATGCATGAGAAGGAAGAGAGTCACAGCAAATACTGGCGGTTGTCAATTAAAGTGAGTTGGTTTATTGCTGGAAACACTGACTGGCAAATGTTCAGATTCAGAAGCTGGGCAGTTAACTGTTCCATACTGCATTCTCCATGGCAATGCCTTCCTCAATCAAAGTCCATTGCCACCCAATCAGCACTCCCTTCTCTTGCAGTATAAATTGTTGTTCTCCCATTACTGTGAGTAATTGCTGCTGAAGGACATTGAAGTTTGAATTATAAATAATGACCTTTTAAAAAAGAAGATATGAAAATAACCCTTGCATTTCAAGATGATACGTTTTTTAAATGCCTGAGACAGTCAGTTTGAGATTTGAACACACCCACCTTTTACATTGGACTTACCATCAGTTTAGTGGGCAGGAGATGGGTCAAAGTATCTTGTGAACGGATTTGAGAGAGAGAGGTTCTGTTAATGCACTCATCTACCATAATGATTGTTCATTGCTTGCACCAACATTTAATTCTTTTCCGTCAGAATTTTGCAGAAAACACCATGAACGAACTCCTTGGCTGGTATGGCTATGATAAGGTAGAATTAAAAGAAGGGGAAGACATTGAGATCAAGAACTACCCTGTGGATGTTGAGGGCCGCCAACATGTTTCTGTGTTGAAAGGTAAAGAAAGCCTCTGTCTTGCATCATGTGTGCTCCTTTCATCTTGTGTTGCATGTGTTGGTTGACTATTGTTAAAAACTTCCCAGCGCGCTTCCCCTTTGGAGCACGGCAGTCTTTCTATAAAATTCACTTCTATTTTATTGTCTCTTGGAGCATAAGTGGTTGCATTGGACGCACAGAAGTTTATTTCACTTTAATTGCAGTTTTAGTTGAACACGAGACCTAGAATTTTTAAAGTGTTATTTTATTTATAAACTTAATCCTCGTTATAGTTGTGTCTTTTGTCTCCCAGTGTTGCTGATATTTAAGATCAAAAGTTAAGTAAACATTTCAGGGGATTTTGCTTTCCATATTTTAATGTCAGTTTCTTTCAGAATGTTCTCAGTGACAAAACAGCTGAGAATTTCTGAGAATTGCGAACGTGTTCACTTCTCACAGGGTTGCATGGAATGTTGGGTTGTAGTTACGCAGTGGGATATCAGTGAACGCTTGAAGTTCTAGTCTGCAAATACTCTCTGTGGCATTTTAGTAGAAATAATAGCCAGGTTACACTAAATGGGGTGATTCCTCCAACAGAATATCAGAGAGGAAATTTAGATATAAATGCTAAGTGTTTGGAAACCAGCATCTTGTAGCAGGGCTTCAATGCCCTCGAGAAATAATAAACAAGCTGCTTTGGAATAACTAAGGATCATTTGTTCCAATTTTCAGCATCTGTTCCAAATGTGGATCACCAACCCACGTTGTTTTACTTCTGGAAATATTTTAATTTGGATTTTAATCTTGTCCCTTTCGTTCAAATGATAACTCTGGTCTTCATTCAGTCCTAATTTTAGTTGTGTTGATGAAAACAAAATACATTTATTAAACAGGTATTTTTTCCCTCTCTTAGTTGGTGAACCAACACTGCAGAATATACAATCTTCTTTTGCTGATTTGATACATATTCAGAAAGCCGTGATGCAGACTTCTGCAAGAAAGTTAGCCAGTATTGAGAGATACAAGCAAAAAGTGCTCGAAAAAACCCAGCATTTGTTTTCAGTCAAATGACTCTTCTTCAGAGCTGGAACGGTATTGAGAGATGTCTTATGATATTTTGTTGTTTACCTTATGTGAAGGCCCATAGAAAACAACGTGAGTTTTATGAAACAAATGTCCTGCTATGAAGGGGGTCTCTTGATCAAATCATTACGTATGCCTTGCAATTGACTTTCAGCGTATTTAGAGGATATTAAGTTTTCGCCAGTTTGAAGTGGCACTTCATTTTAAAATCCAGTTTTGCTATTCCAGTTGGTATCAGGTAGATAGGGATCCAGATTTTCTCTGTGCCTGCCCTGCTGTACTTTGACCCTTGTGTATTTTGCTTGTAAGCAAAGAAGTGGATTGGATTAGATTTATTATCATGTGTACCAAGGTACAGTGAAAATTATTGTTCTGCGTACAGTCCAGACAGACCGCTTCATACATGAGTAAAAAACATCGGACATACGATAAATATACAATGTATATTGTAGACACACTCATTGGGTGAAGCATATGGAGTGAAGTGCTACTCAATAGAAAAGATGTGTGGAGAGCTCCGTTCAGTCCATAAGAGGATCATTCAGGAGTCTTCTAACAACGGGGATGAAGCTGTTTTTGAACCTGTTAATGCCTGTTCTCAGACTTTTGTATTTCCTGCCCGATGGAAGAGGCTGGAAGAGAGACTAATCCAGGTGTGAGGGGTCTTTGATTATGCTGCCTGCTTTCCCAAGACAGTGGTCCGTGTAGACAATGGATGGGAGGCGGTTTTGTGTGACGGACGGGCTGTGTTCACGACTTTCTGTAGTTTCTTACGGTCTTGGGCCGAGCAGTTGCCATACCAGGCTGTGATGCAGCCAGAAAGGAAGCTTTCTATGGTGCATCTATAAAAATTGGTAAGAGTCAATGTGGACATGCCAAATTTCCTTAGTTTCCTGAGGACATATAGGTGCTGTTGTGCTTTCTTGGGCGTAGTGTCAATGTGGGTGGACCAGGACAAATGGTTGGTAATGCATACACCTAGGAATCTGAAGCTGTCAACCATCTCCACCTTGACACCGTTGATGCAGACAGGGGTGTGTACGATACTTTGCTTCCTGAAGTCAATGACCAGCTCCTTAGTTTTGCTGAAGTTGAGGGATAGATTGTTGTCATTACACCACTCCACTAGGTTTCCTATCCCCCTCCTGTTCTCTGACTCATCGTTGTTCAAGACCCGACCCACTACGGTCGTGTCATCAGAAAACCTATAGATGGAGTTGGAACCGAATTTTGCCACACAGTTGTGTGTGTATAGGGAGTATAGTAGGGGGCTAAGTGTTCAGCCTTGAGCTCTATTGGATTGGACTGGATTTGTTTATTGTCCCATGTACCGAGGTACAGTGAAAAGTATTTTTCTGCGAGCAGCTCAAACAGATGAAGTACATGAAAAGAAAAGAAAATACATAATAGGGCAACACAAGGTACACAATGTAAATACAAAGACACCAGCACCAGGTGAAGCATACAGGAGTGTAGTTGTAATCAGGTTAGTCCATAAGAGGGTCATTTAGGAGTCTGGTAACAGCGGGGAAGAAGCTGTTTTTGAGTCTGTTCGTGTGTGTTCTCAGACTTTTCTTTCTCCTGCCCGATGGAAGAAGTTGGAAGAGTGAGTAAGCCGGGTGGGAGGGGTCTTTGATTATGCTGCCCTCTTTCCCCCGGCAGCGGGAGGTGTAGATGGAGTCAATGGATGGGAGACAGGTTTATGTTATAGACTGGGCTGTGTTCACAACTCTCTGAAGTTTCTTGCGGTCCTGGGCCGAGCAGTTGCCATACCAGGCTGTGATGCAGCCCGATAGGATGCTTTCTATGGTGCATCTGTAAAAGTTGGAAAGAGTCAGTGTGGACATGCCGAATTTCCTTAGTTTCCTGAGTAAGTAAAGGTGCTGTTGTGCTTTCTTGGTGGTAGCGTCAACGTGGGTGGACCAGGACAGATTGTTGGTGATGTGCACATCTAGGAATTTGAAGCTGTCAACCATCTCCACCTCGGCCCCGTTTATGCAGACAGGGGTGTGTTAAGTACTTCTAGATGGAGTTGGAACTAAATTTTGCCACATAGTCGTGTGTATATACGGAGTATAGTAGGGGGCTAAGTACGCAGTCTTGCTGGGCCCCAATATTGAGGACTATCGTGGAGGAGGTGTTGTTGTTTATTCTTACTGATTGTGGTCTGTGGGTAAGAAAGCCGAGGATCCCATTGCAGAGTGAGGAGCCAAGCCCTAGGTTCTGGAGCTTTGATATGAGCTTGGCTGGGATTATGGTGTTGAAGGTGGAGCTGTAGTCAATAAATAGGAGTCTGATGTAGGAGTCCTGGTTATCGAGATGCTCCAAGGATGTGTGTAGGGCCAGAGAGATGGCGTCTGCTGTGGACTAGTTGTGGCAGTATGTAAATTGCAGTGGATCTAGGCATCCTGGGGGTATGACGTTGATGTGCTTTATGACCAACCTCTCGAAGCACTTCATTAAAATTGATGTCAGGGTCACTGGACGGTAGTCATTGAGACACGTTGCCTAGTTCTTCTTTGGCACCAGTATGATGGTTGAGGAGGTGTTGTTTCTCCTTTTTGATTGCGGTCTGTGGGTCAGGAAGTCAAGTATCCAGTTGCAGAGGGAGGAGCCAAGTCCCAGGTTTTGGAGTTTTGATATGAGCTTGGCTGGGATTATGGGGTTGAAGGCGGACCCTGATGTAGGAGTCCTTGTTGTCGCGATGCTTCAGGGATGAGTGTAGGGCCAGGGAGATGGCGTCTGCCTTGACTAGTTGGCAGTATGCGAATTGCAGTGGATCAAGGAATTCTGGGAGTATGGGATTGATGTGTCTCATGACCAACCTCTCGAAGCACTTCATAATTAAAGATGTCAGGGCCACTAGACGGTAGTCATTGAGCCACGTTACCTGGTTCTTCTTGGTGGTCTTCTTGAAGCAGGTCCGCGATCATCTTCAACATCCAGTTGGTCCGCGCAGGATCTGAGTGCACGGCCAGGGACTCCATCAAGACCTGTTGCTCTCTGAGGGTTCACTTTCAAGAAGTTCCGATCTGACTTTGGAAGGCGTGATGGTAGGTATGGGTATGTCTGAGGTTGCTGGGGCAGTTGGCAACAGTTTGATGGTTTCCTGTTCTAAACGAGCATAGAATACATTGAGTTCATAGGGGAGGGGTGCGCTGCTGCTGGAGTTTCTACTCGGCATTGCTTTGTAGCCAGTTATTTTGTTTAAGCCTTGCCAGAACCGAAGAGAGTCCATGTCGTTAGTGATGGCTTTGTGGAGGTCATACCTAGATTTCTTGTGTAAATCAGGGTCACCTGTCTTGAACGCCTCAGAACTGGCCTTCAGGGGAGGTGTGTCTCACTAACTTGATAGAGTTTTTCGAAGAGGTCACAAAGATGATTGATGCAGGTAGGGCAGTGGATGTTGTCTATATGGACTTCAGTAAGGCCTTTGACAAGGTCCCTCATGGCAGACTGGTACAAAAGGTGAAGTTACACGGGAACAGGGTTGAGCTGGCAAGATGGATATAGAACTGGGTAGGTCATAGAAGGCAGAGAGTAGCAATGGAAGCGTGCTTTTCTGATTGGAGGGCTGTGACTAGTCGTGTTCCGCAGGATCAATGCTGGGACCTTTTCTGTTTGTAGTGTATATCAATGATTTGGAGGAAAATGTAACTGGTCTGATCAGTAAGTTTGCAGACAACACAAAGGTTGGTGGAATTGCGGATAGCGATGAGGACTGTCAGAGGATACAGCGGGATTTAGATCGTTTGGAGACTTGGGCGGAGAGATGGCAGATGGAGTTCAATCCGGACAAATGTGAGGTAATGCATTTTGGAAGGTCTAATGCAGGTAGGGAATATACAGTGAATGGTCGAACCCTCAAGAGTGTTGAAAGTCACAGAGATCTTGGTGCACAGGTCCATAGGTCACTGAAAGGGGCAACACAGGTGGAGAAAGTAGTCAAGAAGGCATACGGCATGCTTGCCTTTATTGGCTGAGGGGCATTGAGTATAACAATTGGCAAGTCATGTTGCAGCTGTATAGAACCTTAGTTAGGCCACACTAGGCGTATAGTGTTCAATTCTGTTCGCCACACTACCAGAAGAATGTGGAGGCTTTAGAGAGGGTGCAGAAGAGATTTACCAGGATGTTGCCTGGTATGGAGGGCATTAACTATGAGGAGAGGTTGAATAAACTTAGTTTGTTCTCACTGGAACGACGGAGGTTGAGGGGCGACCTGAAAGATGTCTACAAAATTATGAGGAGCATAGACAGAGGGGATGGTCAGAGACTTTTTCCCAGGGTAGAGGGGTCAATTACTAGGGGGCATAGGTTTAAGGTGCGAGGGGCAAGGTTTAGAGGAGATGTACAAGACAAGTTTTTTGCACAGAGGGTAGTGGGTGCCTGGAACTCACTGCCCGAGGAGGTGGTGGAAGCAGGGACGATAGTGACATTTAAGGGGCATCTTGACAAATACATGAATAGGATGGGAATAGAGGGATACGGACCCCGGAAGTGCAGAAGATTTTATTTTAGACAGGCAGCATGGTCGGCACAGGCTTGGAGGGCCGAAGGGCCTGTTCCTGTGCTGTACCTTTCTTTGTTCTTTGTTCAGATGGGAGTTAATCTCCAGATTAAACATGGTCTCCAGTTGGGGAACGTATGTACTACCTTCTTTAGCACTTAATCATAGACACACTTACTGATGAAGTGCTGTAGTGTTAACAGAAAAGACTAATGAACAGGTAGTAGATGTGTGTTTAAAAGACAATTTCTTAGAATCGTGGAATCATAAGATAGTTACAGCACTGAAGGAGGCCATTCAGCCCATTATGCCTGTACCACACACAGTCCCCTACCGAATGGACACAGGGAATTGCCCTGCTGCCACAGACACATGAAACCTGACCGCACGCACACCGGGACCCCCACCCCACAAACACAGGGAATGTAGCGAATGCCTGGGGTCTACTGTTGTAAACCTTGCCAATGAAATGTCATGTCAGGATGAAAATCTGATTGTGGGAAGACGACACAGTGGAGAAGCCGGCTAATGATATTGAAATGTATTTAAATGGGTTCCCGGATTGCATGGCTGCAACCCCATTACATCACGGTGGGGATGATCACACTGCAAGATTTTGCCGGCGTCAATTTTGTTTGTGGCAACTTGCGAGATTTCACGCTCCTCCCCCCATCATCGACATTTATGCCTGCGCCAAGCAGGGGTGGAAACCTCCCCACCCCCGCAGGGTCTCTCCATATTATTCAGACCAAAATGAATCACTTCACAATTCTCCACATTAAATTTCATCTGCCACTTGCCTGTCCATTCCACTAACCCGCCTGTGTCCAATCGGAATTTTACACCATAATCCTCAGTCAGGGCCCGGGTGAAGGGGGGTGCGGATTGCAACCTGCCGGAGATCAGGGCGATGGGGATGCAGATGGCACCCATTACTGGGGTCCAAATTCCAGGGGGAGAGGGACAAGCTCATCAGCCGTGTAGCCTATCTTTCAGGATGGTGGATGTCGAAAGGAATGAACCCAGTATATAGACAGTGCCATTTGACAGGCTACTTGGCTAATGATTCCTGTTGTTCTGAACAGCAGCAATGACTGGTTCAGTAGAACGCGCCTTGTCTTTCTCCCCATAACTAGACTTGCAGAGTTGTCAATCGTTGTCTTCTGTTTGGTGGTTGGATTGGACTTGGATCTGAGCCGTGTACTACAGAGTGTAGGAGTGGTTGGAGCCCAAGGCTAGTGCTTGGATTGCAGTGCCTCTGCATTATAATTTACCTCCCTGGCTTGCCTCACGTACACAGCACACCCACAAACAAACAACCGTTCCCCTTCAAAGGCCATTCCCCTCATTATAAAATCCTTGCAATCAACAATGCTTGGCCCCCTAGGGCCCTTTCCCTACTGCTTTAGCACTGAAGTCGGGAGGGGAAGGGCCCTGGGCAAAGAATTCAAAGAATCATAAAATTCTTACAGTGCAGAAGGAGGCCATTCGGCCCATCGAGCCTGCACTGACCCTCTGAAAGAGCACCATACCCATGCCCCCACCCTATCGCCATAACCCCACCAAACCCTTTGGACACTAAGGGGCAATTTAGTGCGGCCAATCTACCTAACCTGCACATCTTTGGACTGTGAGAGGAAACTGGAGCACCTGGAGGAAACCCATGCAGACACGAGGAGAATGTACAAACTCCATACAGTCACCAAAGGTCGGAATTGAACCCGTTTTGTTTTAGAGCTGTGAGACAGCAGTGCTAACCACCGTGCCGCCACGGGCAGCATGGTAGCTCAGTGGTTAGTACAGTTGCTTCACTGTTCCAGGGTCCCAGGTTCGATTCTGGCTTGGGTCACTGTCTGTGCGGAGTCTGTATGTTCTCCCCGTGTGTGCGTGGGTTTCCTCCAGGTGCTCCGGTTTCCTCCCACAGTCCAAAGATGTGCAGGTTAGGTGGATTGGCCATGATAAATTGCCCTTAGTGACCAAAAAAGGTTAAGTGGGGGATACTGGGGTACTGGGATAGGGTGGCGGCGTGGACTTAAATAGGGTGCTCTTCCTAAGGGCCAGTGCAGACTCAATGGGCCGAATGGCCTCCTTCTGCACTGTAAATTCTATGATTCTATAATTCTATGATTATCTGAACAGTAGAAAGGGGTTTTACAATGAGTTCTGCAACTAACCCCTACATTAACATAAAGTTAGTTTTTCATCGGCCTGATTTAATTATAACATAAAGCAACCAAGTTGAACAGTGGGTGCTCCACATTCACATTTATATCCTGGAATATGCAGTACCCTCCCTTTTCTAGTGAGAGGGATTGATTGAGATATATTTGAATTAGTACAGCTATACTTAAAAAATATTTTTTGCAAAACAAAATACAAATTGATTGCATTTGTCTGCTGAAATTAAAAATGAGAAAGTAAATGAGAACACGATGTGCAATCTGCAGTAAAAGGGCACATTAATTTCCAAGTCGAGCATTTCAATTATCAGCCACTTTAATGGGCTTTCACAGAGCTGCAGACTGGGGCTGGGGGCACGGGCAAATGTCCGGGTCCCTTCGGCTGACTAGCTCTTGGCAAATTGGGAAATGTGTACCAGTGGCCGCTGAAACCTTGAGTCAGGCACAACTCCCACTTTCTCCTTCTCCAATCACAGCCTCATATTTCCCCCAGGTCCCTCTCTCTGTCCACTCCCATTTGATTCTGTGCTTGAGAACATGTTTCAGCCGCCTTCACACTCTGTGTCGCGGAGAGCCTCATGTTCCTCATGTGGTAGGCATGGGGATAAGGGGTCCAGGAACAGGAGAAGCACCAGGGTCCATGATTTCTCCTGTTGGCCCTGTTCACCGGTTACAATATTTGCAAATTTCATATCATCTTCAAATTTTGGAATTGTACCCTGCACCGCAAGGTTTAAGTCACTAGTAAATATCAGAAAGAGCAGGGGTCTTTACACCAACTCCTGGGAACTTTCACTTTAAACCTTCCTCTAGTCTGAAAATCAATCATTAACCACTACTCTTTATTTCCTGTCACTTAACTAATTTTATATCCATATTGCTACTGTCCCTTCTCCATGACCTCCAACTTTGCTCTCAAGTCTGTTGTGCGGCACAGTATCAAATGTCTTTTGGAAGTCCATGTAAACCATATTAACAGCATCGCCCTCATCAAATGTCTGAGTTACCTCATCAAACAAAATCAAGCAATTTAGTCAAACATAATTTGCCCTTAACAAATCGTTAATTAACCCACATTTTCCCAAGAGACCATTGATTTTGTCCTGAATTATTGTTTCTATACTCTTTACCAAGATTAAATATGATTTCCACTTGCCAAGTAAGGATTGAGATATGAATTGAACGTACAATTTGATAGGTTGATCTGTGACAGTGGATAATGGCTTAATGGTCATTGCCTGTTCTTAAAAGAAAAATTATGTTTTATACAAGTATGACCTGGATCTTCCCATGGAGCAGCAATTATCGTCAGATAGCCACTCTGCTTGAACTTTTCTACACCTCAACACTGCTTCGTATTTCTTCCAAGACAGGCTGCTACAGAAATACACCATCCATCGTGGAGCTCTACTCACAGCATCATAGTGTCAGAAGGGAAGCGGAGACTACGCCATTAATTTTTAAAATTCACTAAAACTCACTTGGGCCATTTATTGCCCATCACTAGTTGCCCTTCAGAAGATGGTGGTGAGCTGCCTTCTTGAACCAGTGCAGTCTATGTGTTGTAGCGTAATGGTTGAATACAACTGAGTGGCTTGCTAGGCCATTTCCGAGGGCATTTAAGAGGGAACCACATCTGGTCTGGAGTCACGTGTAGGCAAGACCAGGTAAGGACAGCAGATTTCCTTCCCTAAAGGAGATTAGTGAACCAGATTGGTTTTTACGCCAATCATCAATTGTTTCATGGTCAATATTGGACTTTTAATTCCAGATATTTTATTGAGTTTAAATTCTACCACCTGCCATGGTGGGATTTGAACCTGGGTCTCTAGATCACTACCCTGGGTCTCTGGATTACTAGTTCAGTGACAATATCACAATGCCACCGCCTCACCCAAGCTAACATATGGTAAATTTAAATATCCAGTGCGAACGTTAGTGAATGGTTGAGTCGATGAGTAAGTGAACAGGTAGGTTGGTAGGTGGATGATGTAAGTAGGTAGGGTGTGTGAGGTAAGGGGCAGGTGGGAAGGGTGATAGTCAGATCAGGGGCTAGTCAGGTCGGGTTAGGTTGGGGGAGGGAAGAGGATGAGGGGCAGACAGGTCTAGTCACGGAAAGTAGTCGGGTTGGGGGTCAGTTCTGAAGTTAACCATATTTGCACAGCTCATCCCAGCTCTATTTAAGAAAGGGGCTTCAAAGCGCACTCACAGTAGGCTTTGTACAATGAACAGTGGGAGAGAGTACATCCACATCTGGAGTGAGACACAGTCAAAGTGAGTGCGAGTATCGGGAATTTAAAAAAGCGGGAATTCAGTGCAGAGTGGGAAGAGGTGTTTTTTTGATTTTTGTCCTTGCTTTTTAACTTTTAAAATCTTCAATGAGTGGTCTTAAGACCATAAGACCATAAGACATAGGAGTGGAAGTAAGGCCATTCGGCCCATCGAGTCCACTCCACCATTCAATCATGACTGATGGGCATTTCAACTCCACCTACCAGCATTCTCCCCGTAGCCCTTAATTCCTCGCGACATCAAGAATTTATCTATCTCTGCCTTGAAGCCATTTAGCGTCCCGGCCTCCACTGCACTCCGCGGCAATGAATTCCACAGGCCCACCACTCTCTGGCTGAAGAAATGTCTCCGCATTTCTGTTCTGAATTTACCCCCTCTAATTCTAAGGCTGTGCCCACGGGTCCTCGCCTCCTCGCCTAACGGAAACAGTTTCTTTGCGTCCACCCTTTCTAAGCCATGTATTATCTTGTAAGTTTCTATTAGATCTCCCCTTAACCTTCTAAACTCCAATGAATACAATCCCAGGATCCTCAGCCGTTCATCATATGTTAGACCCGCCATTCCAGGGATCATCCGTGTGAATCTCCGCTGGACACGCTCCAGTGCCAGTATGTCCTTCCTGAGATGTGGGGCCCAAAACTGGACACAGTACTCCAAATGGGGCCTAACCAGAGCCTTATAAAGGCTCAGTAGCACATCGCTGCTTTTATATTCCAACCCTCTTGAGATAAATGACAACATTGCATTCGCTTTCTTAATCACAGATTCAACCTGCATGTTTACCTTTAGGGAATCCTCGACTAGCACTCCCAGATCCCTTTGTATTTTGGCATTATGAATTTTCTCACCGTTTAGAAAGTAGTCTATGCTTGGATTCTTTTTTCCAAAGTGCAAGACCTCACATTTTCTCACGTTGAATTGTATCAGCCATTTCCTGCACCACTCTCCCAAACTGTCTAGATCCTTCTGCAGCCTCCCCACTTCCTCAGCACTACCTGCCTGACCACCTAACTTCGTATCATCGGCAAACTTCGCTAGAATGCCCCCAGTCCCTTCATCCAGATCATTAATATATATGGTGAACAGCTGTGGGCCCAACACTGAACCTTGTGGGACACCGCTGGTCACTGGCTGCCATTCCGAAAAAGAACCTTTTATCCCAACTCTCTGCCTTCTGTCAGACAGCCAATCCTCAACCCATGCCAGTAGCTCACCTCGAACACCATGGGCCCTCACCTTACTCAGCAGCCTCCTGTGTGGTACCTTATCAAAGGCCTTTTGGAAATCCAGATAGACCACATCCACTGGGTTTCCCTGGTCTAACCTACTTGTCACCTCCTCAAAGAATTCTAACAGGTTCGTCAGGCACGACCTCCCCTTACTAAATCCATGTTGACTTGTTCTAATCCCACCCTGCTCTTCCAAGAATTTAGAAATCTCATCCTTAATGATCGATTCTAGAATTTTACCAACAACCGAGGTTAGGCTAATTGGCCTATAATTTTCCATCTTTTGTCTTGATCCTTTCTTGAACAAGGGGGTTACAACAGCGATCTTCCAATCGTCCGGGACTTTCCCTGACTCCAGTGATTTTTGAAAGATCTCAACCAACGCTTCCGCTATTTCTTCAGCCACCTCTCTCAGAACTCTAGGGTGTAGCCCATCGGGGCCAGGAGATTTGTCAATTTTAAGACCTTTTAGCTTTTTTAGCACCATCTCTTTTGTAATGGCAACCATACTCAACTCAGCCCCCTGACCCTCTATAACTTTTGGGATATTACTCATGTCTTCCACTGTGAAGACAGACGCAAAGTACTTATTAAATTCTCCAGCCATTTCCTCGTCTCCCATCACTAGCCTTCCGGAATCAGTTTGAATTGGCCCAATGTCTACTTTGGCCTGTCGTTTGTTTCTTATGTATTGAAAGAAACTTTTACTATCATTTCTTATATTACTGGCTAGCCTGCCTTCATATTTGATCCTCTCCTTCCTTATTTGTCTCTTTGTTAACCTCTGTTTGTTTTTGTAGCCTTCCCAATCTTCTGATTTCCCAGTGCTTTTGGCCACTTTATAGGATCTCTCTTTTTCTTTGATACATTTCCTGACCTCCTTTGTCAGCCATGGCTGTCTAATCCCTCCCCGGATAATCTTTCTTTTCTTGGGGATGAACCTCTGTACAGTGTCCTCAATTATGCATACAAACTCCTGCCATTTTTGCTCTGCTGTCTTCCCCACTAGGGTCTGCTTCCAGTCGATTTTCACCAGTTCCTCTCTCATGCCCTCGTAATTACCTTTATTTAACTGTAACACCATTACATCCGATTTTGCCTTCTCTCTTTCAAACTGCAGACTGAACTCAACCATATTATGATCGCTGCTTCCTAAGTGTTCCCTTACTTTAAGATCTTTTATAAAGTCTGGTTCATTACATAGCACTAGGTCCAGAATAGCCTGCTCCCTTGTGGGCTCCATGACAAACTGTTCCAAAAAGCCATCTTGTAAGCATTCCATGAATTCCTTTTCTTTGGATCCACTGGCTATGTTATTTACCCAATCCACCTGCATATTGAAGTCCCCCATGATCACCGTGACCTTGCCTTTCTGACATGCCTTTTCTATTTCCCGGTACATGTTGCGCCCCTGGTCCTGACCACTGTTAGGAGGTCTGTACATAACTTCCATTATGGTTTTTTTGCCTTTGTGGTTCCTCAATTCTACCCACACAGACTCCACATCTTGCCCTGCTTCAGCAGTTGAGGCTACAAGAGAGAGAGCAATTGGTATGTAGTGGGTAAGGTCATTTAAGTCTTTAGTATTTTTATCATTTATAGTTGAAAATACTTTTGTGGTTTATATTCTGTGAGGTTATAATCGGTAATAACGGGGACCAGGAAAGAAGGACCCAAGAGAATTGGATGTAATTTGATGTCAAGCATCTTCCAGAGGTTTAATTTAAAGGGGTAAGACATGGCAGGAGAGCTGAAAGCCGTGGTTTACTCCTGTTGCTCCATATAGGAAGCCGGGAACATTTCCAGTGGCCAGGGTCAGCATGTGTGCAAGAGGTGTCTCCAGCTACAGCTCCTGGAGGTGGAGAGCGACAAAGTTGATTCTGAGACTCGGGCCCTGAATCTTAATACAGGAAACTACGATGGTATGAGGCGCAGGTTGGCTATAATCGATTGGGGAATGTCACTGAAAGGGATGACTGTGGATTGGCAATGGCAAACATTCAAGGAGCACATGGGGGAACTGCAACAATTGTTTAATCCTGTCTGGCACAAAAGTAAAACGGGAAAGGTGGCCAAACCATGGTGTACAAGGGCAATTAGCGATAGTATTTGATCCAAGGAAGAAGGATATAAATTGACCAAGAAAATCAACTGGGAGCAATTTAGAATTCAGCAAAGAAAGACCAAGGGATTGATTAAGATGGGGAAAATATTTTTTGATTTGATTTATTGTCACATGTACCGAAGTATAGTGAAAAGTATTTTTCTGCGGCTAAGGGAACGTACACAGTACGTAAAAGAAAGGCGTCCATTGAGCGTGCTCACAGAGAGTCGCCATGCTCCAGCGCCATCTTGGATCAGAGTGCGAGAGTAAGCTTGCACGGAACATAAAAACTGCCTGTAAAAGTTTCTCTGGTACGTGAAGAGAAAAATATTGGTGAGGACAAATGTCCCTTGCAGTCAAAAATAGGGGAATTTACAATGGGGGACAAAGAAATGGCTGACCAACTAAACACATACTTTGGTTCTGTCTTCATAAGTGAGGACACAAATAAGATGCCAGAAATGTTGGGGGCATGCAGGGTTTTGTGAGAGTGAGGAACTGAATGAGATCAATATTAGTGGAGAAATGGTGTTGTGGAAATTGATGGGTTTGTAGGCTAATAAATCCCCAGGGCCCCTGGGCGGCACGTTAGCACAGTAGTCAGCACTGTTTCTTCACAGCGCAGGGTCACTGCCTGTGTGGGGTCTGTATGTTCTCCCCGTGTCTGCGTGGGTTTCCTCCAGGTGCTCCAGTTTCCTCTCACAAGTCCCGAAAGACGTGCTGTTAGGTAATTTGGACATTCTGAATTCTCTCTCTGTGTACCCAAACAGGCGCCGGAATATGCGACTGGGGACTTTTCACAGTAACTTCATTGCAGTGTTAATATAAGCCTACTTGTGACAATAATGATTATTATTATAATCTACATCCCAGAGTACTTGAGGAAGTGGGTCTAGAAATAGTGGATGCATTGATGGACATCTTCCAGGATCCTATACACTCTGGAACAATCCCTCCAGATTGGAAAGTAGCTAACATAACTCCACTATTTGAAAAGGGAGGTGGAGAGAAGATTTTATAGCAGAGCAGTTAGAAACCAGTGGCAGGATCAGACAGAGTCAGCATGGATTTATGAAGGGGAAATCATGCTTTACAAATCTACTGGAATTCTGCGAGGATGTAACTAGTAGAGTTGATGAGGGGGAGCCAGAGGATGTGGTCTATTTGGTCTTTCAGAAGGCTTTTGACAAACTCCCACATAAAAGATTAGCGTGCAACATTAAAGCGCATGGTATTTGGGTTAGTGTATTGAGATGGATGGAAAACTGGTTGACAGAGAGGAAACAAAGAATAGTAATTAACGGGTCTTTGTCAAATTGGCAGGCAGTGACGATTGGGGTACCGCAGGGATCGGTGTTGGGACCCCAGCTATTCAAAACATATAATAATGATTTAGATGAGGGAACAAAATGTAATATCTCCAAATTTGCAGTTGAGGGAGATTGAGCTTGAGGAGGATGAAGAGATCCTTCAGTGTCAGATTTGGACAAGTTGCGTGAGTGGACAAATGAATGGCAGATGCAGTATAATTTGTATAAATATGAGATCCATTTTGGTAGCAAAAATGGGAAGGCAGCCTATTATCTGAATAGCATAAATTAAGAGAGGGGAATGTGTAACGAGACCTGGGTGTCTTCATATACCAGTTGTCCCAGGTGCTCCCAGGCAGTAAAAAACGCAAATGGTATGTTGGCCTTCATAATGAGAAGATTCGAGATAGGAGCAGAGATGTCTTGTTGCAATTATACAGGGCCTTGGTGAGGTCACACCTGGAGTATTGTGTGCAGTTTTGGTCTCCTTATCTGAGGAAGGATGTTCTTCCTATAGAGGGAGTGCAGCGAAGATTTACCAGACTGATTCCTCGGATGGCTGGACTGAAGTAGGAGGAGAGATTGAGTAGGTTAGGATTGCACTCATTGGAGTTCAGAAGGATGAGGGGTGATCTCATAGAAACCTAGACAGCGTAGATTCAGGAAGGATGCTCTTGATGGTGGGGGTGTCCAGAACCAGGGGT
Source organism: Scyliorhinus canicula (assembly GCF_902713615.1). NCBI lineage: Eukaryota > Metazoa > Chordata > Chondrichthyes > Carcharhiniformes > Scyliorhinidae > Scyliorhinus > Scyliorhinus canicula. The sequence continues at coordinate 41,639,617 of NC_052151.1, read as the reverse complement.
CACAGTTTGAGGATACAGATAGACCATTTAGGGCAGCGATGAGGATACATTTCTTCACCCAGAGTGGTGAGCCTGTGGAATTCATTGCCAGAGGAAGTGGTTGAGGCCAAAACAATGTGTGTTTTCAAGAAGCAGTTAGATATAGCACTTGGAAAAGCCAAGAAGCAGAGCAGCCACCACGGGCGGTGATTGTGAGACTCCAGAAGTTTGTGGAGACGGAGAAGAACCTGTGGTGGGCCAGGGAGAAGCAGAATTGCGAATGGGAGGGGAACTGGGTCTGAATTTACCTAGATATTGGCGCAGAGCTGGCGAAGAGGTGTAGTGGATTCAACAAGGCCAAGGCAGTGCTTTACTGAAGCCAGATTTGGTTTGGGGTATTGTACCCGGCGAATCTGTGGGTACTTTTGATGGTCGTGAGTATTATTTTGAAATGTCAGAAGAGTCCAATGATGTCATAAGAGACCATAAATTGGAGGAGAACTGAATGTTGATGGGAGATGGAGGAGCTGGAACTGTAGAGGTTGGAAGATGCGGGTAGTTTGGGGGGCAGGAGAGTGGTTTTCTTTTGGGTGGGGTGATTTTGTTGTTGTTTGTTAAGAGGCTATAAGTTTGCAAGGGGGCAGCTGCCCCCCCCCCCCCCCCCCCCCCCCCCCCCCCCCCCCCCCCCACCCCCTGCAAAAATCCTCTGTGATGTTTATATTTTTTGGAGGGCGTGAGCTGTGGTTTTGGATTGTCTTTGATTGTGAGGGTGGAGTCTACAGGGAGCCATTTGCACAGACCAAGTAGGGAAGGTGGGGGAGGGGTGGAGAGGTAGGTAGGAGGGGCCTTCGGGCAGGAGCTGCCATGCTGACCAGTAACGTTGGTGAACAGAAGTGAGGTGGGGGAGGTGGCCACGGGGGATGGCCAGGGAGAGGGGGTGGGGGAGGCGGGACGCGACATGGCAGAGTTGGAGATTGAACGGGGTCATGGGCGGAGAAGGGGATCATCTTGGATGGGTCCGGTTCAGGGCAAAATTAAAGGAGGTAGAATCGGAGGCGGATGATGGTGGACGGTAGAGGGGAATGGGGGTGTAAGCTTCCAGTAAGGTTCAATACATGGAACATATGGAGGCTGGATGGGCCGGTGAAGAGGTCTCAGGTCTTTGCGCACCTGAGGAGTTTGAATGTAGAGGTGGTCTTTCTGCAGGAGACACACCTCCGAGTGAAGGATCAGGTCAGGTTGAGGAAGGGATGGGTGGGTCCGGTATTCCACTCGGGGTTCGAATCAAAGTCGTGGGGGGGGGGTGGCCACCTTGTTGAGCAAAGTGATGCGGGTATGTAAGGGCACAGGAAGTGCTGTACCCGGGTAGGAGGTATGTGATAGTGAGTGGGGTGCTGGAAGGGCGCCAGTGATGCTAGTGAATGTATATGCGCTGATTTGGGAATACGTGGGGTTTGTGAAGGGGTTTCTGAGAATGTTTCCGGACTTCGATAAGCATCAGATGATTATGGGGGGGGGGAGGGATTTTAATTGTGTGCTGGAACTGAGGGTGGACAGGTCAAGCCCTACGCCAATGGAAAGGTTGAGGATGGAAAAGGAGTTGGGAGGGTTTATGGAATGCATGGGAATGGTGGACCCGTGGAGGTGGACAGGATGTATTCGAGATCTCCCACCAAGGATGGGTTGGTGGAGAGAAAAGGTTACAGGTGCAGTTTGACAGGCTGACAACGGGAAAGGCAGGGGGGCAGCTACGGAGAGTGAGCGAGCTGCAGTATGAATATGGAGAGAAGGCGAGCCGTATGCTGGCCCACCAGCTACGAAGGCAGGCTGTGTCTAGGGAAATTTTGAGGGTGCGGACAGGGAAGGGGGAGATGGTGTCGGAGCCGGGGAAGATTAATGAAGCATTTCGGGAGTATTAAGAGAAGCTGCACAGGGCTGAGCCAGGTGGTGAGGAAGGAGATATGCGACAATTCTTGGACAAGCTGGAGTTTCCAAGGCTGGATGAAGAGAGGAGGCAGGCATTGACGGAGCCGTTCAGGCTGAGGGAGATGATAGATAGCAGGAGTTCTTGACGGAGTTGGCACCGCATTTGCGAGGGATGTTTAGCGAGGCATTGGAGAAGGGGGAGCTACCAAAGACATTGATACAGGCGTCAATTACGCTAATCCCGAAGAGGGGGAAGGACCTGTTGGAGTGTGGGTCATATAGGCTCATTTCACTGCTAAATACAGATGTGAAATTATTGGCCAAGTTAGTGACGGGGATGATGGAGGGGTGTGTTCCAGGATTGGTCTCAGAGGACCAAACAGGCTTCGTAAAGAGCAGGCAACTCTCCAGTAACTTCAGGAAGCTGGTAAATGTGATTATGACCCGCCAGAGGCCGGATACTGGAGGTAGTGGTCTCTATGGATGCAGAGAAGGCCTTTGATTGGGTGAAGTCGAGGTACCTGTTTGGTATCCTGGAGGGTTCGGGTTTGGCCTGAAGTTTGTGGTGTGGGTGCATCTGATTTATGTGGCCCCAGTGGTGAGTGAACGGACAAATGAGATGAGTTCCCGTAGTTTTGGGTTGCACAGGGAAATAGGCAGGGGTGTCTGCTGTTGCTGCTGTTGTCCACACTGGCGATAGAGCTCTTGACGATGGCCCTTAGAGGGTCAGTGGAGTGGCAGGGGATTGTGAGGGGGAATAGGGATCACCAGGTGTCACTGTTTGTGTCGGACTCGCTGGAAGTATGGGGAGAATTATGGATATACTGGAGAGGTCCGGGGTCTTCTCAAGATTAAGTGGAATGTCGGAAAGAGTGAGGTGTTTCTGGTGATTCCGGGTCGTGGGGCCAATCTGAGTATATTGCCATTTAGGGTAGCCAGGGACAGGTCCAGGTGATGGGGGAGTGGGTGGCGATGCACAAGTGGAATCTGACGATCTTGGTGAAGGAGGGTGGGGGGATTTTAGGAGATGGGATACGCTGCATCTGACACTAATGGGGAGGGTCCAGGTGGTTAAGATGAACGTGATGCTGAGGTTCCTGTTCATATTCTAGACCCTCCTGATTTTTATCCCTCAGGCCTTTTTCTGGAAATTGGACACAGCGATCTCGGAATTCATATGGGCGGCGGAGGTGCCAAGGGTAAAGAGGGCACTGTTACAGAAGCAGAGGCAGAAAGGGGGAGGGGGTTGGCGCTACCAAGCCTGCTGCATTATTACTGAGTGGCAAATGTGGAGAAGGCGAGAGGGCGGTGGGAAGGAGAGTGGTTAGAGTGGGTTAAGATGGAGGAGGAGTCCTGTGGAGAATCCAGCCTGGGGGCCATGGTGACGGCGTCGCTTCCGCTGGAGCCGTGGAGGTACATGGTAATCCCGGTGGTGCAGTTCACAATCAGGGTGTAGAACCAGTTGAGAAAGACTTTAGGATGATGGGGATGTCAGTCATAAAACCAGTATGTGGAAACCACAGGTTTAATACGGGGGAGACTTTGGCATGTAAAGGAAGTTTTGGGGGGGGGGGGCTGGTGAGGGAGAGGCATTTGTACTTGTAAGAGAAGTTTGCCGGTCAGGAAGCGCTGCAGGAGAGAGTGGAGCTGCCAAAGGGAAGTGAATTCTGGTATATGCAAGTGAGAGACTTTGCGCGGAAGGAATGGAGAAGCTTTCCCGAGCTGCCAGAGTATACCTTACTGGAGCGGTTGCTGCTCCCAGATATGGTGGAGGAGGGCAGGATTGATGATATAGATGGTTGGCTGGCGCAACAAGGTGGTAAGGATCAAGAATAAATGGGAGGAGCTGGGGGGGGGGGGGGGAGAGGATAGGATGAGGATTGTTGGGTGAGGCGATGCATAGGGTAATTTCCACAAGGTCAGCACATCAGGACTCCCGTGGGGTCCCAATGTGCATCTTGGGTCGCATATCTGATCCCCCATGTTCAGAGAGTGGAAGATCTGAGCCACTATTTCAGAAACCTGTTGGTGGATTGGAACTGTTGGTAAAGAACCAGCATGCTGTGTGGTTCCATCTGCTCAGGACATGTTTTTTACTATTCCAAATGTCGCTGTTGTTAATTATTACAGACAATGCGTAGCTAATTTGCAGCCACTATATTCTAACACATTCAATTTGTGGTTTTGCTACATCTCCCAAGATTATTTGGGGGATTAACATATTGATCTCTGTTTCACGAGTAAGGTTTAATTTGGAAAATGTTGTCATTGTGTTGGGAACAGGAAACCATTTTGACAAGAATAGAGGATGCCCAAAAAAGTCAGCAGGTCTGTCAGCATCAATTAGGAGAGAAACAGAGTTAATAGGCACGATCTAACCTCAATTAAATATCTGTTCTGGGTGGGATCAGCGGGGTCGTTCCCACTGCTTAGTGCCGGGAATGATCCCACAATCTAATGGCGCACTGTCTTGTTTTCGAGCCCCAGCGGTGAATGCCCCCTGAGGTCGCAGTTCAGCGGCATTGTCTGCACAAAGGAGCTCCGATGAGCAGAGTTCAAATGGTGCCCCGATCTCTCAACTCACGAACCCCCCCCAAACCTCACAACTCACCTGACCCCCGCACCCTGCCACATACCTGCAGGGCACCCCCGGCCCAATCCCTGACACAGACGCAATGCCAGCTTAGCACCTTGGCACTGCCAGCCAGGCATCCTGGTACTGCCCCTGCCTGGGTGGTACCAGCAGTGCCAGGACCCTCCCATAGTGAGTTGGGGGTGGGGGGAGATCGGCAATTGTTTCGGGGGCCTCGGTGATGGCGTCCCGTCTGTCACTACACTGGGGTGTTCCGGCAAGCAGAGCTCTCCACCGTACAACACGGGGCTATGTGCGGCCTTGGTCGCGCATTCCTCTTTCAGGCCCCTTCTACCATGCAAGACGCTTTGAATAGTCATGTGTTTTTCCGCACTGCGAGCGCCGGGAAACATGCGGCTAAATGCGCTTGCTTGGGGACTTTGTCCCTTTTGGGAGAATCATAGAACATAGAACAGTACAGCACAGAACAGGCCCTTCGGCCCTCGATGTTGTGCCGAGCCATGATCACCCTACTCAAACCCACGTATCCACCCTATACCCGTAACCCAACAACCCCCCACCCCTTAACCTTACTTTTTAGGACACTACGGGCAATTTAGCATGGCCAATCCACCTAACCCGCACATCTTTGGACTGTGGGAGGAAACCGGAGCACCCGGAGGAAACCCACGCAGACATGGGGAGGATGTGCAGACTCCACACAGACAATCGCGCCCAACATGTTGGAAAAAGCACACTCCTGTTTTGCCATTACAAATCCAATAAGGTGCCAAGCTGGATGATGCATCTTTCAGTTTTGTTTGATTTAATACATCAGTTCAGGTACTCCGCAGTTAATAATGTTCCACTAATAAGGTTTGAAAGAAATGCAGTGAAGTCAAGAATCTTGCTGTTCAGCTCTTTGGTTTATAAGCAGAGTCTCTGTACTCTTTTGTTCATAACAATTTGTACTTCATCTTGCGTGATAGGCACAAGATCATGGACGGAATTATACATGAAATGATGAATCTATCTTGCTTCTGCCATCATAAAGATGTCAAACTCTTAAAAACTCAAAGAAATTGATGTGCAGCATGAAAATAAATAAGTAGTCATGACTGCCCTTTGAGTGCCCTCGGCAGTTCTTAATTTGCTATGGTTAATAATATTTGCACATTTAGGGTGTCACTCAGATCAGGTTATTAGTGGAAATTATTATTAGGCCCGTGCGGCACGTTAGCACAGTGGTTAGCACTGTTGCTTCACAGCGCCAGTGTCCCAGGTTTGATTCCCGGCTTGGGTCACTGTCTGTACGGAGACTACACGTACTCCCCGTGTCTGCGTGGGTTTCCTCCGGGTGCTCCGGTTTCCACCCACAAGTCCCAAGAGAAGTGCTTATTAGGTGGATTGGACATTCTGAATTCTCCCTGTGTACCCGAACAGGCGCCGGAATGTGGCAACTGGGGAATTTTCACAGTAACTTCATTTGAGCATTAATATAAGCCTACTTGTGACAATAAAGATTATTAAAAAAAACAATACTGCTCCTCCTGGCCCTGCAAAGAAAAATTTTAGACTGACCCGATGGTCCGTCCTTTCTACTGCTGAGGCTTCCTCTGCTCAGACCCAGTTAGAATTACATTAATATAATGTTATGAGGCTTCTGCTTCAGGTACATGTCTTATCAGCCTGCGTTGCGCACAGCATCTAAGCAACTAAGTGACCTTCTTGTTTTCAACTGCCTACCTGTTCAGTGTACAGGTCGAATTAAAAATGATCTACTGTGACCTTAAATGCATGGACCATCTCCAAGACTACTTGTGCACAACATCAGAGGAGGTTGGCAATGTTTAAAGCTGATTCACTTTCAGAATAACTATAAATATTTAACATTTACACCCAAACAGTTCTTCAGATAGTCTAAAAACAAAATAAAACTATTAAAAAGAAAACCTGCACCCACAGAGGGAGATCTGATAAAACAAAGAAGGCAAGAATAAAAGCTCTAATTGTGAATTTCGTGCAACTTCTATAAGATTGAGATTTTAAACCAATTGTTCAACCTTTGCATCTGATTTTGTTTGATGCAGCCAATGTCTCAATCACCTGGCTTGGGTAACAGAATTGATGTGCTGCAGTATCATCTGATTTTAGCAATGAGAAAAGATGTTTCTGAAATTGTGCATCGCAACAGCTGTGCGATTACTCGCAGCAGGCACATGCTCAGATCAATGCTGTGACATTGAGTGGCTTAGGAACAGAAGGATATGCCACAGTGCGATTCTGCAGCTGGTAACCTGTCTAACAATTGAGCTGTGAGTGAGCAACGGATCCTTTGCTGCTATTTGAGACTCGAATGCAGTTGCAGCTTTATTGAGAAGGATCTCAGTGGGACCACTACAATACGCAAGACGATTTCCTCCTGATGATCTCTTTGGAGTTAAAGCCTCTGTGCAATGACTTGAGGTGCATGTTTCGTCTGCCTTTGTTTCATTTCCATCGCACAATTATTTTTGCAGAACAGGAATAAAAAAAACACATTTTCCCGTGCAATGATGACGAGCTCAGATGATGTCGTATGCATGACTTTCGAGACCCCAAATGTTGGCGGACCGTCCAAGTAGTGCCTTCTCTCTCATGCAACGGCCACTGTTAGACTGTGAAAATGAATGGTGGGCTGGATGGGAACTGGTTTATTGTGCCGCAAATTGACAGTCGAAATTGAATCCAGCTCCTCAGGAGCAAAAAGGTTTCCTGAGATCTGAAAAGGCACTCTACCACACTGACTGCCTTCAGCATGTGAAAACCCCCTGAGGTGGTCAGGATATAAGCAAAATGAGAATTGCCTTCAGCATATGAAAAGCCCTGAGGTGGTCAGGATATAAGCAAAATGAGAATGTCAAGAGGCAAACTAAATTAGTGGCTTGTCTCAGGGAGTGAAATTGGAGGAAATGAGTTTGGGGAGTCAGTGGACAGGGCCTCCTACTGTGGTTGACAGACATTGAACTGGGCTGGAAAGCGAACAGCTGACAAAGACTGTTGCCAAGGTTGCTGCTATCCAGCTTGTTTAGTCAGGCGTGCCTGCATGAATGAGTTGGCAGGACTTCCGCTACATGGTCCAAGTCAGCTGACATCTATTTAAATGTATTGAGAATTTTCTCCAAGAACTAAGAATACCAGAGCCAGAACATCTTAAGGCTCTTAATTGCTCTTGGCATAAATTCATCCAATGTTTGCTTATCAGCAGTTAAACTTCTTCAAAGGACAGTTGAGCAGATGAATAAAACATTGCATCATACAGTATAATGTTCCTGTTGATATAGTTAAGTGCAGTCTCTGCCTCTCACTGCAAGTCATTTAAGAGATTTGTTAGTAGCATTATAAAACAATTCAACAGCGTACAATCTTTCTGTATCCCATCACATCACACTTTCTATGTTATTATGCTGAGCATTGAAACCGTCCCCAATTTATACACTCCGCACCCTTTTCACACAGAACAGCACTCACCATGAGCCACGCCATAGATGATCTGTAGGTAATATATTTAATAACGGTGTCTGGCATCCATCTGTAAGTGGCAATATCGTCATGTTCCTAGCTGTGATTGGGAATTGTCTGTATGTTCCTTAAATAGATTACTGTCTTTTGTATATAATAATAATCTGTATTGTCACAAGTAGGCTTACATTAACACTGCAATGAAGATACTGTGAAAAGCCCCGAGTCGCCACATTCCGGTGCCTGTTCGGGTACACAGAGGGAGAATTCAGAATGTCCAAATTACCTAACAGCACGTCTTTCGGGATGTGGGAGGAAACTGGAGCACCCGGAGGAAGCCCACGCAGACACGGGGAGAAAGTGCTAGCTCCATGCAGACAGTGACCCAAGCCTGGAATCGAACCTGCGACCCTGCGCTGTGAAGCAACTGTGTTAACCACTGTGCTACCATGCTGCCCCTGTTGACTGATAAAGTATAAATGCATTGAACATTTTAAGCATCAAAATGTTGATCCCCAAGTGTGATGACCATGTGCCATAAGACCATAAGGCATAGGAGCAGAATTAGGCCATCAGGTCTGCCTCCATCATTCAATCATGGCTGATATTTTTCTCATCCCCATTCTCCTGCCCACTCCCCATAACCCCTGATCCCCTTATTAATCAAGAACCTATCTATCTCTGTCTTAAAGACGCTCAGTAATTTGGCTTCCACAGCCTTCTGCGGCAAAGAGTTCCACAGATTCACCACCCTCTGGCTGAAGAAATCCCTCCTCATCTCTGTTTTGAAGGATAATCCCTTTAGTCTGAGATTGTGTCCCCTGCTTCTAATTTTTCCTACTAGTGGAAACATCCTCTCCACTCTATTTTATCCAGGCCTCGCAGTATCTTGTAAGTTTCAATAAGAAAGTTTTAAGAAAGTATATGGAATGCTTGCTTCCATTGGACGAGGCATCGAGTATAAAATCTGGCAAGTCATGCTCCAGTTGTGTAGAACCTTGGTAAGGCCGCACTTGGAATATTGCACACAACTCTGGTCACCACACTACCAGAAGGATGTGGAGGCTTTGGAGAGGGTGCAGAGGATGTTTACCAGGATGTTGCCTGGTCTGGCGGATGTTAGCTATGTGGAGAGGCTGAATAGACTCGGACTGTTTTCATTAGAAAGACGGAGGTTGAGGGGTGACCTGATAGAGGTCTACTAAATTATAAGGGGCATGGATAGATTGGATGGGCAGGCACTCTTTCCCAGGGTGGAAGGGTCAGTCACCAGGGGGCATAGGTTTAAGGTCCATGGGGCAAAGTTTAGAGGAGATGTGTAAGGCAGGATTTTTATTCAGAGGTGGTGAGTGCCTGGAACACGTTGCCAGGGGAGGTTGTGGAAGCAGATACATTAAATGCGTTCAAAAGGCATCTTGACAAACACAAGGATAGGATGGGGATAGAGGGATATGGCACAATGAAGTGCTTAAGGTTTTGGCAAAGGTTGGTATCAAGACCGGTACAGCCTTGGGGGGATGAAGGACCTGTTCCTGTACTGTATTGTTCTTTGTAAGATCCCTCCTCATCCTTCTAAACTCCAATGTGTACAGGCCCAGAGTCCTCAACCGTTCCTCATACAACCAGCTCTTCATTCCAGGGATCATTCCTGTGAACCTCCTCTGGACCCTTTCCAAGGACAAAACTGCTCACAATACTCCAAATGGGGTCTGACCAGAGCCTTATACAGCTTCAGAAGTACATCCCTGGTCTTGTATTCTAGCCCTCTCGACATGAATGCTAACATTGCATTTGCCTTCCAAACTGCCGACTGAACCTGCACGTTAACCTGAAGAGAATCTTGAACAAAGACTCCCAAGTCTCTTTGTGCTTCTGATTTCCTAAGCATTTCCCCATTTAGAAACTAGTCTGTGCCTCCATTCCTCCTTCCAAAGTGAATAATCTCACACTTTTCCACATTGTATTCCATCTGCCACTCTTTGCCCTCTCTCCTAGCCTGACCAAGTCCTTCTGCAGCCTCCCTGCTTCCTGAATACTACCTGTCCCTCTACCGATCTTTGTATCATCTGAAAACTTAACAACAATGTCCTCAGTTCTTTCTTCCAGATCGTTTATGTATATTGTGAAAAGTTGTGGTCCCAGCATAGACACCTGAGGTACTCCACTAGTCACAGGCTGTCATCCTGAAAAAGACTCCTTTATCCCAACTCTCTGCCTTCTGCCAGTCAGCCAATCCTCTACCAATGCCAGGATCTTACCTTTAACACCATGGGCTCTTAACTTATTTAACAGTGTCCTATGTGGCACCTTGTCGAAGGTTTTCTGAAAATCTAAATAAATCACATCCACTGGTTCTCCTTTGTCTAACTTCCTTGTTACCTCCTCTAAGAACTCTTAACAGATTTGTCAGGCATGACCTCTCTTTGACGAAGCTGTGCAGATTCAGTCCTATTTTACCATGCACTTCCAAGTACTCCGCGATCTCATCTTTAATAATGGACTCTAAAATCTTACCAATGATCAAAGTTGGGCTAACTGGCCTATAATTTCCCATCTTCGGCCTCCTACCCTTCTTAAACAGTGGTGTTGCATTAGTCACTTTCCAGTCCTCTGGGACCCTCCCTGCCTCCAGTGATTCCTGAAAGATCACCACCAATGCCTCCATAATCTTCTCAGCTATCTCTTTTAAAGGATTCCCAATCTTCTGGCTTCCCACTAATCCTCGCCACATTGTGTGCTTTTTGGCCCCGTTTTCTGCACTGAAGAACTCAACTCACCAGAACACTCAATGCAGCAAGAGATGCTGTACCCATCTCTCAGGGCCCCCAATGTGCCCCCTAACCCCCACCCCGCCAAGCCCCAATTAACTATAATGGGGTCCCTGGGCCTCCCCCCGCATTCCTCACACCCATGCAGGGGTCCCGCCTATCTGACACAATGACAGTGCCCCTTCCAGCTGGCAGTGCTACCTGGGCACCTTGACAGGAACAGGCTGGCACCCAAATGGGACTGCCTGGCAGTCCAGGTGCCCAAGTGGCACCAGCAGTGCCAGGGTACCAGCCTACCCAGAGGGCATGCACCTCGGTGCCTCCAATGCCCTGGGAGACCTCCACAAATGCCATTACGTCGGTCCCCATTTGTGGAGACCAGCACTGAGCGGCGCTCACCCGAGGTTGCCAAGGCGAGGAAGTCCAATCCCATGCCTTGGTTAGATCTCAGGAATGCATATTCGAGTGAGATTAACTGTCTCACTCTAATATGCAGATTTTCCAGAAAGTGATCCCAGTGGGATCCACATCGCGACATCACATTAGATCTCGTGAGGCGTGGCGAGCTGGATAAATCCCAGAAGTGGGATCTCCCGGCATCTACCGGTCACATTGCGCCACGCGCGCTGCTTTTTGGGCACAATGCAAGCAATAGATTCTGCCCCTAATGCCTGAGTTATCTTGATTTTAGTTGGTATGTTCCAGTAAAAGTTTCAAAAAGTGACATCTTGTCCAATAGTTTTCTTTCCATTGGCATAGTGGGGATTCATTTCTTTTTGAAACATTATTAGTCTCTACAGGGACTGTAACAAAGTGGGCACTCATCCGGAATCTCAATGGTGAGATGGGAGTCTTGAATTTTCCAGAAATTAAACTAACAGGGTTTCATATTTACTTTTGCCGTATTCAGAGTAAATCAACATGGTTATCCTTAATGCTCAGCCCTTTCTGGAGAGGACACATTTATCTCTTGGTGCCTTGGAACAGCTAATAAAGGTTAATTTGAATGCTGTGGCAGAGGAATTATGTGTTGCCTTGAATCAAGAGGTGGGAGAGCAGAAATTGTTGAAGTCGTGGTTCAGCACCAGAAGCTAAGGAATTATAGGGTAGTTAGGTTGAATTAGCAGAAATTGAGTTAGAAAAAGAAAACAAAATGTGAAAAAAAATGAATTAGAAAGAGGAAGAAAGTAAAGGGAAAGGGAAGTGAAAAATAAACTTGAATTCAAAAGAGAAAGGAGTGAAGGAAAAATGCAAAAAAGCTTGAATTAGACTTGGAAAAAGGCTCAAAGCTTGTACGTTGGGAGGAAAAGGTAAGGATAGCACAGTCAACAACACATTATTTTGATTTGGCAAAGAATATTTACTTCATACCTACATTTAGTGAGGAAAAAGTAGAAATGTATACAGAATCATTTGAGAAAATTGCTGCAAAACTGAACTGGCCTAAAGATTGTACTGTGCTCCGACAGTGTGTTTCTGTGGGATATCTTTGGAGGTTATTAATCTTTTTCAGAAGAGTAATCAAGTTACTATGATCGAGTAACGAATGCTGTTCTCAATGCCTATGAGTTAGTACCAGAAGCCGACAAACAGAATTTAAGCCATTTGAAAAGAAAACAAAGTCAAACCTTTGTGGGATTTGCTGGCGATGAGGAAATGGTATCTGGTGGATGGTGTCGATCGATGAGGGTTGATTAATACTTTCAGAACCTGAAGGAAGTGATCCTGATGGAAGAATTTAAAAATAGTATAGGTCCCACCTAGATGAATTCCAAGTTTGTAAAATACAGGATGCTCCAGAAATGTTGACCATTTGGCCCTTTGAGCCTACTCCCCAGTTCAACAGGAACATGGCTGATCTGATTGTAATCTCAAATCTGCATCCCTACATACCCCCAATAACCTTTCTTGCTTATCAAGAATCTATCTACCTGAAAAATATTCAGATTCTGCTTCAACCACCTTTTGAGGAAGAGATGATCCAATGCTTTTCTGTAGCTGCGGTGTCCCCAGTTTTCTTTGGTGAGGCAACTTGATCGTTAACCTTCGAGATACAGGAACAATCCAGTCACGGGTGGTGGCAGGTGACATAAAACTTGCTCCAAAAGGTTTGCTAAATAAAGAGATATTGATACAGGACGTTGTTGGAAATTGTTCACCCATTCTCTTGTATCAGTTTAATTTAAAATGTGACTGTGTTAATGCTTTTGCTAATGTGGTCATTCCTGATTTAGCTATGGAATGGATTTCCTATCCGGAAACTATTTTCTGTGCTGAGGTATTGCTGGCTCCAGTAGTTTGCAGAAAGCCTGACGTGGCTGCTAAAACTGAAATTTGACAGATAAATTTGAGAAAATTGGAAAAAACAATTGCTTTGTGTAAGCCTGATGTTAAAATTGATGGTCTGACAATCAGCACATCAAGACGAGAGAAGTTTTAAAACAGCTTGAATTAAAAATATAGAGAAAGCATATGTGAGATATGGCAAAGCTAATAGCGACAGTACTCACAGTTAGTGATGAGGCAAAGGAAAGGCATGCTTTGATGGAAAGGCTGAATGTTAATGCAAAGGAACTGCAACAATGAATACATGCTCTTGAATCCAATATATCCTTCAAATCCAATTGAAGGACCAATATTTACCTTAGCCACTCTTTTTTTGTTTTATATATTATATATTTTTTTATATATAACAAAGCAAGGTGGAGAGTCCAAATGATCTACTTCTGCTCCCATTTTGTATATTTTCCTCATCGTACTGCTTCCAACTCTTTGAATTTGGCAATTTTCCTTGCTTTTCTTTAAATCAGGGCACCTGGTTACCACCACTGATTTTTTGTTGCTAGTTTAAGATCTTTCACCTTTTAAAAGAAGCTCCAAATGATTTTACTCCGATTTCAATTCCTGATACCCATTTACTTTCTGGCCTGCAGTTTTTTAATGTGCGGTAGATAACGGGGAGACAATGGATGTGGTATATCTGGATTTCCAGAAAGCCTTTGACAAGGTGCCACACAAAAGGTTGCTGCATAAGATAAAGATGCATGGCATTAAGGGTAAAGTAGTAGCATGGATAGAGGATTGGTTAATTAATAGATTGCAAAGAGTGGGGATTAATGGGTGTTTCTCTGGTTGGCAATCAGTAGCTAGTGGTGTCCCTCAGGGATCCGTTTTGGGCCCACAATTGTTCACAATTTACATAGATGATTTGGAGTTGGGGACCAAGGGCAATGTGTCCAAGTTTGCAGATGACACTAAGATGAGTGGTAAAGCAAAAAGTGCAGAGGATACTGGAAGTCTGCAGAGGGATTTGGATAGGTTAAGTGAATGGGCTAGGGTCTGGCGGATGGGATACAATGTTGACAAATGTGAGGTTATCTATTTGTGATTAAGAAGGCAAATGGAATGTTGTCCTTCATTGCTGGAGGGATGGAGTTTAAGACTAGGGAGGTTATGTTGCAATTGTATAAGGTGTTAGTGAGGCCACACCTGGAGTATTGTGTTCAGTTTTGGTCTCCTTACTTGAGAAAGGACGTACTGGCACTGGAGGGTGTGCAGAGGAGATTCACTAGGTTAATCCCAGAGCTGAAGGGGTTGGATTACGAGGAGAGGTTGAGTGGACTGGGACTGTACTCGTTGGAATTTAGAAGATGAGGAGGGATCTTATAGAAACATATAAAATTATGAAGGGAATAGATAGGATAGATGCAGGCAGATTGTTTCCACTGGTGGGTAAAAGCAGAACTAGGGGGCATAGCCTCAAAATGAGGGGAAGCAGATTTAGGACTGAGTTTAGGAGGAACTTCTTCACCCAAAGGGTTGTGAATCTATGGAATTCCTTGCCCAGTGAAGCAGTTGAGGCTCCTTCGTTAAATGTTTTCAAGATAAAGATAGTTTTTTGAAGAATAAAGGGATTAAGGGTTATGGTGTTCGGGCCGGAAAGTGGAGCTGAGTCCACAAAAGATCAGCCACGATCTCATTGAATGGCGGAGCAGGCTCGAGGGGCCAGATGGCCTACTCCTGCTCCTAGTTCTTATGTTCTTATGTTATTCAATAAGATCAAGGCTGATCTGATCATATATCACAATCACACAATCCTATTTGTAAGAATATGTATACAGGCATAACACTAAAGGGTTAATTATTACATTTCGTTGTAATTCAAACACGAGAGGGCACCACCAGTTCCCAGTATAAATATCATAGCTCAGGGAACCCTGGGTAGTGTTAGCAGAGGAGAGAGATCACAACTGAAGGACTAGTTTATATTAGAGAGAAGTAGCACGTGGACTTCATTAGTTTATACTTAATCATCGATTATAGTTTAACAGACTCAGTCTTACTTTCATAGACATTTCATAGAATTTACAGTGCAGAAGGAGGCCATTCGGCCCATCGAGTCTGCACCGGCTCCTGGAAAGAGCACCCTACCCAAGGTCAACACCTCCACCCTATCCCCATAACCCAGTAACCCCACCCAACACTAAGGGCAATTTTGGACCCTAAGGGCAATTTATCATGGCCAATCCACCTAACCTGCACATCTTTGGACTGTGGGAGGAAACCGGAGCACCCGGAGGAAACCCACGCACACACTGGGAGGATGTGCAGTCTCCGCACAGACAGTGACCCAAGCCGGAATCGAACCTGGGACCGTGGAGCTGTGAAGCAATTGTGCTATCCACAATGCTACCGTGCTGCCTATTAACTATTAACTTTATTAATAGTTACAGCTCTGTAGAGTGTGCAAACTCTTTAATTTAATCATTGTTCAATAAATCAGTTTTGCTTCAAGTTAAAGATTGGTGGTTTCTTGATCATCAACTCATCAGACCATTCTGAAATACGAGGCAAAGAGTAGTGACATATTATCATAAACTGTAACATAACACTATCTACTACCAATAACCTTTGATTCTCTCACCTAACAAGACTCAATCTATCTCCTCCTTAAAAATATTCAATAATCTCATCTCCACCACCTTTTGAGGTAGAGAGTTCCAAACTCTCGGAGAAAGAAATTCTCCTGATTTCTGTCCCAATAGGGCGACCCCAATTTTAAAACAGTACCCCCTAGTTCTGGACTCACCTACAGGAGGAAACATCCTTTCCACGGCCACCTTGTCAAGACTGTTGAGAATCTGACATATTTTAATCAAGCCACGCTTCACTCCTTCTAAATTCGAGCAGAAACATGCCCAGTCTGTCGAACCGTTCCTCATACAACAACCCACTCAGTCGAGATATCAAACCGCCTCCAATGCATTTCAACAGTACAATCAAATTAGACCAAAACTGCACAGAATATTCAAAAGGTGATCTCACTAATGTCCTGTATAACTGAAGCATATGTTATGATCCCAGTGTAAGTTATAACTGGATAGGAAGATTCCAGAATGGAACCCTGTCTAAGACGGATGTAACTTTTACTTTTTTTATGATTAACAATTACACGCAGATTTTAAGATTAACACTGATTACAAAGTACATCTTAAGCTACAGTTGTCTCATTAATGGAAAGTTCCTTTAAGCGCATAGATTGGCTGTGGTAAAATACGGAGACTCCACTCTGAACTCAATGGACTGCATTCTCCGAACCTCCGCGTCGCAACTGCGCCCGGTGCGGAGACGGAGAATGGGGCGTCGGACCTGCAACGGCTTCACGCTATTCTCCGATGACCTGGAGAACCGTCGCGTACATGCGGTCGACGCAGCGCTGGTCAGAGGACGTTGAAAGAGGCCCCTGCGGGGATTCTCCATGGACGACCGGCTGAGTTCCCGCCGGCGTGTTTCACGTATGGTTCCACCCGGCGGATGCTCAGAGTTACGGCTGTGGTGGCTGTCCTGGTGGGGGGCGGGGAGTATCCCGGGGGGGGGGGGCCTCCACGACAGCCAGGCCAGCGATCGAGCGGATGCGCGGACCTGGGGCCGGAAGCGCAGGGCCCCATATCGGTAGCCGGAGGTGCGTGGAGCACTCTGGGGCCCTGCAGGCCCCCTTAAAAACAGAGAATCACCTGAAACTTTCTAGAAAAAAGTCTGGAATGATTTGCACCTGTTTTCCCACAGGCGTTTCGACATAGCTCCATTATTGGAGAATCCCGCCCCCTATTTCTCCTCAGAATCCCCCCCAGATGATTGTTACTTGGGAGTTTCCAAACCTCACTCCTAAAAACATGCTTTAAAATCTTCTCTCACAATAATGCTTTCCCTTAACGGTTTGCATTCTAAAATCCAGTCCCGGTTTTACAAATGACTTTTGAACAGAGCTTCCATTCTGCTTTTAACAGAGAATCCAGTCCAGGATTTTACGCCACCCCCATTATGATTTATTTGACTTGACTGCAGTGAAAACTGTTCAAAATTGCTTTAACTCTCAATTCACAGATTCTTATTAAAATGGCATCAAACGTTTGAGTTACCTTTGGAGTCTGCTGCCCCACTTTTTTTTAAGTTATTATTTTCCAATTAATGTGCATATTAGCGTGGCCAATTGGCCTACTCTGCACATCTTTTGGGGTTGTCGGGGTGAAACCCATGCAGACACAGGGAGAATGTGCAAACTCCACATGGACAGTGACCTGGGGCCAGGATCAAACCTGATTCCTTGGTGCCATGAGTCAGCGCGACTGCGCCACTATGCCACCCCTTTGTTGCCCACTTTAAATCTGGCTACTGTATTTGTCTCTTTAACTTAGAACACTTCTGTTACTTTTCCTTAATTTCTTCTGAACAATATCTTGGTCTCTGTCGTACTAATTGCAGTCACCTTAGACATTCTTTCTGTCCGAATTCCCTGGCTATCGGGACAGTAAACTATTCCCTTGGAAGCCTGCATCTTTGAAACTAAATTGTCTTGTCAAGCTTCTCCTGGCAGAGTTGAGGGATGTTCATTCCCTTGTGTCCTGTCTCCAACTGCAATATATCCAGCTGAAACTAAAACTTGAAACCTTTTCTATCCTTACAAGGGCCTCCAATTGCTAAGAAACGCTCGCTGGCCTATTTTATCTTCACGCCATTGCCCTCTCTCAGCACAATAAAATCACAAGTGGAATTGAAACCAATTCCCACACATACAAACACCATTGTCCAGCATGAATCTACCCCTCCAGGTACAGAAATATTAGATTAAACCTACTTAAAACTATACCTTATTTCTAATATTTACCAATATACATATAAATGAAGGAGGCCATTAACTTACTAATCTTAGCAAAAAAGGATTTAGGAAGAAATATAAGGAGATACTGAGAAAGAAATAAAAACCTTGGGAGGATATTTATTTTTATAGTCTGGATTCTGCCCGCCAAGGACAGAGGGAGGTTCTCCCACTTTACAAGTCAGAACTCACCCTGCTCCCCAGACCAGCGTAATTCAATCTATGGAGTGACTGCCAATCATGGGTCACCTTGATGCCCAGATAATGAAAGCCACCTCCAGCAAGAGGAAAAGGTAATACACCCAGATTGGCTTTCCTCCCTGGGGGATTAACCGGAAAGTATTCATTTTTCTTCAGGTTCAGTTTGAACCCCGAAAAGCAACCAAAGCTCCTGAGTAACTTCATTATTTCATCCATAGAGGAGACTGGATCCGTAATATACAAAAGCAGCTTATCGGCATATTGGGACAGTCTGGGCATGATTTAATGGCCGTATTGCACTTAAGCGAGAACGTGAGGAGGCCATTAAATTTCGGGCGAGCCAAAAATGTGAACAGGGCCGGGCACCGATCTGTTTACTATCTATCGGCCTGCTCCCATTGGCGAAAACAGGATCCCATCGTTGCATGGCAAGAAACCAATAATCACCACTTAAGCCCAATCTCCATATAATTAACGGGAGCGACCCCCTATTTGAAGGCCTCCCGTGGTCTACCGGTCTCCCCAGCAAGTGGTCATGCAGGCGCCAATTAGTACTCCTTTTTAAAGATGAAGCTGGCGGGAGGGCTGCAGTGAGGACCTGAGGAGGTGAGTAGCCATCTTCACTCACAGGCAAAGAGCCCCGGGGGTGGGGGGTGGGGGGGGGGGGGGGGGGGGCCCTTTTGCTGCTGCGGTGCTTGGACTGGGGTGGAGGAGCCACTGGGGGGGGGGGTGCTAGCCTCAGTCGGGGTGGGCCGCCATCAGGGGAGGTGGAGCAGGATGAAAAGTGCTCACGTTTCTTCTTCGAAAAGATGGATAGAGAGACTTCAGGCAGCCTGAAGGAAGAAGACAACGTGGTGAGTTCCTGGCAGTCTGACATTCTGAGGATCAGTAAATACTTTAATGTCAGACTGTATGACCTGAAGCTAATAGACAGCACGGCCTCCCAGACATTCCTGTCATCTATCACAGAAGTCTTAGCCAGTGAGCGCCAGAGCCAGGACAAGCCGCTAACGCTGAGTTGACAATGGCTGCCAAGTACATTGAGACGAATAAAGCTCCCGGGAGTGACGGCTTACCAGCTGAGTTGTATTTGGCTCTGTGGGACTGGGCTGGCCCAGACCTGCTGGAAGTGTACGAAAATCTGCTCCTGGCTGGGAGCATGTCAGAATCCATGAGGAAAGGCATCATCAGCCTCATCTGCAGGCGGAAGAGGGAAAGGGAGGAAATTAGAATTGGCGACCTATTTCACTTGAATGTGGGCTATAAAGTTCTGCCCAAGGTCATTGCCAATCGGATCCGGTCTGCTCTGGAGTCAGTAATCGACCCTGACCAGACCTACTCTGTACCCAACAGTAAGATTCCTTTTTTAAAAAATTTTGTGTACCCAATTCATTTTTTCCCAATGAAGGGGCAATTTTAGCGTCTTCAATCCACCTACCCTGCACATCTTTGGGTTGTGGGGGCGAAACCCACGCAAACATGGGGAGAATGTGTAAACTCCACATGGAGTGTGGCCCGGGGCTGGAATCGAACAACAGGAAGATTCCTGATAGCCTTGTGCTACTCGGGGGTCTGATCATTAACGTGCGGGACAGGGGTGTGAATACTTGCCTCATCAACCTGGATCAGGAGAAGTCCTTTGACAGAATATCGCACACCTACATGATGGATGTGCTCTCCAAAATGGGGTTTGGGAAGGGAATCACAATTGGATCCAACTGCTCTACACAAATATCAGAAGCTCAGTTTCAACCAATGGATGGGAACCAGAAAGCTTTCAGATCAAATCTGGAGTCAGGCCGGGCTGCCCTCTCTCCTGTTTGTGTGTTGTATAGAACCTTTTGCTAACTCCATCAGAATGGATTTGAGCATAAGTGAAGTGACAATCCCAGGCAGCGGAGGGACTTGGGTCAAAGCCTCCATGTGCTCTATGGGCTATTCCCAGGGACACACCGTGATGGATAACAACTGCCACTGGAGGATGCTCAATTTGATGAAAGACGCTTTTGGTCTGCTCGAAACTTGTTGCTGTCCAGTACAAAGAGTTGTCCTTAATCAAGCATTGCAGATTGACATATTCCAAGGCCCAGATACACTCAAGCTTGGGGTAGCCACCGCCAAGGCGCCATGGGGAAAAACGGTGTAAAGCCTTTCAGCCATAAGACATAGGAGCAGAATTTGAATCTGCTCTGCCATTCAATCATGGCTGATATGTTTCTCATCCCCATTCTCTTGCCTTCGGCCCATAACCCCTGATCCCTTTGTGCTTCTGATTTCTGAAGCCTTTTCCTATTTAGCAAATAGCCTATGCCTCCATTCTTCCGACCAAGGTGCAAAGCCTCACACTTTTCCACATTGTAATCCATCTGCCACTTCTCTGCCCACTCTCCAGCCTGTCCAAGTCTTTCTGCAGCGCTCCTGCTTTCTCAATACTACCTGATCCTCTGCATATCTTTGAATCATCTGCAAATTTAGTAACAATGCCCTCAGTTCCTTCTTCCAGATCATTCATGTAAATTGTGAAAAGGTGTGGTCCCAACACTGACCCCTGAGGCACACCACTCGTCACCGGCTGCCATCCTGAAAAAGACCCCTTTATCCCCAATCTCTGCCTTCTGCCAGTCAGCCAATCCTCTATCCATGCCAGGATCTTACCCGTAACACCATGAGCTCTTAACTTATTAACAGCCAATTAGACTGAGGGGCTGGTAACCATGTCAAACCCTCAGATTGTGTGCATAATCCTAACCGGACATAACTGTATTGAAGCACCTCAAATGCAAAGTGATCAATGTATATAGTTTGATCAGAATTGTACTCTCTGAATGAAAATATTGATATGTTTGTAATGTTCCCATGACTGAATTTTTTTTAAAAATTGCAAATCAGGGGCTACTTAGCAGGCCCAATCCACTTACCCTGCACATCTTTGGGTTGTGGGGGTGAGACCCACACAGACACAGGGAGAATGTGCAAACTCCACACGGACAGTGACCCTCGAGGAAATGGAAATGCCATTACACTTTCTTTTTATGACAATTTGAAATATTTTGTAATGTTTCTTTCAGATATTTTATGAATAAAGTATATTTTAGCAAAAAAATATATTTGCTTTTGTAATGTACTGAACTAGACTGGTACAAGCAGTGGCTGTTAGAATTTTGGTCAGTGAACTAGTGCAAAATCAGAAAGGCAGAGTAGAATTTCATCTTAACTGATTCAGACTGGGAGCCCAATTGGTGTTTAACTTCCAACAACAAGGCTGCAAGTTGAAGTGACGAGGCTGGTCTCCCAGACAGACTGGTTATGGCGCGTTAATCTCAAAGGAAACTATATCTAACAGTGTTTCTACACCACAAAGTATGCAGAAATTCAGGAAGCCATCTTCTCGAGGGCAATTAGGAATGTACAACACAGGCTGGTGTTTCCAGTAACACTCCCATCTTATGAACATATAAAAAGCAAATTCCTCTCTGAGAACATCAGTTCTGGGAGCTTCCCCTGCACGAATCGACTGTTAGCGTTTCCTGCATTAGGCTAGCGACAACACGGCAAAAGTTTCAAATTGGCTGTAAAATACTTTGTGATATCCTCTGGTCATGCAAGGCACTATAGAAATGCATGCTCCCCCTTCCTTTCATTGTAACATACCAGCACAATTGCGAAACTCGAACAAAACACAGGCCCAGGCTGAGTCTAGTACTGATGTAGACAAATAATCACCGCCCTGATATCTGACAGCTTTTCCATTCCAGAGGTTAGCACAACTTTTTTTTACTGACAAGCTGTTGACACATTTACAGGATATTCAGAGTTTTATTTTTCCTTTGGGAGTGTTTGTCTCTGCAGCACATGCACTAAATTGAAAATAGTTCCATTGGGATTGGAGAAGTATCTGCAATGCAAAATGCTTCCCACGTTGTGCACTTCAGTCACGTGTTATGAAAAACAAAAAAATCTTCCAGGTGATAGATTAACTCAATTTCAGCAACGTCACAAGGATCTCGCACCATAGGGGGAATAGCGATTATTACAATAGTAGAGCATAACATAGAAACTAGAGTAGTCCATTCAACTCCTCGAGCCTGATCCACCTAAGGGAGCCAGCCGTCGTAAGGAATGAGGTAGAACAGCAATGGCATATATTTTAAGCAGTGTTCAACAGAATGCAGGAAAAATATATTGCACTAAAATGAAAAAAAAAATGTTAGTTGGACTTCATAAATGATGAAAGATGTCAGGGAAGAATTGAAGATTTGGAGGAACAATTAAGGGTTTGGAAAGAAGCACACACCAAGTGCATAGATAATAGCAGAATAGCATGGATATATTTATCTACAGGGCGGCACGATGGCACAGTGATTAGCACTGACGCCTCATAGCGCCAGGGACCCGGGTTCGATTCCAATCTTGGGTGACTGTCTGTGTGGAGATTGCATGTTCTCCCCGTGTCTGCACGGGTCTTCTCCGAGTTCCTCCCACAGACCAAACAAGTGCAGGTTAGGTGGATTTGCCGTGCTAAATTGCCCCTTAGTGTCCAAAGGTGCTCGGTGAGGTGATAAGGCAAGGGAGTGGGCCTCGGTGGGCTGCTCTTTCGGAGGGCTGGTGCTGATTTATCTCACTGGGCTAAATTGCTGGCTTTTAAAGCAGACCAAGCAGGCCAGCAGCACGGTTCGATTCTTGTATCAGCCTCCCCGGACAGGCGCCGGAATGTGGGGACTAGGGGCTTTTCACAGTAACTTCATTGAAGCCTACACGTGACAATAAGCGATTTTCATTTTTCATTTCATTTTCAATGGGCCTCCTTTAGCACTGTAGGAATTCTATGAAATTTGAGGTGAAACTAGACAAGCATATGAGGGAGAAAATAATTGATGGTTAGGATGGTAAGTTTAGATGAGAACTGGTGGTAAGAGGCTAATAAAGATGGCATGGACTGGTTGCACCAAATGGTCTGTTTGTGTGTCATATGTATTCCATGCAATTATTTGAATTGAAGTGATAGATTTTTGTTAACCACAGGTATTAAAGGGGATGGGTTAAAAGTGGAGTTAGGTTACAGATTACCCATGATCTCATTGAATATTGGAACAGGCTGGTGGTGATAAATGCCTCCTCCAGTTCCTGTGGTCTGAATTTTATGTGATATATTTGGGCATGCTTCGGACCCGGAAGAGCACAGAATAGCGTGAGAAGATGTCAGGCGTGTGTTCCAACATCATCGCACGCACTCGCGATATTTCGGTTAGTGGACACGCGTGGGAGTCTGAAGCATATCTGCCAACAATTAATGCGTTTGTTAAGGCAATTAAATGTACAAGCAGCTAGAATATCACGTTGCCTGTATGATTTTTTTTAGGTCAATGCATGGGCAGGTTGCCATCCTATTTTTCCACATTTCTCATCCAAGGGTGGGATAGAGATGGGCTGGAAAATTGTCAGTGAGTGTTGGAAGGAGCTCTGGTGAGAGTTTGCTGTTGTTTTAGACTTGAGATTTCAGACCTTTTCCCTTGTTTTCTTGAAGTAGTTGCTTTATTGGCATTGTTCTGAGGACTCTTTTTTTTGGTGCTTGTGTGGAGAGAGGCTGTATCTGTCTTCAGCACCCCCTCTGGTTTTGATGGAGGGTCCTCGGGGTCCTGGCTGTCTCTGGAGGATGACTCATCTGAGGGAGGAAAACACTTAATCAGTATTATCACGCATCACATAGTCAATGTCCATACTAGGTGGCAGGGTGTGACTGATGTCAAGGGCAGCATAATGGCTTTGTGATTGCTGAATCACTGGGGACTCTTTTCCAGAAGAGATGAGGTGACCTGACTCTCCGCCCATCCCGTTAATGTCCACTGAATTCCCACTCTCTTCCGAGATGTCTGCCTCTCGATGAGGGTTTTCCTCCACACTTGCACATGTGCTCCAGGGTGTCCATTTAATTTCTAGTGAGGATTACCAACCACCACCTGCTGAGCACTCAGCATTATTGCAGCTTTGCTTCTCCTGTAAATGCAAAGGTCAATCCTCAATCATCCACTGCAACACCATAACCATGCTCTTCCCCCTCTCTCTGTACACCCCACCCACATTCCCACAAACCATGTGGAAGTTCCCATCACCTTTCCTCGAATAAACCCAGGACTTCCAATCTTCTAACCTTAACACGTAGAGGTATAAGTGCCCTCTATTACTTGATTGTGATACCATTGAGCTGTTAAGGACAGCCACCCTTCCAGACATCTCCACATTGGGCCATGCCAACTCGGTCCTCACCCGTGCCAAGCACGGAACATCATTAACACTTTATTTATGTGCCGTGCACTACATCAAGCCCACTGACCTTGGGGGGCAACCTCTGACCGGGTCCCCTTGGTTTGGCGGGGTGACCTCAGCTTGCCATCCCATGGCAAAAGTATATCCCACCTCCAGTTGTCAGAACATCAAGGGGCTGAGCGCGCAACTGCATTGTCCTGCTGCCTGGTGTGTATCCCAAGTGCTGCTGCCATAGTTTCTGGACAGCTCACTGTGCCCCATCTGATGCCTTCTGCGGTCTGTCACAGCCATCTTTAAACCTCCCACTGGTCCCCTTTGGACCCAGCACCCACATTGCTCCCACCCCAACCAGCTTTGCTGCGACATTATCTGGATGCGTTTCATGTTGACTGGTCCTTAATTAGACAGCCGGCGTGATATCGCGTTTTTTTTCCGTCACGAACAGAAGTGGAAAACATGGCCACTTCCAGTTCCACCAGCCGTGCACGCCCGACATGTGCCAAATCCAGATCTATATTCCTAAGGGAGAAGATTGGCCTTGGCACCAAGCCGAACTTGTTGCTATAGCCATGAAGGCAGGGGATTGGTCGATCCAAATCAGGTGGAAGCTATAAAATAAATGGCAGAACCATCAGGAGCATAGAGACACAGAGGGATCTGGACGTGCAGGTCCACAGTTCTTTAAAAGTGGCAGCACAGGTGGAAACGGTGGGAAAGAAAGCTTGCCTTCATAGGATGGAGTATTGAGTATAAAAGCTCAAAACATATGTTACAGTTATATAGAACGTTGGTTCGGCCACATTTGGAATACTGTGTCCAATTCTGGTCACCACACTACCAGAAGGATGTGGAGGCTTTGGAGAGAGTACAGAAAAGGGATTGAGTAAACTGGGATTGTTCTCCCGAGAGAGACGGAGGCTGAGGAGCGACCTGATAGAAGTTTATAAAATCATGAGGGGTATAAAAAGGATGAACAGTTGGAGGCTTTTTCCCAGGGCGGAAATGACAATTACAAGTGGGCACCCGTTCAAGGGGGGGGGGGGGGGGGGGGGGGGGAAGGTTCAGTGGAGACGTGCGCGGGAGGTTTTTTACAGACGGTGCTGGTAGCCTGGAATGCACTGCCAAGTGGTTGAGGCAGGTACGTTAGCGACCTTTAAGACTTATCTGGACAGACCCATGAACTGAAGGGGTACAGAAGGATATAGGCGGTTGGTCTAAATAGGACACGTGATTGGCGCAGGCATAGGGGGCCGAAGGGCCTGTTCCTGTGCTATACTGTTCTTTGTTCTTTTGTTCTTCTTAAAAAGGAAAAGCTTTGCAGGGTTATGTGTAAAAAGCAGGGAGTGGAACTAATGAGAAAGCTCTTTCAGGGAGCTGTCACAGGCAGGTGGTGTTGAATGGAAGCCTCCTGTTCTTTTGATATTGGCCAGCATAAATGTGGAGCACCACTTCAAGGCAAGCCGGGACAGTGGGCAGAGTGAATATAGGATTAGCCGCTGGAGGAATTGATTAACAATCCTCACTTGGAATCGAATTCTATCAAAGGTAGTGGAGGCCTTGGTTATTCAGGAGCTGCGCTGGAGGGAATATATATCGTGGCTGTGGATGGATGAGTTAAATAGATGAAATGGTCTTTGACACCTGTGTTCATTTTGTAGATAAAAAGTTGCATAATACGTACTTTTTTAATAAATATGTTTAGTGAGGTTTTACATTTTATAAAATAATGCAGCAACATTTCAAAATAACACATCAGCAATAATAATAATAATAATACTATTGTCACAAGTATCTTACACTAATACCGCAATTAAGTTACTGTGAGAAGCCCCCAGTCGCCACATTCCGGCGCCTGTTCGGATACACAGAGGGAGAATTCAGAATGTCCAAATTACCTCACAGCACGTCTTTTAGGACTTGTGGGAGGAAACCGGAGCACCCAGAGGAAACCCACGCAGACACTGGGAGAACGTGCAGACTCCGCACAGACAGTGACCCAAGCCGCGAATCGTACCTGGGACCCTGGCGCTGTGAAGCCATAGTGCTGACAACTATGTTACCGTGCTGGGATGGGAGAGAACAGAAACAGCCTAGCCCCCATGGGCACAGTATGGGGCAGGAGAACGACATCACAACTGACTTAATACCATCATTAGACAAAACTAGATATCACCCCACCAGAGACCACACAGCCCCACAATCCTTACGGGAGATGAGGATAAACTTCCCATGCCATAATCAGTTGTGCACCAGCATATATCCCCCTCAACTCAGTCTTCTCTTTCCAGATTCCAGACCACCTGTGCTCATGATTCTGGAATCTATCATCAAGGAAGAAATAGCTAGGCACCTGGATGGAAATTGTCCCATTGGGCAGACGCAGCATGGGTTCATAAAGGGCAGGTCGTGCCTAACTAATTCAGTGGAATTTTTTGAGGTCATTACCAGTGCGGTAGACAATGGGGAGCCAATGGATGTGGTAAATCTGGATTTCCAGAAAGCATTTGACAAGGTGCTACACAAAACGTTGATGCGTAACATAGATGATTTGGAGTTGGGGACCAAGGGCAATGTGTCCAAGTTTGCAGATGACACTAAGATGAGTGGTAAAGCGAAAAGTGCAGAGGATACTGGAAGTCTGCAGAGGTATTTGGATAGGTTAAGTGAATGGGCTAGGGTCTGGCAGATGGAATACAATATTGACAAATGTGAGGTTATCCATTTTGGTAGGAATAACAGCAAACGGGATTATTATTTAAACGATAAAATATTAAAGCATGCCGCTGTGCAGAGAGACCTGGGTGTGCTAGTGCATGAGTCACAGAAAGTTGGTTTACAGGTGCAACAGGTGATTAAGAAGGCAAATGGAATTTTACCTTCATTGCTAGAGGGATGGAGTTTAAGACTAGGGAGGTTATGTTGCAATTGTATAAGGTGTTAGTGAGGCCACACCTGGAGTATTGTGTTCAGTTTTGGTCTCCTTACTTGAGAAAGGACATACTGGCACTGGAGGGTATGCAGAAGAGATTCACTAGGTTAATCCCAGAGCTGAAGGGATTGGATTATGAGGAGAGGTTGAGTAGACTGGGACTGTACTCGTTGGAATTTAGAAGGATGAGGGGGGATCTTATAGAAACATATAAAATTATGAAGGGAATAGATAGGATAGATGCGGGCAGGTTTTTTCCACTGGCGGGTGAAAGCAGAACTTGGGGACATAGCCTCAAAATAAGGGGAAATAGATTTAGGACTGAGTTTAGGAGGAACTTCTTCACCCAAAGGGTTGTGAATCTATGGAATTCCTTGCCCAGTGAAGCAGTTGAGGTTCCTTCATTAAATGTTTTTAAGGTAAAGATAGATAGTTTATTGAAGAATAAAGGGATTAAAGGTTATAGTGTTCGGGCCGGAAAGTGGAGCTGAGTCCACAAAAGATCAGCCATGATCTCATTGAATGGCGGAGCAGGCTCGAGGGGCCAGATGGCCTACCTCAGCTCCTAGTTCTTATGTTCTTATGTTCTTATGTAAGATAAAGATGCATGGCATCAAGGGTAAAGTAGTGGATAGAGGATTGGTTAATTAATAGATAGCAAAGAGTGGGGATTAATGGGTGTTTCTCTGGTTGGCAATCAGTAGCTAGTGGTGTCCCTCAGGGATCCGTGTTGGGCGCACAATTGTTCACAATTTACATAGATGATTTGGGGTTGGGGACCAAGGGCAATGTGTCCAAGTCTGCAGACGACACAAGGATGAGCGTTAAAGCAAAAAGTGCAGAGGATACTGGAAGTGTGCAGAGGCATTTGGATAGGTTAAGTGAATGGGCTAGGGTCTGGCAGATGGAATACAATATTGACAAATGTGAGGTTATCCATTTTGGTAGGAATAACAGCAAACGGGATTATTATTTAAATGATAAAATATTAAAACATGCTGCTGTGCAGAGAGACCTGGGTGTCCGAGTGTACGAGTCGCAAAACTTTGGTTTACAGGTGCAAAGGTGAATAATAAGGCGCACAAGAAAGCAAAGGATAAGGCAGGATCAATGAACACTCTGGAGGATCTCTCCAGGATTCCACTGAACGAAATACGAGACACCATCAGTTCCACCATGCCATCTCTTCAGCGCCCAGGTCCACTTTCCGGCCCGAACACCGACGGGAAGGACCCAACCCGCTCGGCGCCGAGCATTGAGAACAGGACTAAATAGGACCAGTGATTAGTGGCTGCTGACGACCCCTGACCTCGCAGACAGGATATGTTATGCACCATCAAATCTGATGCACCCAGCCTCCAAAGCAAGTTTTCAAAACATGGCAGCCAATTCTCGAACTCAGTCGGATATTTAGAAAAGTATCAGACTCAGGTGGACATCCCGTCCGGCCCATATCTCCAGAACCCGTCAAGATAAACGCCACACCATGCATCAGAATGTTAACAATATAAAGGTGGCCCATAATCAGGGACAATGCTCTTTGAAGTGCAAGAACCCTCTCAAGCAGCACCATCGCTCTTCTAAAGGTACCCTGCAATCCCTTGAAGTAAGCTCTCAAGACTTGCATCGCAGAGCTGAAATTCTCAGTCATGCGACATCTTCAATGGCGGCCAGCATCCGATGCACTCGGCATTGCCAAGGCGAGAGCCCGCTCAGCGGCAAATACGTAACTACAAGCTAGGTCGCACCCCAGCCCAATCCAAGCGCCACAAACAAACGAGGAATTTAGCATTTTATCTTGGCTCCTTCTCAAAAAAAGACAAATCAGCAACTTCCCGGGACATGGTGCAAGCCAGGTAGCACAAGAACAAACAAGAATGAAAAGTGCATCAGGATGAAACAATAGATTAAAATACAAGCAGAGCCGGAGGTTGTGCAAATACAACCACACATTTCCTCCCAAATTTACGCCCAACAATTATCAACAATCAGTAATGAATGCAATGTCAATCCCCACATCAATAACAATGATCCCATCCTCCCACCAAACCCCCACACATTAGTCTGCATGTACCATAAACAAATGACGATAAGGAATCAGGAATCTCCCATAGTCACCATTAACACACACAGTCCCCCCCCCCCCCCCCCCCCCAACTCTCCCACGTGTGCTTGTTTAAATGGTACTAAGTAAATTATTGCTTGGCACCTCCTACCACAACTTATTATCTTTGCTGTCTGTGATTGTCTATTGTTTATTTGGCAGGGCTAGTTTTTATGGTGTCCTTTGCTATGCAACCCTCCCCACTCATATTCTGAAAATCAATTGATTAAAAATCCAGTCAAACTCCATCCAGCATATGACAAATAGGCCGCGTACGCTGCATATTAATGGCTTAGACCAGCAAGGTGGCATTTGGAGAATGATGTGCAGAAGTTTGAGGTTATTCACTTCAGCAGTAAGAAGAGCAATGTAGAATATTTTGAAACATTTCAGATTTTCCAGTCTGCTTTCTACTGCCTCTGTCTAGTACTTTTGGAAGCTTTACCGACTTATCGTAATGGGTTTGAACCCTCATTCAATTGATAAGGCAACTGATACACTTTCCCTTAGACCCCAAAAGCTAATGAATTGAGATTGGACACTGGACAAGTTAATATTCTTAGCTCTGGCCCCTGCCTTACACAGTGTGACAGTCACAGGAAATGACATCACGCAACTTAGACTTGTCATAATATACACATCAGTATATAATGGTGCAGAGACACACACTGACTGACACACTGCAAGACCAATCAACACACACAACACAGCAGCCAATCACCAGTTAGAGGACAGTCACTATAAAGCCAGAGGGCACTAGTTTTCCCCGCTCATTCGGGATGCAGCCCCTGAGACGGACAGAGCTCACAGTCAGTAGCTCAAACCTTCACCATGTGCTGACAGTTTAGACTGGTCAGGCTAGGCATAGGTCTTCAGTTAATCTAACATAGTGTCGACCCACAGTGCAAGTATGTTCAACAGCTCTTAGCTTAATAAAATAGAGTTGTACTATTACAAGTGTTGGTAGCCTGACTATGTTACTGCTAAGGTAAATGCAGTCTCCACAGATCCAGAGTACCCAACATATCAAGACTGATATCTAATCACAGAATCATAGAATAGTTACAGCACAGAAGGAGGCCATTCAGCCTGTCATGTCCGTGCCGGATCTTGCAAGAACAGCTCACCTACACCCACACTCCCACCTTTTCCTATAGCCCTGTAATTTCTTTTCTTTTCATATAACTATCCAATTCTCTTTTGAAAGCCAGGATTCAATCTGCTTCCACCACAGTCTCGGCCAGTGCATTCCAGATCTTAAGTACTCGGTGTGTAAAAATGTTTTTCCTCATGTCATTGGAAATCACCTTAAATTTGTGTCCTTTGTTTGTCACCTTCCACTCTGTCTACCCTTTGCTGACTCCTCTTAAACTAAAGCAAACACTGCAGTTGATGAAAATCTTAAATAGGAACAGAAGATGCTGGAAAAAGGCAACAGCATATGTGGAGAGAAACAGAATTAACAGTAAAAGCTGATGACCTTTCATAACTGCTGATGCAAGTTAATATGGTCAGTGCAAAATAAATAACCCAAGCACTAGAGTTTATTTCTAGAGGGGTAGATTTTAAAAGTTATACTTAATTTGTATTGAACCTTGGTTAGACTACACTTAAAGTTCTGGTTGTCATATTATTAAAAGGTACTGGTGGTCAACCACCCATGGTAGACAAGCCCATTCAGGCACTTTACCCTTTCACCTCTCCAGTACAAGTTTTCTCTACTTGGGGGTCAAGGTGACCCACAATTCGGCCTCACTCCACAAAGTGAATTATTCCAGCCCAATCAACAATGTTAGAACAGACCGACAGAGATGGAACAACTTTCCTCTATCTCTGGCTGGCAGTTTTTAAACTATAAAAATCAACATACTCCTTGGATTTTTCTTTTTCCTTCAGTGCCTCCCCATTTTCCTGCTCAAATCCGTTTTTATCAAGATTAATAAATATCCACCTTTATCCGGGTGGGCGAGAATCCAGAACCTGCAGCATTCTGCTCCAGGGGGAACGACAACGGGCTCTGCCCTCCCAAACATTTCCTTATTGAGCTGCCGGTATCCAAAAAATCTTATTCTGGATCAGCAATCCCGGTTCAATCTGGGGCCAGATGGAGGCTCGCTCTTGCACTACTTCCAGTCTCCTTGTCCTAGTTACTGCACCATTGCCCTTTTCTCCCGTCAGATTTTCCTCGAACTCGGCGGTGGTCTCCCCTGTCTTAGAATCTGGAAACAGTTCGGACAATATTTTAAACGCCCGTCCTCACTGTCCCCTATCTGTAACAACCACCTTTTCTTACCTTCAGGGCTCGACTCAACCTTTAACGTGGAAATTGAAAGAATTTGAGCATGTCCCTGGGGAGGATTGCCAGCTTTACAGAATAAGCAGACAAATTTCAGCGACCCAACTTGAGACTTTTTGGCGACTTTTTTTTATCTGTTCAGGGGGTGTGAGCATCGCTGGCTGGGCCAGCATTTGTTGCCCATCCATAATTGCCCTTGAACTGTGTGGCTTGCTGGGCCATTTAAGAATCAACCACATTGCGGAGGGTCTGGAGTCACATGTAGGCCAGACCAGGTAGATCTCCTTCCCGAAAGGGCATTAGTGAACTAGATTGTTTTGTTTTTTTTGACAATTGGCAATGGTTTTCAGAGTTATCATTGGACTTTTAGTTTCAGTTTTTTATTGAATTCAAATTTGGAGCAAATTAAATTTACCATCGGGGTTCTGTTCAGAGATTTTATCTGAGATGGCAACAGTTTATCTCAGTTTTTCAACAATCTAGACACCGTCAGCTATTTGTGATTTTGGTATCGAGTTTATGTTATTTACCTTTCCCTAAATTCACAATAATTCTTGTTCTGTTCTGTCCCTGTTTTGTGTTGTTAATTGCTTCTTTTGTGGTGTTGTTTATAAAATATTGAAAAATCTAATAAAAATGTACATTTCAAATAATTAACAGGTACTGGAGAGGGCGTGAGATAAATTTACAAGCATGTTAACAGCAAGGTTGTACCTATCGGATTTTTATTTGATTTATTGTCACGTGTACCGGAGTACAGTGAAAAGTATGGTTCTGCGTACAGTCCAGGCAGATCGTTTCATACATGAAAAACATAGTGTATACATAAATACACAATGTAAATGCATAGACAGAGTAATCGGGTGAGCACACCGAGTGTAGTACTACTCAGTAGAGAAGATGTGTGGAGAGATTAGTTCAGTCCATAAGTGCGTAATTCAGAAGTCTGGTAACAGCGGGGAAGAAGCTGTTTTTGAAACTGTTAGTGCGTGTTCTCGGACTTTTATATCTCCTGTCAGATGGAAGAGGTTGGAAGGGGGAATAAGCCGGGTGGGAGGGGTCTTTGATTTCCCAAAGCAGCAGGAAGTGTAGACAGAGTCAGTGGATAGGAGGTAGGTTTGCGTAGTGGACTGGGCTGTGTTCATGATTCTCTGTAGTTTATTATGGTTTTGGGCCGAGCAGTTGCCATACCAGGCTGTAATGCAGCCCGATAGGATGCTTTTTATGGTGCATCTGTAAAAATTGGTAAGAGTCAATGTGGACTTGCTGAATTTCCTTAGTTTCCTGAGGAAGTATAGGCCGTGTTGTGCTTTCTTGGTCATGACGTCAACGTGGGTGGACCAGGACAGATTGCAGGTGACGTGCACACCTAGGAATTTGAAGTACCAACCTTGGCACCACTAATATAGACAGGGGTGTGTACGATACTTCGCTTCCTGAAGTCAAGACCAGCTCCTTAGTTTTGCTGACGTTGAGAGAGAGATTGTTGTCATTACACCCCACCACTAGGTTCTCTATCTCCCTCCTGTATTCTGACTCATCGTTGTTTGAGATCTGACCCACTACAGTTGTGTCATCATCAAACTTGGAGATGGAGTTGGCGTTGAATTTTGCCACACAGTTGTGTGTGTATAGGGATTATAGTAGTGCCAGGATGGACTGGTTGGATTTAATGGCCTGTTTCTGTGCTGTATATTCTAGGAAGTGTTTGTAGACAGTTCCTTTCTGTCATTTTTATGCAGACTGGAAGACACAAATGCCTACAATTTGCAACTATAGAACAGCAAATTACTAACGCTGCTCCGAATTGGTGGTGTGGGAAATGAGGGGGCAAAATAAGTTTGTGTAGCTAGAGTGCTTTTCTGAAGTTGGGACAAATTGTTGGTAGTGCGTGGAGGGAGCTTTACTCTCAATCTTCAGTGCTGACACTGGATGACAAAATTGGTAGCCTGTCTAATTCCTTGTATTATCTCGCATTCTTAAACTTGAGAAGCAGATACATTTATTAAAACTATAAAAGCATATAAACTATAAAAGCATACCAAAAGTTAATATATATATATTTCATTTTTCCAATTAAGGGGCAATTTAGCGTGGCCAGTCCACCTACCCTGCACATCTTTGGGTTGCGGGGGTGACACCCATGACAGATTCAGGGAGAATGTGCAAACTGCACACGGACAGTTACCTGGGGCCAGGATCGAAGCCGGGTCCTCGGTCCTGTGAGGCAACAGTGCAAACCACTGCACCACCGTGTCATCCTAAATTAATAATGGCATATGCCTTCTTGCTTTCTGTGTAACTTGCTTTCCAGTATGTCCCTTGTACTGATGGACACAATGTATTTGTTGAATGGGGTTAGGTTGGATTTGTATTTCACTACTATTAGCTGGTTGATAAATCTGGGGATCTATACCTGAATCACCAGCTGTGTGACCTGTAGAATTCCCAATTCCACAGAGACTCCTGTAAACTGCAGAGACATATATCTGGCTTGTACACCGGGGAAGAAATAGTGGACCTGCAAATCTTTGGGAGTGCTGGCCTTCAGTTAAGCTTGATTCCCAAATGATTCCAGAATCTATAATAGTGTTCCAAATTTGTAACTTCACTTCCAACAGTGTAATTTAATTATGTTTAAAGTACGTTGGATAATTTGCTATGATAATTTGCTGAGCAAACAATATGTGGCGTTGTTTTCTCGGCTTATTTTCACCAATAAGAAAATACCCGTGAAAATCAGTGACTCTGAAAAGTATTTGGTGATGTTTTCCTCTTAGGTTTGTGCAGATGTGAATTACATCCACTGTGTCATCAATCATTCCATTTCTGGAACGTGTGGCCTGCCAGAGATCTCCCCAATAATAGCCTGTTACATTTATAGGATACTACTGCTAGTGTAATATAAAGGAGGAATGAACCGTGACCTTACTACAATTGCTGACCTGACTTTTCGTAGGTTTTCAAGATCAAAGTTCATGGGTCCTCTAACAAGGACCATCAGGAATTATTACAAGCTCTGGTATAAAATTGACTTCTGGTCATTTTACTTGTTAAGAAAACTTGATCCCAGTAACTATCTTTTTGCTATGAATGCAGTTCTAAGTACTGATTCATTTTGTTCTGTTACTTATTTAGGACTGTAACACCTGGCAACGGGACTAATTGTGTACAGAGCTGTCATAGACCCGATGGGAAGAACGGCCTCTGTGCTGTGTCGTCCTGAGACTCTAAAATCTCACTGTTTAAATGGGAAAGTGACTGTAAAGTACAAGTGCTTGGTGCTTAAATTAGACGTGAGAACTGGCATTAAATTGAAGCCAGATTAAATTGCAGGTTGAATATTTGCAAAGCTAGTTATATTGCCCCTGTACAAAACCCAGACTTGTGAATGACTTCCTGAAACTGTGTATTCTGGACCAACCGCTTCCTTCCTTTTCCGATTTGGAAAGACAAAATCTGGAATTGTGCTGCTAACCATGCGTCACGGAGTGCCAGTCAAAAACGTTCATCCACTCAGCTTTAGTCTTCACTGAAGTCCTGCTGGTAGCAAATGTTTTAAAGCAATGTTTTTCTGCACCCTCTCTAATGCCTTTGCATCTTTCGTAAAATATGGTGACCAGAATTGGACATACTGTCTTTTGATTCCTTTATTGGCCAAAAATCTATCTATCTCAGCCTGGAATATACTCAAATACTAAGCCCTCTGGTATAGTGAATTCCAAAGATTTCTAAATGAGCTGAGTGAAGGAATTTTGTCTCCTCTCAGTCTTAAATGGCCAACTCCCTTGTTCATGGTCTGTGACATCCCGTTCTAAACTCTCCAGCAAAGGGAAGCATCCTCCCAGTGTTTCACCCATTAAGGCTCCAAAAACTTTTAATTGTTTCATAATCACTTCTCATTCTTGTAATATTCAGAGAATATACCTGGATCAGTTCGAAATGAAGCACCAGATGTGATTGAGTGAGTAAATGGAGTTATTAGCTTCTGTCAGCTGTGGATCAGCAGTCATTAATTCTTCAGTGAGAATATCATAATCATCACTTGTCAGTTGTTAAGAGCACAGTGATTGGCAACATCTGTTATTGCACCTGTCACTGCTATTTACTCGTCCCTTCATATCCTCCAGGGCCTCACTGGGTCTGTGTTGAACAGCAAGTTTCTGGGTCCAGTCACTGGTCTGTGCTGAGTTAGGGCAGTGTTGCAATTGACCTTGACAGTTCGTGGAGAAAGGCACCACTCCAGATTGCTCGGGGCTTCCAGTCCCCCGAAGGATTTGGATGTGTATGTATGGTGGATGAAGACAGATTCTACACAGCTGTGATGTCCCTGTGGTCAAATCCCTGCATCAGGATAGAATCGGTTACTTTATTCAGTATGATCACCTGTGGAAAAGGAACCCACTAACAAATCAACACGTTCAGGGGGAGGGCAAAAAGTTGGTGAAGTAACGGCCATGTTTTGCTGGAGTGGGCCATCTCATGGTGTGCACTGTTTTTTTTAATAAACAATTTTATTGAGGTAGTTTTTGGCTTTGTAAACAGTTAACAGACATCAACAGAAAGAAAGCAAAAAAGGCAAAAATGTGCAAACATCCACGTACATTCAATACTTCCATTGTAACATACTGCACTCGCCCGCTCCTCTCCCACCGATACTACCCGCCATTTTATCCCTCCTACTCTACTCTAAAACCCCCCCCCCCCCCCCACCCTGCTGATGCTCAACAGATCCCCTCAAGGCGAACTTAATTTTCTCCATACCCAGGAAACTTGACATGTCCGCAACCCACAACTCAGTCTTCGGGGGCTTTGAGTCCCTCCACGCCAATAGTATTCGTCGCCGAGCTATCAGGGAAGCAAAGGCCAAAACATCGGCCTCTTTCTCCCCCTGGACGCCCGGGTCATCCGAAACCCCAAAAATTGCCACCCCTGGACCCATCGCCACCCTTGTTTTTAGCACCCGGGACATGACGCCCGCAAATCCCTCCCAGTACCCCCTAAGCTTAGGGCATGCCCAAAACATGAGAACATGGTTCGCTGGTCCTCCCGCGCCCCTAGCGCATTTGTCCTCTACCCCAAAGAATTTGCTCATCCGAGCCATGGTATGCATTGTTGATTACATTCTTCTCTCCTCAACCTTCAACTCAAATGTGCCACATGCTAGTGGAGGCGCCAGCTGATAATGCTGATGACGCAAAGGTAGGTTGAAAAGTAAGGACAAAGGTGTCTACAAAAAAATATAGGTAGGTTCAATGGCAAATGGAGTTTAGTATTGGGAAATGTGAAATTGGCCTTTTTGGCAGGAAGAATAAAAGGGGAAGATATTGGGCGTGATCTAACGGAAAGGTTTCTAAGTGTCATTTGTGGTGGGTTTTACAGGGCGTTTTCCGTCGGCGAGGTCTCCACCGCTATCTAACCGCGTAGTCACATGTTATTTTCAGCACTGGGAAGCTGAACAGTCTGGCCAGAGCGGCTCCTCAGAGAACGGGTGCCATTTTGAAAGGATTCCCCAATCTCAAAGTGAGCTTGAGTGTCCCCCACACACCCCACCCATGGGCAATATCACCCCCCACACACATGGACATTACCCACTGTCAGGTGGATGTACATTTAAGAAATGGGTGTTCATCAAATAGCTGCAGTGGTGCCAGTGTGTGGGTGGAGCTGGGCTGTCTGTCTCTCCCTTTCATTTTGAGCTGGCAGCTGCAGTGTGATTGGTTTTGTTTTCAGAGGTGGAGAGCAACATTCAAAGCAAGCAACTGTATAATGATCTCTCTCTCTCTACAAGCTAAAGAATGTCTCCAGATCATTGATGCTTTCAAAGTAATACCTGTTTCTGTAGAGCATTTAAACCTTCTGTCTTTATTTTAAAAAGCATTTAACTCATGGATGTTGTTTGGGAAGTTATTAAGAGTTACGTATAGAATATTGTATTTGGGAAAGTATCAGTGTAGTTGATAAGATGTTTACTGTGTGTTTATAAAATATTAACTGGATTCATAGAATAAACATTGTTTTGTTTTAAACATACTTTAGTTCTCTGTTGCATCACACCTGTAAAATGGGCCCTTGTGTTCCCCATAACCAAAATCTATTTTAAAGTTGTGGGTCAGGTGAACTCCATGATATACTTTGGGGTTCTCTAAACCCTAGCATATAATACCCCCAAGTGAGAACACCCTGCTATGGGGTCCCTGAGGGCCCCCCTCTTCAGGCCCCCCAACACTCCCTTACAGCCCCCCCCCCTTTCCAGGACCCTCACCCTTCATCCCCAATATCCCAGAGGCCCCAACTTACCTGCCCTGTAACCCCCAGGTACCATTCTGCCCGGTCCGGCTTTGTGTGGACCAGTACTGGATGGTGCGCGGCTGAGGCCTCCTTGGTGAGGCCAGTAGATCTCGGGAGGCCAGTAGATCTCGGGAGGCCAGTAGATCTCAGGAGGCCAGTAGATCCCGGAAGGCCAGTAGATGTCTGGAAAACCTACTTAAACTCCTGCAGCCTGGTTCTGCCTATTGTGAGCGGGATTCTGGCGGCTGGGAAGCCCGCGGGAGGCCTTACCCTGCATATACTGGCCACGCTCTTGGTTGGGCGCGGCGTGACTGGTATATTCCACCCATCATCTAAATGGTGAGAGATTGTAGAGCTCTGAGATGCAGAGGAATCTGGGTGTCCTGGTTCAGGAATGTCGAAAGATGTGCAGGTGAGGTGAATTGGTCATGTTAACTTGACCCTTAGTGTCCAAAGATGTGCAGATTAGGTGGGGTTATGGGTTTAGGGCGGGGGAATTGGTCTAGGTAGGGTGCTCTTTCAGAGAGTTGGTGTTGACTCGATGGGCTGAATGGCCTCCTCTGTACTGCAGGGATTCTATGGCTATTGAATTACCAAAGGCTAGTTCGCAGGGTCAGAAAGTAATTAGGAAAGCTAACAGAATGTATGTATTAGTACAGGGGAATTGAATACAAATGTAGAGAGGTTATGCTTCAGTTATACAGGGCATTAGTGAGGCCACATCTGGAGCATCATATACAGTATTGATCACCTTATTTAAGGAGGAATTAAAAGCGTTGGATGTAGTTCAGAGAAATACCTAAAATGGGCGGGTTGTCTTGAGGAAAGGTTAAACAGGCTAGGCTTGTATACACTGTGGTTTAGAAGAGTAAGAGGTGACTTGATTGAACAGTCCTGAGGGGT
The DNA here is from genome assembly GCF_902713615.1 of Scyliorhinus canicula. Taxonomy (NCBI): domain Eukaryota; kingdom Metazoa; phylum Chordata; class Chondrichthyes; order Carcharhiniformes; family Scyliorhinidae; genus Scyliorhinus; species Scyliorhinus canicula. The sequence goes on along the minus strand of NC_052151.1, from coordinate 41,600,727 downwards.
TTTGACAGGGTGGATGTGGAGAGGCTGTTTCCTCTTGTTAGAGAATCTAGAACTAGGGGTCGCTGTTTAAAAATAAGGAGATACCAAAATGGAGATCAGGCAAATGTTTTTCTCTCGGACAGTTGTGAGTCACTGGAGCTCTCTTCCTCAAAAGACGGTGGAAGCAGAGTCTGAATATTTTTAAGGCATCGGTATATATCTTCTTGATAAGCAGGGGTGTGATAGACATAGACATAGAACATAGAGTGCAGAAGGAGACCATTCGGCCCATCGAGTCTGCACCGACACACTTAAGCCCTCACTTCCACCCTATCCTCGTCACCCAATAGCCCCTCCTAACCTTTTTGGACACTAAGGGCAATTTATCATGGCCAATCCACCTAACCTGCACATCTTTGGATGTGGGAGGAAACCGGAGCACCCGGAGGAAATCCACGCAGACACAGGGAGAAGGTGCAGACTCCGCACGGACAGTGACCCAAGCTGGGAATCGAACCTGGGACCCTGGCGCTGTGAAGCCACAGTGCTATCCACTTGTGCTACCGTGCTGTTATCAGAGGTACGTGAAATGTGGACTTGAGGTTACTGCCAAATTAGCCATGATCTTATTAAATTGTGGGTCAGCCTCGGGGACTGGGCCTAGTCCTACCCCTTGTTTGTTCGGAAAGGAGCTGAATTAGAGTCACATTAGGTACAGAGAGAGAAACTAACTGGGAGAGGTTAGATTGAGATAGAAAAAGAACTAAGGTAAGAAAAAAACTATATTTTAAACATATTTCAGTAATCTCCCAGCTCAATTTGCTACCTGCAAGAATGAGACTATACAGATTCACTGCCCCTGTTTTGGGGCAAAGAGATCAGGGTGGGGGGCAATGGTGCAGCACAGTGGTTAGTGCTGCTGCCTCACGGCACCGAGGTCCCAGGTTCGATCCCGGCTCTGGGTCACTGTCCGTGTGGAGTTTGCACATTCTCCCCGTGTTTGCGTGGGTTTCACCCCCACAACCCATAGATATGCAGGGTAGGTGGATTGGCCATGCTAAATTGCCGCTTCATTGGAACAAATGAATTGGGTACTCTAAATTTATATTTAAAAAAGAGATCGAGGGGCACTGCAGAAACCTAAATCACGACCGGAATTCTCTGACCTTGCCCGCTACTGGGATTCTCCGGTTCCACTGCAGTCAATGAAGTTTCGGCTGAATGCCAAATTCTCCGTTCACTCTGACAGCGGTAGTGGGGAGAACCAAATCGGAGAATCGTGGCCCGCATCTTTGAAAGGCTACTTTCACTATTGAGTAACAGCCCTATCTTTCTGAGATGAGATCAACTTGTATTTACAGCTCAAATGCGGCAATTTCTTGACAGAAGGAAGTTTCAGGCGAGCAGCTATTTCCATGAGGCTAATGGTGAATGGCGCAGGACATCCAGCAATTTGTGGCGGTGATTTCATTTTGGAGCTTGCATGACCATCACCGTAATTAAACTGTTCTTGCATCTTGCTTTTGTTACCTGAATGCCACAATTGTGGTATCAACTTCCAGGCATCATGCTCAGTAAAAGGCAAGTCATCTTCATAACTTTAAGCAAGGACAGTGCTTGTACACAAGCTTTGGAAACTGCCTTCATTTATTTAGAAATGGGACACTGATGAACTGTTGAAGTGGCTGCCGGGGGGCGGGGGGGGGGGGGGGGGGGGGGGGGGGGGGTGCAGGTGATTTTTTTTCAACTTCGACACGGACACTTATGCTTCTGGGACGTTCCGAATTGAATGATACTGGGTGAGCCCCCCTCCTTGAATATTCATGCCTTACAGCACGCTCTTGTAGAATTCATGCCTGCCACTGTTCAAAGCTTGCTGTGGACAACAGAATCAATGGACCTCTCGACTCCACACCTCCAAGTTTGCAATGCAACAAAGAAAAGCCAACGGGACCAGTAATCCACAAGCTAAGTGTGAAAACCACCATCTCTTTCCTATTTAGATCATTGGCAGTTGACAATGTGATTGAAACTGGTTCTCCGACATTGAAATCCTTTTGTCCCAAAAGTGAAAATAGACCTGGGAGCAGCCAGCAGCATAACACCAACAAGACAACAGCTGTAGAAAAAGGTTCTTAACATTCTCTTAAAAAGCCTCCTAGCCTGATTCCAAAGCTGTGATCTCACCTGCAAAGAAATGTGGCCTTGTGATGCGGCAGCCTAACTTGATGACCTGCTGAACATTCTTCCCTTTTAAATAATTCTGATATTCAACCCCCAGCCATCTGAAATTATCAGAACTCTTATTCAAGAGAGAAGAAAAGCTACTTTCGTCATTGGGCTCACAAAGAAGCATGAACTGTTAACCATTCTTATGATTTAATACATGTAACATGCATTACCTTCTTTTCATGTATCTTTCCTGAGTATGTGTGTGAATTAAGTATTTTGGGTTGAGTGTGTGACTAAGTAGTCCTCTTTGCTTAAACTCACAAAGTCTGCGCCTGGAACGTTTTTTATTGGCTACACGCTAATGGGGGTTTAGAAACTCACACGTCTACCATTTAAAAACCAGCGACACTGAATACGGACAGAAGGAAAGGCAATTGTGGCTTTCAGTTTATCTTTCCTCACCTGTCTGTAACACATCCATCAGTTATTAATGTTTGGATTTCTTTACTTTTGTCACAGTTCCAATCACCCAAATATCCTGCTCTTCAAGAACCACAAGCAGGAGGCACCATGGACCATTAATAGCAGCAGAACGTATTGGACCACAATCTGTGGTCAAGGCCTAGTATCTTCCCTCACTCTTCTATTGCCATCGATTCAGGCCCAAATGGCCCACCAATACCACTATGCAACTGCCTCCCTTGGATTGGAAGTTAGCAAACCTTTCAAGAAAGGAGGGAGAGAGAAAACCGGGAACTGCAGGCCAGTTATCATTCATTGATAACATTATTCATTGGGAAGTATTGTAATCTATTACAATTCACTTAGAAAGGCAGAGTATAATTAGAATAAGTCAACATGCTTTTACTAAAGGGGCATTCTATTTGACAAATCTATTCAAATTTTTGAGGATGTCATTGGTCGGGTAGATACAGGGGAACCAGTAGATGTAGTATACTTTCATTTCCAAAAGATATTCAATAAGGTGCCATATAAAAGATAAGGGGCTGGATTCTCCGTTCCTGAGACTAAGTGCCGATGGCAACGGAGGATCCGTGGTGTTTCACGACAGGAAAATCGGTGCAAACCCTCACCGAATCCGTTACCGGTGAAGGGCTAGCCCCGGCTGCATGAAACACCCCCGGAACGCGCGGAAAACGGTTGGAGAATCGTGCTGCACATGCACAGGGCTGCCAGGCCTGCAGCCGCGGGCGTACGGTCCCCACCCACACACACGCCGATCGTGCTGGAAAAGATGCCACTGGCTGTAATGGACCACGTACCCTCCCGCCCCGTCCCAACAGCCCACCTCCTGACCACCCCCCCCCTCCACTACCCCCAGCCCTGGCAGAAGAACCCCCCCCCCCCGGCCAGTGGCACGGATCTCGGCCGAGTGGGTGGTGCTTGACACTGTCCGCACGCCCTCTCTCTCCCTCTGCAGGCGCCACGCCAGGTCGCAACCGCTGAGACCACATGTGTCCCGTGCCCTTGGGAACTCGGGCCATCGAGGCCCACTGATGTCATTCCACGGGGTTGCGACTACACACACCGCGCTTGACGTCGATTTTGAGGAGGCGGAGCATCACGACCTAACATCAAACTGGCCATTCTCCGCCCGATCGCCGTTCCCGATTTCGGCGTCGGGCTACGGAGAATCCCGCCCATTGGCTCATGGAGTTGGGGGTTAAGTATTAAGCTGGATGGAGGATTGGTTAATGGACAGGAAGCAAAGAGTAGCGGTAAATGTGGCATTTTCAAGTTGGCAGATGGTGAAATGCCGTAGGTATCAATGTTGGTGCCTCGGCTAGTTCCAATCTATAGTAATGAACTAGATGAACAGGGGAGAAATGTATCTAAATTTGTTGACGATACACAGCTAGGTGTGATCTATAATGGACATTACTGGCCGTTCCTGCCGGGGTGATCTTCTGGTCCTGCCAATGGCGACTTCCCACTGCGAAATCCCCAGCAGCGGAGGTTACGAACAATGGGAAACCCCCTTGACAGCGGAAGGACTGGAGGAGTCACCCTCAGTCGCTGGTGGGCCATCTCCACTGCTGCAGCATTCACCACAGGGGGGGAGGGAGTGCAGATCCCATCCATGGACAGCTTAAGTACGTGGGCAACAAGTTTGCAGGTGAAGTTTAATGGGGAGAGGAGAGAGTTATTCACATTTGTCAGAAGAATAGAAAAGCAGAACATTTTTTTACAAGGTGTGAAACGCGTGAATGTTGATGCTCAGAGATTTGGGTGCAGTCGCACAAAGGATGAAAAAATATTAACATACAGGTACAGCAAGCAATTAGGAAGGCAAACGGCATGTTAGTCTTTGTTGAAAGAGGATTGGAGTACAAGAATAAAGAAGTCTTGCTGCAATGTACAGGACCTTGGTGAGCAAGCAAATAGAATACTGTGCAATGTTGGTCTTCATATTTAAGGAAGGATATTCTTGCATCGAGGCAGCATAGTGAAGGTCCACTAGATTGGTTCCTGAGATAAGAGTGTTGTCCTATGATGAGTGGCTGATTAAATTAGCTCTTTGTTCTCTGATGTTGAAAAGAATCAGAGGGGATCTTATTGAAACTTACAAGATTATGAAGGGCTTCATAGGTTAGAGGAATGGCTGAGGAATCTAGAAGAAGGAACACCCTTTCAGGATGAGGGTTAAATCACACATCATCTTGACTTGGAACAAGATCATTGTTCTTTTAATTTTGTTGGGTCAAAATTCTCGAACTTCCTGACAGTCGGCGTTTCGACAATACATAGACTGTAGCGGCTCAAGAAGGTGGAAAGGGGCAATTAGGGTTGGCTAATAAGTCGTGGTGTTAACAATACACATCCTAAAAATGAATGAATGTATTGCCATGTGCCAAGAGGTGAGGTAGCTGGTTTTCCCATGTCACGTGCCATCAATTTAATGTCAGTAGGTCTTGTTATGGGGCTGGTTTAGCTCACTTGGCTAAATCGCTGGCTTTTAAAGCAGACCAAGCAGGCCAGCAGCACGGTTCGATTCCCGTACCAGCCTCCTCGGACAGGCGCCGGAATGTGGCGACTAGGGGCTTTTCACAGTAACTTCATTGAAGCCTACTTGTGACAATAAGCGATTTTCATTTCATTTAATTTATGTTGGTGGACTATGATAATGACGGAATTGGTGTACAACACAGCATCTAGTTATTTAATGTTGAATAAACTGTGGGTAAACTAAATTATTGCTAACCAAACTGCGTATCTTTTAACCACGCTACTAGCAGCTTCTGTAACTCTGATCAAGACTGACTCTGTCCGATTCCAGTGTCCTGTTCCTCTTGCATGACACCTAGTGATCGGAGGCTGTATACACTTCTATATACACTTGTTATATACACTGTTACTGCATATCAGTGCATCCCCTTTCCTTGAGATTTTTAAAACATACGACACATACTTTCTGTAAACAATACACATGATATGAGTAACAGTGGGTTGGGTTTGAAGACTAAGTGCTGACGCTGGCGTGGGAATAGTGGCGTTTTATACCTGAAGAAATGGCGCAAAAGCTGGACCGTTGGGGGGCTAGCAAGCACGCAGTGTAAAACCCCCAGCTTTACCTGTGGATATGGCCGGAGAATTGCCAGGTCTGTGGCCACGCAAGCACAGGGCGGCGGCCTGCAGCAGCCAGGCCGTGCAACATGGCACCGGCCGCGCATGGATCCGGCCTGCCAAAATCTGCCCCCCTGTGATCAGCCACGCCACCCACAGAACAACCCCGCCCCCCCCCCCCACCACCACCACCAGTGCCCCAAGCCCCCGCCAAAACCCTCCTGCCCACGGAATGCCCCCCCCACCACCACCAGTGCCCCAAGCCCCCGCCAAAACCCTCCTGCCCACGGAATGCCCCCCCCCCCCCCCCCCCCCCCCCCCCCCCCGATTGTCGTGGTGCTGGACTCAGTCCGCAGCCGCCATGCCGGGTTCACAAAAATAGAAAGGATAAGTGTTCCACCCCCGTCGGGAACTCGGCCCATTGAGGGCGGAGCATCATGGGAGGGCCTCAGGTGACGTCCTGAGGACGTCCCAATGGCGCGCGGTGTACTCTGCGAGTATGCAGTTTTCGAGGGGGCGGAGCATTGCAAAAGCGGCACCTCCCCCAATTTCTGGCTCTCCGTTAAGGCCAACCATTGTTAAGGTTTTGTATTACCATCTGCAACACCTCAATTATTCCTGTCTCTTCGACAATCCATTGCGACTTTGCGTCTGATTCTGGCAATGCATCAGTGACCATGTCTATGTGAGCCTGTAGATCTTCTCCAGTAGAGCTGACATTGTGTGTTGTTGGAGCTCTGGCTAATGCATCTGCTACCACTGTACGTTTGCCATGCATGTCTATGGAGGATTTCAGAGTCACGAAGTTGCATGTCTGCGCTTTTATCTTAATGTCAGTAAGAAAACTATCGAATGAGTCGCCAGTCTTCTGGTGCGCATTTGAAAAATGAACCTTTCATATGTTTCATTTTTCTTAGGTGTACAATGCTCATCAAATTTTTTGTTCACGGCATAAAATTCTTTACTGTGTTCCTCTTGCTCATACGCGAATGTATTATATATTTCAATCACCTGCAGTCCTGCTACCATGAGCAGTAACACAACTTTTCTCTAGTCCGGCTGTACCTGCAGACTGATAGCTGAGACATACAGCGTGAAGTGCTGAGTAAAAGTGCGCCAATTTCCATTCACATTACCAGTAAGTTGAAGCTGTCCTGGAGCGTTCAGACTTTCCATTTCAAGAACCACGTTTTTCTTGTTGCAATGTTTCTTCTTCGTTTGACGACTGTGCCATTCAAATCACTGCTTGTGCCATGTTATGTTCACGTACTATGATAATAAATGAATCTGTGTACGACAGGACATCTAGTTCAAGACTAGTTATCTAATGTTGAATAAACTGTGGGTAAACCAAATTATTGCTAACCAAATTGTGGATCTTTTAATCATATCTTGCACGACACCTGTTGGTCGGAGGCTATATAAACTTGCTACACACTTGTTACATACACTGTTACTGCATATCATTAGAGGTCTCTCTATCCAAAACGAATGCACTGCAGCAGATATATCCGATACTGTCTAGTGTGTGACTGCTAGCTGACCCAGATTGCTGTTACGTTTTCTGTGCAGGGTTACTAATAATAATATCAATCATATTTATTAGTGTCACAAGTAGGCTTACATTAACACTGCAATGAAGATATTGTGAAAATGACCTAGTCGCCACATTCCGGTGCCTGTTCGAATACACTGAGGGAGAATTCATAATGTCCAATTCACCTAACAAGTGTGTCTTTTTGGGACTTGTGGGAGGAAATTGGAGCACCCGGAGGAAATCCACGCAGACGCTGGGAGAACATGCAGACTCTGCACAGACAGTGACCCGAGCCGGGAATTGAACCCGGGTCCCTGACGCTGTGCTACCTTGCCGCCCTAAATACCACAGCACCATTGAATAGCACTACAATACAGCTTGTTGTGGCAACAGGCCTGAATTCCTTTCAGAATAAAAATGCTGGCCTGCTGTTTGCTCGGTTTAATATTTTCTGAGATTCCAGAACTCATTCTGAAGACAAGAATTGTAGAACCTGTAATACTACAGGAACAAAAAATAACTTACATATATTGGCCGTCATATCCCAATCTCGGGATGTCCCAATGTGCATTGCAGCAGAAAAATACTTTAAAATTAGAGCCACTTTTATAAAATAGGAAATAATGAAGTGGGCAAGGGGCCCGAGTGGGGTAGTTTTTCAGAGAGTTGGTGCAGACTCAATGGGCCGAATGGCCTCTTGCACTGTCGGGATTCTATTCTATGATTCTATCCTTGGACTGTGGGATGTAACCAGAGCACCCTGAGAAAACCAACGCAGGCTCGGGGAGAATATGACAAACTCCATACAGTCAGTCACTCAAGGTCGGAATTGAAACCGGGTCCCTGGCGCTTTGAGGCAGCAGTGCTAACCACTGTGCCACCGTGCTGCCTTCATTTACACCTAGCTCCAGACAGTGCTGTGAGAAGGGAATATTTGGAAGCAATAATATTTGCAGATCCCATCCTTTACTTACAGTTCCTGGTAATTTCAGCCATTGAATTAAAATAATATAAAGCTAATTGAAGACTCCGAGGTCATTTATCAATTCAAATGGCCTATAATGATAAAACACTCAGTAAAATTAATCCTTCATATGACATTTTAGAAGCTGCTGGTGCGATAGCTGACCATTCCCACCGAGGCAAAACTTTAGTTTAGATTCACAGCTGAACATTAGACCTTGAACATAAATGTTTAATAATGTTTATTTTTTCTCTCCACGCTATTTGTAGAAAACTCCTTGCCAAAACTAAAATTATCTGAAGACAGTGTTATTACTTCGCCATCAAACTCCAATTCAAGCTTTCCAGGAATGACTGCAGGAAACGGGCTGTTGGAAACTCCAGCTGGATCGAAGGATCACGGGAATGTCCCCATCATCGTACCATTGATCCCACCACCGATGCTAAAACCACCAACCGGTAAGGATCTTCTTTGTGCTTGTACAGAAGAGAGATGAGAAGACACTGAACCAGTTTCTATATGTGCTGTTAGGGTGTGTTGTAGCTGAAACTGATTACAGTGCAACATACACAGCTTTTTATTGAAATATTGCAGCAAGGTCAAGTGCATGCATACATGTTTGGTGCAGATGTTTTGGCAGCAAAGGTTACTTTTCTTATAAACTTGGAGCTCTTAATAAGAGCAATGGTCAACAACACTGCTACATCCAGGAATTGAGTTAGGGTTGTCTTCTGAATGACTTGGGAAGGTGGGCACCAGAGGTATGGACATGTTGGGTGTTCAATGGCAGGTAGGTGGGGTGGTAAAAGGCAGGCGTTCATGCGGTGACACCTCCAGGAGAAAGTTCAAATTGAGTTAGCAACCCTACCCCAAGGGACAGGACTATAACGGCACTAAGCTGGGTGGCATTGTGTGCTGTGGGTAGGATGCAAAGGGACTGCAGGGTGACTTGGACAGGCTGGCCGAGTGGGCAAATACTTGGAAAATGCAATATAGTGTGCAAATGTGAGGTTATCCACTTTGATGGCAATAACAGGAAGGCAGATTATTATCTGAATGGTAGAAGTTTAGGAAAAGGGGAAGTGCAATGATACCTAGGTGTCATGGTGGAACAGTGGCTGAAGGAGTCCATGTAAGTCCAGCAGGCTGTGAGGAAAGCTAATGGCATGCTGGCCTTCATAGCCAGATGATTTGAGCAAAGGAGCAGGATGTCTTGCTGCAGTTAAACAGGGCCTTGGTGAGGCCACACCTTGAGTATTGTGTGCAGTTTTGGTCTCCTAGTTTGAGGAAGGCCATTCTTGCTATTGAGGGTGTCTAGCGAAGGTTCACCAGGATAGCAGGATTGACATCTGAAGAAAGACTGGATCAACTAGGCTTGTACTCGCTGGAGGTTAGAAGAATGAGAGGAGATCTCAGAGAGACATAAAATCCTGATGGGACTGGACAGGCTAGATGCGGGAATAATGTTCCTGATGTTGGGAACGTCCAGAACTAGGGGCCACAGCCTAAGAATAAGAGGTAAGCCATTCACGACTGAGACGAGAAAGAACGTCTTCTCTCAGAGAGTTGTGAACTTGTGGAATTCTCCACCACAGAAAACTGTTGGAGCCAGTTTGTTGGATACATTCAAGAGGTGGCTGCACGTGGCCCTTACGGCTAAAGGGATCAAGGAGTATGGAGAGAAAGCGGGAGTGGGATACTGAATTTGCATGACCAGCTATGATCATATTGAATGGTGGTGCAGGCTCGAATGGCCGAAAAGTGATTAATACAGACAGCACCAATAAAGTTGCGCAGCCACTGGTTCAAGAGCAGCAGCAAATGTTGCATTCACTGCCTCTCCCATCCCCCTCTCCAGACCCACATTGACTGAATTGTTTCCCCCGCCCCTGCCCCTCAGTTATTGGCTGCTGTGAACCTTGATAAGCAGGTTGGGATGAGGGGAAGGATAGGATTTGCTTGTTATGTGAATGTGCACAAATGGATCTTCCTGTCACTTTGTTATGTGAAGACTCCATAGATATTTGGAATTGGATTGATTTATAATAATCCTGTTTCTCAATCCTGATAAAGTAAAGTTTCCATAGTTCCAGATGACTATTGGCTGTTTTTCCCTTTGAGGGGTAGAGCTGACTGATTGTGATTTAACCTGAGGATCTCCACACCTCAGGCTAAGGGCAAGGTTAAGAAGGCGGGACCAGCCGGTACAGGAATTGAACCCGCGCTGCTGGCCTCGCTCTGCATCACAAACCAATTGTCCAGCCAACTGAGTTAAACCAGCCCAGTCCACCCACAAACCCTGCTAAGTGGAAAACCCTGCAGAGGAGTGACACACACACACACACACACACACACACACACACACGCCAAAGAGAATGTCCAGCCTCAGATTATCTTCCATACCTAGCCAGATGTGGTACTGGTAGTACCACAAGATTAGTTTATCCACAGGAGAGTTAATAGCTCGGGTCTCCTGGGTCTTGCATGCTTTCCTGAAGCAGGCTGCAGGGGGGAACCAGCATTAGACCAGGGGTGTTTTCAGTTTGACCAAGTTGACCAAGGTCTGCAGTTTAAAATGAATCATTATCAGAGACCCCTCCCACCCAGTCATTGCCTTCTTCCAGACCCTTCCATCAGGCAGAAGGTACAGAAGTCTGAAGACCCGCACATCCAGACATAGGAACAGCTTCTTCCCCACAGCTACTAGACTCCTCAACGACTCCCCCTCGGACTGATCTGTTCACTGTAAGAACACTATTTACGATGCCCTATGCTGCTCTTGCTCATGTATTTACTTTGTTTGGCCCCTTGTCCCGCACTGTAACCAATCACTGTTTGTCGATGTACCATTTGTCAATGTTCCCTGTTGATTATTCTTGTGTCTACTATGTACGTAGTGTGTACGTTCCTCAGCGGCAGGAAAATACTTTTCACTGTACTTCGGTACATGTGACAATAAATCAAATCAAATCAATCAAATCAAATGTTGCAGGGACAGGGAATGAAAAGTGAAACACAAAGCAGACAAGCATTTAACAAGTTCTTCACAGCAGTCACCTGCAGGATTTCCAAACTAGAGTTGCACTCAGCAAGGCCAGGAAATTATATTTTGGCACCAAAGGTGAAAGATTAACAGACTGAACTGAGATGGTCAGCTTATTTCATCGACTGAGACTGATGGGCTGGGTAGGATGAGGAACCCTTCCTCCCTTTAAGTATAAGATCTCATGGGATGGATATCAGTATGCAACATGGCAAGAAAAGAACAGAGAATGGATTGAGGTGGCAGTAGTGCAAAGATGTATTTTATGCTTGGCCCCAATGCCACTGCTTACAGCTGTACCTGCTCTGGCTTATCAGCACTGTATTAACAGATCAAGGTTGACAACCAACCCTGGATGACTCACGAGTTTGCATCAGTTGTAAAGGGACGGAGTGTAATTTTACCATGGTAAAGATGCCAAATAAATGCAAGTTGTTATTCTAAGTGTGTGTTACATGGGAACTCTCCTTTTGCAAGTCCTTATGTCCTTAGAGAACAGAAGGAACCCCCATTCTTTAACAAAAAACAAATTCAAATAAACAAGGTTTTTAAAAATACATATTAATGCAACATATTGCATATATCAAACCCAAACTGCTTATTACTTGGTGAGGAATAGCTGAATAATGAGCAGCTCCACTGGATGTGGGAGAAGCACCAGAAAGTGTTGAAAAGCAGATAATTGTATCCTATGCTGAATCTTCAGATGCATTGCTGTTTTTGTGAATTACATGACAGGATATATTTTATTCCAAGGGATTGCAAGCTTATTGAGTTGTTCTGTTAATACAATACAATTGTATAACGCAAGAGGTTTATGTGATAGTTGCTTCTGAAACAGTTTGCTTAGGGGGCATCCTGCGAATTGGGATATTTTTGTACGGGGCAACAAAAGGAGTCCACACCGATTAGTAGAGAAAAATAAAACTTATTTAACATGTTAACTATTAAGTACAGCTCCAGTAATTCCCTACTGGGTCTTCTCTAGTTGGCGCCTGACTGGCAGACTCTTATTACACAAGGGCACATGGCCTTAGTTGAGGTTCTCCTGCTCCCTTATAGGGGGAGCTCATATTCTGCAATAGTTGGTCATCTCTACCCCCCCCCCCCCCCCCCCCCAAGACCCGTGTCAGTTATAACAGATATAAAATGCTGTTATCAGACTAAGCTGGTTGTCGCCAAAATGCTGATAATTGTAAGTCTATTGACAGAACATTTAAGAGCTTTCAATTTCTATCGAATTTTGTTGTTTCCAAACCCTCAGGGACTCACCAAAAGCCCGTGCCATCCAGAGTGATATAGTTTATGATGTGACTTACACACAAACTACTGGTGTTTCTATTATTGATGATGAATGGTTTATTATAATGAACAGAAACATTAGATGCAAATGTATGTTTATCGTATAATCGGAGTGGATCAAATGTTATACTTGGGCTATTGTATGGTCTACAAGCTAAAGTGCAATTCTGTCTACAGTCATTCAAATATTTTTATTTGCCTTTCATAAAATCCCATTCACAGACTCTAATAGGATGGCATTTGGAGGAGGATGAGAAATGTTACTTGGGGCAAGTTGTGCCATTATAAATAACAGTAGTGCAATTAGTCCTTGGTGAGACCATGCCTGGAATCTTGTGTACAGTTTGGGTCTTCTTCTCTGAGGAAGGATGTTCTTACAGTAGATGGAGTGCAGTGAAGGTCTACCAGACTGATTCCTGGAATGACAGGACGGGCATATGAGGAGAGATTGAGTTGTTTAGGATTATATTCGCTTTTAGAAGAGAATGAGGGAGGATCTCATAGAAATCTCGAAAATTCTCACAGAATTATACAGGGTAGATGCAGGATGGATGTTCCCATTGGTGATGTATGCAGAACCAGGGCACACAGTCTGACGATATGGGGTAAACCATTTAGGACTGAGATGAGGAGAAATTTCTTCAGCCAGGGATTGGTGAGCCTGTGGAATTCCCCACCACAAAATGCAGTTAAGGCTAAAATATTGCATGTTTTTAAGAAGGAGATAGATATGGCTCTTGGGGCTAAAGGGGTCAAAGGCTATGGGGAAAAGCAGAAACAGGTTACTGAGTTGGATGATCAGCTATTATCATAATGAATGGCAGAGCAGGCTCAAAGGACAAAATGGCCTATCTTTGCTCCTATTTTCTATGTTTCTAGTTGTGGTAAGGGCAGTATAGTCAAGGGGATTGAGGTCCGAAGGCTGTATTGTCTGCCCGGTGCGATGGTGAAGACCACCAGCTTGGGGCTGGAGGGTAAGGACCAATCATAGTCCAAATGGTTACTAACGACATTGGTAGAATTAAGAAAGCAGTCCAGCTGAGGGAGTATGAGCAGCTGGGGGTAAATTAAAATGCTCAACCACAAAAGTAATCATCTCTGGACTACTAGCTGAGCCACGAGCAAATCAGCACAGGGTCAATAAAATCAGAGAGTTCGATGTGGCTCAAAGACTGGCGTGGGAAAGATGGGTTTGATTCATGAGGCACTGGCGTTAGTACTAGGGAAAGAGGCAGTTGTACCTTTGGGTCAGCATTCGCCTTAGCCATGCTAAGACCATTGTCCTTGCAAATTTTGGAACTAGGAGCTGGATTTTACATCTCCCCGGTGGGCGTGTTTCCTACGGGTGGGGAGCGTGTAAAATGGGGTGAGTGCCCATTCCACCACCTTCCCATTTACCCCTGTGCTCACCCCATACCATAGATAGTGGGAGGTGCAGGCAAATGCAGAAATCATTAGCCGATTGTCATGAGAATATCACGTTAAGAAATGGTAGTCTGCTAAAGTTACTGCAGACTTGAGCTCTGGTTCTGCTTTTTAATTTCACTTTGAGAAAAGCTTGGGTGTGTCTGTTTCAGCCTATGAGAGATAGGAACTGGGGAAATGAGAAATAGTCAAGTGGTTGAGGCAAAGGTGATCTGATGGGAGATAATAAGGAGAGCGTTCCTCAGATTAAAAAAGAGATTTATAGATAGAGAAATACAGCACAGAACAGGCCCTTCGGCCCACGATGTTGCGCCGAACTTTTGTCCTAGGTTAATCATAGAATTTTGGACAATTTGTCATGGCCAATCCACCCAACCTGCACATCTTTGGACTGTGGGAGGAAACCGGAGTACCCGGAGGAAACCCACGCAGTCACGGGGAGGATGTGCAGACTCCACACAGACAGTGACCCAAGTCGAAATCGAACTTGGGACCCTGGAGCTGTGAAGCAATTGTGCTATCCACAATGCTACCGTGCTGCCCTTAAGAAGTTAACCTACACTCCCTTATTCTACCCTAATCCAAGTACCTATCCAATAGCCGCTTGAAGGTCCATAAATTTTCCGACTCAACTACTACCACAGGCAGTGCATTCCATGCCCCCACTACTCTCTGGGTAAAGAACCTACCTCTGACATCCCCTCTATATCTTCCACCATTTATCTTAAATTTATGTCCAGGAGGGTGGAAAAGAAATGAAAAGTTTCAAATCTTTTCACTGTAATAAACTAGGCCATGCAAAGTCACAGTGTTGGTGGTTAAAGAAAAGCACTGGGAAGGCTGATATGGTAAAACAGGATAACACAGTGGGGTTTGTTAAAGTTGTAAAGGAAAGCCCAAGTGAAGCAAAGGAGGTGCAAAAGATTGTGTCGCCTGATCAAGAGGTGATTGATAAGAAGGTGCCAGATGTCTTTAAAGAATTTACTTGTGTGGGTAAAGTTTACTCGTGTATCAGGAGGAGCAGGTAAAGAAATCACAATTTTAAGAGATAAGGGAGCTAGTCAATCTTGAATGGTAAGAGATGAGGAGTTATGTAGTTTGCGAAGAATGTTACCAGAAAAGGTGGTAATATGTGGAATTCAGGGTGAGAGGAGTAGTGTTCCATTATATAAGGTAAGATTGGGAAGTCCAGTGAAGAGTGGTGCAGTGGTAGTAGGAGTAATAGAGAAACTATCTTGTCCAGGAATACAGTTTATCTTGGGTAATGATATAGCTGGATTGCAGGTGGGAGTGATGCCTACTGTGGTTGATAAGCCAGTGGAAAATCAGACAACTGAAGTTTTGAAGGACGAATATCCTGGGATTTTCCCCAGATTGTGTAGTAACAAGGTCGCAAAGTCACAGGTTAAGACAAGAGGAGAAATCAGAGTGAAGATGAAGTTTAAGTGCAATTATCAGAAACAATTTTTGATCAGATGGTTGAAAAAGAACAAGAACAGGGGGGGATGAGTCAGAAAATTTTAGTTCAGGAAAATTGGCGGAGTTACAACAGAAAGATATAGAAAGAAAACGGATGTATCAGAAAGCATACACGGAAAAGGAATCTGAGTGCATACCAGTGTGTTATTACCGTAAAGATGATGACCTGATGAGAAAATGGAGAACTTTACATATGCAGGTGGATGAAAAGTGGGCAAAGGTTCATCAAGTAGTATTGCCGGTAGGGTATAGAAAGGAGGTATTGCGAGGTGCACATGAGGTACCAGTGGGAGGTCATTTGGGAGTAAGGAAAACTCAAGCTAAAATGATTGCTAAGAGGTTCACTGTATGTTTTAAAAAGGTTAAGTTGAGTTCATAGAATAAACTACTTGCTTTGCTTTAAAAATACTTTTTGATTTCTGCTGTACACCTGTAGAGTGGGTTGTGTGCTCCTCGTACCACAATCTATTAAAAGTTTGGGATTCTCTAAACCCTGGCCCATGACGCTATTGAGCCAAATGATACCCTGCCCAAGGCTTTATACATTTGACATGGGCCGCAGGGTGGGAGCAGAAAGCCCAGTTTTTAACCTCAAATGGTTAAAGGGTGGAAAGCAGAGAGGAGTTGAGTTGCTCTTCGGGGACAGTCCCTTGTCGATCGCAGGCAGCCTCCTTAGATAGTAACCTCCATCCTACCCTCTCCCTCTTGTAAACTCATACTCCATTGCTCCTCATCCTAACGCTCCCAAACACTCCGGGCACCATACCAGGGCCTTGAGCTCCTCTCTCCAGCTGCAGGTTTGACAATTGCCACTGATGCCTTCCAGAGGCTGCCGGGACTGATGGAGCCACCGGCCAATCCGATTGGCTGGCAGCTTCAGAGGGTAGGACTTTGTCCCACTCGGCTCTCGTTAATGAGCCCTGCCATGCTTTATTGTTACTGGGCTGGTTGGCGTGAGCAGCTTTCGGGTGGGGTGGAGGGGGTGGGGGGGGGGGGGGGGGGGGGGCGTGCTGCCTGCACCCTCATATTATTCCCCTCTAGGATTAGAGAGTGACCTTTAAACAAATTTGTGGTTAGGAAAGTTCATGTGAGGGGACATTCAGAAAGTAAAAGAGAAAGAGGTCGGTGGTGCAGGCTTGTCATACAGGTGTGATAGGAAGTAAATTTAGTGCACCAGCAAATAAGCACAGAGTAGGGAAAGTAGTAAAAAGTTACTCTATCAGAATGCATGTAGCATTCATATCAAGATGAATAAATCAATAGCACAAATAATGGGCTGGATTCACCGTTTTTGGGACTAAGTGCGGAGGTGGCGTTTTACATTTTAAAAAATTGGCGTCGACTCCTCACAAATCCTGTGACTGCTGAGAGGCAGCAACCACGGCGAGTAAAACCCCCGGCTTCCACAATATAATATGGGCCGGAGAATAGCCGGGTCCGTGGCCGTGCATGAACACGGCGACGACTTGCAGCGGTTGCGCCTTAAAACATGGCGCCAGCCGTGTGTGAACCCGACCTACCAGATAGTTCCCCACCAGTCTTCCCAGCCCTCGAGGAAGCCCCCCCCCCCCCCCCCACCACCCCGGCCAGCAACACAGCTCCCGTCCGACTGGACACCATGCTTGGTTGCCGATCGCTGAGACCTCACGTCAACCACCCGGTCGGGAAGAACTCGGCCCATCGGGGGCGGGCGGAGCATCATGGGATGACCTACTGGTGACGCACTAACGGCGTTCCAAGGGGGAGGAGGATACAAAACTTGGGTCAAACGTGCGCCACCCCCGATTTTGCCATCAGAAGGGATTCTCCGATCGTCGATTACAAAATCGGCGTTGGGAAACAGTGGAGCCCACCCTATGTTGATACAATAGCCATGTGGCGACATGTTTGCAAGGTGACCAAGGTTGGTAACTGGATATTTATGGGTATTTGACATTTCGGAAGATCGGCAGAACGGAAAAGAAAATGTGATATTCCTGCTGATACAGGAAATAAATGAGTACAATAGTGAGAAATAACCTTGTCAGAAAACAGAGTTAAGTTCAAGTATTGTTAAATATTATAAGTAAGGTTTAGATTTTGGTAGATTTAATTTAGTGGTTTTGTGTAAGAAAGGGTAAACTCTAGTTAGATTCACGTTGAACAAAGATGTTTGCATATATGAGGGTTTTGGTTCAAACCGTGTTTCTATTGTCCTGGTGGTTTACGACAGAAGAAGGAAACACAAGCTTGGGGAAAGAATGCAATGTTTAGCAACCAAGGACTACTTTTAGGGATAAGACCTTTTGAGTTTTGGTGTTTAAATGGATTCAGGCAGTTGATCTCGGAAGCTCGAGAGGGAACTGCTCTGAGGTCTACTAGAAGTAAGGAGGACAGACAATGGAGTGATGTACACAAATCCAAGCTCCAGAGAAACTAAAGGGCAGTTGATTCAAGAAACCAGGGAACGGACAATAAGCTACAGGAATATTGACATAAAAAGGAACAAAGAGGAACTGCCATTGGAATAGGATGCTGTTCATTGATGTTAAAGTCAGATCTGGGAAAAGAAGAGCTGATATGGTCGTCTATAAAAATGCCACATATCCAAAGCAGAGTTCGATGCCTGCGTCACAGTGGTTAGCAATGTTGCTGCACAGCGGCAGGGACCCGAGTTCGATTCCCAGCTTGGGTGACTGTCTGTGCGGAGTTTGCACGTCTTCCCCATGTCTGCGTGCGTTTCCTCCTGATGCTTCGGAGTTTCCTCAAAAAAACAGAAGCTAATTCACTGACCTTCAGGGGGCTAGCAGGGACCCAGAGTGATTCTCGCAGCTTTAGCTGCAGATACGGGTCCCAACACTTCCAGTTTTGAGTCTGCGCATGCGCATGCACCGAGCGCCATGGCGGACTCGGACTGTGGAGGCAGCTGGTAAATGTAGGCCCCACCCGATCGGCCGTGCTCCCGAAGATCCGACCGGCCCGATCTGTCCTCCAGCCGGATCCCGCAGAATCGCCGGACCAGCGGCGGGCCCGATTTCGACGTGAAAGTTGATTCTCCGCCCCCCGTGCCAAAGGCGATTTTGGTGCAGGGCTGCGGAGAATCCGCCCATGGTCTTTTGAGCTAGGGATCCATTCTGGGATCTCCCATTCAGTTACAACACCAAGTGGGATCGTAAAAACGTTGCACGGAAGATTGAGATATGAATCAGTTTGGGTGGAAACAAGAAGTAGCAAAGGAAAGACGTCATTGGCGGGAGTAGATTGGGTTCCCTAACAGTAGCTATACTGTAGGACAGAGTATATAAGTCAAGACAGAGTATATAAGTCAAGAATGAATGGTGGCTTGCAAATTTAATCACGGGCAATTTTAATCTTCACACAGATTGGTCAAATCAAATTAGCATTGGGAGCCTGAAAGATGACGTCATAAAATTTATCCAGGAAAATTATTTTGAATTATGTATTCTAGATCCAACTAGGGAGCAGGCTATTTATACAATGGTCTTGTGTAATGATACAGGATTAATTAATGACCTCATAGTAAAAGATCCTCTAGCCAAGAGTGACCATAACATGATGGAATTTTGCGTTGCGTTTAAAGGAGTGAAATGCCACTAATGCCACTCTGTTACATTTAATTAAAGGTAATTACAAGGTTCTGAAGACCAGGTTTACTAATAATGTGCTTACGTCACAAAATGTTATTCCATGAAGAAAGCAAGACTCTATGAGAAGGATGCCACACCCGTTGCTAACTAAGGAAGTTAAGTATGTGGCATCAGGTGAGAAAGGAGCAGTGCTCCGAAAGCTAGTGTTTGAAATAAACATGTTGGACTTTAACCTGGTGTTGTAAGACTTCTTACTGTGCTCACCCCAGTCCAAGGCCGGCATCTCCACATCACCAGCAAATATGAAAACATAGTACATAGAACATACAGTGCAGAAGGAGGCCATTTGGCCCATCGAGTCTGCGCCAGCACCCTACCCAAGCCCACACCCCCACCCTATCCCCATAACCCAGTAACCCCACCCAACACTAAGGGCAATTTTGGACACTAAGGGCAATTTAGCATGGCCAATCCACCTAACCTGCACATCTTTGGACTGTGGGAGGAAACCAGAGCACCCGGAGGAAACCCATGCACACACGGGGAGAACGTGCAGACTCCGCACAGACAGTGACCCAAGCCGGGAATCAAACCTGGGACCCTGGAGATTACCACAATGCTACCGTGCTGCCCCAAAGACATTTTCTGAAACTACACTAGGCGAGCTAACAAACTAACTGTGCAGAAAAGACCTGTGCAATGTATTTGCTCTATTCTTGACTCTTTAAAAGTCTTTGATTTGATCGGGGATTGGAGAGTCTGATTATAATGTTGGGCATCTCCTCCTTTAATAGCACCAAAAACTGAGATCATTTTTTTGTTGTTGCATTTATGGGATGTGGCTGTCGCTGGTTGGGCCAGCATTGGCCCACCCCCGAGGACATTTAAGAGTCAACCACTGTGGATCTGGAGTCACGTGTAGGCCAGACCAGGTAAGGACAACAGGTGGGGTTTTATGACAATCGCCAATAGTTATCATTAGACTTTTAATTCCAGACTTTATTTTAATCAAATTCAAATTTCAGCACCTGCCATGGTGGTATTTGAACCTGGTCCCCAGAGCATTACCCTGGGTCCTGGGTTACTAGTCCAATGGCAATACCACTGCGCCACTGTCTCTCCCCGGTCATTCAAGATCTGAAAGTTTGCTTTGATAACACACGTTGCGATATTTATGTGGAGGATGAAGACATTACTAATGAACACAGGTATCATAATTATATCACCTTCTGTGAACAGCTTTATATCCAAACTAATACTACAGTATTAAGATCTTTGCAAGTGGGACTTTCGGTGGCGACCGTGGAGAAGTAGGTCGCACATTTCATAGCTCCCGCCTGTGATGGACTTTTGGACCTTTTTCTCCCGTTTTTTTCCGGATACAGTATTATTGGATAACTTGGTGAAGAGTGAGACAGTGAGAGAAACCCCCCTCCAGTGTATGGAGAATTGGATCAGAAGTGGCCGTGTGAGAAGACACAGTGCTTTAGGATGGTAGGAAGAGGGCAGAACGGTGGCCTAGTGGTTAGCACAGCTGCCTCACGGCGCCGAGGTCCCAGGTTCGATCCCGGCTCTGGTTCACTGTCCGTGTGGAGTTTGCACATTCTCCCCGTGTCTGCATGGGTTTCGCCTTCACAACCTAAAAATGTGCAGAGTAGGTGGATTGGTCACACTAAATTTTCCCTTAATTGGAAAAAATAATTGGGTAATCTAAATTTATAAATAAAAAAAAATAAAAAAAGAATGGTAGGAAGGAGCTTTTGGTATCTGGGAATCCATGTGGCCGGGAATGGGAGACACTGCACAAGTTAAACCTATCTCGGCTGGTAGAACAAATGAAAGAAGACTTTAAGAGATGGGACATACTCCCGCTATCACTGGCGGGGAGGGTACAGACCGTGAAAATGAAGGTCCACCCCAGATTTCTGTTTGTCTTTCAGTGCCTCCCCATCTTCATCCCGAGGGCCTTTTTCAAGCGAGTGAAGGCGGGTTCCGGCCTTCCCGCTGCTGCTGCCACAGGGGGACACAGGACAGAGTAGTCTCCAGTACCTGGGTGGGAGAGGGGAAGGTATCCGATATTTACCAGGAACTTTTGGATGCGGAAGAAACTCCGGTGGAGGAGCTTAAGGGCAAGTGGGAGGACGAGCTAGGAGGGGAGATTGAGGCAGGTCTGTGGGCGGATGCATTAAGCAGGGTTAATGCATCCTCATCATGTGCCAGGCTGAGACTGATACAATTCGATGTAGTCCACCGGGTGGTGGCAGGTGTGCGAGGTGCGCGGGAAGCCCAACAAATGATGTCCACATATTTTGGGAATGCCCGAAGCTTTGAGGGTTTTGGCAGGGTTTCGCTAAGGCAATGTCCACGGTACTCAAAACACGGGTGGTGCCGATGTCCGGAGTTGCCGATCTTTGGAGTGTCGGAAGAGCCGGGAGTACAGGGGGCGAAAGAGGCCGACGTCTTGGCCTTTGCCTACTGGGCGGCCAGAGATGGATCTTATTAATGTGGAGGGAGTCGAAGCCGCCAGAGACCTGGTTTAGTGACATGAATTAGTTTCTCAATCTGGAGAAAATAAAGTTCGCATTCAGAGGGTCAATGGTAGGGTTCACCCGGAAGTGGCAGCCGTTCGTCGATTTTCTCGGAGAAAACTAAAATGTCAGCAGAAGCAGAATTCCAAAGGGGGGAAGAGAGGGCCGGATTGTTGTTTTATGGTTGGGGTGTGTGAAGATTGTGATTGAGGGGGAAATATTTATTGTTCCATGTTTATGTCGCTGTTATTGTTATTATTATAAAAACTTGCAAATATCCTAATAAAAATATTTTTAAGAAAAAAAGATCTTTGCAAGTGAGAAACCCTTGGTTACAAAGGAGGTTAAAAAAAATTGTATTTAATGGAGGGACCAGGACAAACTTGAAGAGCGAAAAATCAAGGTGAGAAAGAAAATTCAAAACCCGAAAGCTAAGTACAGAGACAAGCTGCAGACAAATAATCCCAGAGATGCATCGAAGTGTATGCATAAAATGTCAGACTTCACACTGATGAAGAGAACTTACCCCTTTTTGTCCACTGACAATCCTTATGATGTTGTGAATGAATTGATTAGATTTTTTAGCCGGTTTGAAAATGATGAGTTTGAGGAACCTGTGATTCAGCAGCTGGTTTTCAATAAGTGGGAGGTAGTGAAGGGACTGAAACCACAGACAGCACAAGACCCAGATCAGGTCGGTGGAAAAACTCTGAAGGAATGTGCTCATCAATTGGCAGTTCCTTTCTATACTTCCAGATATCTTGACACATGCGTTCGTTCGTTGCTCTTTGAAAGCAACCATCATGCTTCTGGTTGCTAAGACGTCGCATCCTTCTGGGCTGAATGAGCAACCAATTGCTCTTACGTCGATAGTAATGAAGTGTTTCAAGTGCATTTTGTCAAAACAGCTTTCACATCATATTGTTCCACATATTGGCCAGTTGCAGTTTGCCTATCAATCTCATTAGTCAGCAGACGATGCTGCACTGATCTTCGCCCAGTTGATTCAACAGCACATGGATAGATTAGGCAGCTATGCTATATTTGCGTTATCTTTGTTGATTTCTCTTCGACTTTTAATATCCTACAACCATTCAAGCTTATTGAAAAATTTAAAATCCTTGACGTCAATCTTACTATCCTACTGGGGAATCAGTGATTTTCTTCACAATAGGACCCAATGGGTAAAAGCAAATTACTGTGGAGGCTGGAATCTGAGTCAAAAACAGAAAATACTGGACAATCTCAGCAGGTCTGACAGAAGGGAGCTAACGTTTCGAGTCTGGATGACTCTCTATCAAAGCCAGAGAGACCTGGAAATAGGATCAGATTTATAATGTTGTGGTTGTGGGTGGGTGGGTGGGTGGGGGGGTGCGCATGGAGCAGTGTGGCTGGGTAGGGATAGAGGGCCAACAATAGGTGGAGATTGACAAAGATGTAATCATACTAATCTTTTATTGTCACAAGTAGGCTTTCACTAACACTGCAATTAAGTTACTGTGAAAAGCCTCTAGTCGCCACATTTCGGTGCCTGTTCGGGTACACGGAGGGAGAATTCAGAATGTCCAATTTACCTAACAGTGCATCTTTCGGAACTTGTAGGAGGAAACCAAGGCACCCAGAGGAAACCCACACAGACACGGGGAGAATGTGCAGATCCCGCGCAGACAGTGACACAATCGAATCTGGACCCTGGTGCTGTGAATCAACAGTGTTAGCCACTGTGCTGCCGTGCCACCCATAGATGTTATGGACGGAAAAGCAAAGGGAACGTAAATGGTGGTGATGATGACTAAGACGTTTGCTGATAGTGGCACAATATGAGATCAGAATGTGTTAATGGCAGAACAGAGGTGAGCAGTGTGTCAAAGGACAACCTGAAACAGATGGTCCTCGTGTGTGTGTGCAGGGGGGAGAGGAGGCAGGATGGTGAGGGGAAAACGGATCGATGGAAGAAATGAAAATAAATTGATAGAAATAAAAATGGGGTGAAGGTGGAGGAGAGAGTGCACAGTCTGAAGTTTTTGAACTCAATGTTAGCTCTGGAAGTCTTTAACGTGCCTTATTGGAAGATGAGGTGCTGTTCCTCCAGTTTGCATTGGGCTTCACTAGAATATTGCAGCAGGCCAAGGGTAGACATGTAGACATGAGAGCAGGATGGTGACTTGAAATGGCAAGCGACGAGAAGGTCTGGATCCTGCTTGCTGACGGACCGAAGATGTTCTGCAAAGCAGTCACCCAGCATGCATTTAGTCTTTCCAAAGGAGAGTGGACTGCATTGGGAGCAACCAACGGGAGTTAGTCCCCTGGAATGATCAGTGCCGATGTCAATGAATACTGGATCTCCTCAGGGCTGTGTACTTTCAATTTTACTTCACATCCTCTACGTAGACAATTGTGGCACCTTCTTCGTACCTCCAGACTGCTGCTCTGCTCACCTCTTGGCTCTTGCTTGGGTGGCCGGGCCTCGACCCTCGGCTGCTTGTTCTCCCTTGCTGGTTGCCCGTCTGCTGCTGACTATCTGGCCTGGCCTTTGCTCTCTCTTTCTCTGGCCACCTGGCCCGGTTGCCTGACTGGCACTCTCACCCCTTCTGCCTGACTGGCCTCTGGCTCAGGTCGAGTCGCTTCGCTCCCCGCTGGCCACTTCTCCCTAATTCCCCGCAATATGAAACATGATGCTGGTGCTTGCCTGGCTTTGTTTGCACCTCTCGACTGCTGCTCTCCTCAACTCTTAGCTCTCACCCGTGGCCAGGTATCAACTCTAGGTGACCATGTGTGCTCCCGGCTGGCTGCCTGATTATTGATGCTGGCTATGTAGCCTAGCCTCTGCTCTCTCTCGTCCTCACCACCAGGTCCAGTTGCTG
Source organism: Scyliorhinus canicula (assembly GCF_902713615.1). Classification (NCBI taxonomy): domain Eukaryota; kingdom Metazoa; phylum Chordata; class Chondrichthyes; order Carcharhiniformes; family Scyliorhinidae; genus Scyliorhinus; species Scyliorhinus canicula. Next base: position 41,576,262 of record NC_052151.1, on the reverse strand, counting down.
CTCTGCTCATCCCAGCCTGGTGCCTCGCTGGACTCTGTCTCTGGTCGAGTCGCCACACAGGCTGAGACATGTCATTGGCGCTTGCCAGGCCTTCTTCGCATTTCCAGATTGCTTCTCTGCTCACCTCTCGGCTCTCCGTTAGGTGGCCAGGCCTCGACCCTCGATAACCACATGTACACATGGCTGGCTGCCTGGCTACTGTTGTATCTGGTCTGGCCTCTGCTTTCTCTCGCCCTCGCTGCCCGGCCCGGTTGCTTACCTGCCCAGACCTCTCATTCTCAGCCTTGGTGCCTGGCTGGCCCCTGTCTCTGGTCGAGTCGCCTTGCACGCAATGGGCACTGCTCCCCGATTCCCCGAGACACGACGCTGGCAATTGCCTGGCCTCGTTGCACCTCCCTACTGCTGATTTACTCACCTCTTGACTCTTACTAAGGCCGGCCCTTGAGCCTCGATGACCACATGTTTTCCTGGCTGGCTGCCTGACTGCTGCTGCTGGCTATCTGACCTGGTGGCCAATGCTCTTTTTGGTTGGTTGTCCACCCTTCTCAGCCCTGGCTGGAGGTGGAGAGTCACCCACTGCTCCCCTCGACAGCCGTCGGCCAGTGCCATCTCCTTACCTTGCTGAAGTCTTCGCAGATTCACACCCCAATGTTAGGTCGGTGACCTCACTTTGCCTCAGGTTGCCCACTAGATCGAATACCAGAATCCTGGCTGCTGCTTTGCACCTTTACTCAATAAAAGTTCAGAAACTTCACATCAATTCAGGAGATTCGTGTCTGAAATGGGTGGCACGGTTGCACAGTCATTAGCTTCACAGCGCCAGGGTCCCAGGTTCGATTCCCTGCTTGGGTTACCGTCTGTGCGGAGTCTGCACGTTCTCCCTGTGTCTGCTTGGGTTTCATCCGGGTGCTCTGGATTCCTCCCACAAGTCCCGAAAGACGTGCTGTTCGATGAATTGGACATTCTGAATTCTCCCTCAGTGTACCCAAACAGGTGCCGGAGTGTGGCGACTAGGGGCATACACAGTAACTTCAATGCAATGTGCTTGTAAGCCTACCCGTGACAATAATGAATATTATTATTAAACTGCTCTGCGTCTCCACCACCTCTTAAGATCAGGCAAACTGTTCTCTGAAAGACATTCCACCTATCAGAGCCCGATGTTGTTCTGAATTGTCTGCTGATTGGCTCATCATATTTAGAGCTGCCAAGGCTCTGATTGGTGTTGCCGTGCTGTTCCCACTATAACAGTCACCTCTCCGCATAGAGCCCCTCATTGGCTGGGCCCTGCATTGCGGCGTTGTGTGTTTCATTGAAAGTCCACCTCTGGCCACACTATTTAATTGCAGGAATTACCATAATACTGAAAGTAATAGAGGAATTAGTTTAACAAGGATTAGTGTGCTGCATACGAGGTACTTGTTACATTTTCGCTTCGGACATTTTTTTTCCCACAGACATTTTCTTCTGCAATGGACAGACGGACCACCTGCAGTATCCTCGCAGACCACCACCACTGTTCTATGCTTCTATGATTCTATGTCATGAATACTCAGTAAAAAGCAATCTTGCCGGAATTAAGTGTGCCTTTCCAAATAATCGGTGACTGGGAAACACATGCCTTCAGATTCATGGCTGCTTAAACGTGGTATGCAGCAGGCGAGGTAGTCTTCCTGTGGTGTAGGAGTGAGTATGAGATGCTTTTCTTTCTGTGGGGAGCTTCGTTCAACTACTGGAGAGGAGGCATAACTGAGGTCAGGTGGCAGCATTTAAATGGCAGCTTTAGCAGTTTCCAAAACTTCCTTTCAGATGGTGAGAATGGGTTTGGTACGTTTCGGCGTAGCCCATTTGGCGTAGCTGATTCGGCGTGGCCGATTCGGCGTCAGGGAAATAATTGGACTATTCGGCGCAGCCGTTTAGGCGCCAGGACATTTCGACATCATCAGCATCTCTATATTTAAAATATTTAAACTGTCTTTAAAATTTTGCAAATACTGTATTATAAAAAACAATTAATTAAAAAGCTATTTAATCTTAGAAATTACTTCTTCATTTTGCAATTATGAGCAATACCCCTCAGGAATTCAATAGCATCTAATGATTCAACTTCCAATATGACTTTTTTGATCCGTTCATCAGCATCTCTATATTTATTTAGCTTTTTAGGGGGCGGATATCCAGCTGTCAACTTTTCGAGAAATGCATCACGTCCTTTCTGAACTTTCCGTAAGGCATCAATAAATTTCCAGATTGAAGGATGATGCATTCCTAGCTCATATTGCAAACGTCGATTGGCAGCTTCGGCGTGATTGTTGGTGCGATCTTCATTATTTAGAGTTCGCTCATAAAGGTTCCATATCTCGGGAGCGAAAAGAGGGGTCATCCTTGCATTTCGACGCCTATTCAGTCGTCCAATATAAGTATCCTCAAACCAATGGAACAAGACTATTAGTTCATCAGGAAGAACTGCTGCTAATGTATCCATGTATTCATCCATCTTTTCTAATGGAACGAAGGCGAGTGCTATAATCATTTTAGCCCATAACACAAAGTCAGAATCGGTTTTGACGCCGAAACGTCCCTCTGCCGAAAAATTCCTCCGTCGAATCGGCTACGCCAAATGGGCCACGCCGAATCAGCCACGCCGAACTGGCCACGCCGAAACGTCCCATTCCCGGTGAGAATAATGCTCTTGGCTTTCAGAGAGAGAATGCCTGTCTGGGTGCCCTTTAAGTAATGGCGTCCTGACATTCAATCCTGTGAGGTAACAGCGGGGGTGTGAATTTCCTGTCCATCCCGCTGCATGATTCACCCAAATGGCTGGCGCTCGCATGGCGGCAGCCGCCCCTTCTACACGGGAAATCAAAAATATTCAGAACTTTATCCTCACAGTGACACTCAATGAGAGAAAAATATCACACGAGTATTAAATGTGGCAAACAAAGTGTTTTGAATGCAATGCTGTAAATAAACATGTGGGGTTGCTCTAAGAATCTTCTTGAACCTCACTGGGTGGAAGGTGGAGTGGAGCAGTTGACAGGAATCTGTGTAATTCTGAGCTTTATTTGCTTAGCCCTGGTGTTTCTTAAATTCTGACAGTCCTGGAGATTAACACAGAGTTCATTTCCAAGTCCTCAATGGCTGAGTCAGCATTGTAAGTCATGTTGTATGATGTGTTCTCATAGAGGGGGTTTGATCTGCCCTGGAGAAGGATGAGCCTGATGTAGAGTTTCAATGTGAATGACGTACAGGTTGATCATGGTATCACCATACGGCAACTGACATTGTACCAGATAAATCTAAATTTCACTGAAACGGTGGTTTCACTGAGACCAGTTTTCTGGGATGTAAGAAATAGCTTCAGCTAGCTGTCTCTCAACACTCCGGAATAAGCTCAATGTTGTGGGGTTAAATATTGCTTGAAAATGATAGTTTAAGAATTGTTTGGCGTCATTGTCGCACCACAAGGAAAGGTGACTTTGGTTGTCTATAAACTAAGTGCTTGGTAGGAGTGGAGAATAGTCCATTGCACCAAACTACTTGCCCTGAAGTTTGCACTGATGTTGCTGAGCGGTTCTGGGTTCTGTACATATTATGCTGTAAGTTGTCCTATTCAGGGTTGACCATCTTCCAGGACAATGTAAAGTGCCCTGTTACATTATTTTACAAGTCTTTTTTTGCGACCTGCAATTATTCAATCTGTCATTTAAATTAATTAAGGAAATTAATCTTCCTTCCTATTAATTATAAAGCTTATGCAGAAAGAGTGGAGCACAGCTTTGGAAAGAATTGTAGACTTCAGATGCCAAAAGTGTACATGTAGAATGATATGCTCAAACAGTTCTTTATGAAAGGAGTTCATATAATACTTTGGACTCGTCTCCTAACCTTAGTTCCTTGTATCCTTAGCCCAAAGCCAGTTTCAGTAAAGGAAATATGCCACCCTGGTGATTTAAGAGTGTTCTTGTGTACATAACATGTTAATGTTTCACGGGACTAACAATGACCATTTAATATATTTTTATTTTATTTTTGCTTTCGTGGGATGTGGGTGTTGCTGGTAGTCCCTAATTTCCCTTGAACTGAGTGGCTTGCTGGACCATTTCAGAGGTCATTTAAGTGCAAACCACAGTGCTATGTGTCTGGAGTCACATGTAGGCCAGACCAGGTCAGGATGGTCATTAGTGAACCAGATGCATTTTTTCCGTCATCATTAGACTCTTCGTTTTGGATTTGGTTTTAATTGAATTCAAATTTCACCATCTGCTGTGATGGGATTTGGACCCAGCATTACCCTAGGGTTCTGGATTACCAGTGCATTGATAGTATCACTGCACCATTACTTCCCCATAACTGAATATTTTAGGATTTCCCACAACATTCTCTTGTCTGCTTCAACAGATGGAATAAACACCACTCTCTTCGAACATTGTGTTTGTGTTGAAACTTGCGGGTGAATTTATGTTTAGCTCAGAGGTTGAGAATCCTGTGGTGAGTAACTCACTTCCTGACGCTACCCCCCCCCCCCCCCCCCCCCCCCCCCCCCCCCCCCCCCCCCCCGGCTTATCCACTATCTACAATGCAAAAGTCAGGAGTGTGATGGAATACTCTTCACTTGCCTGGATGGGTGCAGCCCCAACAACAGCAGAGAAACTTGACACCATTGTGGGCAGCACGGTAGCATGGTGGTTAGCATAAATGCTTCACAGCTCCAGGGTCCCAGGTTCGATTCCCGGCTGGGTCACTGTCTGTGCGGAGTCTGCACGTCCTTCCCGTGTGTGCGTGGGTTTCCTCCAGGTGCTCCGGTTTCCTCCCACAGTCCAAAGATGTGCGGGTTAGGTGGATTGGCCATGCTAAATTGCCCGTAGTGTCCTAATAAAGTAAGGTTAAGGGGGGGTTATTGGGTTACGGGTATAGGGTGGTTACGTGGGTTTGAGTAGGGTGATCATGGCTCGGCACAACATCGAGGGCCGAAGGGCCTGTTCTGTGCTGTACTGTTCTATGTTCCATTAAGGCAAAGCAACCCACTTGATTGACACCCCATCCACAACCTTTACTCATTCCACCACTGATGCACAGTATCATCAGTGTCTGGCATCTACATGATACACCGGAGGATCGTACCAAGACTCCTTCGGCAGCACCTTTCAAGCCCCCAACTGCTACCATCTAGCAGGACAGGGAGAGCAGGCACATAGGAGCACCACCGCCTGGACGTTCACCTGCAAGCTACTCACCATCCTGACTTGGAAATATATCACCGTTCCTACACTGCTGGGGGGTCAAAATCCTGGAGCTCCCTCCCTAACAGCATTGTGGGTGCACCTACACCACAGGGACTGCCGCTGTTCAAGAGGACAGCTCACCACCACCTTCTCATAGGCAATTTTAGGGGTTGGTTTAGCTAGGGGCTGGTTTAGCTCACTCAGCTAAATCGCTGGCTTTTAAAGCAGACCAAGCAGGCCAGCAGCACGGTTCGATTCCTGTACCAGCCTCCCTGGACAGGCGCTGGAATGTGGCGACTAGGGGCTTTTCACAGTAACTTCATTGAGGCCTACTCGTGACAATAAGCGATTTTCATTTCATTTTAATTTCATTTCATTTCATTTTCAATTAGGGGTGGGCAATAAATGATGCCAACATCCCATGAACGAATAAAGAAAATATGAAAAGTAAGTGCATAAAAGTAGAAGAGAATAGCAGATAACTGACAGTAAATGTATTTGACTGGCACGATTGCCCAACTGTTGCAAAGAATTTGCGAGTTCTTTCCAGAATTCAACAACAGATTCTTTGATGGCTTGTAACATGACGGAGGGGCTACCACTTCAAAGTGAAACAGAAACCTATACATTCCAAGACCGTTCCAGGATATAGAAGTAATAGTATGCATATTGGGGAAATCATGGGAATACTGCTCACTACTTTCTGTCACACTACATTCATCCCCCACCATCTGGCCTGGGCTTGCGAAATCCTACCAACTGTCCTGGCTTGAGACAATTTACACCTCTTTAACCTGGGGTTACCCCTATCTCTGGATCTGTAAAGACTTGATTACCTGCAAATGCTCACATTCTAAGCATTGTCTGGCATCTTTGAATTTGTCTATATATATGTTTCTGGAACACACCTCTTCAATCACCTGAGGAAGGAGCAGTGCTCTGAAAGCTAGTGTTTGAAACAAACATGTTGGACTTTAACCTGGTGTTGTAAGACTTCTTACTGTGCTCACCACAGTCCAACGCCGGCATCTCCACATCATTAATATTTCTTGCCACTCGAGTAGATAAAGTGTGAGACGTTCATGACAGCTGAGCAGTGACCAAAACAATACATTTAGAATTTCAACTAGCTTCAAATTATTTGTGATGATTCAGCAATCAAAATGTTGTTTTCCCACCAAAACTTTGATTCATTAGCACTTCAGTTATTTAACAGATGATATTGATTCATGACTAGTGACAATGAGAGAAACCAGATAGGAGAGATGGCCCTCCTGATGCTCCAGAGAGCTTAGTACATTGGCTAATTTTATAGTGTGAATATGATGGTGTCCCAAATCCCTTGTTAATTGGCCGACTTGGGTAAGGTGCTAATGAATGAGATCCTGCGAGTAAATACACCCAAAACTGGAATTGTTGATCTCGACTACTCCCAACAAATTTATACCATGCAGTAAACTTGACCAAGTTTCCCAGGAATGCTCTGAATTAGTAAATTTATTTTTATCTTTGTACTTTACATCTTTAATGAGTTAGTTTACATGTAGAAAGTGATGGATTTACCGGGTTGCTGAGTACTTTACTGGAGGTGACTTCAACACTGGGCGTTAGAGCATCAATACCTTGGAAGGACTCTTTAGTAGACCACAAAGGGAGTCCACACCGAGTTGTTGAAGGAAATAAGATTTGATTTACAATAACTTATTTACGCAACATGAAAGATCTTAACCGGGTCTCCACTCTATGTCGGTACCCAAACTGGCCGACTTTAGCCATACATGATTTAACAAGGGAGCTCGTATACAACGAGGCTCACGGGAGTTTGATCATTGGCACTTCATAAGTCTGAAATGGGTTATGACACCCTGCCCCTCCCAGAGTCCAAAAAATCTTCCGTTGACTGTGGCAATGGAGGGTGCCGGATTCACTTTGTCTCCGGCTGTGTGGCGTACACCCACGGCGATGGATTGGGCGCAATCTGCAGGGCGCTGCTGCACTGTGGACTTTCCATTGGAGACCACCAATGTTTGCATCTCCATCTCTGAATCTGGATCGATTCCTTCGCTCATGACCCCCTTGGGGTTGTAGTCTGGCCCGCTCAGACATCAGGGTTTCGCAGGGCAAGAACTTTGTGTTCAGGAGGGATTTTACAAAGAATTGGTCGTCTGAAGCTAATGTGATCTACGTGCTTGTGCATTATTCGACCCTGGACGTGTTAGGAAACTGGCCCTATCTGGCGGATTACAAAATCGAAGATCCACTGGGGGCAGTCTGCAAAATTTTGGACATACAATGTGTCACCTTGTACAAAGAGCCTGGGCAGTCGATGTCGAACGGGGCAATGCACTTTCAGGTCTTGGTTGTGGCGCACCTTCCCTCTGCTGTCAGGGAGCAACCTCCAGGGTTATGATCGTTGTCTTTTTGTACCCATGGCATACCCAAGGTGTTAGTCACAGACAATGGCACATCTTTTACAAGCGAAGAGTTCTTGGGGTTTCTGAAGGCCAACAGGGTATGACACACTGGGACTGCTCCGTACCACCCAGCTTCGAATGAGCTGCGGAGAGGGCGGTCCAGACTTTCAAGCACGGATTATGAAAAGTCTTCGGGACCAATGGACACTAGGCTGGCCCAATTCCTGTTTTGTTACAGCACCACCCTGCACTCTGTGACTGAGGTGGTCCCGGCTGAGGTGTTGATGGGATGGAGACTGGATTGGATTTGTTTAATGTCATGTGTACCGAGGTACAGTGAAAAGCATTTTTCTGCAAGCAGCTCAACAGATCACTAAGTACATGAAAAGAAAAGAAAAAGAAAATACATAATAGGCAACACAAGGTACACAATGTAAATACATAGACACCGGCATCGGGTGAAGCAAAGAGGAGTGTAGTATTAATCAGGTCAGTACATAAGAGGATCGTTTAGGAGTCTGGTAACAGTGGTGAAGAAGCGGTTTTTGAGTCTGTTCGTGCATGGTCTCAGACTTTTGTATCTCCTGCCCGATGGAAGAAGTTGGAACAGTGAGTAAGCCGGGTGGGAGGGGTCTTTGATTATGCTGCCCGCTTTCCCCAGGAGGCGGGAGGTGTAGATGGAGTCAATGGATGGGAGGCAAGTTTGTGTGATGGACTGGGCTGTGTTCACGACTCTCTGAAGTTTCTTGCTGTCTTGGGCCGAGAAGTTGCCATACCAGGCTGTGTTGCAGCCAGATAGGATGCTTTCTTTGGTGCATCTGTAAAAGTTGGTAAGAGTTAATGTGGACATGCCAAATTTCCTTAGTTTCCTGATGAAGTATAGGCGCTGTTGTGCTTTCTTGGTGGTAGCGTCGGTATGTAACAACCCCCCCCGGTGCCTATAGTCGCCCTGGCTATTCCCAGGGGTGGATGAGCACGGCCAGCAAAAGCTCCTGGCTCTTGACAGAAAGAACATTGTTGGGCCAGTCGTTCAATGTTAGCATCCAGGACTCCAGGACTGGCCACCAGACATAGCTGTGCACTGACATTTTAAGTTTTGACACCCCTGGGTGTCCGCTGTGGAGGTCTTGCAGGATCAAACTGAGGCCCCTTTCCAGGATGACGACTCACATACCCCAAAGCAGGATATCATCCTCCACACTCCATTCAGACATCTTGGATGAGTGAGTCCGTAATTCAGCTGGGAGCTGTCGATGCTGTCCATCATATAATATGAGATGATGAACCTTGGAAAGGACCAGGTCCGTTTTGGTCCACTCCCAGATCCTAGAAGCGATGATCAGCAACAAGTCCATGAGGTTGAGGGTGGTGACTATTTCTCTCCCCATTGTAGTGAGTTTCAGATCTCAACCACATTGCTGCGAGGATCGCCAGAATTTACCAAGTGAAAACCGAATGGGCGTCTAGACAGGATTAGATTATCGTGCGTCTACTGGGATCCATCCAAGAACAGCATTGGCTATGGGCAGGGAAGGGGCTTCTTGTCCTCCGTTTGGTCACAAGAAACACATGGCCTCCTGTAGAAAGAATTCCACTGTTCAAACATAATATCATTAACATATCACCGTAGAAAACGGTTTGCCTTTATGTAGTATTTATATGATGTGAAGTATATTTCTTGTACAGTAATAAGGAAACAAGCTGACATTGTAAAAATATTGACATCCTAAATCACTAGCATCTTTATTGCCCTGCCATGTAACATGATTCCATCCCTATCATGCTCAGTATACTTTGTGACATATAATATTAAAGTTTTTAAATTTGAAAACGTATAAATCATATTATAAAGTCAAACATCTGGCAATGCATAAAAAGTTGTAATTTAATTCTGGCAATTGACTTGTAGTTTTGCATCAGCGTGGTTTTGATTCTCAGTGAATGGTGTAACATCGCAGGAGTTGCTGGAAAAGAGGAAGGAACTGCAGGCGAGCTTCGACCGCTGTCCACCAGGAAGGCAGTGCGCCAACTGAGACGAGCAAGGGGTGCAGTTTACGAACATGGAGATAAGGCAGGGCGTATATTACCAGGTCAGCTCCGGAGGGAGGCAGCGGCAAAGGAAATTGTTCGGGTGTGGGACAGGGCAGGGAAGTTGGTGGTGGCTCCAGATCTGATTAACAAGGACTTTGAGAAATTCTATGAAAGGTTGTACAGGTCAGAGCCACCTGGGGAGACCGGAAGATGCAGGAATTTCTAAATGGGCTGGAGTACCCGAGGTTAGGTGAGGGGGACAGGGCTACATTAGAAAGAACGATAGTGGAGCAGGAGATAAAGGATGCGATTGGGAGGATGCAGTCGGAGAAGGTGGCAGGGCTGGATGGGTATCCGGTGGAATATTATTAATATTTCAAGGATAAGCTGGCACCCCTGATTGTGGGGATGTTTGAAGAGGCGATAGGGAAGCGGGTGTTATTTTTGCCAACACTTCGGGTTGGGGGCAGGGTCAAGGGAAATGCCGATTCGGGGGAACCACAGATTTGAGCCAGATGGAAATTTTCTAAAATGGGAGGAGAAGGGGATTAAGACACTAAAAGATTTGTTTCTTAGGGGTTGGTTTGCAGGATTGAAGGAGCTGGAAGTGAAGTATGGGCTGGAGCAGGGGGAAATGTTTACATTAATGCAGGTTCGAGATTTTGCCAGAAAGGAGATACAGAGTTTCCCGCGCCGGCCTCCACATTGCTGGAGGAGGTGCTGACGACGGGGGGACTGGAGAAGGGGGTAGTGTCAGCGGGCTACGGAGCTATTTTGGAAGAGGATAAGGCACCACTGGAAGGGATCAAAGCAAAGTGTGAGGAAGAGTTGGGAGAGGATATGGAGGAGGGGTTCTGGTGTGAGGTGCTCCAGAGATTGAACGCCTCCACCTCGTGCGCGAGGTTGGGGCTGATACAGCTGAAGGTGGCATACAGAGCACACCTCACGAGGGCAAGGATGATCCGGCTCTTTGAAGGAGTAGAAGATGTGTGTGATCGTTGCTGGGGGGGAGGGGGGTGGGGGGGGGGGGGGGGGCTAATCACGTTCATATGTTTTGGCCCTGTCCAAAGCTAGAGGATTACTGGAAGGAGGTTTTTAGGGTAATTTCTAAAGTGGTGTGCGTGAACCTGGACCCGGATCCCCGGGAGGCCATATTCGGGGTGTCGAACCAGCCAGGGTTGGAAATGGATGCGGAGGCAGATGTTGTAGCCTTCGCCTCGTTGATCGCCCGAAGGCAGATCCTGATGGGATGGAGAGCAGCCTCTCCACCCTGTGCCCTGGCGTGGCGGGGGGACCTGTTGGAATACTTGACTCTTGAGAAGGTTAAGTTTGAACTGAGGGGAAGGATGGAGGGGTTCTATAATTCATGGGCATTATTCATTATGCACTTCAAGAACTGGATAACATTGAACATTAGTTGGGACGTGTGGGTGGGAGGGTTGGGGGAGTGGGGCTGTGTGTGCTAATGGCGACTATGGGTGATCCCTAATTCCTTTTTGTCATTTGTTTGTGTGAACATGCGGGCTAATGCTTGGGTTTTTTTGGGAGAATGGGATTGTTGTCATTGATATGGGGATTGACATATTTGTTACTGATGATTGTTTATTGTTGGTGGGTATAAATTTGGGAGAAAATGTGAAAAAGGAGAATAAAAAATATTTTTTAAAAACCCACCTTTGTGTCAATCTGTCAAGGTTGCACAGAGCACTCAGCAGCAAATCTTCACGGCCTTCTCTGAGTCGGGAGAAAAAAACACCGTCTAATTGTGTTGTCACCGACACATCTGCCACTCATATGCTGAATCACAAACTCAAAGATAACTATTGCTCACTTAAAGCAAGATGCCAGGAATCTGGAATAACAATAGAAAATGCAGGAGCAGTGTGTGCGTGCATGGGTGGAGAGAGAAACAGTAAATGTCGCCATAGTCCCAGATGACCATAGGCTTTTTCCTTTGAGGGGTAGAGCTGACTGGTGGTGATTTAATCTGAGGATCACCGCACTTCAGGCAAGGGATAAGGTTTGAGAAGATGGAGTCTTTATGAATAACCTCAGCCGATCTGGGTGAACCCACGCTGCTGGCCTCACTCTGCATTACAAACCAGCTGACCAGCCAACTGAGCTAAACCAGCCCCCGGTAAAGAGAAACAATGGTCCAGGCAAATGTTCATTTGTTAGAACTGGGGCTGTGCCTATTATTCTCCCTCTCTCAGATGCTACTGGCCGTGCTCAGTTGTGGGCAGCACGGTAGCACAGTGGGCAGCATGGTAGCACAATGGTTATCACTGTTGCTTCACAGTGCCAGGATCCCAGGTTCGATTCCCAGCTTGGGTCACTGTCTGTGCAGAGTCTGCACATTCTCCCCGTGTCGTATGGGTATCCTCCGGCTGCTCCGGTTTCCTCCCACAAGTCCCGAAAGACGTGCTGTTAGGTAATTTGGACATTCTGAATTCTCCCGCTGTGTACCTGAACAGGCGCCGGAATGTGGCGATTAGGGGCTTTTCACAGTAACTTCATTGCAGTGTTAATGTAAGCCTACCTGTGAGATAAAGATTATTATTATTATAAAAGGTATTGACAAAATAGACATAGAACAGAAGGTTCTTTTTAAGTTAGGGCATCATGATCGGCACAGGCTTGGAGGGCTGAAGGGCCTGTTCTTGTGCTGTACGTTTCCTTGTTCTTTGTTCTCTTTGTTCTTTGTTCTTCTGGGGCAATCTAGAATGAGAGGTCACCATTTTACGATAAGGAGTAGCAGATTTAAAACAAATATGAAGAGAAATAATTTCTCCGTGGGTGGAATTCACTATCCGAACTGCCATGGATGCTGCGACATTGAGGAAATTTAAGGACGAGATAGCCTAATCTTCTATTAGTAGTGGGTTAAAGGGTGATGGAGAAAGGGCAGGAAAGTGGAGTTGAGGGTGAGAGGAGATCAGCCATGATCGTATTGAATGGCGGAGCGGGCTCGAGGCGCTGAATTGCCTACTCCTACTTGCCTACTCCTGCCTACTTAAGTTCTTGAGAAGATCAATGACCAGGATTGTAAAAAAAATTGGGTACTCTAAATTTAATTTTAAAAACAGTAGTGACTTTAACCTGATGTGCTTCTGTTTAAAGGTTTTTTTAAGTCTAATGGTTTTGCTTTAAAAAAAGCACTTTTCCATTTCTGCTGTACCACACCTGTAGAGTGGGCCGTGTGCTCCCCATACCACAATCTATTAAAAGTTGTGGGTCAGGTGAATTCCATGATACACTTTGGGATTCTCTAAACCCTGGCCCATAACATTCGAGGCCAGTTAGTTTAACTTTGGTGGTGGGGAAACTTCACGAAACCATAATTCAAGACAAAGTTAATAGTAATAACGGACATATGCAGGTTAATTGAGGAAGGCGATCATGGAATTCTTAAGGGAAAGATTGTGTTTAACTAATTTGTTGGAGTTTTTTGAAGAGGTATGAGAAAGGGTTAATGAGGGTGATGCTGTTCATGTGGTGTTCATGGACTTCCAAAAGACATTTGATACAGTGCCGCCCAACAGACCTCGGTGGCACAGTGGGCATCACTGGTGCCCCACAGCACCAGGGACCCGGGTTTGGTTTCAGCCTTGGGTGGCAGTCTGTTTGGAATGTGCACGTTCTCCCCGTGTCTACAGGGGCTTCCTCCGGGTGCTCCAGTTTCCACCCACTGTCCAAAGATGTGCAGATTAAGTGGATTAGCCGTGATCAGTGCATGGATTTACAGGAATAGGACGGAGGAGTGGGTCTAAGTGGGGTGCTTCTCTCTTCAGAGGGTCAGTGAATACTCGATGGGCTGAATGGCCTCCTTCAGCACTGTAAGGATTCTTTGCAATTCTATGAGAAAAGCTATAGCTCATGGAATAAAAGAGGCCGCAGCAACATGGCCACCAAATTGGCTCAGTGGCAGGAAATAGAAAATAGTGGCTAATGGATGTTTTTCAAGCCTGAGGAAGATTTTTGTGATAGAAGGACAATAGCAGCAGATACATGGGAACACCACCACCTGGAAGTTCTCCTCAAAGTCACTCACCATCCTGACTGGGAAAATATCGTCGTTCCTTCGCTGTCACTGGGTGAAAATCCTGTAACTCCCTCCCTAACCGCACTGTGGGTCTACCTAAACCACATAGACTGTTCGCGGTTGAAGAAGGCAGCTCACCACCGCCTTCTCAGGGGCATCTAGGGATGGGCAATAAATGCTGCATATATATTAATGACCTAGACCTTGGTGCACCATACAAAATATGCTGATGATACGAAACGTGGAAGTATTGTGAACTGTGAGGAGGCTGGCATAGAATTTCAAAATGATATCGACAAGTTTGTGGAATGGGCAGACAGGTGAAGTTCATTCTGGTAGAAAGATCATATAAGAGACAATAAAATAAAAGACATCGTTCTTAAGGGGACGCAGGGGCAGAGGGATCTGGGTGTATGTGTGCAAAAGTCATTGAAGGTAGCTGGACAGTCTGAGAGCGTAGTTAATAAACCATACTGTATCCCATAGAATCCCTACAGTGCACAAGGAGATCAGTCAGGCACAACAAGTCCGCACCAGCCCCTGGAAAGAGCACCCCACTCAAGCCCTCACCTCCACCCTATCCCTTTAACCGTACCTAACCTTTTTGGATACTAAGGGGCAATTTAGCATGGCCATTCCACCTAACTTGCACATCTTTGGACTGTGGGAGGAAACCCACGCAGACACCAGGAGAAAGTGCAAACTCCACACAGCCACCAGAGGCCTGAATTGAACCCGTGTCCCTGGAGCTGCGAGGCAGCAGTATTCTAGGCTTTACCAATCAATGTAGAGTACAGCAGCAGGAGGTTATGTTGAACTTGTATAAGACAGTAGTTTGGCCAGAGCTGGAATATTATGTCCCATTCTGGGCACTGCACTTTAGGAAAGATGTGACGACATAGAGAGAGTGTGGTGGAAGACACCAGTGGGATGCCAGGATAATCAAGTGGCAGAGGTGAGTGCAGTGACCACTACTAAGCAGAATGTTCTGAGGAAACTGAAAGGTCTGAAGGTGGATAAGTCACCTGGACCGGATGGACTACACCCCGCGGTCCAAAACGATATAGCTGAGGAAATTGTGGCGGCATCGATGATGATCTTTTAGGAATCACTGGAGGCAGGAAGGGTCCCAGAGGACTGGAAAGTGGCTAATGTAACACAGTTGTTTAAGAAGGGAAGGAGGCAGAAGACGGGGAAATTATAGGCCGGTTAGCCTGACTCCGGTCATCGGTAAGATTTTAAAGTCTGTTATTAAAGATGAGATCGCAAAGTACTTGGAAGTGCATGGTAAAATAGGACTAAGTCAGCACAGCTTTGTCAGAGGGAGGTCGTGTCTGACAAATCTGACAGAGTTCTTTGAGGAGGCAACAAGGAAGTTAGGCAAAGGAGAGCCAATGGACGTGATTTATTTAGATTTCCAGAAGGCCTTTGACAAGGTGCCGCATAGGAGGATGTAGTTAATAGCCCATGGTGTTAAGGGTAAGATCCTGGCATGGATAGAGGATTGGCTGATTGGCAGAAGGCAGAGAGTGGGGATAAAGGGGTCTTTTTCAGGATGGCAGCCAGTGACTAGTGGTGTGCCTCAGGGGTCGATGCTGGGACCACAACTTTTCACAATATACATTAATGATCTGGAAGAAGGAACTGAAGGCACTGTTGCTAAGTTTGCAGATGATACAAAGATCTGTAGCGGGATAGGTAGTATTGAGTAAATAGGGACTGCAGAAGGATTTGGACAAGCTAGGAGACTGGGCAAAGAAGTGGCAAATGAAATACAATGTGGAAAAGTGTGAGGTTATGCACTTTGGAAGGAGGAATGAAGGCACAGGCTATTTTCTAAATGGGGAAATGCTTAGGAAATCAGAAGCACAAAGGGACTTGGGAGTCCTTGTTCATGATTCTCTTAAGGTTAATGTGCAGGTTCAGTAGGCAGTTAAGAAGGCAAATGCAATGTTAGCATTCATGTTAAGAGGGCAAGAATATAAGACCAGGAATGTATTTCTGAGGCTGTATAAGGCTTTGGTCAGACCCCATTTGGAGTAGTGTAAGCAGTTTTGGGCCCTGTATCTAAGGAAGGATGTGCTGGCCTTGGAAAAGGTCCAGAGGAGGTTCACAGGAATGATCCCTGGAATGAGGAATTTGTCGTACAAAGAACCTTTGAGGACTCTGTGTTTGTACTCTTTCGAGTTTAGAAGGATGAGGGGGGATCTTATTGAAACTTAATAGGATACTGCGACGCCTGGATAGAGGGGACATGGAGAGGATGTTTCCACTTGTCGGAAAAACTAGAACCAGATGACACAATCTCAGACTAAAGGGATGATCCTTTAAAACAGAGATAGAACATAGAACAGTACAGCACAGAACAGGCCCTTCGGCCCTCGATGTTGTGCCGAGCCATGATCACCCCACTCAAACCCACGCATCCACCCTATACCCGTAACCCAACAACCCCCCCCCTTTTTAGAACACTACGGGCAATTTAGCATGGCCAATTCACCTAACCTGCACATCTTTGGACTGGGGGGACGGGGACTGGAGCACCCGGGGTGGAAACCCACACACACACGGGAAAAATGTGCAGACTCCACGCAGTCACACAAGGTCGGAACTGAACCCGGGCCCCTGGCACTGGAGACCATGCCACCTTGGGAACCTCTGTTCTGCAAGGTTCAGTATCACACATCAGCCCATCAGAGCAGTACTGTTCCTCTTTATGCTATTACTTATAAAAAGTCTGGAAGGAAATAATGAATTGTCCTACAGTCAAACAATTAAAAACTAGCAAAGGTTTGAAAAGGGCACAGCTTAGAACACTAAATCTTTTTAAAAAACTAAACTTATTAAGTGAAAGAACATGTTCATCCATGCATCCAGTGCCCACCACTTGCAAAAAGCCTGAAACGTGCCAGTGGACACTAATACCAGCAAAATAGGGAAAGGGTCGCAGAAGACAGGCACACAGCCTCCATGGACAGAGTCCAATCTATGCCTGGAGATGGTCACCTTGACCAGATCTCTATTGGCGTACAAGCAGTCATAAGCCAAAAAAAAACTAAGCACGCACATTAGAATCCTTGCAGTAGAAGCTGATTGCTAACAAGTTAGCATAAATGCTTCACAGCTCCAGGGTCCCAGGTTCGATTCCCGGCTGGATCACTGTCTGTGTGGAGTCTGCACGTCCTCCCCCTGTGTGCGTGGGTTTCCTCCGGGTGCTCCGGTTTCCTCCCACAGTCCAAAGATGTGCGGGTTAGGTGGATTGGTCATGCTAAATTGCCCGTAGTGTCCTAATGAAAGTAAGGTTAAGGGGGGTGTTGTTGGGTTACAGGTATAGGGTGGATACGTGGGTTTGAGTAGGGTGATCATGGCTCGGCACAACATTGAGGGCCGAAGGGCCTGTTCTGTGCTGTACTGTTCTATAAGTGTAACCAGGATTACTTTCATTACATGGTTAGGCACTACAGTTTCTTTATGATAGGGATGAGGAGGAATTTCTACAGCCAGAGGATGATGAATCTGTGGAACTCTTTGCCTCAGAAGGCTGTGGAGGCCAAATCACCGAGTGTCTTTAAGACAGAGGTTCTTGATTAATAAGGGGATCAGGGGTTATGGGGAGAAGGCAGGAGAATGAGAATGAGAAAATGTCAGCCATGATTGAATGGCGGAGCAGACTCGATGTGCCGAGTGGCCTAATTCTGCTCCAATGTCTTGTGGTCTTAATAGATCCATGAGAATGGTCCCAAGGATGAAGAACTTCAGTTCTGAAGATAGATTGGACCAGTTATGTCTGTTTATCATGGAGAAAAGGAGGCTGCGAGGAGATTTGCTAGAAGTATTCAAAATTATGAGGGGTCTGGACAGAATATTTAGGGAGAAACCTATTGCGAAAAAATCGAGAATGAGAGGGTAGAGGAACCTTTTAATTCAACAAGTGGTTAAGGTCTAGAATGCACTGCCTGAGAGTGTGATGGGAGCCATTTCAATCAAAGCATTCAATGGACTGTTAAATGAACAGGAGGAATGTGCAGGGCCACACAGAGAAGATGAGCGAATGACACTAAGCAGATTGCTCATTTGGAGAGTCAGTGCAGACGCGATGGGTTGAATGGCCCCCTTCTGCGCTGCAACAATTCTGTGATCCTGTAATTAGAGCTGTTCATTGAGAACTAAGCACTGGTTGGGAGACTAGCTGAAGTGTGGTTGCTGTAGCATCCATTAGGTAGTGGGGAACCTCCGAGACCTGGTTTGGAATTTTGCATGGATTCCTGTGCTTTCAGTCACCACGAGCGGCAAATCTGTGATACCTCTTCGATACCTCCACCTACATATCATTGTCAGCTGCTCGATATTATTTTAAGATGAATTTTAGCTTTCTGCTGGAGGTCGGTTAGCTGATCGGCTGGTTCGTGATCGCCACCAGTCAGCTCTTAAAGGGGAGAGCAGCCTGTGGGACTGTGGCGACATTTACGTTTCTATTTTTAAAAAAATGTGTTGCCTCAATTACTGAGAGATTAATAAACAAAGTGATTTTCAGTTTCCAGTCAGGGCCACAACTGTCCCATGATAATTTCGTCTCACATTTTAAAGAACAATCTATATTCCCCACAATCAGGTTTTCCCCATTGAATGCATATTGGAACTCTAGACAAAAGGCAAATTACTACGGATCAGAAATAAAAACAGAAAATGCTGCAAATACTCAGCAGGTTATACAGCACCTGTAGAGAGAGAAACAGAGTTGGCATTTCGGATTTGTGACGTTTCATCGAAACTGGGAAAAGTTCGAAATGGAATCAGTTTTGGGCAAGTGAGAGGGGGAGGGCAAATAAATGAACAAAATTGAAGGTCTGTGGTAGGGAATATTGGAGCTGGAACATTGGAAACAATACCTGATGTGAGATTAATGCCTGAAATATACCGTGCTGACTGAACTGACCCAGTTTTTGCAAGCTGTTCCATCAAACCAGTAGGTCAGATAAAATCATTTTAAGTTTGCACCAGTGGATGTATCCCCCTCCCTTCCCCAGGCTTTCCTATCATAAAATCCCTGATAAAATGGTCTTGGCCTGTGCATCATTGCTTGAAATATTGTGAGCAATTTCTTGACATTTCTTGATTTGCATCTCTGCATCAGCCAGATTTCATATTGAACATAATTTCATATTGATCATAGGATTGCCGTCAGCATCTTGTGCTCCAGTTTTGGAAATGGTGGTTAGAACTGTAATATCCAAGTCCCAGTAGAAGCAATGATTGGGTATTGATCTTTGTACATAGGTCAAAGTACTCTGTGACATGCACTGAACAATCAGATATTACATTTTAAACTGCAGCAGATAGCACCAGATGCTTAACTGAAAATTGTGCTGATTTAACCACAGAAGCCAAATACTGTAGGTGTTTGGATTTTTCACTAATCTGGGAAACCTTCATCTCCATTCGATTAATCTTTACTGATATTAAGTGATAAAACATACTTTCAAAGAAGAAACAGCTTGTATTTAAGAAGAACTTTCCAAAGCACTTCAGTCAATTAAATACTTTTTTTAAGTCACTGGTGTAATATAGGCAAACGGGTCAGCTGGTTCATACACATCAAACAGATCATCTAGTTACACGTATTGAACTTCAATATATGGGAGTGCCCCTTTAAGAAATGTTTTTGTCTTATCACATGGCTTCAGTGATGTCATTGTATGGGTGGAGCTGGGCTGTGGCTCTGAGTTTTACATTCGCTTTGAGTTTGGATTGGTTTGTACTGCACAGGTTGAAAGAAAGGTTTCTCTATCATTTTAAAAGCTGTTTCCAGACTGCTTGATAACTTAAAAGAGATAATTGCATTCTGGAAAGAATTCAAACCTGCTGTTTGGAAAGGAAACAAAAGTATTAATAACAAATCTTATACCAGTAAAAGTGCTGTGTGCTGGGCCACACCTTTGAAAAGTGGGTCCTGGTTTTTACTTGGATCTTGTTATTAAATTAGAACAGTGAAGGGGGCATTCATTAAAGGTTATACATAGATCACTGTAGCTGTGTAGAGGATTTATGTTTGTAGTTGATAAAAATTCTTGCATGTGTGTGTTTATACAAATGTTCGCTAAATTTGTCGAATAAAGTTTGTTTTTTTGATTAAAAGTGCCTAAGAACTCTGTTGAATAACACCTGAAAGGCAGGCTCTTGTGCTCACCCCAGCCGCATTCAGTAAACAGTTGTGGGTCAGGTGAACTCCATGATATACTATGGGCGTGATTCTCCGAAACCGGGAGAAATCGTGAGGCTGGCGTCAAAAACGGGCGGGTTTGACGCCAGCCTCCGCCCCCCCCCCCCCCCCGACCGGGAACCGATTCTGGTCCCCGGTCGGGGCTAGCATGCCGCGGCCGTGAACTCCGGCATCGCGGGCTTAACGAATTTCGTTAAGCCCGCTTGCCAGAGTTTGCGACGGCTGACGCGTCACATGACGTCAGCCGCGCATGCGCGGATTGGAAGACTCCAACCCGCGCATGCGTGGATGACGGCATCGCGCATTTGCGTGAAACCCGCGCATGCGCGGGCCGGTATGCCCCTCAGCCGCCCCGCGAATGGATACAGCGGGGCGGCGGAAGGATAAAGAGTGCGCGGGGTAAGTACCTGCTGCCCGCGATCGGTGCCCACCGATCGCGGGCCCATGGCACCCTTGGCACGGCCGTGGTACTGCCGTGCCAATCGGTGCCATGGTTCCCAAGATCGCAACTTTACGGCCGTTTTTACGAACGGTCAGACCAGGTGTGTTTGACGTTCCTAAAAACGGTCGTAAAGGGCTTGGACTTCGGCCCATCGGCCAGCTGAGAATCGCTGCTCGCCGTAAAAAAACGGTGGGCAGCGATTCGTGTCGGGAGGTGGGGGGGGGGGGAGAATAGCGGGAGGGCGTCAGACCAGCGTGGCCGTAAAAATTTACGACCCCTGCTATTCTCCGCACCGTCGTGAGTGCGGAGAATCGCCCCCTATGGATTTTCTAAACCCTGGCATATAACACATGTAACTAGATGATCTGTTTGCCACGTTAGTTGAGGTGAAATGTAGGTCAGAACCCACCTGTTCTTGAAAGAGTGTGATAAGAGTGTGCAAACAGTGCAAGAGGAGAGAGCAGGGGAAGTCTGAAAACAGTCTGAGGGGAGAGAAAGGGGAGTCTGAAGACAGTGCGAGAGGAGAGATGAGGGGGAGTCTGAAAACAGTCTGAGGGGAGAGAAAGGGGGAGTCTGAAAACAGCACGAGAGGAGAGAGCTTGGGGAGTCTGAAAACAGTGACTGTGAGAGCAGGGGTGTCTGGAAAAAGCATGGGGAGAGTGTTGGGGGAGTCTGGAAACAAAAAGAGAGGAGGGGAGCCTGAAAACAGTGCGAGAGGAGAGATGGTGGGGAGTCTGAAAGCAGTGTGAGATGACAAAGCAGGGGTATCTGAAAACAGCGCGAGGTGAGAAAACAGGGGGGTCTGAGATAACGAGGGGAGAGTGCTTGGGGAGTCTGAAAACAGCAACTGTGAGAGGAGGGGGAGTCTGGAAACAGCACAAGAGGACAGAGTTGGGGGAATCTGGAAACTGCACGAGAGGACAGAGCCGGGGGTGTCTGGAAACAGCGAGACGAGAGCGGAAGGAGTCTGGAAACAGCATTCAATAAGGTTCCTCATGGCAGGCTGGTGTAAAAGATTAAGTCACATGGGGTCAGGGGTGAACTAGCTGGATGGATCCAGAACTGGCTTGGCCATAGAAGACAGAGGGTAGCAGTGGAAGGGTGTTTTTCCAAATGCAGGGATCAGTACTGGGACCGTTGCAGTATGAATGACTTGGAAGAAAACGTTGCGGGTCTGATTAGCAAGTTTGCGGATGATACTAAGATTGCAGGAGTTGCAGATAGTGATGAAGATTGTCAGAAAATACAACAAGAGATAGGCTGCAAATTTGGGAAGAGAAATGGCAGATGGAATTTAACCCGGACAAATGGAAGGTGATGCTTTTTGGTAGATCCAATTCAGGTGGAAGCTATAAAATAAATGGCAGAACCATCAGGAGTATAGAGACACAGAGAGATCTGGGCGTGCAGGTCCACAGATCCTTAAAAGTGGCAGCACAGGTGGAAATGGTGGTAAAGAAAGCAGATGGCATGCTTGCTTTCATAGGATGGGGTATTGAGTATAAAAGCTCAAAATTATGTTACAGTTACATAGAACGTTGGTTGGCCACATTTAGAATACTGTGTCCAATTCTAGTCACCATACTATCAGAAGAACGTGAAGGCCTTAGAGAGAGCACAGAAAAGGTTTACCAGGATGTTGCCTGGTATGGAGGGTATTAGCTACGAGGAGAGATTGAATAAACTGGAATTGTTCTGCCGAGAGAAACGGAGGCTGAGGGGCGACCTGATAAAAGTTTATAAAATTATTAGGGGTATGAATAGGGTGAACAGTTGGAGGCTTTTTCCCCAGGGCGGAAATGACAATTACAAGGCAGCACAAGTTCACGGTGAGGGGGAAAGGTTCAGTGGAGGTTTGAGGGGGATTTTGTTTACACAGAGGGTGGCCTGGAATGCACTGCCAAGTGAGGTGGTTGAAGCAGATACATTAGCGACCTTTAAGACTTATCTGGATCGGCACATGAACAGATGGGGTAAAGAAGGATACAGGAGGTTGATCTAGATAGGACACGTGATTGGCGCAGGCTTGGAGGGCCGAAGGGCCTGTTCTTGTGCTGTATTGTTCTTTGTTCTTTCTTTGTTATAAGGGATCAGCCAGTTAAGACAGAGATTAGGAGAAATGTTTTCTCTGAGGGTTGTGAGTCTTTGCAACGCTCTTGCTTCAAAAGAAGGTAGAACAGAATTTTTGAATATTTTTAAGGCTGTGCTAGAAAGGTTCTTAATAAGCAAGGGGGTGAAAAGTTATTAGAGGTAGGCAGGGATGTGGAGCTAAGTTAAAGTAAGGTCAGCCATGATCTTATGGAATGGTGGAGCAGGCTCAACGGGCTGAGTGGCCTACCCCTAATTCGTATGATCTATGATTTTTTTTTTTAATGTCCACGTTGGCAGGCAGATCAGACCGCAGTGTAATAATGTCCCACCTGAAACACTCCACCTCTGACAATACAGCACTGAGAAATAGCTGACACTAATTCTTGTTTTGTCTAAAATGATCCACTGACTTTTCTTAATTTTTTCCTTCATGGGATGTGGGTGTCATTGGCTTGGGCAGCATTTATTGTCCATTCTTGATATCCCTTGAGACGGTGGCAGTAAAATGCCTTGCTGAACCCCTTGTTGTAGGTACACCCAAAGTGCTGTTGACCCAATGACAGGGAAGGAACGGCGATATAGTTCCAAGCCAGGACTGTGTGTAGCTTGGAGAGGAATCTGCAGTTGGTGGTGTTCCCATGAACCTTGGTGAGTTCCTGCTGTGCACCTTGTAGATGGTTCAGGCTGCTGCCATGGTGTCTCAGTGCCTCAGTGATGCAGGGAGTGAAAGATTGTGGATAGATTGTTTTGTACTGGATGGTGTGAAACTTCTTTTTTAATGTTGTGGAGCTGCAGTCACCCAGGAAAATGGAGATTACTCCATCACACTGCTGACTTGAGCTTTGTAGAGATCGTGGACAGGTTTTGGGGAGTCAGGAGATGTGTTATTCTCCAGAGAATGCCCAACCTCTGACCTGAGCTCATAGCAACAGTATTTAAATCCATAGAATCCCTTCAGTGCAGAAGGAGACTATTTGGCCCATTAAGTCAGCACCAACCCGATTAAGAACACCCTACCTAGGCCCAATCCCCAGCCTTATAATCCCATAATCTAACTTGCACATCTTTGGACACTAAGGGAAAACTTAGCATGGCCAATCCACCTAACCTGCACTGTGGAACGAAACTGGAGCACCCGGAGGAAATCCACACAGACACTGGGAGAACGTGCAAAGTCCACACAGACAGTCACCCAAGGCCAGAATTGAATCCGGATCCCTGGCACAGTGAAGCAGAAGTGCCTAACCACTGTGCCGCCATATGGCTGGTCCAGTTTAGTTTCTGGTCAGTGGTAACTGCCAGGAAGTTGATACTGGGGGATTCAGCGATGGGAACGCGATGGAATGTTGAGGTGAGATGGTTAGATTCTTTCTTGTTGGAGATGGTCTTTGCATGACGCTTGTGTGGCACACAAGTTACTTGCCAGATATCGCCTCAAGCCTGACTGTTGTCCAGATCTTGCTACATTTGGATATGGTCTGTTATTTTATATGAGCAATTGCTGAACAATGTGTGATCATCCACAAACATCCCCACTTCTGACCATATGATTGAGGGAAGATCATTGATGAAAGAGCCAGAGATGGTTGGGCATAGGACACTACCCTGATGAACTTCTGCAGTGATGTCCTGGAGCTGAGATGATTGGCGTCCAACAGCCACAACCATCTTTCTTTGTGCCAGGTGTGACTCAGCCAGCAGTGTATTTTGTCCCAGATTCCCATTGATTTCAGTTTTACTGGGGCTCCTCAATGCAACACTTTGGCAAATGCTTAACCGTGTTATGTTGTAGGAGAATTACGTGTTTGCCCTCAGCCTGATCCCTTTCAAAAAACATTAGTGCATGTAGTACTGAACAGCATCACACCTACTTTGTTAGGAATGTGGTACTCTGGTGAATGTCTGCGATTGGGAATAAATGGGTTTCTCACCATCCTTCCCCATCTATGTAATCAATGTTGAAATTCACTGTTCTGTTCTGATTACCAGTTCCCCATGGTCATTAAGAGACCCGAAACAGTCACCTGAACAACATGTGGCTTTTAAACCTTTACTTAATTTCTTTCCATTATATCATTGATCCCATGTGGTTAGAAAAAGTGGCTCCTATAAACATCCCTTTTAATTGTTTTTTCACCTTGCTGTCTGTACCATTTAACACTGCACTAACAGCAATTGGAAAGGATATTAGCCTGCGAGTGTCATATTTACTTTACATTTTTAAGAACCTGCAATTACAAAATACAGTAAAAACTTCAGCATAATTTTTTTAGTTTGCTATCTGGCCCTGGAAGAAAATTGTGTTAAATCTTACTTTGATGTTGAAAAAGATTTTGTGACTGCCAGAGGCGTAGTCACCTGCTTCTGTCTTGGTCAGGCTCCCTAACTGGCTTCCTGCTTCCCTACCAGGTATGGATTAGCACTGAGACCTGTTACTGAATCTTGCTCCAGAACAGTGTTATTCAAACTTTTTTGCCCAGGATCCATTTTTACCAACTGGTCATTCTTCAGGACCCACGCCGACCGACCTTTGCGGCTCACGTCGCTTATCCTTCAGGACCCACGCCGACTGACCTTTGCGGCCCACACCGGCCGACCTTCGCAGCCCACCATTTTCTCTTGCCTTTAATGCGAGAGGTGAGCCTGGGCTTATATTCTACAGTCTAGAATAGTGAAGAATAAGAAATGACCTAATTGAAACGGGTATTATTCTTTCAGGACTTGACAGAGCAGATGCAGAATGTAAGTTTTTCTCAGATGGGTGGTTTACAACCTGGGGATGTAGTCGGCAAATTACAATGCAACGATTTTAGACATAGATGAGGAGGAATTGCTTAACTCAAAGTATTGTAAATCTTTATAATCTCTAAAATTCTCTGTCAAAGAGAGTTCTGCAGGCTCAGCCATTGAACATATTCAAGACAGATGCAGGAAGACTGATTTAATTTTAAAATAAAATCTTCTCATGGGTCAGCGCGCTGACGTCAAGAGGAGGCGGTGTTCCGCTCTGGGCTCCGGGCACGCGCACTGATGAGTAGGGCATGCATGCGCAGCACGCCCGCATTTTTAAAGCCTGTCGCAGCTGTCATTTATAAAGCCGCTCACAGCCGACATTTTTTAAATTTGGCTGCTGCGGCCGTTGCGCCTGAATTCCCACGATCGGAAACACTGCGATGGATGGCTCCGTCACCGACCTGCGGGTCACGACCCCGCTTTGAAAATGCCTGCTCCAGAGTACCAATCCTGAAGCTGGTCTGAATTTGTGTTTGGGAACGCCAGAATACCCTTAAAAGTGCTTCAATTGACCTAGTTAGCTTTCTGCTGCTGGTGGGCAAGTAGCCTTCACAGCACTACTCTCTCCTCCAGCCCCCCTCCATTTCGAAACAGCCTAAATGAAAATAAACCAGAGGCAGAAAGTGCCAGCACGCTGGTTTGTGAGTCATTAATGCAAAATTGGCAGCATAACTGCCTCTGAGCCCAGTTCCACCATGCTAAGAAAATCCAATTCCTGATGCTGTCTTTGCTACTAGACCTGACGGATTCAAATAAGTGAACAAAGCTTACTCCTATTTGTTCCGGCTCCTGTCCTGACAATGGCAATTAAGGAGTACAGTATACCAGTAATGAAGAGTGATAATGAAGAGTGAGAGTGGGCTAATGCAATCAGAGTTACGCACATTGGGCCATAATTTCCTGGTTCCCCAGCATCGCATTTGGGGGGTACACCAATGACGTGCTGAAGAATTTCTCTAGGAAGTTCCCACGTCAGAGCTTCCATGGCAATTGCCCAGAAGTGCTAACTTCCTCTGGAAAATTCCGCTGGTTCTGCCAGTTTCACCCTGATACTTACTCAAAGAGTTAGAAGGAAATAAATCACTTCTAACTTCAGAGTAACTATTTAAACGCCCAGAACCAACCCGCAGACACAGGACCCACCAGGAGGCCCACCACACCAACCTCCACCACCTCCCCAGGCCCGACCAGACTGTGGTGATATGATTTACATAGCTGCCTGCCATTGGGGCAGAACACCGGCTTACCATTGGCCCTGGTCGGTCATGTACCTCTCGACCGATTGGTTGAGACCAGTCATGTGACAGCTCTCCGATTGGTCGAGAGGCTGATTTAACCACGCCTCCTTGCCGAGGTATAAATAGTGAAACGCCCGGCGGTCGTCCATTTTATTGTAGACAACCGCAGGGCTAAGTTCTAGCTTATTAAAGCCTAACTTCTGTAAAGCAACTCGTCTCTCGTGCAATTGATGGCTCATCACAGACTCAACCCAATCTCCAAACCACCCCACTACAGCCCTCCCACCACCACCATTTTACCCGTCCCAGTTTCCCTGCCACCCTCGCTCTCCGGCTCTTCCTCCCTCCCAGTCTCCCCTCGAGTATCTGAAACACTTGCCTTTGAAACCTACCTACTCCCTTTAAATTGTTCCTTTCAACATCCCCTTTACAGCAGCTAATGCCATAACAAGAAGACATTATTTTCTTCCCTGCACCCCACTTATTCCACGCTGATGTAACCCGGGCGCGCTTCGCTGCTCCTGCCTCCCCCAGACTGAATGAAGAAGGTTGGGCGAGACTAGGGCTTTGGAATTACAGTGAGGGTATATTTATCCTGAGTGGCATGGAGAATGTCACCCTGAGGACATTACAGGCCATTGTAGATTATGTTGCACCATTTGGCAGCATGATACTGGATAGAAATTACAGTAGAGTCGGTTTGAGCCAGGGAAGATGGGTCTATTACCCATGGTGTCTCGAGATATTGGGTGTCCATTGCATCATTTTAATGCCTGCTGTATTTCACCCTTGAATTGTTTTTCATTTTAATTTTTAAAAAATCTTCCATCTTTTTCTTCCAGAGCTTTCCTTCCCTGTTCAGGTTCTGATGTAATGTCTCTATCAATATTCAAAGACTCGGCTTCCACTGCCGTTTGAGGAAGAGAGTTCCAAGGACTCATGCCGTCTGAGAAAGAAATTCTCCTTATCTCTGTCTTAAATTAGCAACTCCTTGGGCAGTACTCTCCTCCCCCCTCTGGGTGGGAGAATCGCTGGGGCGCCGCACGAATCACACCACGCCGGCCCGACCCCCGCACGCGATTCTCCTACCCACCCCGAAACCAGCGTCGCGCGAATTGTGGCGGGCACCCCTGGTCGTTGCCGGCGGGAACTCTGCGGGAACACTCGGGAGGCGGCCTGTGGGGGGAGGTTGCCTCCAAAGGGATCTGGCCCATGATCGGGGCCCACCAATCCCCCCCCCCCCCCTCCCCCCCCCCCCCCCCCCCCCCACCCCCACCTTGAGCCTACATTCCGCTGTGGCCGGCCCCTGAACACCCACGCCATATTGCATCGTGGCTGGCGTGCGTAAGAAGTTCCCTGCACATGCGCAGGATGGCGTGGCCCAACTGCGCATGCGCAGGAATGAGCTGCCCCAACTGTGCATACGCGGGTTTGCGTGGCGCCCATTTGGCGCCGTGTAAAGACGCTGGAGTGGCGGGAACAACTCCAGCGCCGTGCTGGCCCCCTGTGGGGGCCAGAATAGGTCGCGCCGTCGTGAAATGCGACAGCGTTCACGACGACGGGGGCTTGGTCCGAGGAGCGGAGAATCACCCCTCTTATTTCTAAGCAGTGACCCCTAGTTCTAGATATGATGCTTAGTTTTCCTGGATATTAAACCTTTCTACTTTGAACATATTTGCTTTCTTCATGTGTTCCTGAGGAATGTATTCCATTGGAATCAAGACAAAATACGGAAACAATTCTGCAGAGTTTAAATTCACTTTTACACATCAATAATAATTGCTGGAAGCTGAAAGTTCAAGCCAATGCAGCAATCCAACATCTGGATTCAGATGGCAAGAAAAAAAACACTTGACATTCATTTAGAGTTTATGATGTTCTCCGGGTTTCCCGATTGTCTTGCATCACTGACATGAATCTATTAGTTTTTATGTTCAATATAACTCAAACTCCTGCTTACTATCTTTGGGCTTTTAAAATCCAGGTTGGATGTGGCCTAATCATTATTTCCCTATTTATCTGATCTTTCTTGCACCACAGCCCTGGGCCTATTACCAAAAATGAAACTATTACTGAAAACATTATACCACTAATATTGACATTTGCATAAATGCTTCAGATGCAATTTTTACCTTTTGTAATATATGTAAGATTTATTCATATGATTTTTAAAAATTATACTAGCTCAGTGATTCTGTGCAAGGGTCCTTTCACTAAGTTGTGGCCAATTTGCTGTGCACATATAGATGTGATTGGTCATTTAATAGGACCAATCTCCTGCATTGCAACGGCGACGGCACTTATTGTAAAAACTATTTTGTACTCTCCTTGATTAACCCATGTCTTTCCAAATGAAAGTTTACTCGGGCGTGATTCGCCCCCAAAAAATTGGAAGTTAATTTGTGGCAGGTTTTTCGGGGTGTTTCCCGCTGGCTCTGCCGGCGAGTTCCCCGCCACTATTCAATGAGACTGAGTCACTTTTTTGGGCCCTGGGGAGTTTCTCACCAGTTTAGCCCACACTTAGAATTTTTTTTAGCACTGGGGAGCTGAACCCAGGGATCGGGCTGCCAGTTTGAAAGGGTGCCCCGATCTCCGAGTGAGCTGGTGGGACCCCCATACCCGTCACCCATGGGCAATGTTACCCCCCACACCCATGGACACTACCCCACTATGGGATCCCTGGGGGGGGGGGGCCTCTTCAGGCTCCCTTATAGCACACCCTCCCTTCTAGGAACCCAACCCGTCACCCACCCAACCTCCCGGAGGCCCATACTTACCTGCCCTGCCCCCGCCAACCTTCAAGCCCCTCTCCAACCTCATTTCATAGGCATGGCGCCCATTGCCCCCTGGCCCTTAGCAGTGCAACCTTGGCACACTAGCACCCTTGCACTGCCACTCTGGCACCCAGGCAGTGCTCTTGCTGACTTGGAAGTGCCAGAGTGACAGTGCCAGCTGGGCAGTGCCAAGGTGCCCACATTCCGGGGGGAAGGCCAGGGAGCCACCTTGCATTTACCCTGAACACCCTGGGGTCTCCGGTGACCCAGGAGACCCCAGCACTGATTGGTGCCCGGCAGCAGCCTCTCTGGGGAGGCCAAAGAATCGAGGGAAGCCGCTGGATCCCATGTGAGTAGGTTGTAAGTAGGTTTCCGCCCCACTTCCCCAAGCACCATTCTGTCGAGCCCATCCTGGGCAGGGTTCCAACTCTGACATCTCGCCAGGCTTTGGAGAATCCCGGGAGGCACGGAACCTGTAGGAGGCTTGCTGCAAGCCTCTCCCGGCATTCTCTGACTGCATTGCGCTCAAGCGAGAGCACAACGCGGCCAGAGAACCGAGTCCTTAGTTGCTGACAATTGTTTCCAATAACTCCACAACACCAATGTTAGGCTGCCTGGCCTCGGGTTCCCGGGCTTATCTCCCCACCCCCCCACCCCATCCCTAACCCTCAGCAAAACCATCAAGTGAATAATCTAGATTATATTTATACTTTCAGAATGATGGAAAAATGTAATAACCAGAGGGTGGTAGTCTGAATTTCAATGAAAGGGCTTTCACTGAAAGATAGATACAATGGGCTGGATTCTGTGATTCGGGGGCTATGTCCCCACACCGGCATGGGAACGGTGGCGTTTTACCAGAACAAATGGCGCAAAACAGCCACCGATTTCCCCGCTTTGCTGGGGGCTAGCAGGACGGCAGCATAGAGCATCCGGCTCTAGCTGCCGATACACCCCGGAGAATTGCCGGGTCCGTGGCTGTGCATGCACACGGCAGCGTCCTGCAGCATCCGCGCCGTGCTACATGGTGGCAGCCGCTCACGGACCCGGCCTGCGGAATAGTCCCCCCCTTTGCCAGCTTGCATGCCCCGGACAACCCCCCCACAGTGCCCCCAGCCCCGAATAATAATAATCTTTAATAATAATAATTTTTATTGTTACAAGTAAGCTAACATTGCAATGAAGTTACTGTGAAAAGCCCGTAGTCACCACATTCTGGCACCTGTTTGGGTTCACAGAGGGAGAATTCAGAATGTCCAAGTACCTAACGGCACACCTTTCGGGACTTGTGGGAGGAAACCGGAGCACCCGGAGGAAACCCACGCACCACGGGGAGAACGTGCAGACTCCACACAGACAGTAACCTTGCCAGGAGTCAAACCTGGGACCCTGGTGCAGATAATGTCCACCCTGCCCTCTTCCAACTGTGGCGGCGCTGGACTGAGACCGCACCCAGTTCCCGATACGACCCACGCCGTCAGGTACTTAGTCGGTCAGCGACGGAGCATCGGAGGGCGGGCCTCAGGCAATGTCCTGAGGTCATCGATACGTGGCGCGGCGTACTCTCCAAATATGCCGCTTTGGAGGGGTGGAGCATGGTGAAAGCTGCGCCGTCCCCGATTTGGTCGGAATCAGGTATTCTCCGGCCGATTGCCGAATGCGATTTCGGTGTCGGCACCAGGAGAATCCTGCCCAAGATTTTTTTTAATTCTCGGAACCGTATGACTCCATAATGAGTGTCGCAGGACAAATACGAGTGACCAAATCAGAGATCAATACTTATTAACCAGTGACTAAGTGAGATAGTCTCATTTGTTACCATAGCTAAAAATTACTTGCAAGGGGCGGCACGGTGGCACAGTGCTAGGTACCAATGTTCAATTCCGGCCTCAGGTGACTGTCTGTTTGGAGTTTACACTTTCGCCCCGTGTCTGCGTGGGTTTCCTCTGGGTGCCCCGGTTTTCACCCACAGTCCAAAATTGCGCAGGTTAGGTAGATTGGGCGGCACAGTGTTATTGCTGTCTATGGAGCTGAGGAACCAGGTTCAATTCCGGCCCCGGGTCACTGATTGTGTGTGGAGTTTGCACATTCTCCCCGTGTCTGCGTGTTTTTTATCCCTACAACAGAAAGATGTGCCGGGTAGGTAGATTGAACACGCTAAATTGCCCCTTCATTGGAAAAAATTATTGGGTACTCTAAATTTTTTAAAATTAAAGTTAGGTGGATTGGCTATGCTGAATTGCCCCTTAGTGTTCAAAAGGTTAGGTGGGGTTACTGGGTTATGGGAATAGGGTGGACCTAGGTAGCGTGCTCTTTCCAAGGGTCGGCCAGACTCAATAGGCCAAATGGCCTCCTTCTGCACTGTAAGGATTCTATGATTACTATTGGTGCCCTCACCTTAAGGTAATCAAATGTTCATTGAAAGTGCATCCTAACACACCAGCTGTCATGTCACACTTCTAAAAACGAAATAAAAATGTCTCCAAACTGTGTGAATGAATAGACTAAATAGGGGTGTAATTTCAGCAATTGTTTAAAGGGACTGAAGAATCTTCCCATTCAAACTGTTATATAATTGCAGCTGTTTCATTATTCAGTATATCACGGAGTGCTACAGAGCACCAAAGTAGAGAATATGCAAGGGACTGTTCGGTTTCTCCTGAAATAATGATTGGGAACTGAAATGTTGTGAGGAGAGTTTATTTGTCAGCTGGCCTAATGGTGGCAGGAACTGTTGAGAAACAATCAGCAATAAGTTACAGTACAGAAGGAGGCCATTCGGCCCATCTTGTCCATGTGAGGCCGAGGACACACAAGTGCCCTTTAAAATCCCACCTCCGTGCACCCGGTCTATAGCCCTGTAGTTTACAGCACTTAAGGTGTAACTCCAGGTACCTTTAAAAAGAGTTTAGGGTCTCTGCCTCCACCACCAACTCAGGCAGCGAATTCCAGACTCCCACTACCCTCTGCATTCTTCCTCATGTGCCCTCGACACATTCTACCACTTATGTTGATTCTATGCCTCCTGGTTCTAGAATTCTCCACTGAGAGAAACAATTTTATCCTGTCCACCCTACCTCTTCCCCTCATGATTTTGTGCTCCTCTGCACTTTTATCATGTTTGAGATATTTGGCAGCACATTTATTTTCACCCAGGGATCATAAGGAAAGGAAATGAGCAAATACAAAAATTGGGGGTGAACAGTTTATGTGGGTGGTGGTCGCATAAAGTGGGTTAAATGGCTTCACACTTGCTCTGGGAGTTCCTCAAGGACTGAGACCTGACTGTTTTTGTTTGTTTTTGGGATGGGGCAGCAGTGCCTAAACTCCAACTAATTGCCCATTTCCTGGTTGCTCTGAGATAGTGATGGCGGGTCATTACCTTGAACAACTGCAGTCCTTGTGGTGACAGTGTTAAGTGAGGTATTTAAAATCTTGACCCAGCAACAACGAAGGAACAGCGGTACATGCCCACTAGTTAGTGATCTGCGTGGAAGTAATTGGAGATATTATTTGTAATCCAGTTGCTGTCGATAATCCAGGTCAGGTGAGAAGCGCGGCTGGATTTTGTCTTGTTTTTAATATTCAACACGTGGGAAGAATCATGTGAGAGGGTAAAAACAGTGAGATTTGTAAGTCTCTGTGCAACAAACAGCAGCTGGCAGATAAAATTAGTTTAGCTTCACAGATGAAACCTTTCTAAGCTGCTGTCTGACCTGCTGTGCACTTCCAACATTTTTCACTTTTATTTCTGATTCACAACCTTTGCGTCTTCTCACTTCTTTTTATCACTGCTATATGAAGAAGAAAAATAAAATTTGTGGTGAGAGAAATCTTAAATAGTTTGAGCATTAAAGGTGACAGGAATTTCAGAGTGTGCTGGTTAAGATTTAAAGAAGGTTAATCCAGTGTTATGCTGCTGCATGTGCTAATGTAGTTATCTTAATCCTCTTCATATGTCTAAAAATATATAATGGGTATTTAGTACAGTTGGCTAATCTGTTAAGGGTCCATAAAGGATCCGACTTAATGTGGTTTGTTTTCCACTGTTTTAATCCTTTCAATGGTTTATTTTCTTCCCCCTATGTTTATTTTGATTCAGTCCTAAAATATACATAGAAGCTGTTTGGTATAATCACCAGTTTCAAAAGAAATGTGTGTTTTTGTTTAGTTCCTTCCATAAAAACCCTTTGTTATATTGTGATCGTCTCTCCACATGAAATTTAGACTGTATCATCAAAACAGGAGTTCAGAAGGATGATCACGCTGAACAGCTACTTCTCAAGAACCATCTTTCAAAGTGTATCAGGCGGTGATGATGCATCAGATGCATCACTTATTGTGGAAGCATCTGCTTTCTTATTGGTGATTGTGCCAGTTCTTGACAGTTGAAGCGAAACAGTACCGCAATCCAGAACCTAATTGATTTGGTCGGAATTTAAAACGAAGTAGAGGTTCTGGTGTTATTGGGAAACTCATTGTAGCAGATCACCTATTATCTAGCCTGTGATGTTGGGAGGGGGAGGGGCAGAAGATGTGCTTCTGCTTGAGTCGAATGGATAATAATTATAGTTTAAACCTGGACAGCTGCTGATGGCTGCCTTTGAAGAATAATACCTCGGGGAGCGCTTTTGGAAGATTTTAAACTGGAAACAAATAGCATCAGGCCGTTACATCTTCCCACACACCATGAACTGTCAACGCTTATGTTGCAGTTTATGTGTAGATATTTGGCTAGTTCTTGTGTTCTGCATTGTACCTACCTCTTTCAGTTATAATTATAGGTAATTCAAAAGGGGGAATCATTGACAATGTCACAGAAAATAGGATATTTAGGAAATGTTGGAATGCCGATTTGAATATATGTATAATATATGATTAAATTGGCGCAATATCCCAAAAACTTATTGATAAGAAATGTTCTGTTTTAAGAGTGTGCTGAAGGTTGAAACCTAGCTTTTGGGCTTGGTTGACTCACATTGAATCACATAAAGGGAAAGAATGCACAAACAGTTGGATGGGGGATGCGCGATAGGGGGGTTCTCTTCCGCCTCCGCCATGGTGGAGGCCGTGGCGGCAGCGGAAGAAAAAGAGTGCCCCCACGGCACAGGCCCGCCCGCCGATTGGTGGGCCCCGATCATGGACCAGGCAACCGTGGGGGCACCCCCCGGGGTCCGATCGCCCCCCCCCCCCCCCC
The DNA here is from genome assembly GCF_902713615.1 of Scyliorhinus canicula. Lineage (NCBI taxonomy): Eukaryota > Metazoa > Chordata > Chondrichthyes > Carcharhiniformes > Scyliorhinidae > Scyliorhinus > Scyliorhinus canicula. Next base: position 41,541,795 of record NC_052151.1, on the reverse strand, counting down.
CCCCAGGACCCTGGGGCCCGCTCCCGCCGCCAGCACAGAGGTAGTTTAAACCACGTGGCAGGACAGGCCTGACAGCGGCGGAACGGAGAATCGCCGCGGGGGGCACGCCGATCAGCGTGGGAGGCCGGCGACCTGCTGGGCGTTTCCCGCCCCCGGCCAATTCCTGGGTGGCGATGAATTCCGGCCACGGCGGGGGCGGGATTTAGGCCGGCCCCGGGCGATTCCCCGACCCTGCGGGGGGTCGGAGAATTCCGCCCCTTATCTGAAAGCTAGTAATTCTGACCAAGTAGCACACCCACATGTTAGGAATACAAAGGTAGTTTTGAGGGTTTATATTTGTATTTGTAATATTAGAAATAAGATAAAGTTTTAAGCGGGTTTAATTTAATGTTTCTGAGCCTGTAGTTAGATTCATGCTGGACAACCGTGTTTGCATGTGTGGGGATTGGTTTCAATTCCAACTGTGATTCCATTGTGCTGAGAGAGGATTACAGTGTGAAAAGTAAAAATAAGTAAGTCGTTGCTTAGCAACAGGAGGTCATTTTCCAGAGCAAAGGGCTTTCCTTTGTTATTAGTTTTAACTGGAAGCTGGAACAGTTGGAGACAGGACACTGGGGAGCAAACAGCTCTCAACTCTGTGAGAGTAAATAGACAGGACAAGGAAGTTGCAAAGATGCATGCTTCCTGAGGAACAAGTTACAGTGCAGATAACCAGGAAATTAGGACAAAAAGAACGTTTTAGACACCAGTGGTTAAGAGAATGGAGACCGAGGTATTGTTCAGAAGAATCAAGGAAGAGTAAACAAAGTGTTCTGAGTTAAAGAGACAATTGCAGTAAACAAATTTAAAGTGGTTCAGGAGACTTCAGAGGTAGAATAAACATTTGATACAGGCTGGGAATAGAGAATTAAAATAATTGTTTGTACATCCATCAAGACAAGGAAATCCAAAAAGGGGTTGTTGTAAAATCCGAGACTAGATTCACTGTTAAAAGTAGAGCAGAACAGTCGCTATACCAGGCACCGGTGACGAATTTAAGGACCAACCTTTGTGCAGGGAGACAAGACAGGGGTGTCCGCTCTCCCGACTACTGTTTGCCCTGACCATAGAGTCCTTGGCTATAGCCCTTAGGTCATCAAACGTTTAGGGGGGATAGTGAGGGGGGGTGGATCATAGGGTCTCGCTCTACGCAGACAATTTGCTCCTACACATAACAGACCCGCTGTGGGGAGATGGCTGGAATTATAGAGACACTGGAAGAATTTGGTTGGTTCTCAGGCTACAAGTTCAATATGGCCAAGAGCGAGGTGTTTGCGATCAAGGCACGGGCGCAGGAGAGGAGACTCGGGAAGTTACCGTTCAAAGTGCTGGGTCGCAGTTTTAGATACCTGGGGATTCAGGTGGCTAGGGACTGGGGTCAGCTCCATAAGTTAAATCTGGGCAGGGCGGTCAAGCATTTGAAAAGAGACTTCCACATGTAGGACATGCTCCCGCTGTCATTGGTGGGGAGGGTACTGACTGTGAAGATGACAGTCCTCCCGAGGTTGCTCTTCGTTTTTCAATGTCTACCAATTTTTATCCCTAAAACTTTTTTCAGTAAGATGAGCGTGGTGATCTTGGTTTTTGTCTGGGCTGGTAAGACCCCGAGGGTGAAGAAGGTGCTTTTCGAACAGGAGTGCGGGGAGGGGGGCTTAGCCCTTACGGATTTTATGAATTATTACTGGGCAGCCAACATACAGATAGTTAGGAAGTAGATAGTGGGGGATGGCTTGGTGTGGGAGCTAGTAGAGGCGGCATCATGTTTAATAAATGTTTGTTTCTTGTGGTTAAAGCTAATTAGTGGTCCAATGACTCTGTTCCTCTGCGTTTTATAAAAAAATGGTGATGGTCTTTTTAGCCAGGATTCCAGTCTGGGATCTTCCCATCCAGTTTTATCACCGACTGTGAGCTTAACACACAGTATGGCTGCGCACAATATGCCTAGATTATGGGCGGGATTCTCAACCCCAGCTTGTCCGACACCCCGAATATGGCCTCCCGAGGGCCTGGGTCCAGTTTCACGTGCACCACTTTAGAGCTTACCCTAACCACCTCCTTCCAGTAATCCTCCAGCGTTGGGCTGGACCAAAACATATGAACAGGTTTGCGGGGCTCCCTACCGTCCTCCGCCCCACACCCGCCCGCAACGTTCCACCCGCTCAAAGAGCCGGCTCATCCTTGCCTTTGTAAGGTGCGCTCTATACACCATCCTCAGCTGTATCAGCCCCAACCTTGCACACAAGGTGGAGGCGTTCACCCTCTGGAGCACCTCACACCAGAACCCCTCCTCCATTACCTCTCCCACCCTTGCACACACCCCTGGCCGAGACACCACAAAATATTCACTCTTGTCGAGATTTAATTTGTACCCCGAGAAATACCCAAACACCCGAAGCAGTTCCAGTATTCTCCCTATCGACACACTTGGTTCCGACACGTATGGGCAGCACGGTAGCATTGTGGATAGCACAATTGCTTCACAGCTCCAGGGTCCCAGGTTCGATTCCGGCTTGGGTCACTGTGCGGAGTCTGCACATCCTCCCCGTGTGTGCATGGGTTTCCTCCGGGTGCTCCGGTTTCCTCCCGCAGTCCAAAGATGTGCAGGTCAGGTGAATTGGCCATGCTAAATTGCCCTTAGTGTCCAAAATTGCCCTTAGTGTTGGGTGGGGTTACTGGGTTATGGGGTTAGGGTGGAGGTGTTGACCTTGGGTAGGGTGCTCTTTCCAAGAGCCGGTGCAGACTCGATGGGCCGAATGGCCTCCTTCTGCACTGTAAATTCTATGATAAACTATGAGCTAGGGGGAGAGATAGAGGCAGGTCTGTGGGCGGATGCCTTAAGCAGGGTTAACACATCCTCATCATGTGGCAGGCTTAGCCTGATACAATATAAGATAGTCCACCGGGCATACTTGATGGTGGCCCAGATGAGCAAGTTATTTGGGGTAGAGGACAGGTGTGCGAGGTGTGCCGGAGGGCCAGCAAATTATAGCCACATGTTTTGGGCGTGCCCGAAGCTCAGAGGGATTTGGCTGGGTTTTGCTAAGGTAATGTCCACGATACTTAAAACACGGTTGGTGTCGAATCCAGAGGTGGCGACCTGGAGTGTCCGAAGATCCGGGAGTTCAGGGGGTGAAAGAGGCCGACATCTTGGCCTTTGCCTCCCTGGCAGCTCAGAGACGGATACTGTTAATGTGGAGGGACTCAAAGCCCCCGAAATTAGAGACCTGGGTTAGTGACATAGCTGGGTTTCTCAGTCTCGAGAAAATAAAGTTCACCCTAAGAGGGTCAATGATAAGGTTCACCCGGAGGTGGCAGCCGTTTGTCGACTTTCTCGGAGAAAATTAAAATGTCAGCAGAGGCAGAAATCTAGAGGGGGGGGCGGGGTTAGTCTGTTGTTTCATTGTTGGGGGTGCAAAGAACGTGATAGGGATGGAAATGTTTTATGTACCATGTTTATGTTGCTGTTATCGTTATTATTATAAAAACTACAAATACTCTAATAAAATGTTTTTGAAAAAAAAAACGTTCATCTTGGAGTCAAGGGCGAGATTGTTCCAGCTGTTCACGGCAGCGGGATTTTCTGATCCTACCTATGGTGCACTCCCGCCGCAGGTTACCGCTGGAGTGGGGTGGATTCAATGGGAAATTCCATTGAAAGCGACGGGACACCAACCAAAGGCTTGCCGTCTCCGACCGCCAACAAACGCGCTGAGGGGAGCCCAGAGCATCTTGCCCCAAGTCAGTATCCAGGGAGAGGGATGGAGTCGGTGCCAAGGGGACTCGAGTTTGTCACAGCGGGCAAAGACAATAGTTTCTGTCTTCTCAGTATTCATATCAAGGAAATTTCAGTTCTTTGGCCATTGAATGTCTGACGAGCAGTCAGGCAGTTTTGAGACAGGAGGGTTCAAAAGGGGCACAGGATCGGCATTGTCAGTGCACAAGTGAAACCCTTTTGGATGATGTTGCCAAAGGGCAGCATTTCGCTGAGAAATAGGAGACAATCAAGGATATAATGAGTCGACTTTCGAACATTGTGAATCAAATTGGAAAATACTTCAAACCTCACTCTTTGTCATTGTGCTGTTATGTGCGCTTTCTTTTTGTTCGTCTTATTTTTCCAAAGCATTCCCCACCATTTAAAAAAATAAAAATAAACTTAGTGCTTCAGATACATGAAAGAACTTGCAGCTGTAACGTATTTCATAATCTCGGGACATCCCAAAGCACTTTACAACCAAAGAAGTGCTTTTGAATTATAATTACTGTTGTGTGTAATGTAGGAAATTGGGCAGCTAATTTGCACACAACAAGTCCAACAAACATCAGTATGATAATGAACAGATCACTGAGATATAAATATTGGCCACAATACTGGGAAGAATCTTCAGATTCTATCTTGGAATTTTTACACTCATCATGAGGCCTTGGTTTAAAATCTCATCTGAAAGATGTCTTTTGTCACAGAATGTCATGACATGCCAAGTGTTCATCCAGGTACTTTTTAAAGAATGTGAGGCAACCTGCCCTACCACCCTCCCTGCCAGTGCATTGCATTTCAGACCATCACCACCCTCTGGGTAAAACAGTTTTTCCTCAAATCTTCCCTAAACCTGCTGCCCCTTACCTTAAACTGGTCTGCCCTCGTGACAGACCTTTCAACTAGGGAACAGCTGCTCCCTATCCACCCTGTTCATGCCCCTCAATCTTGTACACCTCAATCAGGTCACACACCCCCCCCCCCCCCCCCCCCCCCCCCCCCCCCCCCCCCAGTACAATCACATCCCTTCCTACAATACACACAGTACTCCAGCTGTGGCCTCACCAAAGTTCTATACAACTTATGACCTCTCTGCTTTTGTAATCTATGCCTAGATTGATAAAGATGATGTGGAGATGCTGGCATTGGACTGGGGTGAGCACAGTAAGAAGTCTTACAACACCGGGTTAAAGTCCAACAGGTTTGTTTCAAACACGAGCTTTCTGAGATGTGGAGATGCCGGCGTTGGACTGGGGTGAGCACAGTAAGAAGTCTTACAACACCAGGTTAAAGTCCAACAGGTTTGTTTCAAACACGAGCTTTCGGAGCACGGCTCCTTCTTCAGGTGAATGGAAAGGCTTGTTCCAGAAATGTTTATATAGACACAGTCAGAGATGCCCCGGAATGCGAGCACCTGCAGGCAATCAAATCATCAAAGATGCAGAGAGAGAGGTAACTCCAGGTTAAAGAGGTGTGAATTGTCCCAAGCCAGTTCAGTCGGTAGGCCTCTGCAAGTCCAGGCTTGTTGGTGGGGGCCGAATGTAATGCGACATGAATCCCAGATCCCGGTTGAGTCCGCATTCATGCGTGCGGAACTTAGCTATAAGTTTTTGCTCAGCAATTTTGCGTTGTCGCGTCTCCTGAAGGCCTCCTTGTAGAATGCTGACCCGGAGATCAGAGGCTGAATGTCCTTGACTGCTGAAGTGTTCCCCAACTGGAAGGGAACAGTCCTGCCTGTTGATAGTCGCACGATGCCCGTTTATTCGTTGTCGCAGTGTCTGCATGGTCTCGCCAATGTACCACGCTTCGGGACATCCTTTCCTGCAGCGTATGAGGTAGACTACATTGGTCGAGTCGCACGAGTATGCGCCGCGTACCTGGTGGGTGGTGTTTCCACGTGTAATGGTGGTGTCCATGTCGATGATCTGGCATGTCTTGCAGAGATTACCCTGGCAGGGTTTTGTGGTGTTGTGGTTGCTGTTCTGAAGGCTGGGTAATTTGCTGCAAACAATGGTTTGTTTGAGGTTGCGCGGTTGTTTGAAGGCCAGTAGTGGGGGTGTGGGGATGACCTTGGCAAGATGTCCATCCTCGCTGATGATGTGTTGGAGGCTGCGAAGAAGTTCTTCGCAGCCTCCAACACATCATCAGCGAGGATGGACATCTTGCCAAGGTCATCCCCACACCCCCACTACTGGCCTTCAAACAACCGCGCAACCTCAAACAAACCATTGTTTGCAGCAAATTACCCAGCCTTCAGAACAGCAACCACAACACCACAAAACCCTGCCAGGGTAATCTCTGCAAGACATGCCAGATCATCGACATGGACACCACCATTACACGTGGAAACACCACCCACCAGGTACGCGGCGCATACTCGTGCGACTCGACCAATGTAGTCTACCTCATACGCTGCAGGAAAGGATGTCCCGAAGCGTGGTACATTGGCGAGACCATGCAGACACTGCGACAACGAATAAACGGGCATCGTGCGACTATCAACAGGCAGGACTGTTCCCTTCCAGTTGGGGAACACTTCAGCAGTCAAGGACATTCAGCCTCTGATCTCCGGGTCAGCATTCTACAAGGAGGCCTTCAGGAGACGCGACAACGCAAAATTGCTGAGCAAAAACTTATAGCTAAGTTCCGCACGCATGAATGCGGACTCAACCGGGATCTGGGATTCATGTCGCATTACATTCGGCCCCCACCAACAAGCCTGGACTTGCAGAGGCCTACCGACTGAACTGGCTTGGGACAATTCACACCTCTTTAACCTGGAGTTACCTCTCTCTCTGCATCTTTGATGATTTGATTGCCTGCAGGTGCTCGCATTCCGGGGCATCTCTGACTGTGTCTATATAAACATTTCTGGAACAAGCCTTTCCATTCACCTGAAGAAGGAGCCGTGCTCCGAAAGCTCGTGTTTGAAACAAACCTGTTGGACTTTAACCTGGTGTTGTAAGACTTCTTACTAGCTTTCTGAGCACTGCTCCTTCCTCAGGTGAATGAAGAGGTATGTTGCAGAAACATAAATATATACAAATTCAAAGATGCCAGACAATGCTTAGAATGCGAGAATTTGCAGGTCATTAAATCTTTACAGAACCAGAGATACGGGTAATCCCAGGTTAAAGAGGTGTGAATTGTCTCAAACCAGGACAGTTGGTAGGATTTTGCAAGCCCAGGCCAGGTGGTGGGGGATGAATGTAATGCAACATGGATCCCAGGTCCTGGTTGAGGTGGACTTCAGGGTGCGCGACAATGCAGAATCGCTGAGCAGAAACTTATAGCCAAGTTCCGCACACATGAGTACGGCCTCAACCGGGACCTGGGATTCATGTCGCATTACATTCATCCAAACGATCTAAATCCTGCTGTATCCTCTGACAGTCTTCATCGCTATCCGCAATTCCACCTACCTTTGTGTCGTCTGCAAACTTACTAATTCGACCAGTTACATTTTCCTCCAAATCATTTATATATACTACAAACAGTAAAGGTCCCAGCACTGATCCCTGCGGAACACCACTGGTCACAGCCCTTCAATTAGAAAAGCACCCTTCCATTGCTGCTCTCTGCCTTCTATGAGCTAGCCAGTTCTGTATCCATCTTGCCAGCTCACCCCTGATCCCGTGTGACTTCACCTTTTGTACAAGTCTGCCATGAGGGACCTTGTCCAAGGCCTTACTGAAGCCCATATAGACAACATCCACTGCCCTATCTGCATCAATCATCTTTGTAACCTCCTCGAAAAACTCTATCAAGTTAGTGAGACATGACCTCCCCTTCACAAAACCGTACTGCCTCTCGCTAATACATCCATTTGCTTCCAAATGGGAGTAGATCCTGTCTCGAAGAATTCTCTCCAGTAATTTCCCTACCACTGAAGTAAGGCTCACCGGCCTGTAGTTCCCTGGATTATCCTTGCTACCCTTCTTAAACAAAGGAACAACAATGGCTGTTCTCCAGTCCTCCGGGACATCACCTGAAGACAGTGAGGATCCAAAGATTTATGTCAAGGCCTCAGCAATTTCCTCTCTAGCCTCCTTCAGTATTCTGGGATCCCATCAGGCCTTGGGGAGATCCCATCAGGCCTTGGGGAGATCCCATCAGGCCTTGGAGAGATCCCATCAGGCCCTGGGAAAATCCAATCAGGCCCTGCAATAATGTTATTAAAATAATTCAGGTTAAATTATCCAGGTTATGTGTCTGCTTAAACTGTGATTCGGCAGACTGTGATGTCACTCATGGGACGGGCTGGTTTTGATTTAGTTTCCTTTTTTTAGCCCTGCCCTGTGTCTGCTGTTTTCAGTTTCATTTTTAGAGTTCTGGTCTGGTTTTCTGAGGACAGGTATGTTTCTCAGACTGACTTCTGACAGCTTCTCTCCAAGGGACTTTGAGAGGAACTCTGTAAGCCACTGAGTGTTATTTGTATTAATAAGTGGCATTTGATCTGTGTAAGTGGACTTTGCTCAATTGAATGTTTAGAAGTGGATGGGAAAATAAGCTCAAAATTCTTTCCTCATTTTTTTGTAAGAATTGTTCAATTGTGAATTGAAAAGCTGTTTTTCCTTGGATAGAACATAGAACATAGAACAGTACAGCACAGAACAGGCCCTTCGGCCCTCGATGTTGTGCCGAGCAATGATCACCCTACTCAAACCCACGTATCCACCCTATACCCGTAACCCAACAATCCCCCCATTAACCTTACACTACGGACAATTTAGCATGGCCAATCCACCTAACCCGCACATCTTTGGATGTTAATGAGGTTAATCCTGTGTTAATAATAAAGTTTGTTTTAATATAAAAGACCCTTAGTTGTTAGTGGAATCTCTTCTGGAACAAAGTATCCTTTCCATATAGTTTGCAAATTAAAAAATTGTTGGGGTGTTGTCCAGTTTCCGAATATAAATTGGGGCCTGGTCCGGCTGGCGTCACAATTTTGTGCTCAGAAGTGTGATGTGAACTCAGCTCCGTGATTCAAGAGTTATTGAGCCAGCAGCAGCAAATGGCCCACACCCAACATGTCCTTTCTCTTTTCCAATGTTGACCGGCCTGCTCTGTATTTCCAGCATCTTCTATTTGTGTTTCTGATTTCCAGCATTTACAGGCTTTCCCTTTTTCCTCTGCTCCTTCAGTTCGAGCTTTGCTGCTCATTAGTATTGGGGCAGTGTGAAAGGTCTTGGCTGATGAGATGTTTTGTCGGTTTAAAACAGCTGGAGGTGATAGATGAAGAAAATCTAGCAATAGGATTGTCACAGCTGCAAGGGTTTCTAGAACGTTATGAACACTATGTTTTAGCTGAAAACTGTCTCCACTCAGGATCAAAATTGGAATTTCTATTTTTAATAGCAGGCCTGTAGTCTGTGAACTCGTAAAGGAACATATTTATTCTACAGTACCTCTACTGAGACAGAGTCCATGCTGCTTAATTGTAACCACCTGGGTAAGGCTAGAATTGCTGTTCAGCAGCTGGTTGACTTAAAGAAGGGATTGTTTTCTGAACTGAGCTATTTTACATACATCGGGAATACCCATTACCAACATGATTGCTCTCCATTTGTGTACTGTGCTGATTAGCCATCTGATCTTGCACAAGGCGGGAATTATGAGAAATGGGAGCAATTACATTCGTTAGCTCAAGTATTTGAATGGGAATTATAACAATGGCTTTGGGATAAAATGTTATTTTTTTCCTCCAGCTCTTTCCAGTATGTATTTATTAAAAAATACTAATTTGCACAAGTGGCAGTTGATTTGTGTACGTGATAACAGATTTTATGTACGTGTTAACGGATTTTGTCTGCCTGGTATGTGTTAATGTATTAGATGTGTTTATATGTATGTTAATGTATTGTGTGTGTGTGTTTTCTCTGGATGGTTGATGAATGCAGAATATCCCTCACCAGTTCACAGACCACCGGCCTGCTATTAAAAATGTAAGTTGCCATTTTGACTCAACGTGGAGACAGTTTTCAGCTAAAAACTGGGGCTCAATTCTCTGGTCCCCGCCGCCGAAATCACGTTCGGCGACGGGGCGGAGAATCTGTTTTGGCGCCGAAATCAGAAGCCGCGCCGGTTTTTAAATTCTCCGCCTCCCCCGAAAAGCAGCCCGAGTATCCACCGCCTCAGGCCTTTGCCTGAGGCCCGCCTGTGATGCTCCGTTGCCAACTGGCCAAATTCCCGACGGCGTGGTTTACGTGTGCTCACATCATCCGGGATCCTCGCTAGGCTGCTGCGGACTCAGTCCGGGGCCGCCACAGTCAGGGGAGGGCCGATCGGCGGGCAGGGGGGCTTTATTCCGGGCTGGGGGCAATGTTGCCGGGCAGTCCGGGGCGCGCGAGTGGCCGATGCGGGGCGCTACTTTGCCGGTCCAGGTCTGCAGACTGAATCCGCTATGGAGCACGGCGTGGCCGCTGCAGGTTCCGCATGTGCGGTCTCTGACCCAGATGTGCTGCGGGTCGTACCGGCAGCTAGAGCTGCGAGCTCTACAACGGCTCCCTGCTCACCCGCAGCAAAACGGCGAATCGGTGGATTTTTGACGCCTGGTTTCCTGGCAAAGAAGGCCACAGTTTTCACGTCGGTGTGGGGACTTAGTCCCAAAAACAGAGAATCCAGCCCCTGGTCTTTTTCATTTCTAGCCATCTTTGCCGCTTTTCGTATTGCTGGGTTTCTTTATCGAACACCTCTGGTTTCATTTAACAGTCAAATATCTCATCAGCCAAGTCCTTTCCCACTTCTAATGAGCAGCAAAGCTCATCTGAAGATGCAGAACTTTCTGAACCTTTTTGATAAATACATGCTGGAAAGAGCTGGAGGCAAAAATAACAATTTATCCCATTGATTATTGTTATATTTCCCATTCAAATACTTGAGCTAATGGAATGCTGCTGATAGCACACCCCTGCCGTGGGTTTCCCGGCAGTGATGAGCGCATTCAACAGGAAACCCTGTTTACAAAGGTGGGACTTGGTCAACAGTGGCAGGATCGGACAGAGTCAGCATGTGGGCGGCACGGTAGCACAGTGGTTGGCACTGTTGCTTCACAGCACCAGGGTCCCAGGTTGGATTCCCGCTTGGGTCACTGTCTGTTAATACTCCATTACTTCTCTTAGTCCTAGCTGTGCTTCCAGCCGCTGTTTCTTTTCTCACCCACAACTGGTATGTCCAGCCCGTCGAGAAACTGTTTCACCTCCACGGGCTCGGAGGTGTACAGTCCCCAGTAGAAGGTCGCAAAGACCCCGTTGATCTTATTTGGCACTGTGACTATTCTGCTGTTCCTGTCTCATCTATGCTATCTTCCTCATGGCTGCTTTTTCAGCTGGTGTGCCAGTAGGCGGCTGGCCTTGTCCCCATGCTCATAAAAGGTCATCCACTGTCTGGCAGAGCTAGTTCAATATTTTCCCAGTGGCGAGCAGATCAAATTTCATTTGTAGTCGTTTACTGTTGGCCAGCAGCTCCATGGTTGGGGCCGTGGAGTCCCACCGATCTACCTCCAATATGGAGTTGATCAGCCATTGCCTTTTCCATCCTGCCCTTGAGAGCTCTGTATGCTACTATTTCCCCTTTTAACACTGCCTTCAGAGCCTCCCAGAATGGGGAGGCTGAGATCTCCTCATTCTGGTTGTAGGTTTCGTAGCCGTTGATGGCTTGTGACATTTTTTAGCAAAATCCCTTGTCAGCTAGCAGGGCTGTGTCCAGTCTCCATAGGGGGGCCTGGGCCCGGCCCGTCTCCAACTTCACATTCTGTGGCACGTAGTCACCGATTACAATTGGGGAGTATTCCGCCCTTACCACCCTTGGAAGCATTGATTTACCCACTACAAAGAAGTGGATACTGGAGTAGACTTTGTGAACATGGGACAAGAAGAACTCCTTCTCCCTCGGATGGTTGAACCTCCATGTGTCCACTCCCACATCGACTCAATAAAGGCGTTTAGTTCCTGCACCATTCCCAGTTTTGCCGCTGACCTGGGGCTGTACACAGTTGATGAGCTGGTGGGAGTTGAAGTCAGAGATCTTTAATGAAGTTGGCATTGCCCCAGTTAAGAACATATATATTTGCAAGAACCAACTGTGTCCTTTCCAGGATCCCGTTAACCATCACATATCGTCCGCCTGGGTCCGTCACTGTGTTGGGCGCTGCAAAATCTGTCCTTTTGTTGAACTGTATGGCCACCCCCCTTGTCCCTTTCTCGGAGCATGCCTGGTACGTCCGTGCCACCTACCTTTTCCTTACGCTCAGTCGTTCGTTCTCCCTCAGGTGTGTATCTTGAAGAAAGATTACGTTGCCCCTCAGCTTTTTTAGATGGGCAAAGACTCTGGATCTTTTTACTGGCCCGTTAAGTTTCCTCATGTTCCGGGTGACTATTCTGATGGGGGGGTTTCTGTCCCCACCCCATCTCATGTGGTGTCGCCATAATTACCTTGTGGATGTGCTCCTGCATGCCGGGGTTTCCCTTTGTTCGTGGGCCATCCAAAATGGCCACTCAGTTCTAAATCTACTTCCCCTTATTTTGAGGCTATGCCCCCTAGTTCTGCTGTCACCCGCCAGTGGAAACAACCTGCCCGCATCTATCCTATCTATTCCCTTCATAATTTTAAATGTTTCTATAAGATCCCCCCTCATCCTTCTAAATTCCAACGAGTACAGTCCCAGTCTACTCAACCTCTCCTCATAATCCAACCCCTTCAGCTCTGGGATTAACCTAGTGAATCTCCTCTGCACACCCTCCAGCGCCAGTACGTCCTTTCTCAAGTAAGGAGACCAAAACTGAACACAATACTCCAGGTGTGGCCGCACTAACACCTTATACAATTGCAACATAACCTCCCTAGTCTTAAACTCCATCCCTCTAGCAATGAAGGACAAAATTCCATTTGCCTTCTTAATCACCTGTTGCACTTGTAAACCAACCTTCTGTGACTCATGCACTAGCACACCCAAGTCTCTCTGAACAGCGGCATGCTTTAATATTTTATCGTTTAAATAATAATCCCGTTTGCTGTTATTCCTACCAAAATGGATAACCTCACATTTGTCAACATTGTATTCCATCTGCCAGACCCGAGCCCATTCACTTAACCTATCCAAATCCCTCTGCAGACTTCCAGTATCCTCTGCACTTTTCGCTTTACCACTCATCTTAGTGTCATCTGCAAACTTGGACACATTGCCCTTGGTCCCCAACTCCAAATCATCAATGTAAATTGTGAACAATTGTGGGCCCAACACGGATCCCTGAGGGACACCACTAGCTACTGATTGCCAACCAGAGAAACACCCATTTATCCCAACTCTTTGCTTTCTATTAATTAACCAATCCTCTATCCATGCTACTACTTTACCCTTAATGCCATGCATCTTTATCTTATGCAGCAACCTTTTGTGTGGCACCTTGTCAAAGGCTTTCTGGAAATCCAGATATACCACATCCATCGGCTCCCCGTTATCTACTGCACTGGTAATGTCCTCAAAAAATTCCACTAAATTAGTTAGGCACGACCTGCCTTTTACGAACCCATGCTGCGTCTGCCCAATGGGACAATTTCTATCCAGATGCCTCGCAATTTCTTCCTTGATGATAGATTCCAGCATCTTCCCTATTACCGAAGTTAAACTCACTGGCCTATAATTTCCTGCTTTCTGCCTACCTCCTTTTTTAAACAGTGGCGTCACGTTTGCTAATTTCCAATCCACCGGGACCACCCCAGAGTCTAGTGAATTTCGGTAAATTATCACTAGTGCATCTGCAATTTCCCTAGCCATCTCTTTTAGCACTCTGGGATGCATTCCATCAGGGCCAGGAGACTTGTCTACCTTTAGCCCCATTAGCTTGCCCATCACTCCCTCCTTAGTGATAACAATCGTCTCAAGGTCCTCACCTGTCATAGCCTCATTTCTATCAGTCACTGGCATGTTATTTGTGTCTTCCACTGTGAAGACCGACCCAAAAAACCTGTTCAGTTCCTCAGCCATTTCCTCATTTCCCATTATTAAAACTCCTTTCTCATCCTCTAAAGGACCAATATTTACCTTAGCCACTCTTTTTTGTCTTATATATTTGTAGAAACTTTTACTATCTGTTTTTATATTCTGAGCAAGTTTACTCTCATACTCTATCTTACTCTTCTTTATAGCTTTTTTAGTAGCTTTCTGTTGCCCCCTAAAGATTTCCCAGTCCTCTAATCTCCCAGCAATCTTTGCCACTTTATATGCTTTTTCCTTCAATTTGATACTCTCCCTTATTTCCTTAGATATCCACGGTCGATTTTCCCTCTTTCTTCCGTCCTTCCTTTTTGTTGTTATAAACCTTTGCTGAGCACTGTGAAAAATCGCTTGGAAGGTTCTCCACTGTTCCTCAACTGTTCCACCATAAAGTCTTAGCTCCCAGTCTACCTTAGCTAGTTCTTCTCTCATCCCCTTGTAATCTCCTTTGTTTAAACACAAAACACTAGTATTTGATTTTACTTTCTCACCCTCCATCTGTATTTTAAATTCCACCATATTGTGATCGCTCCTTCCGAGAGGATCCCTAACTATGAGATCATGAATCAATCCTGTCTCATTACACAGGACAAGATCTAGGACCGCTTGTTCCCTCGTAGGTTCCATTACATACTGTTCTAGGAAACTATCGCGGATACATTCTATAAACTCCTCCTCACGGTTGCCTTGACCGACCTGGTTAAACCAATCGACATGTAGATTAAAATCCCCCATGATAACTGCTGTACCATTTCTACATGCATCAGTTATTTCTTTGTTTATTGCCTGCCCCACCATCTCGTTACTATTTGGTGGCCGATAGACTACTCCTATCAGTGACTTTTTCGCCTTACTATTCCTGATTTCCACCCAAATGGATTCAACCTTATCCTCCATAGCACCGATGTCATCCCTTACTATTGCCCGGATGTCATCCTTAAATAACAGAGCAACACCACCTCCATTACCATCCACTCTGTCCTTCCGAATAGTTTGATACCCTCGGATATTTAACTCCCAGTCGTGACCATCCTTTAACCATGTTTCAGTAATGGCCACTAAATCATAGTCCTTCACGATGATTTGTGCCACCAACTCATTTACTTTATTCCGAATACTACGAGCATTCAGGTAAAGTACACTTATGTTGGTTTTTTTACCTCTGTTTTGAATCTTAACATCTCCAGTTTTATTCCTTTTGTTATTACTGGGCCTATTCACTGTGCTCCCCTCAGTCACTGTACCTTGTACTGTCGCCCTTATGGATTTCTGACTATGTCTTCTCTGCCTTGCACTTTTCCCCTTACTTCCTTTTGTTTCTGTCCCTGTTTTACTACCTTCCAACTTCCAGCATTGGTTCCCATCCCCCTGCCACATTAGTTTAAACCCTCCCCAACAGCTCTAGAAAACACCCCCCCTAGGACATCGGTTCCAGTCCTGCCCAAGTGCAGACCGTCCGGTTTGTACTGGTCCCACCTCCCCCAGAACCGGTCCCAATGCCCCAGGAATTTGAATCCCTCCCTCTTGCACCATCTCTCGAGCCACGCATTCATCCTATCTATCCTGACATTCCTACTCTGACTAGCTCGTGGCACTGGTAGCAATCCTGAGATTATTACCTTTGAGGTCCTACTTTTTAGTTTAACTCCTAACTCCCTGAATTCCGCTTGTAGGACCTCATCCCGTTTTTTACCTATATCGTTGGTGCCTATGTGCACCACGACAGCTGGCTGTTCACCCTCCCCCCCTAGAATGTCCTGCAGCCGCTCCGAGACATCCTTGACCCTTGCACCAGGGAGGCAACATACCATCCTGGAGTCTCGATTGCGTCCACAGAACCGCCTGTCTATTCCCCTTACGATCGAGTCCCCTATCACTATAGCCCTGCCATTTTTCTTCCTGCCCTGCTGTGCAGCAGAGCCAGCCACGGTGCCATGAACCTGGCTGCTGCTGCCTTCCCCTGGTGAGCCATCTCCCTCAACAGTATCCAAAGCGGTATATCTGTTTTGCAGGGAGATGACCGCAGGGGACACCTGCACTGCCTTCCTACTCTTGCTCTTTCTTTTGGTCACCCATTTTCTATCTCCCTCAGTAACCTTCACCTGCGGTGTGACCAACTCGCTAAACGTGCTATCCACGACCTCCTCAGCATCGCGGATGCTCCAAAGTGAGTCCATCCGCAGCTCCAGAGCCGTCAAGCGGTCTAACAAGAGCTGCAACTGAACACACTTCTTGCACGTGAAGGAGCCAGGGACAGTGGACGTGTCCCTGAGCTCCCACATCGCACACGAGGAGCATGACACGGGTCTGGGATCTCCTGCCATGTCTTAAACCCTTGGTAAACTTAAACAACTACAATTTCAAAATAAAAATAAGTAAATTAGACAATGATCCCCAACACCCCCAGCTCATCTGCCCACACTATTCCCATATTCCTTTATGTCATTGGTATTTAGAAATCTGCCAATTTCAACTTCCAACATACTCAATGACTGAGCTTCCACAGTGCTGTGGGTTAGAAAATTCCAAAGATTCACAACCCTCTGTGTAAAAGTAATTGTCCTTGTCTCAATTCTCAGTGGCTTCCCCCTTATTATGAAATTGTGTCCCCTGGTTCTAGGCTCCCAATCAGGGGACACATCTTACCTGTATCTACTTTGACTATCCATTTAAGGTTTTTGTAGGTTTCAATGAGATCACCTCCCATTCTTCGAAACTTGAGAGAATCTAGGCCCAGCTTCTCCAATCTCTCTTCATGGGATAGTCCTACCATCCCAGGAACAAGTCTGGTGAACCCTCATTACACTTCCTCTATGATAATAATACCCTTCCTAAGGTAAGGGGATGAAAATGTTACACACTACTCCAGGTCTAACCAAGGTTCATAGAATCCCTATAGTGCAGAAGGAGGCCATTTGGCCCATCGAGTCACTGAACTCCCTCGCCTTATCCCCGTAACCCCACCTAACCTGCACATCTTTGAACAGTCAGGGCAATTTAGCATGGCCAATCTACCTAACCTGTGCACCTTTGGACTGTGGGAGGAAACCGGAGCAGGAAACCCACTCAGAAACAGGAAGAAAGTGCAAACTCCACACAGTCACCTAGGGTGGGATTCTCCCAGCCCTGGGCCGGGTTGGAGAATCCCCGCGACCGTACCCGCCGCCCCTACGGCGGCACGCGATTTTCTGCAGAGCGGAGAATTGGCACCATTGGCGCTGGCGTGGTTTGCGCAGCGCTGGTCGGGGGCCGCTCTACGCGGCCAGCCGGCCGATCCTCTGGCCCGGATGGGCCAAAGCCCAAAGTAAGAAACAAAAAGAGTCCCGCAGGCGCCGTTCTAACTTGCTCTGAGCCGGCGCGACCTCGGTGTTGAAGGGTCAGGTGGCGGCCGGTTTGGGGGGGGGGGGGTCCGACCCCGGCGGGGCCTCCGATGAGGCCTGGCCGCGATCGGGGCCCACCAATCGGCGGGCCAGCCTCTCTGGCTGGGGTCTCCTTTCCTACGCGCCGGCCCCTATAGTCCTGCACCACGTTGAACCGGGGCCGGCGCGTTGAAGGAGGCCACTGTGCATGCGCGCGTTGGCGCCGGTGCCACTGCGCATGCGCGCTGTTTACGCCAGGATCAGTAGCTGGAGCGACACGAACTGCTCCAGCACTATACTGGCCCCCTGTACGGCCCAGAATTAGTCCTGGCAACCGCCTGTTCACGCCGTCGTAAAATGCGACGGCGTTTACGACGGCGTGAACACTGCTGCGGGATTGGAAAATCCCGCCCTTTATGTCAGAATTGAACCAGGGTATCTGGCTCTGTGAGGCAGCAGTGCTAACCACTGTGCCCCCGTACCGCCCCTTCACAGGCAATTAAGGGCAAATAAAGTGTCGTCACTGTTGTAATGTAGGAAGCTTGGCAGTTAATTTTCACAAAGCAATCGAGAATGAGGTATTGACAAGCTAATCTATTTGAGTGATATAGGTTGAGGGATAAATGTTAGCCAGGACACCAGGAGAAACTTAATGCATGTCTTCATACGCTGCTGTGGGTTTCTTCAGGCACACCTGAGAGAGCTGACAGTTTGAGGCCTCGGTTTAGGGCCTCATCCAAAAGGTGGCACCACCAATAGTACAGCTGTCCCAATAATGAACTCTCTCTCTCTCTCTAATAAACGTCTCAATGAAGCTGAGGTGTGTAGAAGGTCCTATGCTGAATGTGTTTTATGCGAAATTCCTCTATCTGTTACTTTACCTCAAATCCATTTAAAATAAATGCAACAATGACTTTGGTAGTCTATGGAATTGTAAATGAAGCTTCCAGTCCACCTTTAACAGAGAATCCAGACCAGGATTTTACACCAAGCTCTTGTGTAAACTGCACACAATTGCTTTAACTCTCAATTCCCAGACTGTATTAAAATGACATCAGATGTTTGATTTACCTTTAAAGGCTGCTGCCTCACTTTAAATGTGATTACTGCAATTGTCTCTTTAACTCAGAACATTTTGTTTACTCTTCCTTCAATTCCTGAACTATACCTTGGTCTCTGTTCACTTAACTCCAGACTTGTTGGACACTTCTCACTTCATTTCTCTAGTTTCTTTAACTGGTTGGACTTTAGAATCCCGGCATCTGTTTTCTTAACTGCTACTCAATAGTATGGCTTTTCTTCTAGCAAGTCTGAAAGTGATGTTCCCTCTTTAGCCTTCTAAAATCAACTGCATCTAGCAGAGATGAGAGAACTGCCTTCTCTTTTACTACCTATCCCCACTGGAATCAAATTAGCTGAGCTAAAAGCTTCTCTAGTTTACAAGGCTCCTATCGTTAAGCAACCATTGTTGGTTTATTTACTCTTCATGCAGTATCCCTCTCTAAACATGATAGAATCACAGTTGGAATTGAAACTAACCCCTACACATGCAAACACGTTTGACCAGCTTGAATCTACCACTAGGTTTTACCTTTGCAAGCACAAAAACATTAAACTAAACCCACTTAAAGCTATACCTTACTTCTAATGTTTACTGGTACAAATACAAATTCCTTCAAACTAACCATATTTGTATGCTAAAATTCCCCGCATGATTTAACCAAATTGAATGTTTAACTAGGATAATTTGCAACTCAAAAAGCAGCATTACATTCCATCCTATGTAGATATTACACAGGAATTATGCAGTCATTAATTTTCTCTACATGGTACATTTAAGAAGTTTATGTACAGCCAATTAACTGAAGCTTTAGTGATCCAAGATGAATTTTATAAATATTTATTGAGTGGGATATATTTCAAAATGTTGCTTCTTGTCCTCACTGGAATGTGGTTACCATTGCATTAGAGCCAAACAGCTCTTTAAAATACAGAATAACTCAGCTCTAAAAGTTGAATAGGAGCTCATTGCCTACATCAAAATTGCTTTTTAAAAAGCATGTACACTGTAACCTCGCCAGTCCGGAATGCATAGTGCTAAGGCACTTTGGATTTTGGAACTTTCTGGATAATAGAATGATGTTAAAACCACATAACCACAAGTGCACGATCCAGAAAATACTGAGTTATAAATAATTACCTGAAGCATATAACAATGATAAAACATTATTAAGCGGTAATACTTATCCGAAGGCTGTATCTTCCATGCTTATGCTCCCACAATAATGTACTAAAATGATGCCATGAGTTGCTTAGGTATGCTCAAAAAATATTGTACAGCTGATGTTTCCAAAACAAAAAAGCTTTCCAGACTGGAGAGCTTGCAGAGTATGTGTCATGGTTCAGAATGGTTGCAGTGTGCTTCTGTAGGAATAGAGTCAATTCCATTGGGCTCGTCAGTCCATAGTGATGATGCTTTTGCTCATGATATTTTGCGTGTTTTTTTGTGTTTCAGATGATGAAATGATAAATGTGCAGATAGTTTGTGCTTGGTGCCAGAAGCTGGGAATTAAGCGTTACTCCCTCAGCATGGGAAGTGAGGTGAAAAGTTTCTGCAGTGAAAAGTGTTTTGCAGCTTGCAGACGGGCTTATTTCAAGCGTAACAAGGTAAGAGGCCATACATTTGAGCAGAGAGATAATAGCAACAATTGACATTCAGGTTACACGATTCTCAGATAACCCATTGCTCATCAATCCAAATCACTTTTTAATAAGAGGAATGCAAAATGTATCCATCATGACCATAATCAACCCTTTGAGGACTGCAACAGGTATTTCTGCACTAGATTTTAAAATTTTATGTATTTTGATTTCCACGTTTTCTATTTCTTGTCTGCCCTCCCGTTTCACTGATGGGGCTTGCTTCCAACCAAGCTTGAAGGGTTTGAATGGTGCGAGCTGTTTTAGAAAGTGGAGAGTGTGGACCGTTACCCATTCTCTCCATTCACAAGCTCCTTGCTCCTCCCAACTGGTAAGGCTTGGCTTGAGAATAGGAGAAGTGTTGCCTGGCAATGTGGATAGTGAGCCCTGGGCTTTCAATGTCATTGCCTCCCACTCGACAGGCAAGCATCATAGCTGAGCTTGCAAGCTGTCCAGTGTTTCACTATGGGTGAATGTGTGCTGTGTATTAAGGAGTGTTTTATGGCTCTGTACATTGCTGAAATTTTGCTGAATTCAGAATCGGAATTTGACAATCATGCTTGTAGACATTTGTATCAACGACATTTGTGAGGTTGTAAAGGATACTCATTGCTCAAAGGAAGTAAATGTCAATTCATGAATTCACACTTCAGAGTCTGATAAGCACCAGAGCATCAATCTTCTGTTCATTATTATCTGCCCAAACTAGCATGTGTTCAAACTACCCTGCTCAATGAGCTGCTCGTATCAAACAATGGAACTATCTTTCATGCTTCTAGAAAAGTCTGCAAGGGAATATTGGCGTTATCTTTGTATGAAATTCATTGTAGGAAAGAGGGAGAAAAAGCAGTTAATTTTACAAGGTGGATGTAGAGTGGAGACAATGCAATAAGTAGATTATTGATTCCAATTTTTAATTCTGCTCATGAGGATTTCCAGAAAGCAATAATTGTGCAGCAACCTCATAGTAAATGTGACATTCATGCAATCCCACACAAAAATAGAAATGGTAATAGGTACGTATGCATTCAAAACTCTCGCAAGTTAATTCTGATTTCACCACATCCTCGCCATCGTCGGGGTAAAACAGGTTAAATTATCTTCCCCATGATCATCAACGAGTCTCTGTTTGGTACAGTAACCAAACTGGCAGAATCCAGTACTGCAGAAATAAAACTGAACTCAATCAAGATTTTGTTTTTAAACAGATTACTGTGACAGTCAACCGCATGCTGTTAAACTTTATGTGGCGACTGTTGATTTGGGTAGAAATTGCAGCTTCAAGGTTTATTGTGGATGTCGACTATGGGAAACTGCCCTGATGCTGGGTCTGTCAACAGGAAAAGAGGAGGGATTTCTGTCTCTCACTTAGCGAACAGTCTGCTGATCTGCCAGTACCTTGCTAAAAAGATGTTTGTCTTGATTTATAGTAGTACTATAACAGTGGTTCTTTGCTCTCCGATATATCTGTCAGCGACTGTGGTGGAAGTGTGAATCCTTTGTTCTGGGGTTTTGTGATGGTTCACTGCTGAATTGGAAAATATAATCTGCTATTTACTTTTAAAATGATAACACAGCTTGTCATGCACATGTTTTCTTTCTTCAAAGCATGCACCCTGTACCTTGCTATTTTCATTGTTTGTAAATTGTTTCAAAGAATGTGGAAGCTGTCATTGTAAAAAGAGTGAGGTGGCCTGTAGTACTTTTGGCTTCAGGGAATTCTTCTTGTGACCCGATACCATTGCTGAATGGGAGTGAAGTAGAGTGCAGAGCTTCTTAAGAGTGTAGTAAATAGTGACACGCTGGTACACATTTGCTTTTTTTTCTCATTCGTGTTTCACAGCATTTAGCGCCACCTGACTGAAAACAATCACTTTAAGAAAACTACATTGCGGAAAATATGTTTATTTTTCATTTGCAAAATAAAGTCATTCTGCATTTATTGGACAAGGTCATTCCAAAATGATTTAGCATACAATATTCCACCTGACTTGGAGGTAAATTAGGATGGAGCGCATCCTAACAATGAAATGACTCCACTAGCTTGTGGAAATCAAATTTGACAACACTTAACTTGACTGAGTTCAAATGAGCCACCCAGTACTGTTTCAGCTGAATTTTTAAGATTCCAATTTGTAGTCCTCTTTCATTTTTTTAATGTTGATTATGTACTTTTAGAGGATATTTGCCATCGTAGGCACTGGGAAAGATCTGCCACATCGTTGCTCTCCGGCACTGCAAAGCTCTTGTCTGATTTTCGAACTGAGTGATATATTCACATACTAACAGAGGAGCCAATGTCTCTGAGCAGGTCGCACTGCGTGGGCTGCTGCTCGTTTACATAGCACTTTTTTTTCCAAATAACATGCATGGCAGTGTTTCTGCTTTTCCCGCACTGTGCTGTAAACACTACCATTAATTTGACATGTTGTGAGCTTCCATAAGACTGATTGAGTCACAGGGCTACGGTGAAAGCTTCCTGTGCCATATCATTCTATTGTACTATGTGTTGAGGCATTAAGTCCCAAGTAGAGGTCAGATCAGAAATGTCATTTTAGTCTTTTCTGTGTTTTTTTTTCTCTTTAAATTACGTTGATATCAACAACCAGTTAGAATCTAAATATTGGAACATCAGTCTATCTTCTACAAGTATTTTGAAATTCAATAAAATGTAGCGTGTAAACCTCGGCATATAAATTTAAACAGTGGATCAGCATAAAACTCATGGGTTCTTTTAGTACATTGGATGTTATAGCGACAATAATGCTGTCAGACACATCAGTTAGTGTGGAAGGGGATTGGAATTTGCTTGAAAGGGAGGAAATGCTGAAGAATGTGGGGAAATAGCAGTAAAGTGGGGTTAGATAGGACTATTTGACAGGGTCAAATAGTCTTCTCTAATTTTTTGCTACATCGCAACCTCTCATTCAATGTTTGCTTCCACCTCTTCGTCTCCCCACCCCTTCATGCAGCTACAAGTAAAACAATACTATAAGTTTACTTTAATGTCTCTTTCAAATCTTACAATACCCCCACTGGTAGTAGTAGATTTAGTGGAACAATATGTATAAGAGGCCACATATTATTAAAGTAAGTGGGAAGTAACAATGTAAATGGAGGGCAGCACGGCGGCGTAGTGGGTAGTACTGCTGCCTTACGGCGCCGAGGTCCCAGGTTCGATCCTGGCTCTGGGTCACTGTCCGTGTGGAGCTTGCACATTCTCCCCGTTTGCGTGGGTTTCGCCCCCACAACCCAAAGATGTGAAGGGTAGGTGGATTGGCCACACTAAATTGCCCTTTAATTGGAAAAAATGAATTGGGTACTCTAAATTTATTTTTAAAAACAATGTAAATGGATAAGTAAAAAGAAAGGGAAACATTGGCGAACCGTTTGTTTTCCCTCTGGTTTGTAATTTCTCAATCTTGTTTAAATGGAGAACAATCAAAACCCTCTATCCAGGTTCATGGAAGTTGCAACATTGACTGTAGTTGTGCCACTTGAAATAAAGCCTGGGATCAGGTTACTGAAAATATTGAAGCTGTTGAATTTGTGTTGACTGGATGCGATTTTTGTGGTCAATCTATTTGGTGCTGACATTAGCAGTAAAAATGAAATAAAATGGTCTAAGCTCTCGAATGGTGGTTTGTGGGTGTTTCTGTTGATAGAAGGTAGGATTTTGAAGAATCCCCTTGCAGTCAGTATTTTCAGATGCCTCTTGGTAGGTAATCGTAAGGATAATGTAGACATGTGCGGGCTTGGGCACTGCTGCTGCATTAAGCTCAGCTGTTGTAATGCAAGGATTGTATGTGTAATTTCCGAGCTGCATTTAACATCATTTTCCATTAGTGTTAAGGAAGCAGTTACCAGCAGAGACCAATTAGTCACATGATTTTAGATAATTAAAAGAACTCCAGCATCTGCTATCTTGTTTTATTTTTCACATTATTCTTTTAAAATCTGCACAATTTGCTCTGCCATTTAATTCTTATGGAAATTCTGGGCCACATTCTGGTTTTGAATCAGCTGAATGGGACTACTGCTAGCTTGTGTGGACCGTGTTGTCTTTTCCCAGTCATGCAGCATGCTTGGCTTCTCTGTATCTCGCGCTCTTTTGGCCACAGCTACAATCATTTTGTTGATTTGTTCCCAAGAATAGTACCTTCCTTGCAGGACAAGTTTCAGGTTGTTCTCATTTAAGGCCTATCCAACATTCTCCATCGCCAGCCTTTCATCTAAGATTTGCATTTCTTTACCTTCTGCCCAAACAGAGCCTGGGCTGAGCCAGGGGATCTTATTACTGGAAGGACGGACCACGACTGTTCTTATCAAACTCGCTGTGGAAAGGTAGCAATCTTATAACCAGACTTGAGTGCTTTGTCAGCTGAACTATAATTTTAATAAGTTATTTGGGAATTATAGAAAAACAAATCAAATCAACTCAAGCTCATATCTGCACCGGAATAAATCTGTCAGTTGTTAAGTGTGCACACCACACCAGGGATTCTTTCAGCTAATATCACAGTTTCTTGCAATTTAATAGACAAGTTTCAAGTATGGTGCACAATATGGAGCATCACATTGTAACACAAGCCTTGCCCTCATGGGCCCCGAGTATGTTGATCACATGGACACTTCTACTATCAGTGCTGAAGATACAAAATTCAGCGACTGGAATGGCGATTGAACCCTACTTGACCCCACACCATGTCAAGATCCCAGACTCGTGTCTTTACAAACATTTCTCCAACATAAACCTCAGGATAAGCTTTCCTCTGTGCACTCGGGGTAGTAAAATCATAAACCTATTCAAGTGCACAGAGGAAATCCTCCCCCCCACCCACCTTTCTCCCAAGCACCTTGCCTCCCCCATCCCCATCCCCCCCCCCCGACCCTCCCTCAGCACCTTATCCCCACCCTCTCCCCCCAAGCACCTGACCTCAACCCATTATCTTTATTGGCTGACACAGCCTGGATGTGGCAGCAGGGTTTGAGGAGGGGGAGGGGAGGCTGCTTGGGATGGAGGTGAGGGGATCTCTGAAATAATCATTTCTTAACTTTGTCTGTTCAGTTTCTTGGGTGTCCCATGAATTTCAGGTTTTCTGTATGTGGTTCCATGTCATTGCAATTTTTTTAAAAAGCTGATTGCTTTATGATGGAAATAGGCCTGCAACTAAAGGACTTTAAACAAAATCCCTTTCAAAGAATATTTTGAAGAATTGAAAAAGAAATGAGACAAGACAATTCACAATTTAAGGTGGAAGTTTAAAAAAAATCCTAATAAATCAGTGCAGCAAGTTCTTTAAAGCTCTAGTATCCTATTTCACTTGTAGTTTAATGCAGTTCCTACGTTTTCCTGTTGAGTAGGAAAACGATATATTGGTCCCTAAAAGGTTAACGCTGCATGAAAAAAACATCATTATCCCTGATGTTTTGCTATGTCAGTTATGTGTAAGGTTTTAGTTCAATAAAAAAAGAGTTAAGATATCATGTTCCCAGTTTAATCTTCCATATGGATTACTTGTGGTACCTTTTAATTGGATATTGATGCTTAGCGCTAGGATGCAAATAACATGAGGTGTCAGAAGAGATTTTCTTCTATGCTAATGTTGATATGGGGAGACCATAAAACCACTGAACCTACTCAGCCACCTGCTCAAATATTTGTGCAGCTAGACTGGAGTCGGTTAATGTTACCATCAACATGTTCCAAATAACCAATAATTTCCTCAGAAATTGGTCTTTTCTGCTGAAGGCTTAAATCCATGACCAGTTCTAAAAAAAAAATCAACAGAAACATGCAAAAACAAAATTAAAAGGGGCGATTAGGGACAGCGCGGTGGTGCAGTGGTTAGCATTGCTGCCTCACGCTGCCAAGGATCCGGGTTTGATCCCGGCCCTGGGTCACTGTCTGTGTGGCGTTCGCACATTCTCCCCGTGGGTCTCACCCCCACAACCCAAAAAGATGTGCAGGATAGGTGAATTGGTCACGCTAAGTTTCCCCTTAATTGGAAAAAAATAATTGGGTGCTTTAAATTTTAAAAAAGGGGTGATCAGAAGTGAGTTGATGTTCTTAATGACAAGGTGATGGCATTGAAATAATTTCTTGTTCTTAACCAGCTAACTGGTACAGGGAAGTGCTGCTCTTTCTGGCCGAGTTTCTAAGCTCTCACACTGGGATGCTGAAATATGCCATGCAGTTCCAAGTAATGAGGCTACTCGCATTTCATGAATGTCATTAAGATTATTACAAAACTATGCAGATATTAATGTGACATTACAGTAAAAATAAACATTTTCTGCTTTCACAAAACTGAAATGGAAGATGAAAGCTCTTTAAACGATCTTAGCTCATCCGTCCGGAAAGGCTAAATGGTCCATCACATTGTAGTATCCAATTGATACATAACCAACGTTCATGTTTTGCCTTCAGTGCTTCACCTGGAAGGTCTATCCAATCTAGTGATTGTTCATTGTATAATGCCAACCTTCCCAACATCCATCCTAAATTGGCCTCTTCTAAGTTTGAACCTTTCTTCACAATTTAGTTTAATGAATCTAATCTTTCCACAGATTTGTCATTTTATATAACTTAATACCTTTTCCACATACCTCAGTTCTTTAATACCGGGAATCAATTTTTCTGTGAGCTGCCTCTATCTAATGTTTGGACGTAGTCACTTTTGTATTATTGACCAGAATATTGGGCATGGTTCTCAACAGTCTGATTCCTTAACCTTCTGTCTTCTCATTTTACTTTAACTCTTTTCTCATCCACATTTTAAACTTTTTTATTTTTCAAAAACTAAACGATTAAATCTTATCGATGTCTTATCCCTGTTTGGAGGTGGGTCCAACTTGCGGGGAAAAAATGGCGGGTTTTGATCTCCTGGAGAATATTGTCAAGGCAAATTTAACCAATCGATAGCCAGATGCTTGAAAATTCACATGATTGTGTCTTAATGGAGCAATGTGTAAACTCATCAGGAGCCAGAGAACCTAACCCTGACTTGAACAAGTGAACTCACAGGATTCTACTAGTTGATCCTAATGAAAAACAGGATGTTAGTCTGTCTTGTATTGGTTTGGGCTCGGCAGTTTTAGTTCGGAACATCTGGCATTGCTGCAATGGGAATCAGAAATTAGAGCCTGATAATTTGCTAGACTGTTGTTTTAACTGTTAACAAATTCTCTTGGTTGAAACGTTGTACGTCTACAGATGACTGCATCTTCTCTGCAAATTTTAACCCTTTGAGTACTGAGTATCCTTTGCAGCTTGCAAAATCCAATTAGCTTTTGTGTTTTACAGCATCTTACTACCCCCCAAAAAAATTATGTAAATTTCTAATGCACTGAATTGGAAAAATGTTCGCAACTGTAGAATGTTTTCTTAATCCAAGGTAAACCAAGACATTGCAACCTTAAGGTTTTTTTTTTTCTTCTTAATTGTTTCTATTGGTGCAGAAATGTTACTGCAGTCCTCAAAGAGTTAAAGAGAAGGTCTCTGTTTCCCAACTGGCATGTCGCTATTGACGTAGAAATCCAGCAACAGAGATCTTACACTTAGAATTTGAACTTTGAACTGTCTAGTGAAATCATAATTTAAAATTGGAGCTTCTCCGTGTTGGTGACAGAATTTTTAGATTGCCCACTTCATTCAAGTTGGCTGACCAGGATTGTTAAATTAGCATCATTTCACTCCACTCCATTTTACATTGTTAAAGTTGAGGTCTGCAGGACTGTGGTTCACAACTGTCAAAGATCAATTGTTTAAGAAAATCATTAAAAACTCCTTTGTTTAAATGCAGTCTCACTTCCTGATGAATTTCTATATTTTATTGAAAAGGTACAGTACCCCATTCAGTATAAATTCAGTTCTATATGAATATTGCAATGTTAACTTTTTTAAAAGGAGCCAAAATAAAAATAGGTAAGACAGTGTTGATGACTCCTTGGTTTTATTGACCTCATATATCAGGCTATTGGATGATATTATACCATGCTAATTATTTGCCGATCATTTTAAAATCCAACTATTTAAACCAATACTGAAGGCTACATTGCACCATAAACACAATACAGAATCATGGATCGTTATTTGTTCCATAGTTTCTTCCACTCATGTCCATTGTATTATATTTTTGGAAGGAGATGATTGCAACAATAATTCTACCTTTTGTCCCTCTGTCCTCTCTCGGCCCTCTTGATCCTGCCCCTGTTATAGCACCCTCACTCTCTTTGTTCCCCTTTGTCCATATTTTGGCTGTGTTCGCCTGTGTTGGCGTGTGTATCTTTCCGATCTGTGTCTGTCTCACTTGTGTATGTGTGTGTCTCTCCTATTTTCCATCTTATTCTGTGTGCATGTATCTTTGTGTGTATCTGTCTGTCCTCAGTAATCCTTCATTTTCCTCTCTCCATCTTGCCCTCTGTCTTTATTTGTATATCTTCCTGTAAGTGTGCCACTTTCTTTGTGTACCTACCTGTCTCTCTTTTAACTCTGTTTCTGCCCCCAGTTTCTCTCAATTTTCCTCTCCACCTGTCTATCCATCTTTCCCTCTTTGCATATTTGTTTTTTTTTTCATTTTCCCGCACTTGCACTCAATTCCTACTCACGCGCATGCAACCAGGATTTCCTGAAACTGGAGTGTGTCCAGATAAAATTGTATTGAGAGCATCAGATGAGACTGAGGTTGGCTCACTGAACTTCCTGCTGCCTATGTCCAAACCTATGGCTGCTGTATTTAGCAGCATTTATTTGTATTCTTAAATCCACAGTGCTCAAAAACCTACACCATCTTGCCCAAAATATAAATGTCATCTTGGATTACATTTCCTGGAGTATATTCTTTTTATTATTGGTGATTTAAGCATTCTAATGGTTTTATTTTCAGCCACCCTGTTGATTATCATTTGATAGACTTTTAACACAACGCCATCACACAGGGGCAGCACGTTAGCACAGTGGTTAGCACTGTGGCTTCACAGCGCCAGAGAACAAGGTTCGATTCCCCGCTGGGTCACTGTCTTTGCAGAATCTGCAAGTTCTCCCCGTGTCTGCGTGGGTTTCCTCCCACAGTCCATCAGGTTAGATGGATTGGCCAATGGAAATTGCCCTTAGTGACCAAAAAGGTTTGGAGGGGGTATTGGGTTACAGGGATAGGGTGGAAGTGAGGGCTTAAGTGAGTCGGTGCAGACTCGATGGGCCGAAGGGCCTCCTTCTACACTGTATGTTCTATGTAATCCACACAGCCTTAATGGGATGTGGCATCCACACTGCTAATTTCCATCAGCAAGGAGCACAAAAATATTTGAATCTAAGTCACACCACCCCGCCCTTTCAACTTTGCCTCTCATATCTGAGTCATTTTTGTTTCAAAAATGATTGTCATCTCATTTTGATATGAGAAGCTTGTAAGCCTAATTTTGAGACTCGAATGGTGGGAGTTAGTGTACAGATCTGTTGGTGAGATTACAACCTTATAATTTGCCTCCAGGTATAGTTACACCAAACAACACCGATCTGTATCTAGCGCGGAATCAGCCACTCCTGTTCAGAATTGAAAACCCATTAACTGATATGTCTTTTTAAGATCGAGGACTTAAAAATTCCAAAATGTACCTTGTATGTTTCTGTCCCATGCCCTCGGTTCTGCCAAATTCTGTCCCGGTATCCGTGCCTCACCCTTCATTGCCGCTGGAAACTTTACTAAACAGTTAGTTTTAAAGTCACAGTGCTCTCCTTTCCCTGGTGTGTAAAACGTTACCAGCTGGCCTTAAAGTTAAATAACGACACTTTCATTAATTCAGATTTTATTTCAAACAGTGAGCAGAGCACATGACTGTAAAAGCTATCGTTTACAGTGCTGACTGGTGATCTCCGCCATGTTTCTGAGACTGGTTAAAAGAAAGGAGTACTCTGTCATTATCAAAATCAAGATACCTGTGTGCTTGGGAGTAGGACTGCACAGGTTGTAACCATGAACAGAGCATATTTTAGTTCTTAATTTCACAACTACTTTGTCAACAGACCTGTGCAATATGCATACATCGTGGAAAAGGTTTCCATTGAAATTCACCCCATTTGCAGAATTCCAGCATGGGAACCTTAGCCTTTAATATTAGGGATTTCCATCAGACCACTGAAGGGGGGACCCTTATGGTAATGGAATGAAGCAGGAACATTACCTGGAAAGGCACATCGTGCATCCAAATATATAGCTGGCCAATTCCTGTCAGTGTGAAGGCTTAAGCCTGTCCCACTCTCAGAATCAGAAAGGAGCACTGTGAGGTGCTAAGTTGGAAAGATAAATTATTACTTTTTTTTTCCTTTTTTAAAAATAAATTTAGAGTACCCACTTCTTTTTTTCCCAATTAACAGACAATTTAGCGTGGCCACTCCACCTACCCTGCACATCTTTGGTTTGTGGGGGTGAGACCCATGCAGACGCGGGGCGAATGTGCAAAAGATAAAATATTATTAATAAAAAAGGCTTTTAAAATACTATTATGTGTTACATACTGATGTATATGTGCTGCTTTGTTGATTTTTAAAGAAATTACAGGTTAGCTGTAAAAGTAGTAAAAAGTCGTAGTTATTTGATTATTTTTTTATCCCTAAAAAAATTGGCATCAGTTAAAATGAACAGAAGAGGCTAAGAGTGTTTAAACCCCTTGACTCCCATATCCTGATCTCTGCTGTTAAGATAGCAAGTTTGTCACATGGGCAGCAAATGGCAACATTGGAGCAGGATTTAAATTAATTTTTCAACAGGTTTTGAGTAGCTAACAAAAGATTAAATGTGAAAGTATTAGGAACAGAGAAACCACAGTCCTTGCATTTACCCCCATATCTAACAGAGTTAGAGTTGACTTTTCCAGTGTCCAATTAAATTCCATTTTAGGGAAAGAAAAGCCCTTGGCCATGAAACTAGATGCACCATTGAAGTAAGAGTATAAAAACTATCTTAAATTACTAATAACAGGTCTCATGAGATTAAGCACCCTCATGATAGCTACTGCGACCCTCGTTACAGTGAATAAAAACAATTTTCTAAACACACATAGATCAAGAGGTACAACTTTTATCACAAGTTGTCTGTGCTTTGCAATATGTAATTGCAGTAGCAGCAGAAAAGGTTCAGTATTTAATTTGTCAAGAATTTGCAAGTTTTTGCAATGAAGAGATGAATTGGTGTAAGTATTACTTCTCTGTGTATGTGAATAGACAGAATCTCTAACTTTCACCATCAGTTGAACACAGGTGATGTCAGGCCACATGGGTCTTTATTTTTCATATGTAACAGTTACAAGTGAATGTTGTATTTGTGAACATTTGCTAAAGTTTCTGTATTTTTACCTTGTATTTATATCATTTCATGTGATGCGGCCAGAGTATGCCATTTACTGCGGAAGGTTGGCCGTTTGAAAGTAATCCTGGGTCCCATCGTGTTCAACAGGTGATATTCAATGATCACTTTCATAATATAGAAATAGTGTTAAGTATTTAAAAAATGTGACTGAACATTCATTAACCTAGTCATTAATGTGAAAAAAATCTTGTACAGGATGCTCTTAAAACAAGGCCACAATGGCCTCTTGCTAAACTGAAATATCTGTGATTCTCTATGAAAATGGTTAACTCCAGCCTGAGGGATGACAAATGCACCACATGGCGTGTGGCTGAACTTAACGTGACCGGAAAATTCCAGGTATGATCCCTGGCCTGCTGTGCCCAGCTGGGTTGGAAGTGTATGCGCGTAGGGCCCTGGTGCTGGAGTCAGACAGAGTCAGCAAGGATCTCACTGTCCAGTGATCACTGATACGTGATGACGGTCAGGTGATAATAGGATCAGCCTTGGCTGTAATGCCCACCAACATGAATTGTCTCACCTGATACCCTATACAGAGATACTTCAATGAGGTACCAGAATGTAGCTGGTACCTGTGGAAACCAGGAAAGAATAAGTGGCACTTTGAGGCAAAGGGAACAAAGGAAAGGTAATTGAGAAAGAAAAAGATGGTCACTTTTTACTTCAGACTGAGTTGGCCTTTTTAACAGGAATTCCACATCATTTAGTTTTGGTGTTTTTAACCTACTCCATTTTGCCCTTCCCTTCTTAATATTAGGCACTAGAACTGACATAAGGCAGGTAGTCACCTGGACCAATCTTGTGACCTCAGGAGATGTAGTACATTTATTCATTCTCTCTCACATACAACTCGATTAATGCCAGGAACTAATGGTGATACTTTATTTGCATTCCTAATGATTTCTGAATATGTTCAGATACTTTATGGTACTTGTTATGTTAGTTATCTTGGTAAGCCTTTCTTGAATGTACCAGAGAATGCCGTTTACGTTTGATTAATCAGTTGTTAAGTCAAAGCAGTTCCGACTGTGAGACCCTCTGAAAAGGGATTTGTCCAACATTATTACTTGTGTATCTTTATTTCCTGATGGAAATAGGAACAACTGGATTCACACACCACTGAGTTTTGAGAGCTGCTGCCAAGGCTTGATGGCAAGTCTTGCAGTGGGATATTTCCTCTATGGGAGGGGAGATGGCAGAGAGAACTGGTGTTAGTTGTCTCATTTTTACTTGAAGGCTAACTTCCTTCAGCCGCCCTTCCCCGTCTTCCGGCTGACTGCTCATGGAGTGACACTGATGGTTGACAAGCAGTCAAAGTGGCCAGGGAAAAGAAAAAATAATGACATAAAATCCAATTTCTTATTGTTATTACTTTATTATTTATTCAGTCTTAAGTGCAAAAAACTGGTTGGAAATTTATGTCAGTGGAAAGATGGTGCTAGTTTTTTTTTCAACAGACTGACACCGTTTTAAATCAAAATTCTGACTCTTTTGCCCCCCCCCCCTTCTTTTTCCACAACATTCTGGCTTATTTAGTGCAATGAAATTGGTGGCAGAGAGCCAGGAAGTCATCATATTTATGGACTGCAAAATGGAATGAGTATAATTATGTGCGTACCATATGTGAATGAGGCAGCTAACCAGTGATCTTCCGGATGATGAGAGGGACTCAACAGGGATTAGGTGAAATGATTATAGGAGCCAGTGCAAATGTCAGCAAAGTTAACATGCTAATGAGCTTGTCACCGCTGAGTCTTCTCTCATGCGACTCCCATCTTCTGGTCTTTATCCTAAATTAACATGCAAGTCAGGGGTAAGAAATTGAGATTTCTTTTTTAAAACAAATTTTTCATCCAATGTTAGGCTCTGTGACTCCTCAAACCTTTTACTGTAATTATATTTTTAAGATGCTCTTGTCCACAGCTGTAGCATCGGCATGAAGCTACCACCCACAACAAGATTTAAATATACATGTCTTTTTAAAAAAAAACAGATTTATCCGTTGAAACTTGCAAACCCACCAGCAGCTGTTCAGGGGAAGAACTCAGATTAACTGTTTGGGCTCAGAAAGACCATACTGGATTCAAAGTGCCCTCTTTTATTTGGGTGTTTTGTAGTTAATCTCCCTGTAGTTTCTCCGTCTGTTCCAGAGGTTTGGGGAGGTGACCAGCTCAAAAGGTTTCTGCAAATGTCACTTGGAGCAGCTGCTGAGAGAGGGGCGTGAATGTTCTGGGCAGGATTCTCCTTTCGTTATCCTTCACGTTGCCTGCCTTTCCCTCCCATATTCCCCGCTTTGAAAATGACTAGTTTCTGCCTGGCATGTCTCCATAGAGTGTACGAGGAGTCAAAGCCATATCAGCTTCAATTGGCTACATTGCCGTGTCGCTCATTCTGTTTACAAGTCTCTAAGTAAGATATGTTCTATAATTACACTATAAAAGAGTGGATTTATAAATAGTATATATTGAGCATAGGATTGTGAGTACGCTGGGACAGAAAATCAGCCACTTGCTCCCCGCTGTCAAACTGGTGCATTATGCACCTTTATCATGGATTCCACCAAGTCCTTTTAATCCCCTGAGGGAAAACTGCACAATAATGCTGCCCGATCTCCATGCGTAATTGAACAAAACTCTACAATGTCCATCCAGTTTTATCCTAATGCTGCACAGGGATGACATTCTATTCCTTTTGCCCTTACAATCCCATCAATCCAGCAACCAGGCACCATTATGCTGTGTGAAATGTTTGATTGTCTTTGTCCATACATACCTGTAACCTTCAATCCTTCATCTAATGATTTTCTTGAAGGGGATAATGGGTGTTATATTAACTGCTTTAAGTTCTTGTTTGCTCTCTTTCAGTGAACAGTCGATTCTCCTTTTTAGTCTTGTATGAAGCTTATTCCAAGAATAACAACTTGCATTTATATAGCATTTTGGAAACTATCTCAAGGTGCTTCACAAGAGCATGATCAGGCAAAAATTGACACTGAGCTAGAGGAGGAGCTATTCCAGGAGTATCTAAAAACTTGCTGATAGTTATAAGGAGGATCTTAAAGAAAGAAAGAGAGGCAAAGAGATTTATTGCAGGAATTTCTGACCCTAAGGCCGACACATAGAACAAAGAACAATACAGGTAAAATGTTTAAATTTGAGGGGCTGAATTCTCCCAAAATGGGACTATGTCCCCACGCCGGCGTAAAAACGCTGACGTTTCACTCCCGAGTTTCCGATAAAAAAGATCAGCTAATTCACTTACCTTTGGGGGCTAGCAGGGACCCATGTGATTCACGTAGCTATATCTGTGGATATGGGTCCCGCATTTCCAGTTTCAAGTCCGCGCATACACACAGCGGTGGCCTCCAGTGGCCGTGCCGAGTGCCATGGCAGACTCGGACCGTGGAGGCAGCTGCGGAATGTAGGCCCCCCCGAATCAGCCGCGCACCTGAAGATCCAACCAGCCCGATCTGTCTCCCGACTGCCATAAGGCGTGAAAATGGATTCCCCCCCCCCCCGCGCCAAACGTGATTTTGGCGCAGGGCTGCGGAGAATTCAGCCCGAGGTTTTGGTAAACCAGATGTCAATAAGAAACATTTTTTTTTCTTTTTTTAAAATAAATTTAGAGTACCCAATTATTTTTTCTAATTAAGGGGCAATTTAGAGTGGCCAATCTAACTATCCTGCACATCTTTGGGTTGTGGGGGTGAATCC
This sequence comes from Scyliorhinus canicula, assembly GCF_902713615.1. Classification (NCBI taxonomy): domain Eukaryota; kingdom Metazoa; phylum Chordata; class Chondrichthyes; order Carcharhiniformes; family Scyliorhinidae; genus Scyliorhinus; species Scyliorhinus canicula. The sequence goes on along the minus strand of NC_052151.1, from coordinate 41,506,864 downwards.
CATGCAGACACGGGGAGAATGTGCAAACTCCACACGGACAGTGACCCAGGGCCGGGATTCGAACCCGGGCCGGGATTCGAACCCGGGTCCTCAGCGCCGTAGGCAGCAATGCTAACCACTGTGCCACCGTGCTCCCCTTTCAATAAGAAACATAAGTATTAGGAGTAGGAATAGGCCATACAGCCCCTTGAACTATTCATTAAGATAATGGCTGTACAACATCAGTTTCACTTTCCCAACAAGGTTCAGGGGTGATGTAGATTAGTATACATGTTGCAGGGTTTCAGAAGTGGACAAATTTGTGGAGGGGAGCTGGACAGGGGAGCATTGAATTATTGCCAAGTCTGAAGTTAACTAAAGCATGGATCAGGGTTTCAGCAACAGATACGCTGAGCTGAGCAGAGATAGATTCTGGTAATGCTGCAGAGGTGGAATAAGCAATCATTGTGCCAGAGAGGATATAGGGCCTGATCGAACTGCCTTGTCACACCCAATTTGGGGATGCGACAAGGCCGTTAAATCTCTCGAGAATCCTCTTGCGAGATTTACGATGCTTGCGACGTCTCGCGCGATCTAACAAGATCTCACTAGACGTCGCGATCTGGATCCCGCCCTCAGTGCATATTGAGTGAGCAGTTAGATTCATTAAAGTATGTCTGCGCTAGAGTATCTCAAAGCCCAGGATCGAATGCCCGTGCCTGGGAGACCCAGCTGTGGTGCCATTTAGCACTGGTTTCCATCAACGTGGACCATGCGTAATGGCACGTGGGGGTCCTCCCAGGCGATCGGAGGCCCCAAGGTGATTGGGCTCTGGGCAGAGTGGTATCTTGACACCTCTGATGCCACCTGGGCACCCTGGCAGTGTCATTCAGACACAAGGGAAGCACTGCCAGGGTGCCCAGATGGCACTGCTGAGGTGCCAAGCTGGCAGTGCCCAGGTACCAGCTTGCCCATGCTGAGGATTGGGCCCGGGGATCCCTGCCCTTATGAGGTGGGGTGAGGGGGGGGTCCAGAGGCTGCAGTGGGGGATCGAGATCAGGGCGGCAATTATAAATGGTGCCCCTATCTGTTCCTACACTGACAAGCTGAGCTCGTCAGCCCGCTGTTCGTACCCAAAACGGGACTCTTTCCTTTCCTGTTAAATCGTGCCCATAGGCTCAGACGTACTGTCAGGGTCAGAGAGGATTCTGGGATTATGATTGTCCTGATTCAGCCTGAAGTATTAGTTGCAGAGAGGAATGGCATCAGTGCCAAGGGAATAGATGTTAAAGTTTCCTATTTTGGTGGCATGATCACTGGCTTCTGGTTAGCATGGCTCATCTTATCTCGAAAAACTGAAGCCTTACTCTGATCATTACTTCAAACTGGTTTATTTACACAATATCAAAGTTACGTTACAGAGTAGGTATGTTTTCATGAGTACAAACTGCTCCATCCCCTTCCACACCCCCCCTGACCCTCCCAAGTGTGCCTAGCATATGGCTGCTGATGTCACTGTTACATCATGATCTACATCACTCCTTGCCATAACTGTTCTATTAACCCATTACACTATATATATGACATGGACCAAAGATGAAAGGGCATCGTCATGAATGTGGGTAGGAGGGTTTATGTGAGGGGTTAAGTTAAGGGAGGACAGCAGAGCAGTAAACAGAGAAGAAAGGGCATACATCCTCAAGATGGCGGCTACAATCACTGAGGCTCAGCAGTCGCTCAGTTCAGAGGCTGAGGGGGGAAAGGATGAGGATATCTCCATAAAAAAACTCAGGATTGGGCTTGGAATGGTGCCTGGGTGAACAAGGATGGAAAGGAAGTTTGTGAGATTCGCCCCAGCCTTTGTGCACATGGGTCGGTCGATTAAAAATGGAGCAGCTGGGAATGCTGCTTCAATGAAGACGGGAATGAATGCTTTGATGAGCCCATGTGAGAATGTCAGAGTGACAGACGGAAGGTATGGGCTTGGCCAAGAGGTGGGATCAAGCATAGGATGGCAGGTGCGGAGTAGTAAGAATTCGAGTAGGGATTTGGAGCTGCAAGATACCCAAAAAGGAAAAAAATGAAAGGAGACATCACATACTAACAGGAGGGGCCGAGGAGAAAAAGGCCCCAGAGGGGTAAAGAAATAGAAATGAAAACAGCAATATAAATAATGGACTTGAATCTGGAGCAGCAGCCAAAATGCACACCACTTCTTCCGTTCTCTATCCTTACATCTGGGTTCAAATTAAATGGGCTTTATATGTACATTGCCTTTGGCTTGCAGAATATACAAACCTGGAATGAATGTATTTTATTTTTCTTTACTTTTGTGAAATAAATTCTAGTCTATTAGGCTCTCTATGTAACTTAAGCTCCAAGGTCCTATACCAGCCTCCTGTACCAGCCTCCCCGAACAGGCGCCGGAATGTGGCGACTAGGGGCTTTTCACAGTAACTTCATTGAAGCCTACTCGTGACAATAAGCCATTTTCATTTTTTCATTATAAGACCATTAGACATAGGAGCAGAATTAGGCCATTTGGCCCATCACGTTTGCTCCACAATTCAATCATGGCTGATATGCTTCTCATCCCCATTCTCTTGCCTTCTCCCATCAACCCTGATCCCCTTATTAATCCTCCCTGAAACCATTGCAGAATATCAATGTAATTTTGATTGTAAGGCACCAAAGCTGCGTACAGAATTCCAAATGTCACTCAACAATAGAATAACATGTTATGATGAAATGTCCTTCAGTTGTATACTCATATTCCAATAGCATTGTTGATAGTAGCTTCACAGTGATTTTATAAGTAAGAGAACAGCAAGGACATCCAAACCCTTCCCTTGTTTCACTTTTGATGATGAAAATCCTTCATTGCATGCACATATTTTCTATTCCTGTTCTTCACATTATGTTTGCTGGTATTAAAATTCATTGCCTATCCATCAGGTCAGTTGGTCTGAATCAGTATTATCGAACTCTCATGTACTCATTGTTTAAACAAAGTGTGACATTATCAGCAAATGTTCATGTATTATGTAAGGCAAGCTCCTTCATGTTCTTTAAAAACAGTGTGAACTATTCATGGAAATCTTGGAGCAAGCCAAAGTTTTCATAATTTTGAATTAGATGTGATTGTATCTCACTTTCTTTTTAACATTTCTTTTCAGTCCCCTGTTAATGCAACATTAGCAGGGGCTGATCCAACTTTTTCCACAATATATTTTAAAAACCTTGGGCTGGATTCATTGGACCTCAGGGTGTCAAATTTTAACTATACGCTTAGCTTCATCGTTTCTATTATGGAGCCGTATATCTATATTTACTGTAGTCTCTGCCAAGTAAATTCACCTTGCACAATCTGGCACTTGGGTTCTTTGAATTCTCTGGGAATGCTTCCTGAAATTTATTTTATTGTTTTTTTCCTTAACTGATGTTTCTAATATCCTAAAAAGAAACTAAATATACAAATATTTGTATGCTAATTAAATCGATCCATCTGATGTAAGAGCTTTGGAATGGGAATGAGAGGGAGGAATGAGAGAAAGAAGGAAGAGGGCACAATTATCATGCATAGACATTTTTCATGATAAAGGTGAACATAAAAAAATTATAATGGAGTATAAAAATAGGACTGAATTTGAGACTTTAAAATGCAGATTGAATTACACATACACCACCTAGTTCACTTATCGTCCAGTCTCTCACTCCGCTTCACCTGAACACCACATCTGATCCTGTATCTCCAAGTTCAATACCATAGAAAATCAACTATTAATCTCTTGAAAATGTCAAGCCTGTGCTCACTTCCTCTCAACTTTTTCTATCAGGTTTATAATGGAAACTCCTGTAAATGTGTTCTGGTGTAATTACATTCTTCCCCCAATAGTGTTGCTGTGGTGCCATAATTGGCAAGAAAGTATAATTACTTTCTGGGCAGTTTCCATTAAAAATATAATCAAAATAATATGGTGAGAGAACTGAATTACGTCGCCCTGGTCAAATTATCCCGTGCTCTTTTCCTGCAAACTACATTTTGTCTTTATTCCCGATGTGTAATGCCAGTGGTGAGTAAGGAGCGTATGGTCAATGGTTCATGGCTTGAGTGTGAGTGCTACAGTTTACTTAGCCATCTGATTGAATGCGGGCAAATTAGTGTAATTTGAGAGCTGCTAGAAATAGGACTGTATTGCTTTTCCACTTTCAAAGTGGGGGAAAAACGTTTCAAAATTAATTCATGTGACTCTCAAAATGTTATTTCACTGCAAACAAAATGGAAATGGTGCTCGAGAATTCTTTATAAATGGCAGCCCATAGTTATGGTTTAAAGACAGCTTTATTAAACATAATGTAGTGTTCGAAAGAAACCCTGCCCATTGCAAAATTTAGAAACTTAATGAAGGGGATAGAGAACAGATAACTCTTTGAAGCCTGCAGCCACATGTTGCCTAATGGCAAAATAAATCAGATTGAACCATGGTTCTTTTGAAATGTAACCTTGAACATTGAAGAATGCCTCAGGACACTGTTACTGCCCAAATGTGCTGAAAGTCTACATATCTTTCTCACATTGGCATTAGATAGTCTCAGTAAATCCATTATTATGGAGATGTAGGGCGGGATCCTCCAAGCCTGCTCCAGGTCGGAGACTTGCCTGGGGCGCGGGAAATTCCTGCCACGATGCTCCAACGCTGGGCCGCGCCGGAGACTTGGCAGCAATCGTGCCCGCTCGGTCGCCGCGGCGCCGGTCGGGGGCTGCTGAAATAGGCCCACGCAGCTATTCTCCCCGGGCGACCGGCCGAACTCCCGCCGAGTCCCGCCGGTGTGGTTCCAACCTGGTACCACCTGGCGAGAGGTTGGGCTCGCGGCCACGGTGGACGTCCTGGAGGGGGTGGCGGGGGATCTGACTCCAGGGGGGCATCCATGGTGTCCAGGCCTGCGATCGGGGGCTTCCGATCGGTGGGTGGCTGCAATCTGGAGGAGGCCTACCTCTTTCCGCGTGGCCCACTGTAAGGTCCCCAACATGTTGCTCTGCGCTGTCGCGGAGACGGCAACCACACGCCGGCACGGATATGGCAACCACGCCCATGCGCCGATGAGGAGACTGCCGGCACGCACACGCGCAGACCCGCGCCAGCCGTGCAGGACCGCCTTTCGGCACCGGAGCAGCGCGCAGCACTCCGGCGCTGTGCTAGCCCCCTGAAGACCAGTGAATTGCTGGTCCAGGAGGCCTGTTGATGGCAGTGTACACCACTCCGGTGTTTACACCGGCGTCAACACTTGGCCGGGATTTGAAATGAAATGAAAATGAAAATCGCTTATTGTCACGAGTAGGCTTCAATGAAGTTACTGTGAAAAACCCCTAGTCGCCACATTCCGGCGCCTGTCTGGGGAGGCTGGTACGGGAACCCAACCGTGGTGTTCCCAAAGGATTAAAAAAACTCAACACTCAACAAATCGTAACACCAACAGCTTAATAATAATCTTTATTGTCACAAGTAGGCTTACATTAACACTACAATGAAGTTCCTGTGAAAAGCCCCAAGTCGCCGCATTCCGGCGCCTGTTCGGGTACACTGAGGGAGATTTCAGAATGTCCAAATTACCTAACAGCACGTCTTTCGGGACTTGTAGATAGTTTAACCTATCCTCCAAATTGGCTGATCAATTGCATCAAACATTAGACAACTAGGAATTAATGACAGCTTTGTCTGCAGCGTCCACGTCCTATCAATGATTTTTTTACAAACAATCTGCTGGATTGCATTCTCAGTATTCTAACCTGCAATGCTCATATATCTCGACCAAATTTGATTGGAAGTTCGTCGATACATGCTTAGCAGCAATGATGGTCGGTTACAAACCTCAATTTTAGTCATCACTGTTCCCAAGCTATACTCAAAAATGGGGGACACAGGAAGAATTGGAACAAATTGTCCCCAATTCCCCCGGAAGCATGCTGTTCACAAACCTCTGCCGTGGCTTTTCCGATTATCTGTACCTGATATTGTCTGCAGAGGGCGCAGTCATAGCAATTGCATGTAACTGAGTGTCAGCAACCTCTGCGGTCAAATATCTTGCCAGTAGCAGTTCGGATTAAAATGTGGGTCAGTGTCAGATTTTGTTTGATAACGTTGCTGTGAAGCTCTATGGGACGTTTTACTACGTTAAAAGTATTATTTAAATCAAACTGCTGTTGCCTGGCCCATATTCGTCTCACTATTGCCAACTCCATCTAATGCAAGGGTAGCCAGACTGCTGCTTGGGGTAATACGGTGATTGCAACCATGGCATAGCATCAAGCACTCATTCATGAAATGCAATCTTCAGATAAATATAAAGCCACCAGTGTGTACACAATAGTTTCTGCCACAAATGCATTAATTTTAAGAATCTATTGTTGGACATTAGATGTTGCCCAGATAATAATTCCACCTCTCTGTCAGAGATTTGACTGTTGCTGCTCCTTCGAGGCCCAGGCTACACTCCTACTCTTCACAGCGGAGGAGAAATGAGCACCGCACAATGTGCCCACATGGCTCCTTCTTCACTTAAATTAAACCCATTTCAAAGAGCCAGCACGTGAAAGATGGGCTAATTGGACTCCCAAACAATGTTGACATGTTCTTAAGTACCCACCCCTCATTTAAAAAAACATTAAATATTACCTTTACCAACAATTAACCTGACTCTAATATTCAAACACCACTCAACACAGTCCATAAAGAACTCTAACCATTGCCTCCATTCCAACAATATAACATTTCCATTCTTTATGAATCATAGAATTTGCAGCGCAGAAGGAGGCCATTCAGCCCATCGAGTCTGCATCGGCCCTTGGAAAGAGCACTAAGTCCACACCTCCACCCTATCCCCGTAACCCAGTAACCCCACCTAACCTTTTTGGATACTAAAGGCAATTCAGCATGGCCAATCCACCTAACCTGCACATCTTTTGGAACCTGGGAGCCTGGAGTTGTGAAGCAACAGTGCTAACCACTGTGCTGCCGTGCCGCGCTCTCTCTATTTTGCCTCTTTTTACAGAGAAGGCCTGTTCCCTCTCACTTCCTCTGAGTTTATTTTTGGTTTTGCAGCTACCCATTTATTTATTTGTCTGTATAATCCCACCAAGCTGCTGCATGTTTTCATACGGCTGATAAACGTTGTGACAGTTTTGTGCCTATCGGTTTGCTCAACAAGTCAGCTACAGTAATGAAGTGAGCAAAATACTGCGGATTCTGGAATCTGAAACAAGAAGAGAGGAAGTTAGAAAAGTTCCGCAGGTCTGCAAGTTTCTATTAGGAGAGAAACAGAGTTAATGGACGTGACTTCCCAGCCTCATCGTGCCCAACTTGGTGTCACCACGAGACCATTGAATCTCGATAGTGGCCTCTTTACAACACACGGAAAGAACAAACAGATTAAAGCAACTTTTATAACACTGCCCCACAACCCATGCCCACTTTTCCCTTATTTGTCCAAAATCCTTGCCCCCCCTTTCCCCCCCCCCCCCCCCAACCTACTCTCCCTCCTCATTTTCTGATTGTAAAGAATGTAATGATACAAATCCACCTCAAATAGAACCCCTCCTCCAATCCCCTGAGGATGTACTTAACAGATCAGCATATTTGAATGAGCCATTAGGGACCTCGGGGGCTTCAGGCCATTGGGGACCCCTGGGTGGTGGGGGACAGGGCAGGGAGGCGCCCTGGCACTCCACCTGGCACATGAGCACCTTTGCACTGCCAGACTGGAAACTTGGCACTGCCAATGTGCCTGGGTGGCACTGACATGCTGGCAGGGGCACTGCCAGGGTACCCAGATGTCAGTGCCTATGGTCAGGACCTGAGGGGGGGGGGGGCACACCCATTAAAGGGGGATGCGGGAAGTATGAAGTGAGGATTTGAAGGGGCCAACATAACGGTTGGGAGTGGTGAAGGGTGGAGGTCCTGAAGGGAGGGGGGGGGGGGGGGGGGGGGCAAAAGGGCAGGGGGGCTTTGGAAGGCCTAAAAGGTGGGGAGAGTGCCCTCAGTGACCCCACACTGGAGGTGTCCTCACTTGGGGGGATGGGTATGGAGTAATGCCTATGTTTGCGGGGGTGACATGCCCGTGGGTAGGAGGTGTGGTGGACCCTCGAGCTTACTTAGAGATCGGGGCACCTTTTCAAAATGGCACTCTGATCTCTGAGGAGCCGGTGAGTTCAGTTCTCCATTGAGAACAATTTCTAAGTGTGGACTTAACCGGGGAGAAACTCCCCAAGGCCCAATAAAATGATTAAGAGCATGATCGAACAGCCAGGCTGTGCTCGGAAAACAGTGTGCTAAGGTGCAACGTTGCAGTTACAAGCTGGGAGACCCGGCTCCCGGGATCTAATGCGATTTCGCAAGTCATTGTGATGTAAATCTGCACATTATGGGCGGGATCACTTCTTCGCAAATCTGCATATTAGAGCTAGACAGCTAGTCTCACTAGATAATGCAGTTTCCCGAGGAACCCGAGGTGTTGGGATCCCTTTGCCTCTGAGACCTCGAGCAGGCGCCATTCAATACTGCTCTCCACAAATGGGGACCAAACGAAATGACACTTGTGGATGCCTCCCAGAGGATCGCAGCCCCCCCCCCCCCCCCCCCCCCCGGGTTCATGCCCTCTTCAGAGGGTGGCACTGCCAGGGTGCACACTTGGAACCAGCATTGCCTGCCTGGCACCCTGGCCATGCCACCTGGGTGCCAGATTGGCACTTCCAATTGCACAGGTGGCATTGCCGTGGTACCAGGTTGAGATTTTTAATGGTGGCGATCAGGCCGGGGGTGCTGAGCCTCCTACCTAACACGAGTGGTGTTAAATAGCGCTGTGTTTCTCGGCGCTACAAGCGCTGGAAAACATGTGGCTAAACGCGCTCGCTATGGGACTTTGTTCAGATTTAGTTAACTGTCCCCCACTGAAATGGCCTAACATGCCACTCAGTTGCAGGGCAATTAAGGAAGGGCAACAAATGCTGGCCCAGCCAGTGATGCCCACATCCCAAGAACAAATAAAAAAAATTTTAAAATGCAGTTAAATCGCGCCCTAAGTGTGGGTGAATACCTATGTGGATCTCACCTAAAAAGCCGGCAGGAAAATACCCTACCAAACATGCTCAAAGTGATATTTCGGAAGCGATTCTCTGGCCTGGCTGCGCCCTCGTTCAAGTGAAATGAGGCCAGTGAATAGCGGGAGAGGCCAAAAGTGAGGACTGCGCCAGGCGCCAAACAGTTGCAACACAACTGGCCCACTCCCGTATGTGAAATGAGGATCTCGCTGTAGTCTGGTGAGAAACCAGTTATCACCTCTTAAGCCCTATTTCCATACAATTAACGGGAGAGACTCCATATCCAACAGCCTCCTGCCATTCATCAGTCTTCCCAGAAACTGGTCATGCTGGCATCGATTAGTTCTCCTTCTGAAAAACGTGAACCTGGCAGAAGGGCTTCAGTGGGGAACTGAGGTGAGTGGCCAACTTTGCTCATAGGCAAAGAGCCCTGGGACGCTGGGCTCCCTGTTCCTGTACTCAGCGGGAGTTGGGGGAGCCTTGGTTAGGGATGGGGGACCCTCCGTGGGGGTGGGCTGCCATGGGAGGGTGAAGAGGGGAGGTACTTGGGGGGGGGGGGGGGCAACCGGGAGGGGGCAACTGCTCACGGAACCACCATGCCAACCCCTGAGTCACGTGTACCTGATCCGGGGCAACCCTTGTCCCTGCTCGTCTGCCCCACCGACCACCCATAACCCCCATCGACTGCCGAGGCCTCTGGCCGTGCGGATGAAGGCTATTGCTGATCGGGAATTCGCAATCGTGATTAACGTAGAACATAGAACATACAGTGCAGAAGGAGGCCATTCAGCCCATCGTGTCTATACCTTCCCACTTAAACCCTGACTTCCACCCTATTCCCGTAACCCAATAACCCCATCTAACCTTTTTTTGGTCACTAAGGGCAATTTATCATGGCCAATCCACCTACCTGCCCATCTTTGGGCTGTGGGAGGAAACCGGAGCACCCAGAGGAAACCCACGCAGACACGGGGAGAACGTGCAGACTCCGCCCAGACAGTGACCCAGCGGGGAATTGAACCTGGGACACTGGCGCTGCAAACCACTGTGCGATCCACTTGTGCTACAGAGTTGCCCAAGCGAGCACTTTTTTTTTCAAAAAATATACTTTATTCATAAAATTAATAATAAACTTTACAGAACATTTCAAATTGTCTTGACTGTACATTCCCATCTAAGTTGCATTCATTTGTCTTTCTTCAATTCAATTGGGATAACGTTACACACGTCTCCTACTTTAAGTTACAGTTCTTTCTTAAATATTTACATTGCTTTGTTTCTTTTATACATTGGAGTATTGAAGACCTGGACCGAGGGGTTTTACACTGTTACCCACCCCTCGGTGTACATTTGCTGGTGAGACCTTACACTGTGGTCTTTCCCCATTGCGCCTTGGCGGCAGCTGCCCCAAGCTTGAGTGCGTCCCTCAGCACGAAGTCCTGGACCTTGGAATGTGCCAGTCTGCAACACTCGGTCGAGGACAATTCCTTGCACTGGAAGATCAGCAAGTTTTGGGCAGACCAAAGAGCGTCTTTCACCGAGTTGATGACCTTCCAGCAGCAGTTGATATTTGTCTCGGTGTGTGTCCCTGGAAACAGTCCATGGAGCACACAGTCCTGTGTCACAGAGCTGTTCGGGATGAACCTTGACAAATACCACTGCATCTCACTCCAGACCTTCTTTGCAAAGGCACATTCCACAAGGAGGTGCGTGACTGTCTCATTTCCCCCACAGCCACTCCGAGGGCAGCGTGCAACGGTGCTGAGCCTTCGTGTGTACATGAAAACTCTGACGGGGAGGGCCCTTCTCACCACCAGCCAAGCTAGGTCTTGGTGCTTGTTTGTGAGTTCTGGTGATGAGGCATTCTGCCAGATGACTCTGACAGTCTGTTCAGGGAACCATCCAACGTCCTCCACAGTCTCCTTTTCTCTGAGGGTCTCGAGGACATTACGTACTGACCACTGCTTCATTGCCTTGTGGTCAAAGGTGTTTTCCTTCAAAAAAATTTCCGCGAGGGACAGTTGATACGGTACGGTCCAACTACTTGGGAGCGTTCCGTGGCAATGAGGCCAGGCCCATCCTTCGTAACACCGGGGACAGGTAGAACCTCAGTATGTAGTGACACTTGGTGTTTGCATACCCGGGGTCTACGCACAGCTTGATGCAGCTGCACACAAAGGTGGCCATCAGGATGAGGGCGGCGTTGGGTACGTTCCTCCCTCCTTTATCTAGAGGCTTGTACATTATGTCTCTTCGGACCCGGTCCATCTTGGATCTCCAAATTAATTTGAAGATGGCCCGGGTGATTGCTGCGGCGTAGGTCCGAGTGATGGACCAGACCTGCGCCACGTACAGTAACACCGAGAGTACCTCACACCTGATGACCAGGGTTTTTCCCGCAATGGAGAGGGAGCGTTGCTCCCACCATCCCAGTTACTGTTTTACTTTGGCAATGCGCTCCTCCCAGTTTTTGGTGCACGCCCCAGCCGCTCCGAACCATATCCCCAGCGCCTTCAGGTAATCTGACCTGACCGTGAAGGGGACAAAGGACCGGTCGGCCCAGTTCCCAAAGAACATGGCCTCGCTCTTGCCGCGGTTTACCTTGGCTCCTGAGGCCAGTTCAAACTGGTCGCAGGTGTCCAAGAGCCTGCGTACAGACGCGGGATCCGAGCAGAAGACGGCGACGTCGTCCATGTACAGGGAGGCTTTGACTTGCACTCCTCCGCTGCCTGGGATTGTCACTCCTCTCATACCCGGATCCTTCCTGATGGACTCGGCAAAAGGTTCTGTGCAGCACACAAACAGGGCCAAGGAGAGAGGGCGGCCCTGCCTGACTCCAGATTTGATCTGGAACTTTTCTGATTCCCACCCATTGATTGAGACTGCGCTATAGATGTTTGTGTAGAGCACTTGACACACCCCAAGTGGATTCCCATGGTAGGCAGGTCATGTAGCCTGTGGGAGTCATTGCCTAGCATCCCAATCACACTTGATGCCTGCACACTGTGCCTGACCACTGCGGGAGGCAACTCCACACATGCAGCAGCCAACATCCGAACATCCAGGGGATGGGACACAGCTCTGGGGTCATGTCCACGCCGGAGGGTAGGTGAGTGCTATGGGGAGGTGGAGATACCTGGAGACATTGGCCACGGGTTCGGAGGTCAACCCGCATTGCGGAAGAAAGTGACAGAGGCATCATACTGGTTGTGCACAAAGGTGTTTAATGTGTTATACAATCCTCCACTCTCCCGAGGGTGCCGCCTTACCCTAACCCTAACCCTGCCCCCTGGGGGCTCTGGGGCCGGAGGGCACCGCCGCACTTGTCAGTGGCACATGCAGAGCCGTGCTGCCCTGTGCCATATGCTGACTGTGAGACCCGGCCTCATCAAAAAGGTGGAACTCAGGAGAGCTGGTGGCCGCTACCGCCACTCTATGGGACGGGTCTCTGTTGGCGCTCAGCTCCCCCTCCTCCTGGTTGGTGCCCTTAGGGCCTTGGGGGTTCACCATGGGTCGGAGTGGCAGTGGCCTGAACTCTGACTGCAGCATGTAGCTCTGCTGTGTCAGCCCTGACGGCTCCCCACGCTCTGCACCATTGTGTCGACGCCCTCGCCGATGCCCCACAGTGACTGGGCATGCTTTGCAGTGCCCCGGCAATGCCCACCTGTGACTGGGACAAGCACCGCAGTGCCTCGGTCATTCCCATCTGAGAGCGGGACATGTCCCACAGAATCTCATCAAGGTCAGCCTGGTACTGGGTGACATCCCCCAGTGTGTCGGACATTCTGTCGAGGCTCTCGGCCATGGCCGTCACTAATAGCACGACGCTTGGACACCTTCGCTAATCATGCCGCCATCGTGCACCAGACTCTCCACTGCAGTCAGCACCTTTGCAATGTTGGCCTCGCTGCCATGCATTGCCGGCGATTAGTGCCTGTAGTCCGTAGCCTTTGGGACTCCTCCAAGCAGCTATGGATCTGCTGGAGCAATGGTAACATCTCCCTCTAAATGTCCTGTCTGCTTTCTAACGTCCCCATCAGCTCCGGGTAACCCTGTTCCAGAGGCTCAGCATCAGGCTGGGACCCAGCTTGGTCCTGGGATCCAGCAGCCCTCCGATTGCTATCTCACTGGGGGGTTTCTGCCTCCACCTGCATTCCCACCGAGGCGTATCTGCGCTGGTGGAGGGTGGGGATGACAGCTGTGCCACGACTATTAGGGTGGCATCCTCGGAGCTCTCCTCCGAGGTGGTCTCCTGGGGGGCTGGAGAGGGGGTTCCCCGGGGATTAGCCGGCACCGTCGGCTGGAGGACCTGCAGGACAATGGATATGTGGTCAGTGGGAGGGATGGGTCAGTCAGTGAGGCAATAACAACTCGTGTTTGACAGGTCCTCTGGGTGGAGCCCGGTGGTTCCTCACCTCTGCGGCATCCACCAGCCTCCTGTGGGTGCCCGCTCTGTCCTCGGCCACCCCAGTCACCTCCAGGGCACACTCCTGAAGGTGGTGAGGATTCTTAGGTCCGGCACACCCGCCAGTCTGGGCCCTCTCCCGGCTATTATGGGAGAGATTTTCCTGAGGAGACACTGAGGGCATCGTTAGACACACGCGGGCTACACGGTGGTGGGAGGAGTGTGTGAGGAGAGGATTGGGGAGGAGCGGTTTGAAGGGTGAGAGGGCTGGAGGGACGGTTGTGGGTCGCACGGAGTGTTGGGGGTGGATGCTTCTGTGGAGGGGGGGGGGGGGGGGGATAGCAGCTGCGTTGGTATCTACTCACTCATGCTGCCCAGTGTCGATCGCTGACCTTTCATCGGCATTGGAGGCTAGTCCTCCTGGTCACATTGCCGGCCTTCACAGCTGCCGCCACTTCGTCCCAGGCAGCATTGTCTGCCCCTTGGGCAGCACGGTAGCTCAGTGGTTAGCACAGTTGCTTCACAGCTCCAGGGTCCCAGGTTCGATAGCCGGCTTTGATTACTGTATGTGCAGAGTCTGCACGTCCTCCCCGTGTTTGCGTGGGTTTCCTCCGGGTGCTCCGGTTTCCTCCCACAGTCCAAAGATGTGCAGGTTAGGTGAATTGGCCATGCTAAATTTCCCTTAGTGACCAAAAAAAGGTTAGGAGGGCTTAAGGGGATAGGGTGGCGGCGTGGCCTAAGTAGGGTGCTCTTTCCAAGAGCCGGTGCAGACTTGATGGGCTGAATCTCCTCCTTCTGCACTGTAAATTCTATGTTCTATGACCCTCAGAGGAACAGGATTTCCTTCCTGGCCTCCACAGCCTCGAGGAGCCTCCCTCGGTCAGCGTTCCGGAATCCTGGGGTTGGTTTCCGCGACGCCATTGTTGTGAGCTAGCTTCAGTTGGCTGAGCAAGTGCAGCTTAAGTGCTGCTCGAGCTTGTCAGCAGGGGCCTGCTGAGCTCGGTGCCAGCGAATCGGCTGGCGAGCCTTCATTTGTGGAGAAAAGCCTGTGGGGCCTCTTTAAGTGGACCAATTAACGTTGAATACCATTGCCAGCCTCGTTGGGCTGAGCACTCGCTACAACACTTAGAAATCTTTCTGGAGAATCGGCCTTCGATGTTTTTTGATTGAATCGCGCCCAATGTTTTGAGTCCTTCAACTCGTCAGTGGAACTGAAAGGAGGGAGAAGGTAGAAACTGCAAAACAAATTCACAACTTTAAGAACAGTAGACAGATTAGGTTGGTTATGTGGTTACAGGGATGGGGCAGGGGAGTAGACCAAGATAGAGCATAGAATTTACACTACAGAATTAGGCCATTCCACCCATCGAGTCCACACCAGCCCTTGAAAGAGCACCCTATATAACCCAGTAACCCCACCTGACATTTGAACACCATGGACAATTTATCATGGCCAATCCACCTAACCCGCACATCTTTGCACTGTGGGAAGAAACCGGAGCACCCGGAGGAAACCCATGCAAACACAGTGAGAACGTGCCGACCCCGTACCGACAGTGACCCAAGCCGGGAATCGAACCCGGGTCCTTGGCGCTGAGTAGAGTGCTCTTTCAGAGGGTTGGTTTCGACTCACTAGGTTAATAATCCTGTAGGGACTCTAATATTTTATTCTATGATTCTATGATGGGGGCGGGGGAAACAATACATGTCTGGAATTTTTATCAATTGGAAGGTGGGTTTAGGATGGAGGAGAACGTTCAAAATCTAAAGTTGCCGAACTTGACGTTGAGTCCGAGGGCCCAACTGGTAGTTGAGATTCTGCTCCTCCAGCTAACGCCGGGCTTCACTGGAGCATTGCAGCAGGCCAAGGACAGACATGTGACCATGAGAGCAAAGCACTGACTTAAAATGACATGCAACAGGAAGGTTGGGGTCATGCTAGTGGGCTGAGTAAAGGTGTTCCACAAAGCAGTCACCCAGTCTGCATTTAGTCTCCCCTACGTTAGACCAAGGAGAACCAATGGACCTGATTTATTTAGATTTCCAGAAAGTCTTTGACAAGGTTCCGCATAGGAAACTGTTAAATAAGTTAAGAGCCCATGGTGGTAAGGTAATATACTGGCATGGATAGAGGATTGGCTGACTGGCAGAAGGCAGAGAGTGGGGATAAAGGGGTCTTTTTCAGGATGGCAGTCGGTGACAAGTGGTGTGCCTCAGGGGTCTGTGCTGGGACCACAACTTTTCACAATGTACATTAATGATCTGGAAGAAGGAACTAAAGGCACTGTTGCTAAGTTTGCAGATGATACAAAGATCTGTAGAGGGACAGGTAGTATTGAGGAAGCGGGAGAAGGGGGGGGGGGGGGGGGAGCTGCAGAAGGACTTGGCCAGGCTAGGAGACTGGGAAAAGAAGTGGCAGATGGAACACAATGTGGAAAAGTGTGAGACTTGGGAGTCCTTGTTCACGATTCTCTTAAGGTTAACGTGCAGGTCCAGTCGGCAGTTAGGAAGGCAAATGCAATGTTAGCATTAATGTCAAGAGGGCTCTAATACAGGGCCAGGGATGTACTTCTGAGGCTGTATAAAGCTCTGGTCAGACCCCATTTGGAGTATTGTGAGCAGCTTTGGGCCCCGTATCTAAGGGAGGATGCTGGCCTTGGAAAGGGTCCAGAGGTGGTCCACAAGAATGTCCCCTGGAATGAAGAGCTCGTCGTATGAGGAACGGTTGAGGATTTTGGGTCTGTACTCGGAGTTTAGAAGGATATGGGGGATCTTATTGAAACCTACGGGATACTGCGAGGCCTGGATAGAGTGGATGTAGAGAGGATGTTTCCACTTGAAGGAAAAACTAGAACCAGAGGACACCATCTCAGACTAAAGGAACGATACTTTAAAACAGAGATGAGGAGGAATTTCTTCAGCCAGAGGGTGGTGAATCTGTGGAACTATTTACCGCAGAAGGCTGTGGAGGCCAATTCACTGAGTGTCTTTAAGACAGAGATAGATAGGTACTTGATTAATAAGGGGATCAGGGGTTATGGGGAGAAGGCAGGAGAATGGGGATGAGAAAATGTCAGCCATGATTGAATGGCGGAGCAGACCCGATGGGCCGAATGGCCTAATTCTGCTCCTATGTCTTATGGTCTGTATTGGGGAGCAGTGGATAGTCGATCAGATTGAAGGATGCAGATTGTGTGCAGACAATCATCAATGCTGATCACAGCTTGTGGAGCAAATGGAAGAGGAATTCAAAAGGTGGGACATGGTGCCGCTATCGCTGGTGGGTAGATTGCAGTCCGTCAAAATGACGGTTCTCCCGAGGTTCTTGTTCCTTTTTCAGTGTTTGCCCATCTTTATCCCTAGGGTCTTTTTTAGGAGGGTGACTAGCAGCATCGTTAGCTTTGTTTGGGCGCATGGGACCCCGAGGGTGAAGAGGGTCTTCTTGGAGCGGGGTAGAGATGGTGGGGGGCTGGCGTTACCCAATCTCTCGGGGTATTATTGGGCGGCCAATGTGTCGATGGTGCGTAAGTGGGTGATGGAGGGAGAGGGGGCAGCATGGAAATGGTTGGAGATGGCGTCCTGTGGAGGCACAAGCCTGGGGGCCCTGGTAACGGCGCCGTGGCCGCTCCCTCCTACGAGGTGCACCACGAGTCCGGTGGTGGCGGCTACCCTCAAGATTTGGGGGCAGTGGAGGCGACATAGGAGGGAAATGGGGGGCTCGATGGAGGCTCCGTTAAGGGGGAACCATCCATTCGTCCCGGGGAACATTGATGGGGGGTTCCAGGGTTGGCACAGAGGACGTATCAGACAGCTGAGGGACCTGTTCATGGATGGGAGGTTTGCGAGCTTGGGGGAGTTGGAGGAGAAATTTGGGCTCCCGTCGGGGAACATGTTCAGGTATCTGCAGGTAAAGGCGTTCGCTAGGCGGCAGGTGGAGGGATTCCCTTTGCTTCCCGCGAGGGGGGGTGAGTGACAGGGTGCTTTCGGGGGTCTGGGTCAGGGATGGGACGATATCTGATATCTACAAGGTAATGCAGGAGGTGGAGGAGGCGTCAGTAGAGGAGCTAAAGGCTAAGTGGGAGGGGGAACTATGGGAACAGATCGAAGATGAGACATGGATGGATGCTCTGGAGAGGGTTAACTCTTCCTCCTCATGTGCGCGGCTTAGCCTCATCCAATTCAAGGTGCTGCACTGGGCCCATATGTCCGGGACTAGGATGAGTCGGTTCTTTGGGGGCGAAGACAGGTGTGTCAGGTGTTCGGGGAGTCCAGCGAACCATGCCCATCTGGGCATGCCCGGCACTCGAGGAGTTCTGGAGGGGGGTGGCGAGGACGGTGTCGAGGGTGGTGGGATCCAGGGTCAAGCCAGGCTGGGGACTCGCGATTTTTGGGGTTGGGGTGGAGCCGGGAGTGCAGGAGGCAAAAGAGGCCGGTGTTCTGGCCTTTGCGTCCCTAGTAGCCCGGCGGAGGATCTTGCTACAGTGGAAGGATGCGAGACCCCCAAGTGTGGAGACCTGGATCAATGACATGGCGGGTTTTATTAAGCTGGAGAAGGTCAAATTCGCCCTGAGAGGATCGGTACAAGGGTTCTTTAGGCGGTGGCAGCCTTTCCTCGACTTTCTGGCTCAGCGATAGGGTACTGGGTCAACAACAGCAGCAACCTGGGGGGGAGGGGGGGGGGCGACGTTGACTATGTTTACTTATTTAATTTTAATTTATTTTTAAATTCTCTTGTTGTTCACTGGGTTTGGAGGGGTGGGGGTGAGATACATGCGTTGATACGGCTTGGGGGTGGTACAGTTATTATGGTGTTTTATTGTTGCTTTTCATTGTTTGATGTTATATTTTCTGTAAAAAAACTTTAAAAAAATTATTTAAAAAAAAAATCAATGCTGATCACGGGGCGGCATGTGGCGTAGTGGTTAGCACTGGGACTGTGGCGCTGAGGACCCGGGTTCGAATCCCGGTCCTGGGTCACTGTCCGTGTGGAGTTTGCACATTCTCCCCATGTCTGCGTGGGTTTCACCCCCACAACCCAAAGATGTCCAGGTTAGGTGGATTGGCCATGCTAAATTGCCCCTTAATTGCAAAACAAAAAATAATTGGGTACTCTAAATTTATATTTTTTCAAATCAATGCTGATCACCTTCTGGTTATTTTTCAAATGTGTACCTTGTCAGGGAATGTCAATGATGGACTTTATAACTACAATGCATTGCAGCTGAGGTCAATCCCATCCCCACCCAACATTCACACACACTGCTTGCTGCATTGTGAGGGTTCAAATAACTTATTCAGCCCTAAAGCCTTTTCTGCCATTTAATTAGATCATGGAAAATCTATATTCCAACTGCATTTGCTCAGCTTGGTACTGTAAACCATAACCCCTTACCTAACAAAAATCAATTGCTTGATTATGACATTTTCAACAGACCCAGACTCAACACCTTCCTGAGGAGCGAGTTACTGATTTCCACTACCAAAACCCCGATAAGGAATGATAAACATTAGCTGATATCACCTCCCTCTCCCTGGTCACTGAACACAATTGAATTCACTGAATTCTTGCATTCATAAATCACACCTTGCATAACCCTTTCTGAATTGAGTAATGTATCATTGACCTGACTGATGGTAACAAACTCAACATCGACCAGGAAAGGAAACAAAGCTGCGGGTTTTCCTGGAGTGGATGGCTCAACTAATCACCCGAACCAGCATTAGCTCGGAATATGCTCTACATTCTACTCTGCAACATTGTGTGAAACAAAGTTCCTCCTAATCTCAAACCTGGCCTGAGATGTATTTATTTACACAACACAGTCTCTAATTGGTCAGAGGCAGTATAGCTGAGGCATTGTTAGGGGATGTGGGTTGTAGATTTGCAGTTTCCCATTCTGTGCTGCAATTTATTGGGTGCTTCACCTCTGTAACTTGGATCTGTAACTTTGCCACCTGAGTCATGCAGTTGATGTTTTTGTTGTATTTATATTTCTGCTTGGAAGAGAACTCCCAACGACACCATTCCAGTTTCTACGCTAGCCATTTTCGATCTGAGTGCGTGTATCAATTTAGTGCAAGTCTGTATGTAATTATGGGCATGTTTAAAGAACTGCAGTGAGATTAAGATGATTTCACTTCAACCCATGCAGCCGACAGAAAGAGTTGATGCATATCTGAATCGCTGAGTGCAGATTCACACGCACTATCTACAAATGTAAAATTACGCAGCCTTCAGAACAGCGACACCACACAACCCTGCCAGGGCAATCTCTGCAAGACATGCCAGATCATCGACATGGATACCACCATTACACGTGGAAACACCACCCACCAGGTACGCGGCACATACTCGTGCGACTCGACCAATGTAGTCTACCTCATACGCTGCAGGAAAGAATGCCCCGAAGCGTGGTACATTGGCGAGACCATGCAGACACTGCAACAACGAATGAATGGACATCGTGCGACAATCACCAGGCAGGAATGTTCCCTTCCAGTCGGGAACACTTCAGCAGTCAAGGGCATTCGGCCTTTGATCTCCGGGTAAGCGTTCTCCAAGGCAGTCTTCAGGACACGCGACAACACAGAATTGCCGAGCAGAAACTTATAGCTAAGTTCCGCAGGCCTGAGTGAGGCCTCAACCGGGATCTTGGATTCATGTCGCATTACATCCACTCCCCACCATCTGGCCTGGACTTGCAAAATCCTACCAACTGTCCTGGCTTGAGACAATTCACACCTCTTTAACCTGGGGTTACCCCTCTCCCTGGATCTGTAAAGATTTGATTACCCGCAAATGCCCGCATTCCAAGCATTGTCTGGCATCTCTGACTTTGTCTATATAAATGTTTCTGGAACATACCTCTCCATTCACCTGACCAAGGAGCAGTGCTGCAAAAGCTCATGTTTGAAACAAACCTGTTGGACTTTAACCTGGTGTTGTAAGACTTCTTACTGTACAAATGTAAAGGCAGTGAGGAAATCCATCACAGCCCAATGGGAAAGCCCTTATAATGCAATGCTTTTTGGGGACATAGTGTATGCACCTTTCTCAACTTCTGCCAAGATTCATGTTTACAACTATTTAATGTCAAAAAACCAAAAGGCACTGCACCCAGAGGAGGTGGGGCACAAGAAAATAGTATCCGAGGTGTGAAAGATAATGAAAAAATAAAGATTGCCACAACGACAAAATAGGGCTATTTCTCAGTACCTGCCCCAGGGCCATTTTTGAGAAGGTTTACTGGATGAACACTTCTTCAAAGTGACTTCTTGATATGCCTTCAATAAGCACACGATAAGTGATGAATGTAACTGAGGCTTTCATACACTAAACAGCTAGTATCCTGGCCTCTGGTCCCGAACTGGGGCGAAGGCGGAGACTAACCACTTTTATACATGAGCCTGAGGGGAGGAGCCACAGGCGGAGCCAGCCGGGACAGCCCAGGCATGTACAACACAACACAATGCTACACAATGGTTTACCACATTCACCCCCTGTTTAAACAAAAGAGTCCGGCGGGGGTGAAGTGGTGTTAAAGGTCCAGTCTGTCAGGGGCTTTGACCTTCCGCCGTGGTCGCCTCAGTCCCAGCTGTGGTGTGGGCACCGGTGTCGAGACCTGCGCGCCCGGAAGCATGTCGTCCTCTTCTTCACCCAGTTGTTGAGTCAGTGAAGGGGGGGGGGGGGCGATGCATGGGCGGAGATGGTGGTAATGGTTGCCGGTGGGCCTGCTAGTTCTGATGTAGGTGGGCAGGGGTGGGGAAAGACGGGTTGGGGGTGGTGGTGGTGATGGTCGCTGGGGAGCCTGCTGGTGCCAAATCCCGAAGGGAGACTGTGTCCTGGTGTGCCACGTCGGCGTATTGTGGATTGGCATGGAGGAGCAGGACCTTCTCGACGAGAGGATCCGACTTATGGCTCCTCGCATGCTTCCTGAGGAGGACGGGCCCTGGGACTGTCAGACAAGACGGGAGCGAGATCCCGGAGGTGGATTTCCTGGGGAAAGCAAACATACGCTCGTGTGAAGTCTCGTTGGTGGCTGTACACAGGAGCGACCGGATGGAGTGGAGCGCATCGGAGAGGACCTCCTGCCAGCGGGACACTGGGAAGCTCCTAGACCGTAGGGCCTGGAGGACGGCCTTCCAGACCGTCGCATTCTCCCTCTCTACCTGTCCGTTTCCCAGGGGGTTATAGCTGGTAGTCTTGCTGGAGGTGATGCCCTTGCTGAGCAGGAACTGGCGCAACTTGTCGCTCATGAAGGAGGATCCCCGATCACTATGGATGTATGCGGGGAACCCGAACAGGGTGAAAAGACTGTGCAGGGCCTTGATGACGGTGGCAGAGGTCATGTCAGGGCACAGGATGGCGAAGGGGAATCTTAAGTACTCATCAACAGTGTTGAGGAAGTACACGTTACGTTCAGTGGAGGGGAGGGGCCCTTTGAAGTCGATGCTGAGGCGCTCAAAGGGGCGAGAGTCCTTTACCAGATGTGCTCTGTCTGGCCGATAGAAGTGCGGCTTGCACTCTGCGCAGACTTGGTAGTCTCTGGTGACAGTCCTGACCTCCTCAATGGAGTAGGGCAAGTTGCAGGCCTTGACAAAATGGAAGAACCGGGTGTCCCCCGGGTGGCAGAGGTCATAGTGGAGAGCCCAGAGTCGGTCCACTTGTGCGCTGGCACATGTACCACGGGATAGGCCATCAAGGGGCTCATTGAGCTTTCCCGGGCGATACAAGATCTCATCGTTATCGGTGGAGAGCTCGATCTTCCACCTCGAGATCTTGTCATTTTTTAGATCTTGCCCCGCTGCGTATTGTTAAACATGAAGGTAACCGGCCGTTGGTCAGTGAGGAGAGTGAATCTCCTGCCGGCCAGTTAATGCCTCCAATGTCGCACAGCTTCCACAATGGCTTGGGCCTCCTTTTCGACAAAGGAGTGCCGAATTTCGGAGGCATGGAGGGTGCGAGAAAAGAAAGCCATGGGTCTGCCCGCCTGGTTGAGGGTGGCAGCCAGAGCAACGTCCGATGCATTGCTCTCCACCTGGAAGGGGAGGGTCTCGTCGACAGAATGCATCGTGGCCTTGGTGATGTCCGCCTTGATGTGGTTGAAGGCCTGGGGGGCCTCAGCAGTCAGGGGAAAAACTGTGGACTTGATGAGTGGGCGTGCCTTGTCCGCATAATTAGTGACCCACTGGGCATAATATGAGAAAAGCCCCAGGCATCGTTTCAGGGTCTTGGAGCAGTTGGGGAGAGGGAGTTCCAGGAGGGGGCGCATGCGGCCGCAGTCGGGCCCTCGGACTCCATCTTCCACTACGTAGCCAAGGATGGCTAAGCGGTTGGTGCGGAACACGCATTTCTCCTTATTGTACGTGAGGTTCAGGAGTTTGGCGGTATGGAGGAATTTTGGAGGTTTGTGTCCTGTTGATCGTGGCCGCAGATGGTGACATTATCTAGGTACGGAAACGAGGCCCACAGCCCGTACTGGTCAACCATTCGGTCCATCTCTCACTGGAAGACCGAGACCCCATTGGTGACGCCGAAGGGAACTATAAGGAAATGATAGAGGCAGCCATCTGCTTCGAATGCAGTATTGGCTGTCCTCCGGGTGGATGGAGAGCTGTTGTAGGCGGACTTCAAGTCTACTGTGGAGAAGACTCGATACTGCGCAATCTGATTGACCATGTCAGATATGCGTGGGAGGGGGTACGCATCGAGCTGCGTGTACTGGGTGATGGTCTGACTGTAGTCGATGACCATCCTGTGTTTCTCCCCAGTCTTAACTACCACCACGAGCTCTCCAGGGGCTGTTACTGGCCTCAATGATCCCCTCCCGCAGGAGCCGTTGGACCTCTGATTTGATAAAGGTCGTGTTCTGGGCACTGTACTGTCTGCTCCTCGTGGCGACGGGCTTGCAGTCCGGGGTGAGGTTTGCAAACAGTGAAGGCGGATCAACCTGAAGGGCCGTGAGGCCACAGACGGTGAGGTGGGGGGGGGGGGGGGGGGGGGGGGGTGCAGGGATCCGCCGAATTACAAAGTAAGGCTTTGGAGGTGGCATTGAAAGTCAAGACCTAGTAACAGGGCAGCACAGAGGTGGGGGAGGATGTAGAGCCTGAAGTTGCTGAACTCTACGCCCTGAACTGTGAGGGTGCGACACAGTACCCCTGGATTTCCACGGAATGGGATCCGGAGGCCAGGGAGATTTTCTGGGTGACAGGGAGGACCGGGAGGGAGCAGCGCCTTACCGTAGCTGGGTGGATGAAACTCTCTGTGCTCCCAGAGTCAAAGAGGCAGGTCGTCTCATGCCCGTTGATCTTTACAGTCATCGAAGCGGTCGCCAGGCTGCGGGGCTGAGACTGATCCAGGGTGAAAATTTGATGGCTCACCCGTGAGTAGAGGAAGATGGTTGTGGTTGTTGGAGGTCAATCATCTCAGTCCAGGGACATCACTGAAGGAATTCCTCATGGCACAACCATCTTCAGCTGCTTCATCAATGACCTTCCTTCCAACATAATGTCTTGGGGACGTTCGCCGGTGACAAGTGGCAAGTAAGATTTGCACCACATAAGTGCCAGGCAATGACCATCTCCAATAAGACAAGATCAAACTATCGCCCCTTGACATTCAGTAGCATGACCATCACAGAATCCCCCACTATCAACATCATGGGGGTTACCATTAACCAGAACTGGACTAGCCATGTAAATACTGTGGCCACAAGGGCAAGTCAGAGCTAGGAATCCTGTGGTGAGTAACCCACCTTCTGACTCCCCAAAGCCTATCCACCACTTATAAGGCACAAGTCAGGAGTGTAATGGAATACTCTCTACTTGCCTGGATGAGTGCAGCTCCAAGAACACTCAAGTAGCTCGACACCTTCTAGGACAAAGCAGCCCGCTTGATTGGCATCCCAGCCACAAACATTCACTCCCTCCACCACCAATGAACAGTGGCAGCCGTGTGTACCGTCTACAAATGCACTGCAGGAACTCACCAGTGACTCTTAAGCAGCACCTTCCAAACCCATGACCACTACCATCTAGAAGGACAAGAGCAGTAGATACCTGGGAACACCACCTACTTGGAAGTTTCCCTCCAAGCCACTCACCACCCTGACTAGGACATAGATCACCATTCCTTCACTGTCGCTGAGTCAAAATCTTGGGACTCCCTCCCTAACTGCACTGTGGGTGTATCGACCGTACATGGACTGTAGCAGTTCAAGAAGGAAGTTCACCAGCACCTTCTCAAAGGCAGTTAGGAATGGGTAATAAACGCTGGCCCAGCCAGTGAAGCCCACATCCCGGAAAAAGGAATTTTAAAAACTTGCTTCTTTCTGGCTTGACTTGATGCACTTGTTTGGCTTTTCTGCTGTACGAGGTGGCCATTTACTCCTCGGAGATGTTGCCTCTTGGGCTGAGGTGTCGTTTTCAGACAGCCACTTTATTGAATCTATAAATTACAAAAAGCTGGAACAATCAATATCAGCTGTTCTTCTGTGGCTCTGAGGAAACTGATAGAAAGGCCGAGGAGAGGAGCCCAGGATGGATGTTATTAGTCACATCTTAGCACAAAGCAAGCTCCTAATTGGACCCCATTCAACATCAGTTCAGTTAGTTGAAATGTTTTTAGGAGGAAAAAAAGCATTGATTTTAGAACAGCAATCATTCAACAAGAAGAACTGACTCAAGGAGAAGCTGATTCCTATTGATAAAAGTGATGAATGTGGCTGTGAGTAGTATAGTGGGTAGATACTATACCTCGGTGGTAATGTTGAATCCAGCCATGACTGATGGGACTTTTACATTGAATGAATTTAGTTTGAGCAGTCTCAGCCCAGTTCCTAGTGGTTGTAAACCACATCAACACCAATAATTTACTGTGCTGGTCTGAGTGATGGTTGGATTCATAGTGCAATAAGTGGTGCTCCTCTGAAGTTACAGTGTGGAAAGGAGACCCCATTCATCCCCTTTTCCTTGTCCGTTAAATCCTCCCACTTTAGACCATGGGCCAGATTGCCATTTCAAGCTACTCTGACCTTAATCCTGACCTTTCTTTTGGCTACTTTGAACCAGTGTCTCCTTGTCCAACTCTCATTACTTAACTTGCAGCAGTGTTTCAGATCATCCATTCATGACCTGCTTGCCACCTTCCACACCTCTTCTGTTGTCTCCACTCAAGGCTGAAACACCCCAGCTTTGCTGCATACTGAACCCCACGAGACTGGGGGAAATCAGGCTTGTTGTTCTTCCCTGCGCTGTCTTCAGAACTTGAATGGCCTGAAGAAAACAAAATCCTAGTCAACGTAACAATTACCACACAGCTTGCGAACAAAAAGCGAAGACCTGCGAATGTTGGGAGTTTGAAACACTTGAATCAGGCAACATCCATGGAAAGAACAGTAAGTTAACCCCTCGACAAACTATTATCCAGGATTTTGACCCAGAAGCAATATGAGACTTTGTGTTTGGAGGAGCTCAAAACTGGAAAACCTAATAGCTCTTCTCCCACTTCCCATTGATCAGTGCTACAGCACAGCCAAGATGTAAAGAGAATAAAATGTATTGCATTTATAAAACTTCAAGAACTTCCAAAGTGACAACCAATGAAATATATTTTGAAGCATAGTCACTGTTGTAATACAGAAATGAGACAATGAAGTATCATTCCAACAACTACCCAAAGAAGAGTAACTGACATTGATTGCAAATTAGGCCATCGTTCAATACTGGATTAGGATCTGCGAACACAAACAGTCCATGTCCAAATACAGCAAGACCTGGACAATATCCTAGCTTGGGCTGACAAGTGGCAAATTACATTTGCTCCACAAAAGTGCCAGGCAATGACCACCTCCAACAAGAGAAAATCAAACCATCGCCCTTTGACATTCAATGGCCATCACTGAATCCCCCACTATCAACATCCTGGGGGGGTTACCATTAACCAGAAACTGAACTGGATTAGCCACATAAATACTGTGACTCCAAGAGCAGATCAGAGGCTAGGAGTCCTGCGGTGAGTAACTCACCTCCTGACTCCCCAAAGCCTGTCCACAAGTCAGGAATGTGATGGAATACTCTCCACTTGCCTGGATGAGTGCAGCTCCAACAACACTCAACAAGTTCGACACCATCCAGGACAAAGCAGCTCCTTGATTTACAGCCTATCCACAAACATTTGCTTCCTCCACCACCACGCACAGTAGCAGCTGTGTGTATCATCTACAAGGTGCACTGCAAGAACTCCCAAAGGCTCTTTAGGCAGCACCTTTCAAACACACAACCGCTACCATCTAGAAGGATAAATGCACAGATAAGTTGGAACACCAAGAATCAAGAATTGTCCCTGATCACTTCTGAATTCTGCATAGATCAGTACCTGTCTTCTAAACTGTGCCATTGTTTAAATCCTTATGAATATATTTTGAGTGTATTACTTATGTTCCTTAATCATTTAATTAAGCCTGGTTTATTCTGACTCCTAGACCAGTTCTGAGGTGTGAATATTTTTGGACTGGGTAAGAACTGTGTTGATTTTGGTAAAAAATGTAATGGTTAAGTAGGTGATAAATTGTTGTATTTATTAAGAGGTACTGTAGCTATTTACACTCGCTTTCTAGTCAGCCTTTGCCAAGCAAAGCTGTTGGGTGTGATTTAACGAAATGGGAACAAAGTCACATAGTGGGTATGTTTAGCTGCATGGTTCCGGACACTCGCGGCGCCGAGAAACACACGCGATCTAACGTCATTCGGGTTAGAGAGGGAGCCACACATAGCCCCGTTTTCTGCACTGAGGAGGTCCGCTTGCCGGACCCAAACGCATCTCCCACCAACCCCCAGCACTCACACAGGCCAGCCCGATTGCCACCACGTGAAAAATGCCGGCTTTGCACTACCAACCTGATACCCTGGCAGTGCCCCTGCCAACAGGCACTGATACCTGGGAACCTTGGCAGTGCCAGGCCGGCACCCAGGTGGCACTGCCAGTGTGCCAGTCTGGCAGTGTTAGGGTGCCCAGGTGGCACCAGCAGTGTCAGGGTACCTCCCTGCCTCAAGGGCACGCACCAGGGGACCTCCAGTCCCCTGGGAGACCCCCACAAGTGCCATTCTGTCGGGTACTGAACAGTGCTCTCCCAAGGTTTCTGAGGCAAAGGAGATAGATACCAATGCCTCAGCTGCCTCGGGAGACTGCATATTAAAGTGAGACTAACTGTCTCACTCTAATATGCAGATTTGCCTGAAAGTGATCCCGCCCACCATGGGCGGGACTTACTTCACAATGTCTTGCAAGATCGCATTAAATCCCAGGTAGATCCCAGGGGTGTGGCTTTCCGGCTTCTATCTGCTTAGTTGTGCCATGGCACACCGACCTTCAGGCGCAATGTGGCCGCTAGATCGCGCTCGTTGTTTCAATATCTGAACATAGTTTAAAACAAACAAGTGATAATAATAATCTTTATTAGTGTCACATGCAGACTACTGCAATGAAGTTACTGTGAAAATCCCCTAGTTGCCATATTCTGGCGCCTGTTCGGGTACACTGAGGGAGAATTCAGAATGTCCAATTCACTGAACAAGCAAGTCTTTTGGGACTGTGGGAGGAAACTGGAGCACCTGGAGGAAACCCACACAGACACGGGTAGAAAGTGCAGTCTCCACACAGACGGTGACCCAAGCCGGGAATCGAACCTGGGTCCCTGGGAAGAAGGTGTAAGATTTTAATTGGTACTGAGTGTCCGTTTTCCCTTTAACTAACAATCCACTAATTGTTAGAATGTGCTGTTTTGAAGGTTGAAAATTTGACTCACTCTGCTAACTATTTGTGTGATAATGTGACCCTGGTATGTAACAGTAGTACCCCCTTGTGACCAGAACTGGATATTTAAGTTATTCGCCCATGTGCTTCCTCAGTTTCTCAGAAGTCGGACTGAGCAAACACTTTGTTGGATGCAGTTTGATATGAATCGATAAGCTGGTTTATTTCACAGTAAGACGAGTATACGGAACAGAAGTCAAACTGTATGACTTATCTTTGTGCAATAAAAAACAACGCGCATGAGTGGATCGTCTTACTTAACTTTAAAAAGATGACTTTTAACTGTTCCTCCAGCACTTTTGACCTTTTAGTCCCTGTGAAGGTTCCTTGCTGTTTTTCCTGTGAAAACCTGTTTGCAGCACCCTGTTTTTAAAGCCCCTTTGCCCCGATATCTATCTATTAATTTCATGCGGTTCACAGTCAGAAGGCAGGATCAACAACTTTCTGATGCAT
This sequence comes from Scyliorhinus canicula, assembly GCF_902713615.1. Classification (NCBI taxonomy): domain Eukaryota; kingdom Metazoa; phylum Chordata; class Chondrichthyes; order Carcharhiniformes; family Scyliorhinidae; genus Scyliorhinus; species Scyliorhinus canicula. The sequence goes on along the minus strand of NC_052151.1, from coordinate 41,478,121 downwards.
GTTTTCTAGTTGCCAGAACTGAAAAGAAGACTTGCTTATTTCTTACTTTATCATTACCATACAAGACATTTGTTTTTCACAGAATCGCAGAAGTGTTATCGCACAGGAGGCCACTTGGCCCATCATGCCTGCATCGGTTCCCCAAACGGGCATCATGGCTTAGTGCCATTCCCCTGCCTTTTCCCTGTCCCGCTGCATGTTGTTTCTATTCAAATAATCATCTGATGCCCTCTTGAACGCCTCCAATGAACCTGCCTCGATCATACTTCCAGATTTCAAACGATCAAATTTTAAAGGACATTTGCAAAGAAACTGCCTGAAGAAATTGCCTGGAAGTATGATCGAGGCAGGTTCATTGGAGGCATTCAAGAGGGCATCAGATGATTAATTGAATAGAAACAACATGCAGCGGGACAGGGAAAAGGCAGGGGAATGGCACTAAGCCACGATGCCCGTTTGGGGAACCGATGCAGACACGATGGGCCAAGTGGCCCCCTTTGCGCTAACACTGCTACGATTCTGTGAAAAACAAATGTCTTGTATGGTTAAAAAGTGAATAATGGATAGAATATGGACAGAATTTCCCCAAAATGTGTCATGATGTCAGGCTCCGACTGATAACTGGTGTGTTTCCCTCCAGAAACACAGCTGAGTTTGCAGAACACATTTTCTGGCACTTTGTGCACAAAAAAATCTGGGGGCGCGGTTCATGCGCAATCAGAGCGCCATCTTTAAATGGCGCCATGATCTGCGTTTAAAATAAGTTGCCCCAAACCCCACACAGACTCAGAAGACCATGCCCACAAGCTTCGGGAGACCACCCACCTCAACCACAGAAGTATCGGGGGGGCTCTAAGCCCCACCCCCACTACCCGGGCGCTGTCATCGGGGCTTCCAGCCCCCACCACACATAAGAGGAACCACACCTCCCCAATGGAGGAGGGGCACCCTTGGCTGTGTCCACTTGGCAATGACTCCTGGTCATGCCCAGTATGGGACCTCCACTCTCGGGCCATCAAAGGCTGCTCCGCACCCCTGGCATAGTCATCTCGACTGGGTTTTGATTTCGAAAATCAGTAGTGATTTGCGCTGTCGTGACATCATACTGCCATGGGAGGGAGGATCCACCGTGGGCAGACACTACACTGTAAAGCCATTTAAGTACATTTAAATGTATTAAAATTACATCATCGGCATGGGGCGGAGAAGATCTCAAACCAAGATCTCGTTGGTGCAAATCCCATGATGACCCTCTCGCGAGATTTAGCAACCATAATGTGATTGTCGCCTGCGGCGAGCGGGGCCACTAGATCTCGCTGTATAACACTGCTCAGAGTGGAATAATCCTGTCAAACTGCCAGAAATTTCTTGGTTGTGGGCTGGGAAAGGGGAAAGAAGGAAGAAAGTGGAGACTAAATGCCACAGGACTGTTAGCAGCAAAGAAAAACAACCCATGGCAATCCAATTTATTTTTAAACAGTTCCGCACTGTGAATTGGATGAGATACACTATATAAGGTACTCAAGAGTCATTTGAGAGATTTAAAGTTACTCCCTTGGTGTCAACTGCCTGCAGTGGCTTTGCATCTAATAGTACTGTGAATTATTAAAGAACCTCATTCAGATATAATATCCTGGACTAGGACAACTAAGGACATTTTGAACGGTACGGATGGAAAGAGTGTGCTCAACCTTCAGGAATCAACATGGCACCCTTCCCTAAGAAATGTGCTACAGTGGAGGTTGATTATAACACTTTGAATTCCCAGCCACAAGGTTTGTCATTTGTGCAAAGCACTCACTCAAAGGTCAATGATGGGAGGTTAACAGAGATTTTGGACAGTGGTAAGTGGATAATGGCCATCCTGCCTGCATACCCCTTTACCCTTAACCGCCCGCCCAAGCCAGTGGACATGGAAATTAAAGAGATAAGCCTTTAGGTTCCACAGTTGCAATCAGCAAAAACTTACGTGCAACTGAGAACTAAAACAATGACTTTACTGTACTGTGAGAATTGCTACTTCATCTTCCATTCCTTGACAATCACATCATCTCCTACCAGACTCTTTTGTCTCAAATACACACAATAGTGGAGTCGGACACTTTAGGAACTTTCAAGCGGTTATTGGATAGGCACATGGAGCACACCAGAATGACAGGGAGCGGGATCGCTTGATCTTGGTTTTGGACAATGCTCGGCACAACATCGAGGGGCCTGTTCTGTGCTGTACTGTGCTATGTTCTAAAGCAGAAAAGGTGACTATAGAGATTTAAGGCACAACATTCCTCCCCACTGGCCTCCCTCGTTCTGGGCCTGCTGTCTTTCATGGCCACCGATCCTTCTGCAATTGGGGAAACAGCTCAGTTTTCCATCTATACCACTTGATAATCAACAAACAAGCAGTGGTACCTCCCTTCCAACCAAATTCCAGTTGAGCCTGCTTGATAATGGCAGTCAGTGACCCCGAGACATGGAAATGAACTGCTGTACTTTTGTTGCAATCCTCGGAAATTACAGATCCAAAGCTAAGTATAGATTTTAAGGTAACACACTACCAATAATAATCTTTAAAAAAAAACACTAAGCAAATTTCTTAAAGTGAGGATAAAACTATCTTTTTGGTATGGTGGTGAGATCTTCTATCTTTGGAAGTTCATAGATACTGTCACAACCCAGAGGTTTTGAGTGTAAATCCTATGACAGGAGATTGTGAAACTGAATTCAGTAAATTACCATGGATTGATGTTGAATTATAATTTGTTTATTAATGGCCTTCAGGGAAGGAGACCGTACCCGTTCATGCTAAATATGACTTTGGACAAAATGTTGTGGCTGAGTCTTAATTCACTCTTAACACTCATAGCAAACCACCACCTACAGGGGTGGGTGGCATCAGCCCTGGGGTTCTGTACCTCAGTCGGAGTTTTCACATTCTCAGAACAGAGGAAATAATTGGGGCGGGGGGCAGCGGTGAAGAAAGGGTATGAAAAGATTGATTTTATTTAGTAGCCCTTTCCCCAAAGCATTGCTGTTATCTGAATCGTGAATGCATTACTACACCCAGTAGGGTTGCATTTATTTAACTCAGAAGCCTAAGGGGTGCATTGATTGTAATTTTCAATATATCAAGAGGAACAGAGTATGTCTGCTTGGTGGGGAGTTTAGGACAAAGGGACATGGCCTAAAAGTTTGAGCCAGACTTTTTAAGAGTGAAATTAGGAAATACATATTTTCAGACAGAGTGATGAAAGGTTGGAGCCCTTTTCCACAAAAGACAATTGATGACAGGTTAATTGTTAATTTTAAATCTGAAATTGATAGATTTTTGTTAAAGAACAGTGTCAAGGGACAGAGGTGGGTAAATGGAATTAGATTGCCGATTAGCCATGATCTCATTGAATAACTGAACAGGCTCCATTGGTGAAATGGACTTAATCCTGTTTCTTTCTTTCATTAATCATTCAAATTCAAAGCAAGATCTTTGTAAACTTCATTCAAATACAAGATTCTCATTAAATTAATCAGTTCCTTAAAACTTCAAGTAATGTGCAATATCATAGGTATTACATTATACATCCTTGTTCGCACTGATAGTTTACTAAGCGAAAACCAATTAGCCTGCATTCAAACAAGCCATTATAGATATTTCAGCTGAAGTGAAATATCGACATTTGGTTCAGATTAATATTCCATCTTTTATAGTTTAAAACTGACATTTGACCCAAATTACTGTGTGCTGACATGCTGATCACAGCTCTACTCTAAACCCTTGGCAGAAACCAAATCCCACAACTCAAACTTACTGTAGCCCTGAGAATCTGGATTTGTAAATGATAACCGATATCAATGCCAGTGCCACAAACCCTCCGGTGAGATCTGAATGTAATAGATTATCGAGTCACTGGACGCATCGCCATGATCTACCGTGTCTGTAGCAATAGCGGTGATTGACTTAAACACCTTTTTGTTTTGCTTCTAAAACCCAGGAGAACCCTGTTTTAGTTTTCCATTCCATATGAAAATTGTTCATGTTTTATGAACAAAATACTTAGTATCCTGTGTTGCTGCTTTCTAAGTAATAATCCACGCTGTGCCTCTAAACGGAAATCTGTCTTAATCTTGGTATCACAGGCAGCTTTTATTGTAAACTCATTTTAAGGTATTCACGCAACACAGAGTTTGCTATTCTGTAGTAAAAATGCATTACCCTATGATTGCATAATGTGGCAGCAGGGTAGCATGGTGGTTAGCATAAATGCTTCACAGCTCCAGGGTCCCAGGTTCGATTCCCGGCTGGGTCACTGTCTGTGTGGAGTCTGCACGTCCTCCCCCTGTGTGCGTGGGTTTCCTCCGGGTGCTCCGGTTTCCTCCCACAGTCCAAAGATGTGTGGGTTAGGTGGATTGGCCATGCTAAATTGCCCGTAGTGTCCTAATAAAAGTAAGGTTAAGGGGGGGTTGTTGGGTTACGGGTATAGGGTGGATACGTGGGTTTGAGTAGGGTGATCATGGCTCGGCACAACATTGAAGGCCGAAGGGCCTGTTCTGTGCTGTACAGTTCTATGTTCTATGTGTCCATGATATTCCACAAATCAGTCTTTGAGAAAAATTAATTTGTTCTTTCCTCACTAATTGAAATTTCTGTTGTCCAAAATGAACAAAGTAATAAAAATTAAACATTAAACATTTTACAGTAGCATGGTTAAAATCATCCATGTGCCTTTTGTGTCTTAAAATGACTTTGCCAAACATTTAATTGAAGGCCTCAATCTCTCTTTGAAACCTGGGATTGGATTTGATAATTCTACTCAGAACTGTAACTCTGAGCTGAATTTGGATTGTTCTGTGGATGTACACTCTACTGGTATTCCTTAAGGCATCAGTCCTGTTCAGTCTGTACTGAGGGGATGGCCAAATGAGAGAACTCTAGTACCAAAAACAGGAAGACAGATTATTATTTGAATGGTGAGAGAATGACACAGAGGAAGGTGCATCAAGACTTGGGTGTCCTATCACCAGTCACAGAAGGTAAGCATGCAGTTGCAGCAGGCAGTAAAAAAAAAAGCAAATGGTTTGTTGGCCTTCATAGTGAGAGGATTTGAGTACAGGAGTAGGGATATCTTGCTGCAATTATGCAGGGCCTTGGTGAGGACACACCTGGGATATTGTGTGCAGTTTTGATCTCCTTATCTGAGGAAGAATGTTCTAACTATAGAGAGGGTGCAGCTAAGGTTTACTAGACTGATTCCTGGGTTGGCAGGACTATCATATGAAGAGAGATTGGGTCGATTAGGGTTATATTTGATGGCGTTTAGAAGAATGAAGGGGCTCTCATAGAAACCAATAAGATTCAAACAGGACTAGACAGGGTAAATGCAGGAAGGATATTCCCAATGGTGGGGGAGTCCAGAACCAGGGGTCACAGTCTAAGGATACATGGTAAACTAATTAGGACTGAGATGAGGAGAAATGTCTTCACCCAGAGTGTGGAATTCGTTACCACAGAAAGAAGTTGAGGGCAAAACATTGGGTGAGAGTTAACTAAATGGGGAAGGACCTGAGGAAGGAGCAGTGCTCCGAAAGCTAGTGTTTGAAACAAACTTGTTGGACTTTAACCTGGTGTTGTAAGACTTCTTACTGTGCTCACCCCAGTCCAATGCCGGCATCTCCACATCATAACTAAATGGGAACAAAGTCCCATAGCAAGCGCATTTAGCTGCGTGTTTCCCAGCGCTCGCAGCGCTGAGAAACACACGGCTATGAAACTCAACTTGCGTTTGACAAGAGGCCTCAATGGGGAATGTGCAGCCAAGGCCATACATAGCCCTATTTTCTGAACTGAGGAGCTCCGCTCGCCGGAACTCCTCAGTGTAGCAAGAGATCGGGACGCCATTTTTAACCCCCCAACACTCGTGCAGGGGACCCTGGCCCAATCGCACCCTTGCAAAAAAATGGCACCTTGGCAGTGCCAACTCACAGTGGCACCTGGGCAGTGCCAGGCTGGCACCCAGGTGGCATTGCCAAGCTGGGTGGCACCAGCAATGCCATGGAGCCACCCTGTCCAAAGGACATGCATTTGGGAGACCCCCATGAGTTTTTTTGCCAGTCCTCATTTGTGGAGGGCTCCGAGATGAGGGAGATTGAGCTCACGCCTTGAGTAACTCAGGAATCTGCACATTAAAGTGAGATTAATAATTCGCTTTAATATGCAGATTTGCTAAAAGGTGATCTCGCCCACAATGGGATCTTGTTAGATCTCCCGAGGGGTTGTGCTGCTTTTCGGTGCAACATGGCCATAAAATCGTGTTAATTGTGTATGTTTTCAAAAAGAAGTTAGGTATAGCCCTTGGGGCTAAATACATCAAAGGGAGAAAGCAGGAACAGGTTACTGAGTTGAATGATCAGCCATGATCATAATGAATAGCGGATGCAATGGACTCCTCCTGGTCCTATTTTCTATGTTTCTATGATCACATTTGCGCATGACTCTAACTGTACGCTACACTGAAGCAGTGGCTTCTTTCCCTGCCACACCATAACCTATCTCCCACCAACTCCCAGCAGAAAGGAAAGAAAAAGAGACGAAAACAGGACAAAATCTGTCCTGAAAAAGTGGACAGAACAGAGTAAAAAGCAAAGAAAAATTTAACGGGAGAGGAAGCAGTAGAGTAAAAGGCAGTGAGAAAGAGAGGAGCATCTGAGTTCTCTAACTTATCACACGCAAAGCCACAGGAGATTGACAAATAATTAAATAAAGAGAACATTAATTGAGAACATTATTATGACAAGCAAGTTGTGCTGTGGGTTACCAGCACATCAGCATCATATACATTGGGCTTGAAAGTCTCTGAACCATACTTTGATGGTACACTGTGATGGTGTCAAACTCCTCTTGATTTTGGTGCTGATTCTGTTCCAAATGACAGAACCATAATTGGGAAGGGTGAGATTTGCCTCTCACAGTGCTATATGTGATGATATGCATAAAGCAATTCTGTATATAGTATTATATATGACCTCCGGCCAGCAGGTGGCAGTATGGCAGTGTAAATCCATCGTGTGGCTCTGTGCCTCAAGGCAGTTGGGAGTAAGTCTTGCTGGTGGATAGATGTATGTTGCAATAGCTCTATAATTGTTGTTCGTAGTGCAACATTCATATCGGCCAGTCTACAGTATATGACATGGTACCAAGAGCGACGATCGACTAAGAACAAGAAGATTCTGCGAAGAACCAAACAATTTGAAGATAACTCTGAAGAAAAAGAAGGTGCCATGAGAAAATAAATTGTTTCTACTCACCTGATAAGCTACTGGTAACTTGTGCTCAACGTGCTCTAAAGCTCCAAAGCCCAGGATGGAAGGTATCAAGGCACCTCAACAGCTTCGGATTACCGGTAACATAGACAAGAATTGGCGGGTGTTTAAGCAGCAATTCTTATGTTGCAGCCCTTGGTCTGCAGGCAAAACCTGATGAGAGACGTATTGCATTGCTGCTCAATGTAGCAAGTCCCCAAGCAATTGAAATTTTCAACATGACTTAATCATTGAGAGACAGATTGAAGGCTGAGCTAGAGAGGATGAGAGCTTGGGGTGTGGGTAAGTGCACAGAAGAACCTAAAGACTGGATAGCCTGCATTGGTTGTGTCAGAATAAAAGAAGAAACCACCAAGGACGCAGTCTTGCAGATGATAAACATAAGAACTAGGAGCAGGAGTAGGCCATCTGGCCCCTCGAGCCTGCTCCGCCATTCAATTAGATCATAGCTGATCTTTTGTGGACTCAGCTCCACTTTCCGGCCTGAACACCATAACCCTTAATCCCTTTATTCTTCAAAAAACTATCTATCTTTACCTTAAAAGCATGTAATGAAGGAGCCTCAACTGCTTCACTGGGCAAGGAATTCCATAGATTCACAACCCTTTGGGTGAAGAAGTCCCTCCTAAACGCAGTCCTAAATCTACTTCCCCTTATTTTGAGGCTATGTCCCCTAGTTCTGCTGTCACCCGCCAGTGGAAACAACCTGCCTGCATCTATCCTATCTATTCCCTTCATAATTTTAAATGTTTCTATAAGATCCCCCCTCATCCTTCTAAATTCCAATGAGTACAGTCCCAGTCTACTCAACCTCTCCTCATAATCCAATCCCTTCAGCTCTGGGATTAACCTAGTGAATCTCCTCTGCACACCCTCCAGCGCCAGTACGTCCTTTCTCAAGTAAGGAGACCAAAAGTGAACACAATACTCCAGGTGTGGCCTCACTAACACCTTATACAATTGCAACATAACCTCCCTAGTCTTAAACTCCATCCCTCTAGCAATGAAGGACAAAATTCCATTTGCCTTCTTAATCACCTGTTGCACTTGTAAACCAACCTTCTGTGGCTCATGCACTAGCGCACCCAAGTCTCTCTGAACAGCGGCATGCTTTAATATTTTATCGTTTAAATAATAATCCCGTTTGCTGTTATTCCTACCAAAATGGATAACCTCACATTTGTCAACATTGTATTCCATCTGCCAGACCCTAGCCCATTCACTTAACCTATCCAAATCCCTCTGCAGACTTCCAGTATCCTCTGCACTTTTCGCTTTACCACTCACCTTAGTGTCATCTGCAAACTTGGACACATTGCCCTTGGTCCCCCAACTCCAAATCATCTATGTAAATTGTGAACAATTGTGGGCCCAACACGGATCCCTGAGGGACACCACATGATGAGACAGTATCTCCACGAAGGATGACCCAGAGAATCCTGCTCACGTTTTTACAAGGCAAGCGCAGAGTTAAGTGATGCACCTGGATTCTTGCTGAGAAATAAGAGAATAGTAATTCCGAACCCATTAAGATCGGTGGTTCTGTGCAAAATCCATGAAAGGCACTCGGGAAGAAAAAAATGTAAGATAACAGCCAAAGACACAGTCTATTGGCCAGATATCATCTGAGGTACTGGGGCCATGGTATGAAACTGCACAGGGTCAGGAGAGTGAACGTCTGCACACAGTGCGGGAAGCAAACAAACTGCACGTGCTGTAGAATGGTTCAGTTCCAATTGTCGAAAGAGTTCCGTATTCCAAAAGTAGAGAGGCAATCACTGTTTCAAAAAAAAATAGGAGGGAAAGGAAAGATTTCAGGCCAAATCCACAAAGAGGTATAAAAAATCTCCAGCCATTGTAATGCAACCACCAGAAGAAGTATGCAACAGTCCTAAAACAGCTGAAGACCATACAGTGCCGCATGCGGAACAACAACAAGATAAAGACACCACCATACATGAAGAAGAACAAACAGCTTCAAAAACTACAAAGGAAGATGAAGTAATGTCACAAGTTCAGCAGCCACTTAGAAGTTCAACAAGGATTTGAACAAGGGTCGGGCAGCACGGTAGCACAAGTGGATAGCACTATGGTTTCACAGCGCCTGGTTCGATTCCCCGCTGGTTCACTGTGCGGAGTCTGCACGTTCTCCCCGTGTCTGCGTGGGTTTCCTCTGGGTGCTCCGGTTTCCTCCCACAGTCCAAAGCCATGCAGGTTAGGTGGATTGGCCATGATAAATTGCCCTTAGTGACCAGAAAGGTTAGGAGGGGCTATTGGGTTACACGGATAGGGTAGAAGTGAAGACTTAAGTGGGTCGGTGCATTCTCGATGGGCCAAATTGCCTCCTTCTGCACTGTATGTTCTATGTTCTAAGGCTCAGGCACAAACCCGAAAGACTGAATTTATGACAGACTATAAATACTTTAAAGATGTAAATAATTTATAGTTAGATCATTGTAAAAATGATCTCATCACTGTAAATAATTACATTTTCCAAAGGATGTGATGATATGCATAAAGCAATTCTGTACAAAGTATTATACACCACCTCTGACCAGAAGGTGGCAGTGTAAGTCCACCCTGTGGCTCTGTGCCTCGAGGCAGTTGGGAGTAAGTCGTGCTGGTAGATAGACGTATTTTGCAGTAGCTCTAAAATAGTTAGTTAGCGTTGGTGTTATTAATTTATTCCAGTTATCTTTACCACACAGTTGTTTCATAATAAATTATTTAAACTAGATGTTCTGTAGTGCATCACTGATATCGGCCAGTCTACAGAACGTGGCACTACAGAGCCCCACCCTCTTTTGTCTCCAGAAAGTCAGGATGCACTATTAGTGGAACCCAGAGGATTGGGAAGCACCAAAGAATAACAATACAAATATTTCCTCCAAATGCTCAGGGAACACATGCTAGTGAGTTTAAAAGTCTTTGCTCTCTTCAACACTGGCCATTTTTGTCTTGCTTTCTCTTGGTACTGATATAACTTATATTATATAATATATTATATATTATATAAGTGGCAAAGATTGCTGGGAGATTAGAGGACTGGGAAATCTTTAGGGGGCAACAGAAAGCTAATAAAAAAGCTATAAAGAAGAGTAAGATAGAGTATGAGAGTAAACTTGCTCAGAATATAAAAACAGACAGTAAAAGTTTTTACAAATATATAAGACAAAAAAGAGTGGCTAAGGTAAATATTGGTCCTTTAGAGGATGAGAAGGGAGTTTTAATAATGGGAAATGAAGAAATGGCTGAGGAACTGAACAGGTTTTTTGGGTCGGTCTTCACAGTGGAAGACACAAATAACATGCCAGCGACTGATAGAAATGAGGCTATGACAGGTGAGGACCTTGAGAGGATTGTTATCACTAAGGAGGGAGTGATGGGCAAGCTAATGGGGCTAAAGGTAGACAAGTCTCCTGGCCCTGATGGAATGCATCCCAGAGTGCTAAAAGAGATGGCTAGGGAAATTGCAGATGCACTAGTGATAATTTACCGAAATTCACTAGACTCTGGGGTGGTCCCGGTGGATTGGAAATTAGCAAACGTGACGCCACTGTTTAAAAAAGGAGGTAGGCAGAAAGCAGGAAATTATAGGCCAGTGAGTTTAACTTCGGTAATAGGGAAGATGCTGGAATCTATCATCAAGGAAGAAATTGCGAGGCATCTGGATAGAAATTGTCCCATTGGGCAGACGCAGCATGGGTTCATTAAAGGCAGGTCATGCCTAACTAATTTAGTGGAATTTTTTGAGGACATTACCAGTGCAGTAGATAACGGGGAGCCGATGGATGTGGTATATCTGGATTTCCAGAAAGCCTTTGACAAGGTGCCACACAAAAGGTTGCTGCATAAGATAAAGATGCATGGCATTAAGGGTAAAGTAGTAGCATGGATAGAGGATTGGTTAATTAATAGAAAGCAAAGAGTTGGGATAAATGGGTGTTTCTCTGGTTGGCAATCAGTAGCTAGTGGTGTCCCTCAGGGATCCGTGTTGGGCCCACAATTGTTCACAATTTACATTGATGATTTGGAGTTGGGGACCAAGGGCAATGTGTCCAAGTTTGCAGATGACACTAAGATGAGCGGTAAAGCGAAAAGTGCAGAGGATACTGGAAGTCTGCAGAGGGATTTGGATAGGTTAAGTGAATGGGCTCGGGTCTGGCAGATGGAATACAATGTTGACAAATGTGAGGTTATCCATTTTGGTAGGAATAACAGCAAACGGGATTATTATTTAAACGATAAAATATTAAAGCATGCCGCTGTTCAGAGAGACTTGGGTGTGCTAGTGCATGAGTCACAGAAGGTTGGTTTACAAGTGCAACAGGTGATTAAGAAGGCAAATGGAATTTTGTCCTTCATTGCTAGAGGGATGGAGTTTAAGACTAGGGAGGTTATGTTGCAATTGTATAAGGTGTTAGTGCGGCCACACCTGGAGTATTGTGTTCAGTTTTGGTCTCCTTACTTGAGAAAGGACGTACTGGCGCTGGAGGGTGTGCAGAGGAGATTCACTAGGTTAATCCCAGAGTTGAAGGGGTTGGATTATGAGGAGAGGTTGAGTAGACTGGGACTGTACTCATTGGAATTTAGAAGGATGAGGGGGGATCTTATAGAAACATTTAAAATTATGAAGGGAATAGATAGGATAGATGCGGGCAGGTTGTTTCCACTGGCGGGTGACAGCAGAACTAGGGGGCATAGCCTCAAAATAAGGGGAAGTAGATTTAGGACTGAGTTTAGGAGGAACTTCTTCACCCAAAGGGTTGTGAATCTATGGAATTCCTTGCCCAGTGAAGCAGTTGAGGCTCCTTCATTACATGTTTTTAAGGTAAAGATAGATAGTTTTTTGAAGAATAAAGGGATTAAGGGTTATGGTGTTCGGGCCGGAAAGTGGAGCTGAGTCCACAAAAGATCAGCCATGATCTAATTGAATGGCGGAGCAGGCTCGAGGGGCCAGATGGCCTACTCCTGCTCCTAGTTCTTATGTTCTTATGTTCTATGTTATTAGCTTTCAACTAGGGAATGTTTCTCTGGACCTTATTGAGGGATTTCTGATGGGATTCATAAGGAACTATTCCAGACTTGATACCAAGTCTATCTGAAGGACAGGAGGGGGAATGGTGAAATGCACACGGATGGATGATTTGTCCACTAATCCCCACTCAAACAGAATTAGATACATATGTCAAACTGGGCAAAAGCCCAATGGATCAGACATTGCCACAAAATTTCCCATGAGAATTTCTGTCCACATCACCGTTTCTCAAAAAACCTGTTGTTCTAAAATTTGCCCATATCTCTGCAATTACTATTTATTTTAAACAGGAAATTGCAATTGCCAAAACCAAGTGCAGAGTAATGTCAGGTGGTATTAATTAATTGAATTTGAATTGCACCAGCTGGGATTTGAACCTGTGTCCCCAGATTGCCTGAATTACCAGTCCTGTGACATTACCATTACACCACCATTTCCCCAAGGACATAAGACTATTAATTTTTACTTCACCACATTTGCTTCTCTTTTCCTTTTTGGGTCTGTTGTGCCTTTGCGCAGGTCGTTTGACATTACCTACACTTTTGCCCTTGCAGATTGGTCCATGTTACAAGATAAGTTTTTTTCCCCTCAAGTGTTTTACATATGGAATAATAAATAGGTTCCAGGTGGGGAAATATTAACAATTGTTATGATCATTCAGGTTCCACTGTTCATTTACTGATATTTTGCTTCTGTTAATAGAAAAGTTCAAACACAAACATTACATTTACTCTTTCTCTCTTTAAGAGAATCAGTCATCCTCAAAATAATTGATTAACTTTTTAAAAATTCAATTTGACCATCTCAAGACAATGAATTTCAGCCTGTTACCGTAACAGTTGTGTTCTGTGAACATCCCAAAGCTAGGTTTAATGCCCAATGTGATGAACAGAAACCACACTCCATGTAGAACCATATTGAATATATTCACAAAACAGCTCCACAGCAGTTACAAAGTTATACACCATCACAATCAGCTTTATATACCCATCTATTTATCTAGGAAAACAATCAAATTAGAGGAAAGTCTTTTGTGTCTTTACAGTATTGAATCTCCCCACCGCTTCAGTAAGTGGGAACAAATATTGTCAAATAAATGAATTACTTCTGCAAATACTTTTTTTAGTGAGGAATTCAGTTTTATAAATCCTGGACGCGATCTACTGGCCATGTTGCGCTTAAAAGGCAGCGCGGCCATTAGATGCTGGGAGATCCCTCTTCCGGGATCTGCCCGGCCTGCCACTCCTCCCGAGATCTAACGCGTTCTTACGAGACGTCGCAATCCGAATCCTGCCTGTTATGGTCGGGATCAGTATTTTGCAAATCTGCATATTAGAGTGAGACAGCTAGTCTCACACTAATGTGCGCTCCCCTGATCTATCCGAGGGATCTAAACTCTTCACCTCGGAGACCTTGGGTGTGCTCCATTAGTGCTGATTTCCACAAATTGGGACCAGACAGAACAGCACTTGTGGGGGTCTCCCAGGGAATCGGAGACCCCCAGATGGTTGCCCACTGTATAGGATGGCATCCTGGAACTGCTGGTGCCACCTGGCACCTTGGCCGTGCCACCTGGGTGCGGTATTTTTCTGCAGCGTGGATTGGGCCCGGGGGTACCCTGAATGTGTGAGGTGGAGTGAGGAGGGGCCCAAGGAATGTCTTGTAGGTGAGTTGGGGCTTTGGGGGGTTTCACGGTCGCGTTGGGATTCGAGCTATCGGGACGGCATTTCAAAATGGCATCCCAATCTCTTCCTGCACCCAGGAGTTCCGGCGAGCGGAGCTCCTCAGTGCAGGAAACGGGAATGCAGCCTTGGTGGGGGGTTCCCCGCTGAGGCGCAGAATTGAAACAAGATCTGGATAGATAATGTGGTGTTTCTCGACACTACGAGGGTCGCGAAACACCCGGCTAAACCCACTCATCACGGGACTCTGTTCCAATTTGGTTAGATCGCGCCCTCTAACTAGTTTGATGTTTCCACTCCAGGTTATGATTTAAAGGTTTTGTAATGTATCAGCTTATAAATATTGTATTCTTCCTGATGACCCTCGCTGAAATGTCTGTATTCTTTATTTTCTTTCATATTCTTTAGCAACTAATTTTTTTTTGTAATGAGTGATTTACAAACAAATGTAGTCTCTCAACAAGTTTTACCCATCCCAATACTTTGTGGCTTTTTTGTATTCTTATTTTCTGCGGGTCGTAACACTTGAGCAAGTGGCCTCATCTTTTGGGAACACTGAGGTCATGTGTCAATTAGCTATTCTATTGGAAAGAAAGAGGTTAGTGAGGAGAGGCAGCCCAGCGCAGCACAGCCCAGCGCAGCACAGCCCAGCCCTTCCTCACCTGATGTCCCTAACCTGCGTATTCTTTCTACGGATGATGATCAGGAACAGAAACCCTGATTGTTATTTCCTGTCCTTAGCCCAAGAATCGAGGATCACCCACCATCGCTCGACTGACACAGCACGGAACGGAGGTTGAACTTGGGAGCGTTCTGGTTTGTATGGCTTAGCACCACACTCCACTGCATTTACCTTCTTTAAAAAATGTGCTCTGTTTTAAAAAATAGAACTGGAAACAAGCATTTAAGACTGTTCTAAAGAACAGCGGACAGTGAGCTCACCCTGATGAGAGCACTAACTTGTGCTGATTGAGGACACACAGTTGCACACAGACACAATTTTGTATAGTGCATTACAACATAGCACACTGATTTCTGCACAAATTCTAACTCAATAAGTTTTTATTTATTTAAATACAATCCAGTAATTTGTAGTTTTAATGTTATTTTGAAACTGTAAAGGGTTCATTGCATTTGTCATTAAAATCTTTTTTTCTTTTCTTTTTTTAGGATAGAATAAAAGACACAACAGTAAGAATACTTTTTTTATTATTATAATAGCATATAATTAACCTTTTAATTTCCTTTTAATTCTGCTTTAAAACTGCACATTAATTCCCTGATTGTACCACCCTGTCAATCATCTACAGCACTGACATCACAATAGCCTTGGCCCTTCCTTTTAGTCAGTGTAACTTCAGCTCCACTTGAGTTGTCATTAACATGCTTATCATTTATATATAAAATCATACAATATATAAACATATGTGTTGCAAAATATTACTATAGATGAGGGAGCATGATTTAATGAAGTTGTAATTTAATCTTGAGCTCGAATGGCATCTGTAAACCGCTCGGGTTTTTCTGTTTATGTTGCCTGGAGTTAGTCATTCCTAATACTCGGCCCCTCTGTCATTTTATAGGGATTTGGTTTTAAGATCTAGGTCTTATTTAACAGTTTTCCTCAAATATGTATCCATATTTGTTGAGAAAGGTGAATTTTTTGAAAATCGTGTTGATTGTAATTGTTACATGGCAAAACATTGCCGCAGAAGGCTGTGGAGACCAAGTCACTGAGTGTCTTTAAGACAGAGATAGATATTTTCTTGATTAACAAGGGGATCAGGGGTTATGGGGAGAAGGCAGGAGAATGGATGAGAAAATATCAGCCATGATTGTATGGCAGAGCAGACTCGATGGGCCGAGTGGCCTAATTCTGTTCCTATGTCTTATGGTCTTATAAGCCAGTTTCTGTTTGTATTTGGGGGGTGTTGGTGGGCACGGGCTGTTGTAAGAGAGACCAGGATTTTAAATTGGTAGAGCTCGAGTGAGTGACTAAAGTTACATTATCACAGCACTTAAAGGTACTTACCTCCAAGCTGATGGCGATTTTTCAAATATTTCTTGGGCACTATCAAACTGCAAGGCCTGTCTTCTTCCATTAATGTCTAAGTCAAATTTTGTACAAATTATTCCTGATGAACTGCTATGGGGTATGTTCCGGCTGAGCTTTTGTGCTTCAGGTGTTTTGGTGCCTCTTGAGTGTGTCCTTTGGAGTTAGAAATGGTTCTTGTGGCTTGGCTGGTGATTCCGCAACAGCTTATAGTAGACACCATATGGTGGTGTTGAAGTGGTATATGGCAATGTAAAAGTGATGCTTGTAGGGACACACACCACTAATGGTGACTGTTGATAATTCACATGGGAAATAAGAAACCATAACATGTGACTTATCCAATGGGTCGTACTTAGATGCTGTTATTATTAATGACAGCCTACAAATGACCAATACGTTGACTGAAACTTAACAGAAGTACAATTTTTCATCTTCCCCAAATGTCACATTGACTGCAGAGTGAGCATTGAATCTGAAAGAGACTCGTTAAAGAAACATCCAGCTCTTGAGTTATTTGAGAGACAAGGCATTATGCCACCCGAAATGTTACTTTATTGAAACCAGTGAATAACTGAATTCAGTAATAGCAAGTTTTTACGAAGAAGTCCACCTCTCATTCTGCTTAATAGATAGGTTGAGAAGATGTTTTCCATGGCAATAGAATAACTCTCCGACAAACTATTGGAACAGAATTGGGTGTCGGCATATCGCCCATAGAGAAATTATGATTAGCAGGGATAAATATCTGTTAGTCCTCTACCTGACAACTGATTGAAGCTTTTATTAATCAACACAGATCAAAAACAGTCTTACTAAATCCTAGCGGGCTATGTCCAGTCAGTGCTGGGAACTGCATGAAGAAGGCCTGAATGTAATTGCTACACTTTTGAATCGAACACTGTAATGTTCAGCTGTAATGATACATTGGACGGAAAGTCTCAGTTGTTGCCACAGTGACACAGTGGGCGGGAAAAAAAATGTTTTAGCCACAGGCCTCAAGGGTGGCTTTCTCCGTTTGGTTCATATCATCTGGGCAGCATAGTAGTACAGTGGTTAGCACAGTTGCTTCACAGCTCCAGGGTCCCATGTTCAATTCCCAGCTTGGGTCACTGTGCGGAGTCTACACGTTCTCCCCGTGTCTGCATGGGTTTCCTCTGGGTGCTCCGGTTTCATCCCACATTCCAAAGATGTGCAGGTTAGGTGGATTGGCCATGCTAAATTGCCCTCGGTGTCCAAACAAAAAGGTTGGATGGGGTTACTGGGATAGGGTGGAGATATGGGCTTAGCTGGGGTGCTCTTTCCAAGGGCCAGTGCAGATTCGATGGGCCGAATGGCCTCCTTTTGCACTGTACATTCTCTGATATCTGAAAAATAACATGCTCCACCGTTTTTGAAAGATAGGGGGCGCGATTCTCCGCTCCCCACGCTGGGTGGGAGAATCGCGGGAGGGCCAGGCGACTCACGACACGCCCCCCTGGTGCCCCCTGCGACTCTCCCACCCCCCCGCTCGGAAGAATCGGCGCTCGCCGTTTTTCATGGCGACTGGCGATTCTCCGACCCGGATGGGCCGAGCGGCCTGCCGTTCGCGACCGGTTCACGACAGCGGCAACCACACCTGGTCACTGCCGTTGTGAACATGGTGCCAAAAGCTGGTTTGAAGCTTGTGGGGGGCGGAGAGGGGAGTGAGCACCACGGGTCTGCTCGGGAGGGGACTGGCCCGCGATCGGTGCCCACCGATCGTCGGGCCAGCGTCTCAAAGGGACGCACTCTTTCCCCTCTGCCGCCCCGCAAGATCAAGCCGCCACGTCTTACGGGGCAGCGGAGGGGAAGACGGCAACCGCGCATGCACGGGTTTGAGCCGTCAGCCGTCGTGACGTCAGCCGCGCATGCGCGGGTTGGAGCCGGCCAACCTGCGCATCCGCGACTGACGTCACTTAGGCGCGCCGGCCGCGTCATTCTCGGCGCGCCGCCTTGACCCTTGCGTCAAGCTTGACCCGGCGGCCGAGAGTTACGGAGGTCCGCTCCTAGCCCCCCGGGTGGGGGTGAATAAGGTGAGAGGAGCGGCCTCCGAGGCCGTCGTGAAACTCGGCTGAGTTCACGACGGCCTTCCTGATTTTTCGCGGGAGCGGAGAATTCCGCCCAGGGACTCACTTTAAAAATAAATAATAGAAGCCCCCCCCCACCACACCAGCAGCGTAAACTGTGTTTTGGGCCTCCCGTGGGATTTTCTGCTCCTGCCGCCAATCCCGCCCACCTAAAATGGGAACAGAAAATTCCCCTCATAGTGACTTTAAGGGCTGCAATGACTACTTATGTATGGAATTCACTTTTGCCTGCCCTTGCCGTGCTCCTTTTCCTTAACCTCCCTGGCCGAAAGCTACTGCAACTGTATCCTCAGTAATTATTAAGGAGGTCATTGATGCATCACTTCCCAGCTCGATGGATCCGTGAATGGTATCCACCTGGGCAGTGCAGGATGGGAAATAGTATTCTTGAATAGAGCCAGTAAATAAGATACAACCCATTTCCTCTGTGAAGAAAGGCCACCCCCCACCCCACACCTTTTTCTGTTCTAATTTGTAGCTTTTTAACAAAGCTGGTATCTCTTAAAAGTGTTTGAAGTAACCATAGCTTGGCATCTTTCCCAGAAATAACTGGCAGTTATTTTACAATGTACCTCAAAGTTGAACCTAAAAATCTATTTTTCCAAGGCAATTATAGCTATACGGAAAATACAGCACACACTTATCTGTTTCTGTATCTATCAATTAATCTAAATATTTATCTCCATTTCTCTCTCCCTTTATCTAGCTACCTCTTTATTTTCCTCTCTATAGTTACCTCTTCCCCTCCCATATTAAACATTTATACCTTTCTGCACAGCTTATCATGTTTCTGTCAAACGTTTTGTGTCCATTTTGTTCTCATTTCAAATTCTTATGTCCACATTGATAATAGGTTTTGCTTATGTAAATTTGACATAGACCATGCACTATGCTACCGGCTCCCAAAATCACTCAAAAGTACATTCTGATTTTCTTTCTACCAGCCCGCTACTTTTTGTAACTGAAATTTCTAATTCCCAAAATAAAGGTTGCTGCAAACTGAAAAAGGAATACATATCTTAGACTCATATGATTAAGGTTATCCATTGAATTGCTTTCTTGTGCTTTCTCTGCCTTCATTAAAGGCTTAACTTTTCAAAAAGCTAAGGTTTGTTTGACCTGGGGATGAAACCTTTCGAGCTGCATGTGGATGCATCAGCTCCATTCAGTCAGTTGCACCGATGCAGTATTTTCCTTTACTTCAAATGTTAGAGGGAAGAGTAAGAGTTCAGTCTTAGTTGAATTTGGAAGCCAACTGATTGCCTCACATGTTTGCTAACAGATCTAAAAATATAAGGTCAAAAATAATTGCTTATACCTGTGAAACAGTGATTCCATATGTCATACCAGTAAGACCAAGGGAATGAAAGAGAAATAGAGAGAAATCATTCTAATTAACTTTTTTTGGAACCAA
The DNA here is from genome assembly GCF_902713615.1 of Scyliorhinus canicula. Lineage (NCBI taxonomy): Eukaryota > Metazoa > Chordata > Chondrichthyes > Carcharhiniformes > Scyliorhinidae > Scyliorhinus > Scyliorhinus canicula. The sequence goes on along the minus strand of NC_052151.1, from coordinate 41,458,515 downwards.
AATTTTAAAAGTTAAACAAAGCCTCCTTTTCGGAAAGATCACAAATTGGTCGGATGGGGAAGGGGAGGAAGCAAACAGGTTGAGGAGCCCCTCTAACCTCTCATCATTCTCTCTGGAAAGGAGTATGTGAGGTGGAAAGTTTAGGGTGAAACCAGTGACATCAAATGGGAATGAAGAGAAGACAGAGGATTCTGCAGATAGTTCAAGGCAGACGAAAGAAAAAATAACTTGCATTCATGTACCACCTTTCATGATCTCAGGATGTCCCAAGTGCTTTACAGTCTGTTAAGTACTCCTGAAGTCAAGTCACTGTCGTAATAAAAAGGAATACTGATAATAGCCAGGCATTGGAAGGAAGGGAGGTAATTAGTGGGAAGGTAAAGGGGTGGGAGATGCAAGGAGCTAGATGTGGAGGAGGAGAATGAGTGTTTGGGGATGGGAAGGAAACCGTTGATGGCCAGATTTTTCCCACAACACTTACCCCAATGCAGCCTACAGCCATTGATGACTTCTTTCCCGTCACATTGCATCATCCAACCCACCACCTACTCAGTGAAAGGAAAAGAGAAAAGACAAAGAGAACAAGAGAAACAAAAAGAAGAGTTAAGAGGAAACAAGAAAGAGAGAAGGATAGGCAGAAAGGGGAGAGGAGCATGAAGACTTCAGAAGCTGGTAAGAGAGTGACCATATTCTTTGACCTACTGCATACAATGGGAAATTGGCTGGTATTATTTAAAATCTTAAATAGGAATGAACTTTCTATCATGTTGACAAATTTGTGCCAACTTTTCTCACCATTAGTTGAGACGTCAGTATATTCTATTCACTTTTGCTCTGTCAAAATGCAATTACTGGCTCTGGTTACTGGTTGGCTTTGTGGAGAAAAGTCCTGAAGTCTTTCTCCCAACCCTCATCATATTGTTCCCTTTCTTTGAGGTAAGAAGTAGGTAAGTCATTTTAATATGTTTTTCCTTTAATCATTTTAAATTGTCTAGCGCTTGCAGGCCACAGCTCATTCACCCCACCACAGCCCAGCCCAGCAGAACCTGCTCTTTATTCCCCCACTCAATTTACTCTCACAATGCCTCACTGTTTCCTTTACTCTGCCCATGGCCAAGTGTCTTTCTCATGGGCCTCTTCCCCGTGCCTCACCTGTCATTGCTGTCCTTTTACCCCACCATCATCACCCTTTGACTCCTGTTTCTTCATCTATTAGGTCATGCAGTTCCTACCCTGGTGGAGTGGTATAATTTCAGCATGGCAAGTTGACATGGGCAGTTTCATGTATCAATGTGGAAATAGCCAGAGGATACCTGAAGAGCTACATATCTTCTTTTCCTGTTCTCTCCTTTCATTACATTTTCCCATCCTACGTAGACACAGAAATTCGGCATCTTGTCATTTGAATTTGTAGAAGCTACACTTTTCCAGTGGTGGTTCCAGCTGCACTGTGAGTGCGAACAGAAGGTAACTGCAACAAGCACTGTGAGTGGCACAAGTAACTGACAACAGTCTATTTATCCTCTGACTGGTAGATGAGGATTCTAAATACTAAGCACTGGAGAAAAAGCAAATTACTTTCTACATGTGCTATTCTGAATTCACATGATGATTAGCCCTTTGGGCTCCCAATTCGCCCTTTCCCACTTCTCAATGTCTGTTTTCTGTAATGTAACAGCTGTGCATTTATTTTATACAACTTTCTTATGTCCACATATGGAATTATATAACTATGAATTACTACAAATATTTCAGCAGTAATCTACTGAGTGGATGTGTTGCTTCCCCATAACTGCAGGTCTTTCTATTTGTTCTAAGTACCTGAAGTCAAACTGATATCGGCAAATAGATAATGGTTGACAAATATTACAGCTTTGATAACACAGGAGTAGACCATTCAGTCCAACTGTCCTCTACAGGTGTTTGTGCTTGTGCGAGCTTCTCCCTCAACTCACACCTCAACTCTAATCACGTCTTTCCATCCTGCTTCATGTCTTCTGGCTGCTTCTCCCTCGTGTAGGTGCCAACCCTCTCCTTAAATGTGTCAATGCTATCTGCTTCAACCAGGTCTCCCTAGTTTTCTCTATTCCAGTGAAAGAGCTCCAGTCTGCTCAGTGCTTACTGATAATTGTATCCTCACAACATTGGTATCGGTTCTCAGTCTCTTTTGCACTATCTCCAGTGTTTCTCTATATTTTTTGTAGTGTGGGCAGCACATTTATTGCCCATTTAGTTGCACGTGAAAAGATGACGATGAGCCTCCATGGACCTCTGCAGTCTGTGAAGATACATATTGTTGCATTATTGTTAGGTAGGAGTTCAAGATTGTGACCCAAAAGTGATGAAGGATGGTGGTTATATGTCCAAGTCAGGATGGTGTGCAACTTGGAGGCGGATGTCTTATTCCCATGTATCTGCTACCATTGATCTTCTAGACAGTGGAGATTGCGGATTATGGAGGTCTGTTGAAGAAGCCTTGGTGGAGTTACTGCATTGTATCCTGTCGATGGTACACACTGCAGTCACAGTACACCATGCTGGAGAGAGTGGATATTTCAAATGGTGCATGGGGAGTGATTAAGCAAACAACTTTGGCTTGAATGGTGTTGAGTACAACTGAAACAACAATCAGGTAATTGGAACATATCCCATTGCTTATGCATTGTAGATGGTGTAAAGGCTTTGAGGACTCAGAAGATGAATCACTAGCTGCAGCATATCCAGACTCTGGCCTGTTCTTGTGACCATGGCATTTACTTAGCTGGCCCAGTTAAATTTCTGGTTAAAGATAACTCTCAGGATGTTGGTGGTGTGTGATTCAGCACTGTTTTGAATGTCAAACAGGATGGGGACTAGGCATCTCTTCTGAGAGATGGTCATTACCTGGCTCTTGTGTGGGACAAATGTACATAGCACTTGATAGACAAATGAAATCGATGGAAATGTGCAGCTTTCAATTCCTGAGACACCCATTTTACACTTAAGACCACATGACAGAGTATCCTTTTTGCCTGTTTGACATAACTCCCCGAATGCACCCTTAATTAGAGAAAAAAGGAGATATTTTTTAAGCTTGAGTAAAATGCTTGTTTACAAGCAGAGCTCGAAATTGTAGAGCATATTTTCCTAGGCAAATATAAGGATATATATTGTCTGTACAGACTCAGCAGCCTTAACGAGTAACCTGGTCTTCCTCTTGTAATCGGACTTTGTTTTGGCCTTGGCATTAGCCCTACATGAGAAACGTTTTTCCAAAATATTTTGCTTTGTATGGGCAGCACAGTTTCTGTTGGGAGGGTTAGCAAGTAGCGGAATTAAATACAACTGGTGCCTGACGCTGCTTATCCTTCAAAACGTTGTTACATTCATGCAGAATATGTCCTCCAAATGTGTGCAGAGAAGGACTGAAGCAGTCTTGTGAGAATAAGGTTACCAATCATGCCTGTGAAATAAATTGAGTTACACGTTTCTGAGGTAATATTTTTGTTCGTAATTGAATAATTTAGTAACTGAATCTATTCCTGTGTTGCTGCAATGAAATGGGCTAGACAGCACTAATCCGTTTGATAGTATTTGAAGTGGCACACCATTCACACCCACACTGACTTAAGCACTTGTAAGATAATGAATTATTGACAGTGAAAGAAATCGGTGGAGAATTTCAGAGAGCTCTTAGGAATGTGTTTGGATTAGAAAGTATTTACTTATTTAGTTGTTTCTGACATTCGAGACTCGTAGAAGCAAAAGCGGATCAATACAGCAGTCAAAGATGTCTTTTTGCCAATTTATGCCAAGTGAAATAATATTTAAAAAAGTAATGATCTATTTTGAAACCATTCAATTTTGAATTGCTGAGGTAAGAAATTATACATGCTTGCTTTCCTTTTGCTGTGTCAGTGAAGGTCTGTGAGGGGTAGATGACACACCGAGCTCTGTGGCTGGTTAACGGGAGCCAATGCACTTTGTATTTTCCGCTTGTAGATCCGTGACTTTTATTTTTGACAGGATATTCCTCACTTAACGTTAAGTACTTATTTCTGGCATTGGTTATTCAAGGATTGTAACCTGGTTCTTTGAACAGTTGTGCCATCATTAGGTGCTAGTGACTACTGGTCAGCTCATGTGAATGTTAGTTCATGCTCAAAAGAAATAGGGCGCAATTTAAAGGAAATTAAACCGAGTCCTGTTTTGAGTGCGTTTAGCAGGGTGTTTCCCGGTGTTGCAGCGCCGAGACCGACCCCGCTATTAAACGGGACTTTGCATAATTTCTGGGCCTTGGCGAGGAATACCCTGCCGAGACCGCACTTGGGCTAATTTCCTGCACTAACAAGCTCAGCTTGCCAGTGCAGGAAGAGATTGATGGCTCCCCGATATCTGAACCCCCGCAGTGGCCTCCGGAACCTCTGGAACCCCCCCAACAGAATTCCCCTACTTACCAATTAGAGGATCATCGAGGCCCCCGTACCCCACCTCGTAAAGGTAGGGAATCCCCGGGCCTAGTTCCCGCAACGAGCAAGGTGCCACATGGGCCCCCTGGCAGTCCCATAGTGCCTGGATGGCATCAGAAGTGCCAGGATACTACTCTGCCCAATGCCCAACCACCCAGGGACCCCCTGCTCACCAGGAAACCCACTCCCCAAGTGCCGGTACGCTTGGTTAACGTTTGTGGAAATCTGTGCCACACAGCGCCCACTTGGGACTCCAAGGCGAGGTCATTGGTTCTCTCTTCTTGGGTAGCTCAGGCGCAGACATATTCAAGTGAGACTAACTACTTATTTGAATATGCAAATCTGGATCCCATCCTCAATGGGCAGGATGCAGATCACAACACCTTGCGAGATCTCGCTAGTTCTTCCAAGGCGTAACGAACGTCATAAATCTCGTGAGAAGTGTCTCACAAGATTAACTGGCCTCATTCCATCCCGCGACGAGGCCATTAGATCGCGCCCATATTTTTATAAGTATGTTTTCAGTTGATCAGTGGGCCCTTTGCCCTCAATGTCCCATCCTTTCCTGAAGATGCTGAGTCAAGCTGACCTGAACTTCTTCCAAGTAGCATATTTGCAAGTGGGAGTAATAGGCATTGGTCCATGAGGCTCTGTCAACTAGGAGGCAGAGCATTCACCCTGCTGTGTCACTGGGAAAACATGATCAGATCTGTCTGCTGATGTGCACCATTCATTGAAAATCAGGGTTAGAGAGAGTGTGGAGCCAGTTTGTACATCAAGCAGAATATTTAATTATTGGAAGGAAACAGATTTTAATTGTACAAATTGTGCTATATATTATTCATTAATACCTCAAAGGAGCGGCTGGGTAGCCCAGTATTTTACAAATTAAACAGAATATCTTCTGGGGTGGTAGGATTGGCATTCACACTTACAATTCACCTCTTGTTGAGGTACCAATATTGACTGCAGGAGAACTGTATTTTGTTCTCAAGCTGTATTTCCCAACCTTGTACGGCAGCATTCACGGTAGCTGCCTTGAGATTTCTGTCACCCGCCCGTCTCGTGGTGACACAAGAGAAAAGGAAAACCACAAACCCTGAAAAAATGAAATAGAAAGAAAAGATACTGAAAATCTTTAATGGGAAAAATATAAGTTTGTATTTCTTTGGACTTTGGGCTGAAATGTTAACTTAGCCTTTCTCTTTGTAAATGTGTGGCTCTTTGCAAAGAATACAAGATAGTGTTAACATGAATACAAAGAGTAATCATCCATCCCTCAAAAACCATTACTCCAATTAAATTTAACATTATGTTTGTTATGCTAAGATATCATCATAATTGATGCTAATTTATAAATTCAAATGATGTCACATTAATTGCTATTTCTTCCATAACAAGCACCAATTAGATACTGACTAGGTATTTCTCCCTTTTTTTTAATCATTTGGGAAACTTTAAAATGTTTTCATAGCATGATAGTTGGTAATGACTATGATGCCCCAGGTTGGATTTTCATGACCCCAATGGGAACTAAACAGAGATGGGACTGAAAATAAATGGCAACTGAAAAGAGCAGCTAGAATTTCTGCTTCCCTCTCTACCCTCAGAAGAGTCTTCAGAAGAGTTTTTTTTACAGTCAACCTGATGGATAAAAACGTAAAATGTAATTTACACTCTTGAAAGGATAGCTTAGTATGATAACCGATGGTAAATATTTAATCTTTTCCCATCCATTGAGGTAGCAGTTCTGAGGTCTGTTTACTCGGGGCTACAATTCAATTGCTTGGCACAGTCTACAGAGTTGGTTTAAAGAGTCGGTTTGTTTATTCGGGGAATTTTATGGGCTATTTAACAACTTCACTTGTTAAAGGGCTTGTGAATTCTATTCATAATGTGGATAATATGTGAGGGGTGTAAGCGAGGAGGGTGAGGGATAAGTTTAAAGTTGATGGAGAGATTTAAAGTAGTCAGAAGTTCAATTATAAACAGGAGCTGTTGATTGTATTGGGAGGACCAGGCTGAGGCTTTTTGGGAACGGAGATGGGCCTTTTCCCACTCTGGACTTATCCCTCCTTCTTCCTTCATTTCCGCCTAAGTCCTGCCGCTGGAGTAAGCAGGCCCACCTCCAAGCCACTTAAGGCCTGCATGCCCGGAAGATCCCTCCTGCTGGCAGTCTCGAGACTGAGACGGGATTGCGATGGTGAGAGTACTTCCACCTTCCAATTCCTACCTCCAATATGAAAATTCAGCCCCTGGTCTCTATTGAGTTAGCAAACAAAGCAGTGGTGGACCTTCTACAATTAACTTAAAGGGAATTTGGATCAGGAAAAGTAAACTGATTAGGGTTTCCACTTCAGATCTCCTGGCTGGTCATCTTTGTGTCGCGGTCGAGTGTCTTGGTAGTTCAGGCTATGTTGTGCCAGAGTGCCACCCTGCCCAAAAGGCATGAAGTTGGGGTCCCCAAACCGTTTGTGGGGGCCAGTACCAAACAGGGCTTGCCCGAGGGCCCCGAGGTGAAGGGATTGAATCCCAAAGCCTCGGGTACACTGGGAATCTGGACATTAGAGTACTGCCTTGCTCGAATATACAGAGTTCCCAAAAACTGATCCCGCCCATTATCGGTGGGATTCCCGTTGCAACGTTTTGCAAGATTGCGTTGAATCTCGCAAGGCGTTGCGAGCCATGTAGATCTCGGGAGCGGGCTCTCCCGGCTTTCACAGGCCACGCTGTGCCGCGGAGACCTGCTTTTCCAGCGAAGCATGACTGGAAGATGGTGCCTTGTGTATGTGGCTGTTCTTGTGAACAGATTTTTCCACAAGGGTCAAGTGGCACGGCACAGTTCAACCACGTGTGACCTTTCAGTACAAAGAATTGTCCTTGATTAAGCGTTGCAGACTGGCACATTCCAAGGTCCAGGACTGTGTGCTGAGAGATGCGCTCAAGCTTGGAGCAGCCACTGCCAAGGTGCCATGAGGAAGGGCCACTGTGTAAGGCCTTTCAGCTAATGTAGACCAAGGGGCTGGTATCCGTGTCAAACCCCTCAGACTGTGTGCTTAATCCTAAACAGATTTAACTGTATTGAAGCATCTCAAGTGCAAAATGATCAATGTATATAGTTTGATCAGAATTGTACTGTCTGAATGAAAATATTGGATTGTTTGTAATGCTCTGATTACTGAACTGAAGCACCTCAGAGTGTATCTTGATCACTGGAGGGAAACATGAATATCGTTGCACTTTCTTGACATGACAATTTGAAATGTTTTACAATGTCTGTCAAATATTTTATGAATAAAGCATATTTTTGCAAAAATAACCAGATCTCAGTTTTGGACACACTTCTGTTCACTGTGTATATCAACGGTTTAGATGTAATCCTAGAGGGAATGGTGTTGTAATTTACAGAAACTACCAAAGTAAGAGACAGAATTACTTCTTTAACATAACAAAGTAACCAGAAAAGGGATGACAATAAAATGGAGACATGGACTAAAAGGTGACAGATGCAATTTGGAATATACTTGTGGAAGTAAGGTTAGTGCTGTGGAAAAGCAGATGTACATATTCACAGCATATTAAAGGGTGTTCCTGAGATTCATAAGACGATACAAAAAGCTGATGAACTTGTTTTTTCCAAAAAGTATGAAATATAATGCTTTTGAGAAATGATAAGGCCATATAAAGTCTTAATAATGTCTCAAGTGTAGTGCTGTGAGCTGTTTTGAGCTCAACACGAGGAAGGACATTGCGGTTTTGGAGATGGTGATCTAAACCCACAACCATGTTTAGAAAGTTGACCGAATCCAGAAGGAATGCTCTGTAGAATGACATTTAGGCCTTGCTCTGTTACCACTGGCCTCATATATTGTACATCACAATCTTTAAAAAAAACTTTTGAGTTCCTTGATAAAATTGTGGGGGGGAATTTCCAGGCCCGTTAACCGTGGGTGCAAATCCCGTTATGGCCACTAACTCTCACGAGAGGGCCATAACGGGATTTGCGTCAGGAAGATCTGAGAACAAGATGTCCCCTTCCCCCGGCAATATAATCAGGTTCATGCCCGGCATGAACCTAATAAGGCATATTTAAATGCATTCAAATTGACGATAAACCCTTAACACCATCTTCCGGGATGTTAGATGTTTCCCCCGACCTGGGAATCGCTACTGCTCCCCAGCAGTCAAGATGACCATGTCGGGGGTGCGGTGGCCAGTGTTGTCACCTGGTGGTCAGGAAAATGGCAGGGCAGTGACCTGGCACAGCCCCTGACGGTGCCACGCTGCCACTGCCAGGTTGGCACTGCCAAGGAGCGGGGCCAGGGGGTAAGGGATGACGATGGTGTGGGGAGGAGGAGATTGCCTGTGATGATCAATGAAGGATAGGGGGAGGGGTAGCCAGCGAGGGTGGATGGCGGGGGTCCCGAGGCCATGATGGGGGTGGGAGGAATGCTATCTCTTAACTTCGAGATCGGGGTGCCTTTTAAAAAGGGCTCTATGGAGCCAGGCTTGCCGGCATCTGAAGGCCTTGCCCCATAAGAATGACAACGCAAGACATGCCCCTTTTTTTTTTGATGGTATCAGAAGATCAGGAGAGAATGCCTGGCTGCTTCGCTGGGGAGAAACACTGCAGTTTTCAGTCAGGACCTGACACTTTGCCATTTTTTCATAAAATTCGACCCTGTATTTTTGTTTTGAAATATCTGAGTAGGCCCATTGCAAGTAGCATCACTTCACCTGAATCCCAGTCAATCAATGGTGTAGTTAAATGTAGGAATACACGTGCTTTTGAAATCCTTTTATCCCCATTTTCTCAAAGTTTCTGTTCATGTAAATTCCGACCCCCATCATCACCAGTTCCATGGTTCCAATCGCTCACCAGCTACAAGCAAAATATTTCACTGTTTACATCATTATGTATACAATATAAAGACATCACTGTCAACAAGTGTACAAAATATTTAAGCTTAGGAATGTCCATGGTAGTGTGGTTGGTACAGTTTCAAGATAGCCACTAAACTATAATTGGATAAATACTTGGAAGGAAAAATAAATTGCAGGGATATGGAGTAAGAGCAGGGAAGTGGAACTAACTGGGTTGCCCTTCAAAAGATCTAGCACATGTAATGATATGCATAAATTATCTTGTATATAATGATGCAAATAACCTCTGACCAGTCGGTGGCAGTGTAAGTCTACTATGTGACTCTGTACCTCAAGGAGTTGGGAGTTAGTCGTATTAGTGGATAGTGGATACTTGCAATAGCTCTAGGATAATTTATCAGTATTAGTAGTTTGCAATATATTTTTATGGTTATCTTTACCACGTATTTGTTTCATAATAAAATACTTTTAACTTGTCAAGAACTAAATGTTCTGTGCACCATTCACGTCGGCCAGGGCACAAGAACATAATAGCACCGATTCAGTGGGCTGAATGGCCTCTTTCCAAGCTGTACTATTCTATGATTAAGACTCATAATCACTGCTTGTTAACAATTAACCTAAATGTGTTCGAATAGTGTTTTGCACTTCTTTATAATCTTTATTTTCAACAGTAGGCTTACATTAACACTGCAAAAAGCCCCTAGTCGCCACATTCTGGTGCCTTTTCGGGTACACAGAGGGAGAATTCAGAATGTCCAAATTACCTAATAGCATGTCTTTCAGGACTTGTGGGAGGAAACTGGAGCACCCGGAGGAAACATACGCAGTCACGGGGAAAACGTGCAGACTCCACATAGACAGTGACCCAAGCTGGGAATCGAACCTGGGACCCTGGTGCTGTGAAGCCATAGTGCTAACCACTGTACTGCTGTGCTGCCCATCTGCAAAGAGCTTCAGGACACATTTGATCTGCTTACTTTAAACAGGTTGTCTCTGTCAAAATAATGGACAAAGAAAATTCCTTTTGAAATTGCTAAGTGTTTATCTGATAATATCTAGGCTACAGTTACTCAATCAGTGAAAACTCTTTATTTGTGCACATACTGTAATTGTATCATAGATGGAAATCAGAAGTCTCATAATAAATTGGACTGAGTAGTCACTGGGGGTGTTAGTAGGTCAGTGCAAGTTGACCCCAACTTGCCCATGAGAGGACTGGCCCATTTTAACACTGAGGTCTTAATATCATTGTACAGGCCTGACTCTTGCCCAAACCCATTGCCGATCACATGGAGGCTAGCAGGTGGATTGATGGATAGAAGGGTATGGGGCAGATCTGATTGTGATTGGTGGGGGAAGTTCAAGGCCGAAGGTTTCCTTGTGGGGTCTGGAGGACCACATTCCTTTTAATTTTGAAACACTGGGAAATTGCAAGAATTTAAATTAATCTTCCTCAGTCCTCTTCTGGGCCTGTTCCTGTGTAACACCAGCTTTCCCTGAGAAGATCAGTAATATAATAAAAATAATAATCTTTGTTGTCACAAGTAGGCTTATGTTAACACTATAATGAAGTTACTGTGAAAAGCCCCTAGTCGCCGCCTTCCGGCGCCTGTTCAGGTACACTGAGGGAGAATTCCGAATATCCAATTCACCTCACGAGTACATCTTTCAGGACTTGTGGGAGGAAACCGGAGCATTCGGAGGAAACTCACGCAGGCACAGGGAGAACGTGCAGACTCTGTACAGTGACCCAAGCCGGGAATCGAACCCGGGTCGCTGATGTTGTGAAGCAACAGTGCTAATCACCATGCTACCGTGCCACCCAATACCAATAGGCACCAAGCAATTGTTAAAATCGCGTTCCATTCTGAATAATCTCATCAGACTCCAACTTCAGTATTTTGCTGAGTCTGTTGCCAGCCTCGGGTCACTGATGCTAAAACAGATGAGCTTGTGAAAATGGCACAGGGTGTAAGTATGACAAGGTGAGCACCATATCACTGATATTTTAACTGCCCCACAATACTCATTGTCCTCCGGTGCAGGTAGTTAAGATTGGCTATTCAGGATAATCCTGTCTATAGAGCACAAACTTGGTGCAATATTCATGAAGCCCCATTCTTACTGTTCCGTCAAATCTAAAGTATTAATTCATTAACAATGCCAACCATTTATTTTTGGACAATGTGTAAAGAACTATCCATGAGCTCCCTGGATTGAGAAAAGCATCTCAGACTCAAACCAGATTTCCCCCTACCCTTCTAAACCCCATTACTTTGAGTGGGTGAAAATTGCACAGGCCACATTGTGGATGGGCAATCATGCCTGCCAATGCCCATGTGATGGTGTTATTTGTAGCTTTTTTAAAAAAGCTCCACCCTCTCCAATCAGCGTCTCATGGAACCGAGTTTTGGGGGACCTCAATGGGTATTCGAGGACAAAGTGTAAGCATGGATTACAATGGTGATGTGAAATTAGAAAGCCTATCACACCTCCATGCTCTGGGAGATTTTTCCAGAGTGGTTCAACAACAAATGCAAATTGAATGTTGGCATTTACAGCTAGAGAAATAGAAAATTAAGGTAAGGAAGTGTTGTTGCAACTATATAAGGCATTGATGAGACCACACCTGGAGTATTGTGCATAGGTTTGGTCCCATTATTTGGGGAAAGATTTAGTGGCATTGGTGGCAGTTCAGAGGAGGTTCATTCCATTTATTCGAGAGATGAGGAATTTGTTGTCCGAAGGGAGATTGAGCAGTATAGCCTATACTCTCTAGTGTTTAGAAGAATGAGGGGAAATCAAATTGAGGCATACAAGATGATAAAAGGTATGGATAAAGTAGACGTGGAGTAGATGCTTCCTCTTGTGAGGCATTCTAGAACGAGAAGTCATAGTCTTAGGATAAGTAGTAGAAAATTTAAAACAGATTTGAGGAGAAACTACTTCTGTGGAATTCGCTACCCCAGAGTGCGGTGGATGCAGGGACAGTGAGTAAATTTAGATAGAACATAGAACAGTACAGCACAGAACAGGCCCTTCGGCCCTCGATGTTGTGCCGAGCAATGATCACCCTACTCAAACCCACGTATCCACCCTATACCCGTAACCCAACAACCCCCCCCCCCCCCCAACCTTACTTTTTAGGACACTACGGGCAATTTAGCATGGCCAATCCACCTAACCCGCACATCTTTGGACTGTGGGAGGAAACCGGAGCACCCGGAGGAAACCCACGCACACACGGGGAGGACGTGCAGACTCCGCACAGACAGTGACCCAGCCGGGAATCGAACCTGGGACCCTGGAGCTGTGAAGCATTTATGCTAACCACCATGCTACCGTGCTGCCCTGCACGGTATAATCTCATCAGACCTCATCTCCTTTAAGGAGGAGTTAGACAGATTTTTAATTGGTAATGGGTTGAAGGCTTATGGAGAAAGGGCAAGACGCAGGAGTTAAGGCCAGGATGAGATCAGCCTTGATCAAATGGTGGAGCAGACTCGATGGGCCAAGTGGCCTAATTCTGCTCCTCTATCTTATGAACATATGAACTAATCCTTACCTTCCCCGATAGAGTGGTGACTGTAGTCATGAACTAGTTCTACCAGGGCTTTCATATCACATTAATGCTCACAGCTTCATGCAACAGCTATGTTGCTATCACATGGAAAGCAATTGCCACCAAATTGGCACCACAGAGCACCATTTTGATTTTAAAATTCTCATTGTTGTTTCCAAATCTCTCCATGGCCTCGTCCCTCCCAACCTGTACAATCTGCAACAGTCCCATAACCCTCCGGGATATCTACTTTCCTTCAATTCTGTCCTCCTGTGCATCCCCGATTATAATTGTACCCCTATTGCTGGCCTCATCGTCAGTTACCTGGATCCCAAGCTCTGGAATTCCTTCCCCATAATAAGCTCATGCCTCTCTACCTCACATTCCTCCCATAAGACAATCCTCAAAACCTACCTCTTTGAACAGGATTTTGATCATCTGATCTAATATCTCCCAAATCCAGTGTCAAACTTTGTGGAAGGCTCATTACTCTAAAAGTGCGATATAAATGTTAGTTGCTGTTGTCTGAGGCAACACTCCAGCAGCAGACTGATGTTATTGAACATAATACTGACACACTACACTATAATTTACAGAGGGTCGTTGGTCTGTGGAATTCTTTTCCCCAGAGAGCAGCGGAGGCTGATAATTGAATATATTTACTTTTGCATTCGATACATTTTTGATTGACAAGGGAGTTGAGGGTTCTGGCATAAAGACAGGAAATTGACGTTGAAACCACAATCCGGTCAGCCATGATCTTATTGAATGATCAAGCAGACTCAAGGGGACGAATGGCCTACTTCTGCTCCTAATTCTTGTGTTCAGTGTTCATAGTGGTCAGACATGCATTGATCTGATATTTGTATTTACCCATGGACAGAAATGCAGCCTCCGGTTAGATTGGTACCATTGGGGCAGTTCTCCAGGTGATATATCACTGTTGTCAATTGTAAATGAATTATATTGAAATGTATGCAAGGGGTGGGGATTAATTAGGGATTTACATGTATTCCTATAAATAGGAACAGACTGAAATTGTAGTTACTGGGTTAGTAGGTACATATTTTTTGTGTGTTGCTGTGAATAAATACTTACACACTTTTATAATATTTGGTTCCAACTTTTTCCTTAACCATCTGACTTTCTAGACTATAACAACCATGAGATATGGAACAAGCAATGCTATGACATGAAAAATGTTATCAGACCAGATCAGTTCATCAAAAGCAAAATCCAGGTGAAGTACCTGAAACCTGCCAACCCCCGGATTGAGTCCGTGCTTGTTTTGGGGGAAAAAAATCGGAGTTGGTTAATTCAGTGAATAGGAGTCACAACATGGGGCGGGATTCTCCAATAATGAGGCTCTGTCCCCACGCCGGCGTGAAAAGCATCGCCAACCACTCCGGCATCAAGGGTCCCAGATAATGGGGAATGCTCCCCTTCCTAGGGGGCTAGGTTGGCGCCGGAGTGGTCCCCGCAGCTCCAGCCAGCACAGAACCAGCCAGCGCAAGTTTGTGCATGTGCGGAACGGCCGGCGTGATTCCACGTATGCGCGGGGGTTTCCTTCTCTGCGCCGGCTTCCGGGCAATATGGTGGAGCCTTACAGGGGCCCAACACGGAGTAACATAGGCCCCACGGAACCAGCCTGCCGATCGATAGGCCCCAATCGCGGGCCAGGCCACTGTGCCCCCCCCCCCCCCCCGGGGGGCAGATCCCCCCCCCCCCCCCCCCCCCCCCCCCACCCAGGACGGCCACCGCAGACACACCTTCCAGGTCCTGCCGTGTGGGACCTGAGTAACCCACGCCGGCGGGACTCGGCCGAACTCAGCAGCCACTCGGCCCATCGGAGCCCGGAGAATCGCCGGGGGGGGGGGCAGCTTTCAACAGCCATTGACCTGTGGGGCGGGAATCCCGCGCGCGCCCGAGAATCGGCGGGGGAAAATCGGGAAGCCGGCGGTGGGGCGAGATTCTCACGTCCCCCCAGGGATTCTCCGACCCGGCGTGGGGTTGGAGAATTCCGGCCATGATCTCTGTTCTTTTAGTCCCGTGGGGTCCAGGTTCGCTAAGCCACTCCGTGCACGGGAATAGATTGCCTGGTTTTCAGGCATCGGTGGTTTTCGGGTAGTCAGATTTGAGATGTTCTTATTTGTACTCTGGATGCTGCAAGTCTGGAATGAAAACATAAAATGCTGGAAAATATTCAACAGGTCAGGCAGGGGAAAATCGGAGTTGGTTAATTCAGTGAATAGGAGTCACAACATGGGGCAGGATTCAGCCGGCCCTATTACATTTTTTAAACATACCGTTTTGAAGTTCCGCTTCCATTGTGAAGCAAGAAATGGCCAACGCTTCAGGCTGATGATCTTCCTGTATCAGGTCAGAACATTAATACTTGGCATCATTTCTAATCTGTTAACTCCAGCTTCGCTTTCTGATTTTATTTCCGGAATACAGAACCCTTGACTATGATCCATTAGTGGGTTTTTCTTGAAATAAACTTCAAGAGCAAAGCTTCAGCAGTTTAGAATTGCTTCAATGACCCCAAGAATTCATACAGAATGCCAGGATTATCACGGCGTAGAAAGAAGCCCATTGTGTCTGCACTGGCTCTCCAAACTGTTAAGTGTGCTCCTGTGTTGAATTGTGGTGTAATTATCTGCAGAAGCGACACGTGGTTTTGTGCCAGTTTTGTGCTGCGGACACCATAAGGAGGTTGTATTCGTGTGTGACAACAGCTACAATGCGGCTGCAACTTTACCAAAAGTTTATTTGCAAGTTGACCAGGAAATGCTCTGTGCTGGACGTGCTTGTAATTCAGTAATCTTCACCAGAGTATGCTCATTCTTTTCAGGGAAGCGATATTTTAAAATCACAGAATTTACAGTCCATAAATTTCAATATTTACTCTACTCATGGACCCACCTTATATCTTACCTCATCTAACCATATCAGCCGGCCCTATTACATTTTTTAAACATACCGTTTTGAAGTTCCGCTTCCATTGTAAAGCCCTGCTTGCTCAGGGCAAAGCTGTGCCTTATTTAGGGCGGAGGAGGTTTGAGGCTGGAAAGGGGCAAAGACTCAGGCTGCACTGTCAGCCTTGAAATTTATGTAAGTGTGTAAAGGAATCCCTTGCCGGATTTCACTTTATTACTGTTGTATAGTTTAGCAGCTGTTGCACCGCTATAAAATGGGCACATGTGAGTTTCTCAATTAGGGTTCCTAAAGAAACTTTATTGTTGCGTGGATTTTTTTTTAAGTTATTTCATCATTTATTGACATGTTTTTGCTTCATTGCACAGATTTTATTTTTGTTGGGCTGGGCATTGCTTTTTTTTTTCGTTTTCAGCATCAGTTTCTGCCATTACATCCCTTCATTCCTCTTAGCTGTTGCTGCTATTTACATATCATCCTACAAGTCGAAGTTGCCAATTCCTTTTGGAGTCACCTCGTTATCCATGATACAAATATGCAACACAGGTTTCCAGGGAAAGAACGAACACTGGAAGCCACTAATACTTCCTCCAATACCCTTTGCTGCTAATGTGCCATTTGTTCCATTGTGCGGTGCCTACAAGATTCCCGCGTGTGTCCGCATCTTAAAGGGGCCGCTTGCTTGTGCCTGGTACATCCCTGATTGTTGCTCAGCTGCTCCCTCGGCAGCTTATAGGGAACTTTAGAGGCCACCTGTGCTTTGCAGTTTTGCCATCCACTGTAGGCCGACCTGCAAACCTCGAATGATCTAAGTGCCTCATTCTGCACATGTGAGTTACATTTTGTGCACGTTTCGATGAGGAATGGAACTTTCACATTGCAGACTCGGGGGTGGGGGGGAGGGGCATTTACCATGCAACCCGCCGTGCGTTTCGCAGCCATTGGCCTCCCGCTGTTGTCAGCGTGGTTTCCCATTTAATACATCCACCGGGGGAGGGGAGGGGAGGGGAGGGGGTGCCATTGGCAGGAGCGGGAGATACTGCCGGCGCGAGGGGTCGGAAAGTTCCGGCCTAAGTGTCAACATTAAGGCTTGACAGGTCAGGTATAGAACAAACTTTACTCTTTCTCAGCCCTAACCTCAGCAGCATACTCTGTGCTAAACCAACATGTCATGTTGTTTCCACTTGTACACCAGCTTGTTGCCTTTCTGAGCGAGGTCGCTAATTAATGCTGAATGAGGGATGGGTTATCTGCTGCAAGCTGGGCTGAGCTTTCACATCCAGCCAGCAGACAGAGTAGACTTTCACGTAGTCTGTCTGAGTTTAATTCAAACCACGTCCCAAGGGTGAAAGGCTAGTTCACGATGCATTAATTTTTTGTGCCACAGGAGCATTCCCAGTCATCCACACTGAGGTCCACCACCTTTAATGAGTTGGCCTCTTTCTCTATGAAAAGCAAGCATCAGTCGGACAGGGCCCAGGATGCACTGGGTGCCTAGTTTCCCCAAGAGTGAAGGACATTGTCGATTGTGATGCCACTGAGAGGAAACATTTCCTGCCGGTATGTACTCGGGATGGCCAGCCAGTGGAGCATGTCCAACACCCACCCAATGATCTCACTGGGAGGCCTGGCTTGTTTTGAGGGCTGGGCCTCCCTAGCCTTTGCATAGGGTGTAGCACACAGTAAAAAGGGGCAGACCACTAGCTCCAGGCAGATCCAGCAGGAATCTGGGCTGGAAGAAATAAGTTCCTCGGAATGGGCTGGGGCCGTGATCCTGATGCGTAGTTCATGATATTTTTTACCCTGTTTTTGCCATTGCTTTTATTTCCATGTATTAGTTTTCTTATTAAAGTTAAGCGGAAATATCAAGTGTTCAATGTCACAGTGATGATATATTGAAGGTTGAGGCTTTTAAAATATAAATATCCAGCTCCATTATCAGCACCCATTTGCTGCAAACGTTAGTTTTTCTGTTCCCCAGGTACGTAATCCTGAGGCCTGTAGGATGGAGGCAAGAGGAAGTTGGGTCAGTGAGATTGAGAGTTTGAGCTGGGCTGGGACCCAGTACAACAGGGGCCCCGTCTGGTTTTGTGGAGCTTTGAGGTACACAGCTGCTTGTTCCACCCTTATAGAAACAGAGGGTGCGATCCTCCGGCCATGCTGCTCCGGAAAAGCAGCTCACCACGGCACAGTATGGCCGTTGAAAGCCTGGAGACCCCACTCCTGGGATCTATACGGCTCGCAATAACTCGTGCAATCTCGCGAGACGTTGCAAGTTGAACCTTGCCCACAATGAGCAGGATCACATTTTGGCAAATCTACATAATAGAGCGAGGCAGTGAGCCTTACTCTAATGTTCAGATTCCCGAAGTACCTGAGGCTTTGGAATTCAATCCCTTCACCTCGGTGACTTCAGGCGAGTGCCATTTGGTACCAGTCCCCACAAACGGGGACCAGATGGAACAGTACTCATGGGGGTCTCCAAGGGGATCGGAGGCCTCGGATGCATGTCCTTTGGGTAGGGTGGTGCCCTGGCACTGCTGGTGCCACCTGGGAAACCTGGCACTGCCAGCCTGGCACTGTGGCTGGCACTGCCAAGGTGCCCAGGTGGCAGTACCAGCTGGCTGGGGCACTGGCTCTTTGGCACGGTCAAGATGCCAAGCTGGCATTTTAAAATACACGCGACCGGGCTGGGTTTGCCGTGTGCGGGTGTTGGGGTGTACGGGGAGTGGCCAGGGGCCCTCCCATATTGCGTTCGGGCTGGGGGGGGGGAATACCGGGGATTTTTTTTGTGGGCCTTGGAGGTCAACACGCCATTTTTAAATGGCGTCCCAATCTCTCGCTACAACAGGGAATTCCGGCGAGTGGAGCTACCCATTGTAAAAAAATTGGGCTATGAGCGGCCTTGGCCACGCGTTCCCTAATCAGGCCCCTTATTCAACTCGAGTCACGGTGAGTAGCCAAGTGTTACTCACCCATGCCCCTCCAACTGTTTAAATGCCCCCCACCGGCCACTGCCAAGCTTGCCTCAAGTGAGGCATTAAATTCCTCGCCTTAACTATATTTGAATGGTGGCAGGGAAAGGGAGAAGGGTCTGATGGTGGTCTGTCCACGATTCCCCAACCCACCAAAAAACTAGAATTTTGACACTTTACATTTTTCATTATTTTAGAGGCTGCTATAACGTTGTAATTTAACACTGTCATTCAGAAAAATGAAAACTTGTATAAATTAAATAAAAATGCTGCAGAAATCGTAATTGCCTTGCAGAATCAGACAGGTTTGAGCAACAGCTGTGGTGCATTAATAGATGTGCAAGGGCAAACAGTTCACATCAATTATGATCTCACCTGAGAGTCATTAACAAAAGCACTAAAAACACACCAAAAAAGCAGCAGCGAGGTTTTCACATTTTGGTCTGTAATTATGTACATTAGAAACCGAAGAAAACTCCTCTGGACGCTTAAATGTTAACAGTGCTTGACTCCCAACAGTGGCTAACAGTGTCCGTGCACCTTCTATCTTGACTTCCATTTGGTTCCCCATTCTCGTAAAATCTGCATTCCCGGGAAATGTTGTAACTAGGAATGTCCGCGATTAAGGCAAAGTGATTATTCCCAATGTAGCATCTAAACATTTCTCCACTTACCTCATTTAAAGTGATTTGCTGCTTTATTGACCGAACAAATGGGAACAGTTTAAAAAGGGCTGGCGTGGAAAGCACTTTGATTTTTAACAGATATTCCTCCAAGTACAGAATATGAAGGGGGCGATCTAACTTAAATGTTTAATCTCATTAAAGGATTTGATTGGGTGAATGGAGATCAAATAATTTGTCTGGTGGGACAGTCCAGAATAGCAAGGCTGCTCAGGGGTGACAATGTAAAGGGGCATATTTGCAAAGGAAAGGTAGTGGGAATTTGAAACTGTCCTCAAAAAAAGATGCTACGGTTAGGTCAATTGAAAATGTCAATATTGAGATTGATAGATTTTTGTTAAACACGGGCTTGATTTAATGGAGGTGTTGAGGAGTTTGAATCCCGTGTCATCTTCTTTCGGGAAAGCCCACTAGGTGAAATGCCAATTAGGCACTTAACTGACCAGCTGGGCTACTTCCTTGAGATCAAGGGCGAAAGGCCCATCCGCCAAGAGCTGCCCGCCAATGAGAGGCTGGCAAGTCTGTTGAAATGCAGCGCCACCTTTGAGGTGTGGCTGCTGCAGGTACGACACCAACCTGAGGCCACAGATTGTTGCTGGATCCCAGGCTGGCCGGGAAGTGGAGGTCACAGGGTGATGACCACGGGAAAGGGTGTTGGCACCAAAGATCGGGAGGGATGATCCTCTGTGGCTCTCCCCCTTCCCCATATGGGGTCCCGAGATCGGACATTCTAACTGAACATATAAAATCGCCCGTCTAAGGAACTGCTATGGAAAGGAAACATTGGGCTGAATGATATGAGGCACAGATTCCAGACAACCTCTTCTCCCACCTCCCCCAACTCCCCAGCTAAAATGTTAGGGGTGAATCCCGCCAAGGGGAACACTGGCAGCCCTTCAACCCAGGACTGGAAATGGGATTTCCACTCCTCACCTCGGAAAATCAGCAGCCAATCAGAGGGCGGAGGCTCCCTCACATTTTGTGTGAGTGTGGTGCTGGATCGTTTGGGTATATCTGGGGATCTCACCGTGTGCCAAGCTGGCAGGGGAAGGCAAGGGGCTTTGGGACTTGGGTTTGAGAGGCCTAGGAAGGAGGGCAACCTGGAAGAGGGGAGCACAAGAACCTTGGGGGGCTGATGGTGGGGGCAGGAAACTGATGAGCCCGAGGGGCCCAAATGTTTAACAAGTTTTGTAACCGTAAATGTGTAAGATTTCTATATATGAGCATTTGTAGCATAATACGTAAACTGGACAAAATGCGTTGTAAACCTCGCCAACATGATGTCACATCAGCGAGGTGGGGGGGCCGGAACATCCTAATCTGGGGGGGAAATAGGGCGGGGCAGCCTTTAAATAGATTATAATTTATTTAAATAAAGGACGGGAACCTTGTTACGTCACTGGCAGGTGGTGGGAGAATCAGAAAATGAGATTCCCGTTTTCTGACTCCTGTGATGTTTTGCGCCCACGTCACCATTTGCGCCCGCAGCGAATGTGGGCACAAAATCGCTGCAAATATCTTTTGCCAAGATAGATCATCCAAAGGAGGAGGGATTGTTATTTACACGAAAGAACACCTATATTGTTCACCTGTATTGTCAAAACCTATCCCTAGACAACTTGACTCAGTGGTATTAGAAATGAATCTTGCGAAAAATTGTTTACTGTCATTACAGACCAGCCTCAGCAAGCATGCTAGCAACTTTTAGTCAGCTCCTTGCTCCATTTACTACTCCTGTGTTTGCTTTCCGAGGAGATTTAATGGAGTATGAATAAACTTAATGACACTGTCAGGTTCCATTTGGACACTTCTTTGGATCCTTTTGAACCTTTTTCTAGCTAGAACAGAATCTACTAGACCTGTCGTTAAGTCTCACGTTAAGTTTCTTGATAAATCCACCATTCTGAAATGCAGTCTTTTGGCAGGATTTGAACCATCACTGCTTTATTGCTTGTGTTTGATGTGCAGCAAAACGTCTCCCACTGATTTTAATCGAACTAAGCTTTAGAAATTTTAATGAACAAGCTTTTTTATGTGATCTAGCTCAGGTAAATTGGGATTCAATTAATTTAATTCCTCCTGCAGAAGACGCAGTGGCCTTTTTTAAAGATACTTTTAAGTTACATTATTAATAAACATGCACCAATGAAGAAGTTCAGAATCAAAAACCATAGTAGGCTTGGTTTAACACTCAGCTCTCCACCTAACTTCAGCAAAAGAATGTAACCTGAAAGATGGCAAGAGCACTAAGACCCAGGTAGGATGACTTTCCTTCTGGTTAGCACTGCTACCTCATGGCACCGAGGACCCGGGATCAATCCTGGCCCTGGGTCACCATCCGTGTGGAGTTTGTACAGTCTGTGTGGGTCTCACCCCCACAATTCAAAGATGTGTACGGTTAGGGCAGCACGGTGGCCTAGTGGTTAGCACAACCGCCTCATGGCGCTGAGGTCCCAGGTTCGATCCCGGCTCTGGGTCACTGTCTGTGTGGAGTTTGAACATTCTCCCCGTGTCTGCGTGGGTTTCGCCCCCACAACCCAAAAATGTGCAGAGTAGGTGGATTGGCCACACTAAATTGCCCCTTAATTGGAAAAAATATTTGGGTAATCTAAATTTATTAAAAAAAAGATGTGTAAGGTTGGCCACGCAAAATTGCCTATTAATTGGGAAACATTATTTTTTAAAAGGCAAACACTGATTTAACACCAATTTACTTCAGGAT
The DNA here is from genome assembly GCF_902713615.1 of Scyliorhinus canicula. NCBI lineage: Eukaryota > Metazoa > Chordata > Chondrichthyes > Carcharhiniformes > Scyliorhinidae > Scyliorhinus > Scyliorhinus canicula. The sequence continues at coordinate 41,436,301 of NC_052151.1, read as the reverse complement.
GTAGTCCCAAAACATTTTTACAAACTGAAATGTTTAGAGAATAAATCCTCCTGTTCTCAGTTATTTTATTCTTTAACTTTCCACAATATTGTAGTTCCATATAAAATGTGTAGGGTGGAACTGTTCAATTCTCATTTAATTAAAACATTTGACATGGTGACAATTAATAATAGAACTAGCTGTGTTCCTACAGTGTTCATTAATACCAACTCTGCCTTTATCCTTCCAGTTCTTCTTTACAATCTGCCATAGTCCCAAATGTGTTAGAAGAACGACTCAACTTGGACTTGAATAAGGCAGTTGGTACTGATGGCCTGGACCCTTTTTTTGTCATAACTGCAACTTACGTAATTTCTGTCTCTCTCTGTCATCTATTTAACCTCTCTATTCAAATAGCAAAAAGTGCTTTAGCATGGAAAGTCCACGACTGTCCAACTCCTTTTTAATGAGGATAATAGCTCAGATCCAAACTGCTACAGCCCAATTTCTATTTTGCCCTGCCTCTCTAAACCAATATCTATTTTACCCTGCCTCTCTAAACCAATTTCTATTTTACCCTGCCTTTCTAAACCAATATCTATTTTACCCAGCCTCTCTAAACCAATATCTATTTTACCCTGCCTTTCTAAACCAATTTCTATTTTACCCAGCCTCTCTAAACCAATATCTATTTTACCCTGCCTTTTTAAAGTTATGGAAAGGATTATCTATAAGCAGCTAGCTTCCTTTCCAGACACTAACAATATTTTGTTCAATGCACAGCCTGTTTTTTGCTCGAGACATAGATGCATTACAATTGCATTGAAAGTTTTAAATACTGCTACAACTGCATCGACAAGAGAAAAACTTGTGCTGCAACTTTTATTGATCTATCTAAGGCATTTGTCACTGTTAATCATTCTACTCTGATGAAAAGTTTGATACTGGTTTTAATAAAGCTAGTCTTGCATGGTTGACACACTAACCTTCTAATCGTATTCAGCGTGTTACATCAGATAGACTTGTGTCAGGCCCTCTTACAGTTAAAAAGGGCGTCCCACAGGGTTCTATTTTAGGTCCTGTTCTTTTTTTCTATTTATACAAACAATGTGGTTCAAGCAACAAGGATCTCTTTTATCCAGTTGTAAGCAGATGTCACAATCTTACATCCTGTAGGTCCATCCATTCCTTCTATTTTGCACAATTGGCAACTTAGGTTTTGCTGATGTGCAATGGGCATTTTCTTCACATTCTGCTGAACTCGACTAAAACCTGGGGCGGGATTCTCCGACCCCCCGCCGGGTCGGAGAATCGCCCGGGGCCGGCTTCAATCCCGCCCCCGCCATGTCCCGAATTCTCCGCCACCCGGGATTCGGCAGGGGCGGGAAACGCACCGTGCCGGTCGGCGGGCCCCACGCGGCGATTCTCCGGCCCGCAATGAGCCGAAGTCCCGCCGCTGACAAGCCTCTCCCGCCGGCATGGATTAAACCACCTACCGCACCGGCGGGATTGGCGGCGTCGTCGGGGGGGGGGGGGGGGGGGGGGGGGGGGGGGCGATCTGACCCTGGGAGGTGCCCCCACGGTGGCCTGGCCCGCGATCGGGGCCCACCGATCGGCGGGCGGGCCTGTGCCGTGGGGGCACTCTTTTTCTTCCGCCCCGCCATGGCCTTCACCATGGCGGGGGCAGAAGAGACCCCCCTCCCCTGCGCATGCGCCGGTATGACGTCAGCTGTCGCTGACGCACCGGCGCATGCGTGGACTTCCACCGGCCGGCGAAGGCCTTTTGGCCCCAGCTGGCGGGGCGCCAAAGGCCATTCGTGCCGGTCGGCGGAGCGGCAACCACTCCAGCGCGGGCCTAGCCCCTCAATGTGAGGGCTTGGCCCCTAAAGGTGCGGAGAATTCCGCACCTTTGGTGAGGCCCGACACCAGAGTGGTTGACGCCACTCTAATACGCCAGGACCCCCCGCCCCGCCGGGTAGGGGGGAATCCCGGCCCTGAACTGGACTAGACGTAAATACTTTGGCAACAAGAGCACATCAGAGGTTAAGAATCCTGCGGTGATTAACTTACTTCCTGACTCCCCAAAGTCTGCCCACCATCTACAAACCACAATTCAGGAGTGTAACGGAATCGGGCAGCACAATTCCACAGTGGTTAGCATTGTTGCTTCACAGTGCCAGGGACCCGGGTTCAATTCCAGCTTGGGTCACTGCCTATGCAGAGTCTATATGTTCTCCCCATGTCTGCATGGATTTTATCCGTGTGAATTCTAGAATCTACAGTGCAGAAGGACGCCATTTGGCCCATTGAGTCTGCTCCGGCCCTTGGAAAGAGCGCCCTACAGCCGAGGCCTCCACCCGATCCCAGTAACCCCACCTAACCTTTTGACACTAAGGGCAATTTAACATGGCCGATCCACCTAATCTGCACATCTTTGGACTATGGGAGGAAACCGGGTGCTCCAGTTTCCTCCCACAAGTCCCGAAAGACGTGCTTGTTGGGTGAATTGGACATTCTGAATTCTCTCCCTCTGTAGCCGAACAGGCACCGGAATGTGTTGACTAGGGGTTTTTCACAATAACTTAATTGTAGTGTTAATGTAACCCTACTTGTGACACTAATAAAGATTATTAATATTATTACTCTGCACTTCCCTGGATGAGTACAGCTCCAACAACACTTAGGAAGAGATTGACACCATCCAGGACAAAGCGGGCCACTTGTTTGGCACCCCTTCCACAAACATTCTCTCCCTCCACTACTGATGAACAGAGGCAGCAGTGTATACCATCTGCAAGATGTACTGCAGGAACTAACCTAGCCTCCTTCGACAATACCTTCCAAATAGAGGCCGGTGCGGCTGTTAGATCATGCCCTCCACCTTCTTGAGGCTTTTTTCTAGTTAACCACCAGATTTTCTACATTTGTATTAGAAAATTTTGAAATAGTCCTTCATGTATACAAGTTCAAAGCACAGTGGCACAACAGTTAGCACTGCTATCTGACAGTGCCAGGTACCCGGGTTCAATTCCAGCCTTGGGTAGCTGTCTGTGTGGAGTTTATACTTTGGCGTTATGGGGATAGGGCAGGGGAGAGGGCCTAGGTAAGATGTTCTTTCAGAGAGTCAGTGCAGACTCTATAGGCTGAATGGCCTCCTTCTGCAGTGTAGATATTCTATGGGATATACCAAGCTAAGATTAGGCTCAGTTGTTTCCAATCTTTCTCTAATGTAAGCAGTATCAATTTACCCAAATTCTTTGTTACCAGTCTGTCAATCAATTATAAATTCACGTTTTTGAAACATAAGAATCAATTTTTCAAACGAACTTCTTGCAAAACAACTTATCGAATGTTTTCCGAAAAACCATATTTAGTGCACATAATACATCCCTCTCATCTATCCAGTCAATCTTCTGAAACTTCTATCTAACTTATCAAATGTGACTTACTTTTACCAATAATGTTTTTTTATTAATGGGCTTTCTTTCCCAAACCTGTAGAGATGGGAACTCTTAGCTCAGAGCTGCTTTCTGATATAATGGGCATGAGTCAGTGGCCTTGTTGTGTCTGATTTGGTTTTGGGACAAGGCCATTGAATCCCGCGAGAGGCCTCTCGCAAGACGCGTGCTTGAACTGTCTTGTGAGATGAATCTCGCCAGATGTCATGATCTGGAGCCCAAGGCGTGATCCAGATCAGCATATTTAAATGAGTCGTGTGGCTCATTAAATATGCATTCACCAGATTCGCCTGGCGCCCGGGACTCAGCGGCCGTGCCTAGGAGACCTCGCCTGGGTGCCATTTAGTACTAGTAAATGGTCCACAAACATGGACCAGTAATACTGCTGCCTGGGTGGTTCTCCCAGGCCATTGGAGACCCACGGGTGGTCTGGGACAGGGCAGGTTGCCTGAGTACCAGGTTGGCATTGCTAGGGGTCGCCCAGGGGAGGCTTGCCATGTGAGAGGAGATGGGGTGAGAGGGTTCCCAGGGGGCTCCCCAAGGTTGTGGTGGTGGAGTCAAAAACAGGAGGGGGGGGTGAACGTGGCGGAGGAGAGGTGGGGGGGGGGGGGGGGGAGAGATCGGGACAGCCTTCCAATGTGGTGCCCCGATCTGCGAGGGGCGTTTCCTGCTGGCGACCTTCAGCTCTCCAGCAGGAAATCCCTCTAAATGCAGCCTCGGGGGAGAGAATCCCGCCGAGGCCAAAGCAAATGGCAAAGTGCCATTGAGTAGCAGTGAGTCTCTCGCTGCTGCAGCCGCAGAGAAATACTCTGCTAAATGCTCCATTCAGTGCACTTTAACTGAAGCCTCATATATACCAAGCTGTTTCAGTACAGCTACAACACTCCCTTCTTCCCGACGATGGGGAAAATTGCCAGGATTGTCAATGGAAACATAACTTAACGATGCAAGCCAACTTTGCAGTGAACGCATGTAAAGCAAATTGGGAAAGCAGCTGACTCACGTTGATTGCTGACAGTTAAAGCTATGCCCTGCAGATTTTTAAAAAGCTTCAGATAAAATATTAAATTCAACTAAATTACCACCAACAAAAAAAATATATTTTTCCTGCTCAAAACTGGGGGCTAAAACCTAGTATTAGTTATAGAGATCAAGGACAAGAAATGTGTGCAGTTAAAGATGCTAAACTCGAGGCAACAAAGGAGCAGCATAAGCTAGAGGAGGCACAGCACCTGCACAAAGGTGAGTAGAAGCATCTGGACTGATGAGGACTGAGGCCTTGTATGAGGATGAGTTACAGAAGAAGCAACAGCAGCACCAACATGCACTTGAACATTCAGAGGAAGGCTGGTCAATTACCAGCTTGTTGCTTGGGTGTCCGATTGATTAAACTCATGATGCAGCAAAGTGAAGTCCGAGGCAACATTTGTTGTGAGTATAATGATTCAGTCTGCAAGAGCGGCAGGGGAAAGGATGTAGATATTGTGATGGAGGCAATTGACGATGGTTTCAGTTTAGTTATAAAAATCGCACTCATTCGAAATTGGGTACGATGGCTCTAAAGGATCTTTGGGTGACTCCACAAGTAATGTTATGGGAATAGAAAAGGAAACCATTGACGGTGATACTAAGAGTGAGATTTTAACTCATTTAACACAGCCACTCGCACAGAGCTAGAATTGGGCCCTGTCTCTGATAGGATAGGTAAAGTGGAGCTTAGTTGGACAAAAGAGGAGAAATGATGGAGGCAAATGTTAACCATGTGGCATGCTGCAGAGAGGTTAGTGCAAGGAAGCACTGTGCCGCAGTGATCTTTTCACCAGTCACTGTCAATGAGTGGATAGGTGTCGGTGATAAGGGTTATGATGCAAGGTTGATGCACCTGATGAGAAGCAGTCTGTATAGAAAGCGTTCGATTGCTTGCGTGGGATTTATGGAAGACGGTATTAAAATTTGCCACTTGCCAAGAAAAGGGTAGAATATGCAGGTGGATGGGCATGAAAACAGCAAATGTGTCATTTATCAAAATGTGATTTCAATAAGATACTTCAGTTAATTAACTGAATAATGAGAAAGCTTTGTCTAGTAAAAGGCAATTATATAGGGCTCAATTTTATGCTGAGGGTGAGCTCCACTCACCTCAGGATAGATTTCCAGGGCAAGTCCACCTCCACATAGACAGCTCGTCCCAGTTTTATTTTTTACGGATGAGATGGGATTTCCATCCATCCATCGCCTGTAGGATGTTCTGCCCCATAGAGCTGTTGGCCAATTGGAGGTCAGCAGCTCTGCATTGTAGCCTTGGGAAGGCTACAAAAACAAACAGAGGATAACAAAGAGAGAAATAAGGAAGGAGAGGATCAAATATGAAGGTAGGCTAGCCAGTATCATTAGGAATGATAGTAAAAGTTTCTTTAAATACATTAAAAACAAACAGGAGGCAAAAGTAGAGATTGGGCCGCTCCAAAATGACGCTGGTAATCTAGTGATGGGAGACAAGGAAATAGCTGAGGAACTTAATAAATACTTTGCGTCAGTCTTCACAGTAGAAGACATGAGTAATATCCCAACAATTCAGGAAAGTCAGGGGGCAGAGTTGAATATGGTTGCCATCACAAAGGAGAAAGTGCTAGAGAAACTAAAAGGTCTGAAAATTGATAAATCTCCGGGCCCAGATGGGCTACATCCTAGAGTTCTAAAGGAGATCGCTGAAGAAATAGTGGAGACGTTAGTTATGATCTTTCAAAAGTCACTGGAATCAGGGAAAGTCCCAGAGGATTGGAAAATCGCTGTTGTAACCCCCCTGTTCAAGAAGGGAACAAGAAAAAAGATGGAAAATTATAGGCCAATTAGCCTAACCTCGGTTGTTGGCAAAATTCTAGAATCTATCGTTAAGGATGAGATTTCTAAATTCTTGGAAGTGCAGGGTCGGATTAGGACAAGTCAGCATGGATTTAGTAAGGGGAGGTCGTGCCTGACAAACCTATTAGAGTTCTTTGAAGAGATAACAAATAGGTTAGATCAAGGAGAGCCAATGGATGTTATCTATCTTGACTTCCAAAAGGCCTTTGACAAGGTGCCTCACGGGAGACTGCTGAGTAAAATAAGGGCCCATGGTATTCGAGGCAAGGTACTAACATGGATTGATGATTGGCTGTCAGACAGAAGGCCGAGAGTTGGGATAAAAGGTTCTTTTTCGGAATGGCAACCGGTGACAAGTGGTGTCCCGCAGGGTTCAGTATTGGGGCCACAGCTGTTCTCTTTATATATTAATGATCTAGATGACGGGACTGGGGGCATTCTGGCCAAGTTTGCTGATGATACAAAGATAGGTGGAGGGGCAGGTAGTATTGAGGAGGTGGGGAGGCTTCAGAAAGATTTAGACAGTTTAGGAGAATGGTCCAAGAAGTGGCTGATGAAATTCAACGTGGGCAAGTGCGAGGTCTTGCACTTTGGAAAAAAGAATAGAGGCATGGACTATTTCCTAAACGGTGACAAAATTCATAATGCTAAAGTGCAAAGGGACTTGGGAGTCCTAGTCCAGGATTCTCTAAAAGTAAACTTGCAGGTTGAGTCCGTAATTAAGAAAGCAAATGTAATGTTGTCATTTATCTCAAGAGGCTTGGAATATAAAAGCAGGGATGTACTTCTGAGGCTTTATAAAGCACTAGTTAGGCCCCATTTAGAATACTGTGAGCAATTTTGGGCCCCACACCTCAGGAAGGACATACTGGCACTGGAGCGGGTCCAGCGGAGATTCACACGGATGATCCCAGGAATGGTAGGCCTAACATACGATGAACGTCTGAGGATCGTGGGATTATATTCATTGGAGTTTAGGAGGTTGAGGGGAGATCTAATAGAAACTTACAAGATAATGAATGGCTTGGATAGGATGGACGTAGGGAAGTTGTTTCCATTAGCAGGGGAGACTAGGACGCGGGGGCACAGCCTTAGAATAAAAGGGAATCACTTTAGAACAGAGATGAGGAGAAATTTCTTCAGCCAGAGAGTGGTAGGTCTGTGGAATTCATTGCCACAGAGGGCGGTGGAGGCCGGGACATTGAGTGTCTTTAAGACAGAAATTGATAAATTCTTGATTTCTCGAGGAATTAAGGGCTATGGGGAGAGAGCGGGTAAATGGAGTTGAAATCAACCATGATTGAATGGTGGAGTGGACTCGATGGGCCAAATGGCCTTACTTCCACTCCTATGTCTTATGGTCTTATGGTCTTATACCAACAGCGCCAGCAGCAATAGTGGCCCCGGTCAGTACTGCAGTTAGACCAAGGAAATGGTGTTCAGTGATGAATCGGGACATTCAGTTCAATCCCAGATCTCGCTGGGGCCAGATTGACAGGCCCCATTGATGGGTGATGGGGGAGGCATGTTGGTCCTTAATTGGGCATTAATTGCCCAGTTAAGGGCTCAATTGGGCCACAGGTGGGCAACCCACTTAATGCCTCTTCCCCACCCCACTTCCTGTAAAATCGTGGTGAGGTTGGGTGGACTGGCAGTGGCAATGTTTCCAATGGTACTGTAATTTACATCTGTTTTACTGCATGTGGGTGACTCGGAAAATTCAGCTCACAGAATTACATAGAATATACCACTCAGTGCCAGGTCAGCTGTCCCAGCTGGCTAATACTGGTGTTCCCCACAAGCATCCTCCCACCTTACTTTGTCTAACCCTAGCTGTGTACCTTTTCAGCCTCACTCATTTGCTTATCAATCTTCCCCTTAAATACTTCCCATTGGTGATAGCAAGTTCCATATTCAAAACATTCTCTGGGTGCAGAATATTCTGCAATTCGGTGCATAATCAGTGCAACAGGCTGTGGGAGACACCAATAGTGTGTGGAGACTTCACCAACCGAGACAAAGTCAGAGCAGTGAACCTATTGTACAAGCCCTTCGCAAGATAAGCATCTGGAGCAGCAGCAAACCCGCCCAGCATAGGGAGATCCAGTACACTGCTGATTTAACATGCAATAACAAAACCTACATGGGAGACTGCTAGAAAGAAGAATATTCCACCTTGCTTTCAGTGCAGTCAAAGCTCAGTGGGTCATTTCATTCACCTCAGCTAAACAGAAGCACCTGATGCACCAAGACAAATGTTCAAAACCGGGCCACATCCTGTTCCACCAGTAATCAAGTAGCTAACACATAGGGTGCAAATTATTACATAGCTGACACTTTAATTGTGAGCAGATTGAGCTCTACCCAGCTGTGATTGCTTCCTCTGGGGCCAGTAGTTCTCCAGGCTCTGAACAACATTTGTTCAGTTAACATACCCAAAAGGGCTGGATTCTTGTCTGGATGCAGAAGCACCCAGTGTGTGAATGGCCGCACATTTATTTTTTTGGAGGAAATCCAATTTTTCTGCATATCCCTTACCTTGCGCCATTTTCCTCTGGCCTTTTTATGGGTTGAGATTGTCTAGTGTGTAAAACACACACCCGTCCCCCACTGAAGTCAGGTTCACCAATGACAAAAATCGGATTTCTTCACGCATGTCATTTTTGTTGAGTCATGTGGAGTTTTAGAAGCCCATTAAAAGCAGGACAGGTTTGAAAGTTTGTGAAGAAAATGGGAGGCCTGTTGAGGAGTTGGAAGTCTGAAGGTAAGTGTAAAATGCTTTTACTACTTCAAAGGTCATCATTAGGTTCTGTATGGACCTAGATATGTTTTAAATTCAGTGATTCATACTCGGGAAATGGCCTGCAAAAGGTAAGTTGACTCTTATATTGACCAGCATTGTGAAAGGCATTACAGTACATTTCAATGGAAAATTACCATAAAGTATTACTGGGCTAGCCATATAAATACTGTGGCTAAAAGAGCAGGTCAAAGGCGATCTTGTGGCAAGTAACATTTAGATCAGCACTTGAAACACCATTGCACAGAATGCTACGGACCAAGTGCTGGAAAATGGGATTAGAATAGATAGGTGATTGATAGCTGACACAGACACGATGGGCCAAAGGGCTTCTCCCTGAGCTGTATCCCAGGGAGTTGTGGGGCTGGAGTACATTTCAGAAATTTCAGATGTGTACGTACAGAGTCATGCAGAGGAAGTGCATTCTTCAAGCAACACCTTGTGTGCTGAAGCTGTCTACATCTGCAAGTTAATTTTACTACTGAGCTGTCAGTGTGAACAGTGAACCAAAGTGAGACAGTTTTGTCTGATTGTGAAGGATGTCTACTTTTTTTATTGGACAGCAAAGGAAGAGGCCGTGTAATCAGTGCACCCTCGTTTGCTGTGCTGCTGTATGAGATGGGACTGACAGGGGCTCTGTGATGATTCCTCTTTCACACAAAGGTTTTTCATTGTGATCCGTTATTTAAGAATTATTGAAAATGACTCATGATTCATTGAAAGTATGTTTAGCTGGTGAGAAGTGGGAGCTGATTTGGCTTGCTGCTGTCAATACTACTTATTCCTAAACATGAACTAATAGTTCTAGCCTAAGTTGCATCGTTAGTCAATGTGGTATTTTTTCCATTTGTCATATCTGCCTGAACAATAAATAAAGATCCGTGGCCTTTGAAATGCTCATTTTCAGTCTACGTTTAAAGTTCCACATATACTCCATAAGACCGATGAAAAGGTGTTTTGAGATTTCAAGAGCAAAAAGAACTCTTTAAAAAGTGACATCCGGAAAATAAGCTGTCAGTATTTCGGCCATGTGATCAGCGCTGAGAAGCTGCAGAGATCTATTCTAGAGGGCAAAATGGAGAAGAGTAGAAAGAGGGGTGAATCTAGGCATTGTTGGATGACTGATGTCAGAGTGGTTGCGGAGTAGCTATATGAGGATGGCGAAGACAGATGGGTGTGAGATATCGTGACAGCAGATCCCTGGAGGAGTAGTGACAAGCAGCAATAGAAAGGTCAGGGGAGTACTATGCATGGCTCATTTTATTTCCAGTACACAAATCCAAACAGTTCACTGTTTGCCCTGAAGTGCATATTCCCATTGATAAGATCGAGTCTCAGTTCGTAGAAAGTTCATGCTTGACTGTTGACTTGTGCAATGAAAGTAACCTGAATTGTAAAAGTGATCGTACCATTAACCACCCTCAAAATATTTTTTGTAATGACCGGGATGGAATTCTCCATCCCTCCAGCCCTATTTTCCGATGCAGCGTGCCCCTACCGCAGCAAAATATTCTGGCCTGGATTCTCCAATAATAGGACTGTATTCCCACGCCTGCGTCAAAACGCTGGCGTTTCACTCTGGACTTTCCTTAAGAAAATCCAGAGTGATTCTCCAACCTGCAGGGGGCTGGCAGGGCCCCGGAGTGCTTCTCGCAGCTCTGGCTGTAGACACGGGGCCCTGCACTTCCGGTCAGGAGTCCACGCATGTGCATGGCGGTGGCTGCCCAGCGCGACATGGAGGACTCGCATCGCGGACCCTGATGCAAGAAATAGGTCCCCCAGGGATCGCGAACGTCCGCGGATCGATGCCGCCCGATTGATTGCCTGGCTATCCATGAGGCCGCCCCCATGGTGAAGGATCCCCCCAGCCCCCAACAGGGCGGCCGTTCCCGACGGCCGATATGTAGTTAGAACTACGTCGTCGGGAACTCGGCCACTTTTCCTCGGAGAATCGTGGGGGGGGGGGGGCGGCTCTGTCAATGGCCCTCTATTCGCGTGCGGGAGACTCCAGAATGATTTTCCGTGGACCGGATTTCGGCGTAAACACTCATTCTCCGTCCCCGCGCCAATCGTGATTTCGGCGCGGAGGCTCGGAGAATCCAGCTCTCTGTTCCCGTAGCTGGCCAATGGGGGGCTAGATTCTCCTCCCAGGGCGCCACATTTCTGCCATGACCCGCCAGCATGATTCTCCATTACGCCGGCCAGTCAATGGGGTTTTCCATTGTGGGACAGCCCCACGCCATCGGGAATCCCCCAATCACCAGCAAAACAGAATATCCCACCGGCGGAGAATCCCGCCCGGGGTTTCCGATTGTGGGTCACCCCACTCTGCCTGGAAATAGGCGTGCTGATTTAGATCCACCTGAAATTGAGTGTGAAATAACATGAGCTTTGCCTGAACTGCAATCAGTGAATGAGTGGGTAAGTACTCATTTAGATTTTTTGACAGCTAACCGTGTTAACTGGGATTGCTCTTTTTTTGCAAGCGGCAACTGAGTGCTAAATGATTGGCAAATTAATTGGTTCAAAAGTAGGTTGATTTTGACTGGTTGTTTTAAAGGTGATACCTCTGTTTGGATTAACTACTTGTTTGTGCTGACCTGTGTCAATTTGACTGGATTTAAGTAGGTTTTCTCAGGAACTAATAGAATGAGAAGGGGATGTGATGTGAGCTACATGTTTCCATTGAAGGATAATTGGCTAGAAGTTGCTTAAAGTTATTTGAACTTCCAAATCCTTTTGAGCCTATTTATGGAAATACACTGAAAATTAGTATAATGAAATGAAAATCGTTTATTGTCACGAGTAGGCTTCAATTAAGTTACTGTGAAAAGCCCCTAGTCGCCACATTCCGGCACCTGTCCGGGGAGGCTGGTACGGGAATCGAACCGTGCTGCTGGCCTGCTTGGTCTGCTTTAAAAGCCAGTGATTTAGCCGAGTGAGCTAAACCAGCCCATACAAATGAGAAATTTGTATGTTGACAGCCTAGTGTCTGGAAGGACAAGCTAACTGCATTAACTGGGATTGCTCTTCTTTTGCAAGCGGTTTTAAGGAAAATCACAGATGTAAGAAATGTTTCTAGATCTGGACTTGTTCAGTTGGTGACATAATAATAATCTTTATTAGTGTCACAAGTAGGCTTACATTAACACAGCAATGAAGTTCCTGTGAAAATCTCCTTTGCCACACTCCAGTGCCTGTTGGGGTACACAGAGGAATAATTCAGAATGTCCAATTCACCTAACAAACAAGTCTTTCGGGAATTGTGAGAGGAAACCGGAGCGCCCGGAGGAAACCCACGCAGACACGGAGAGAATGTGCAGACTCCGCACAGACAGTGAAAGGAGGGAAGAATTCTAGAGCCAAATCATCAGCATCAAGAGGTAGATTGTGAGAAAGGAAGATGGGTGATTGGAGAGAGGTTAGAAGGGATAGAGGGTTCAGGTGGAGGAAACTCCCCTAATAGTATAAAGTTGATATGAGCGAGTACAGTGACTTAACTGAAATAAAAGGCACTGGACTGTTGGGGAAAATTACCCACAGGAAGGAAGTGATCGTGCCAAGAAAATGGAAATTATGCAATTAGCAGGATAGATAGCCTATTCTGCAGCTGGATGAAGGAATTCTAAATGGCCTGTTGCCTCTGAAGTTCCAAGGGAAGAATGGCATGGAACAAGTAGGGATGATTCTGAAAAGAGAGTCTAAAGGGCCTGAATTAATGGTTCATATTTGTACTAACAATGGGCAGAAGAAGGGCAAAGAGGGGTTTTAAGAAATTGTTGTTTGTTTTATAATAGGAACTCCAAAGTTGTAAAGTTAGATTATGCCCAATGATTACTGTATGTCACTTAAGGAAAAGCAGATTAAATTCATCATTGTGGAGAAAGAAAGATTTCTAATGCACTGGGATGAGTTCTTGGGCAGGAGAAAGCTTCATATGGTATAGACTTCACTTAAACCAAATCAGGAATGATATTCTCACAGGATAGGAAATTAGAGAGTACTGGACTAGGATTTACAGTAATAAGACTGGAGCTGGGGAAAATTCCGTAGCCTGCAGAGAACGAACGAAGAATAAGTATAATGTTGAGACAATGCAGTCAAAATAGTACAAGAGACATGTGGAGAGATGAGAGTAGATGGAGGATTTGAGGACAAGAAATGATTGAAAGAAAAAAATAGAAGTGTATCAGGCTGCAGTGTTTGTGTGCAAAGTATTAGAAACAAAGTCTATTGAGGCTATTTCTCAATTTAAAAAATCACTGGTGTTAGGGAAAAAGGGGGGAAGGGTGACTTTGTTAATTAAAGGTACAGTTTAAAGGTTTAATTGATGGCAATGCTCAGATAGAGTCTCCCTGTCTTGAATTGAGAAAAGGTAAGGGACCCCAAGCCAAGCTGTTCCAGTACAACTGAAACACTGGCATTTACCCGGCAATGTGGAAAATTGCCCACGTGAGTCCTGTACACAACCCAGTCAATTACTGCCCTATCCGTCTACAAAGTGGTCAAAGGAGTCATCAACAGTGCTACAAAGGGGCACTTAGTCAGCAATAACCTGCCCACAGACGCTCAGTTTGGATTCCACCAGGGTCACTCAGCTCCTGACCTCATTACAACTATGGTTCAAACATGGACAAAAGAGCTGAATGCCAGAGGTGAGGTGAGAGTGACTGCCCTTGTCATCAAGGCAGAGTATGGCATCAATGAGCCCTAGCTAAACTGGAGTCAATGGGAATCGGGGGAATGTTCTCAGCTGGTTGGAGTCATACCTGGTTCAAAGGAAGATGATTGTGGTGGTTGGAAGTCAATCATCTCAGCTCCAGGACATCACTGCAGGGGTTCCTCAGGGTAGTGCCAAGGCCCAATCATCTTCAGCTGCTTCATCAATGACCTGTCATAAGGTCAGAAATGGGGATGTTTGCTGTGATTGCACAATGCTCAACACGATTCACAACTTCTCAGATAATGAAGCTCCCCTCCAAGTCACTCACCAACCTGATTTGGAAATATATCGCCATTCCTTCACTGTCTCTGGTCAAAATCCTGGAACTCCCTCCCTGACAGCACAGTGGTTGTACCTACACCTCAGGGGCTGCAGCGGTTCAAGAATGCAACTCACCACCACCTTCCGGAGGGCAACTAGGGATTGGCAATAAATGCTGGTCTCACCAGCGACGCCCACATCACATAAATGATTTTTTTTAAGTGGAGAGTATTCCAGCACGCTCCTGACTTGTGCCCTGTGGATTGTGGACAGGCTTTGGGGAGTCAGGAGATCAGTTACTCACTGCAGGATTCCCAGCCTCTGACCTGTTCTTGTAGCCACAGAGTGGTCTTGTCAACATTTCAGTATTCACAGAAGTGTTATTATTTTATTTTTATACAGGTGCATGACATCAGCAGTTGGAAAATATGTTATGAAGAAAGTAGTTGGAAAATATGTTCTGAAGAGATCTAGTCAAAATCATGAAAGTGAGAGAATAAATAGTGAAAGGTTACTTTGTAACTCTGGAGTATACAGACTCACATTGATCATTACAAGGGCAAAGGGGTTGTTCAAGTTAATAAAAATTACTGCAATCTTGGATTTGATATTGCTATTGAATAAAAACGGAAAATGCTGAACAAACTCAGCAGGTCTGGCAGCATCTGTGGAGGGAAACACAGTTAACCTTTCAGATCGACGACCCTTCATCACAATTAGTGTTGAATACCTCATTCTTCCTTTGCTGTAGGAGTTATACAGTCCTTAGTTGTGCTGAAACAATATAAGTGATGGGCAATGTGGCCTGCTACATTTCCATGTGTGACCTGGTCCAAGGGAGTGGTGTAAACAAGTGATTGACAAATACATGAGGATACATGGACTTCCGATGGCGCGATGTAAGGGGAAGACGCGCATGAGGTGACTCCCACTGGAGAACTGATCTTTTCTCCCTTCTTCTTGGCACCACTGGATGTTTATTCCTTGGAAACTCATGATGGTTTTCAGGGTAGAGTTCTCTCTTTGTTGAGATGCCCAGGAAAAACAAACCTGAGAAAGTTTTGAGCAGAAATTCGTCAATGGAGTCTGGAGCCTCTCCGGGCTCAGCGGGAGGTAAGATAACAGAGTTGGTTTCTCTCGCTCAGACCACTTCATTAACAGCCGTGGTTCTCACTAGTAGTTTGGTAAAAGAGTTTGAGGAACACCGACAAACCATGTCAGAGGATCTCAAATTATCAATCGAAGAGGCGTTGGCTCTCATTTATGTGACTGTGGAAAAAACTAGTAGACCATCGAAGTCCATAGAGTCACAATTAAGAGCATGGAGATGGCTTTGTCAGACCACAGTGATGGGATTGCCGAGATGGAGTCTGATCTGACTTCAGTGGCTGAAACTAAAAAGTCTTTAAGAGCCAGGCTGAATGATTTGGAGAACAGGTCCAGGAGGCAGAACTACAGATTGTGGAGTTGCCGGAGAGATATGTTCCTCAAAATGGTGGGTGAGGGTGGATTTGCATCCTCGCCTGAACTAGAACTCATTTCGACCAAAGCCTCGTTCTGACGTTCAACTGCGTGTGGTGATTGTAAGATTGTAAGAAAAAGAGAGGGTTCTTCAATGGGCAAGGGAGCACAGGGATTTCAAGTGGGAAGGCCACTCCATTACGCTGTATCAGGACATGGGCGCGGAGATAGCATAAAGGGGGATATGTAGCCACATTATTGCCAGCTGCCCTGAAGTTGTGCTCAGGATCCCAGGAAATGTCTGGGCAGCACTATAGCACAGTGGCTAGCACTGATGTTTCACAGCTCCAGGGTCTCAGATTCGATTCCCGGCTCGGGTCACTGTCTGTGCGGAGTCTGCATGTTAGAACATAGAACATACAATGCAAAAGGAGGCCATTTGACCCATCGAGGCTACACCGACCCACTTAAGCCCTCATTTCCACCCTATCCCCGTAACCCAATAACCTCTACCAATCTTTTTGGTCACTAAGGGCAATCTTTGGACTGTGGGAGGAAACCGGAGCACCCGGTGGAATGGCAGACACGGGGAAAACGTGCAGACTCCACACAGACATTCTCCCCGTGTCTGCGCGGGTTTCTTCCGGGTGCTCCAGTTTCCTCCCACAAGTCCCGAAAGCCGTGCTGTGACAATACGTGAATGTGACAACACAATAACTTCATTGCAGTGCTAATGTAAGCCTACTGGTGACAATGAAGAGTATTTATTTATTTAGAAGTGTGCCAAATCGAACATATGAGCACAATCTCAGGAAGCAACACAGCTCAGGCATCTGTGCTTCTTCTGCATATATGCGCATTAAGGCTGATCCATGGGGACTCAGGGCAGTTTAGTAGAAATGGTTTGGGAAACCTATTGGAATTAATCTGTGATGCTATCCAATCATAAGCCCAGATCAAGTAGGCACTGAGGCCATAATGTACTGCCCATATAAAACACTGCATGTGCGTCGTGTGTTTGAATGGGGACTCCGGTGCCCAAATTAGAAAAGCATTTCATTCTGTAGCAGTGATGGGGGTGAAAATTTTACAGCCCCTCTTGCCGGTGGGATGTTCCGTACTTGCCAAAGTTAGTGAACTTTTGAATTAGTCACTGCATCCCCCCCCCCCCCCCCCCACCCCACCCCACGCCCCCAACCGAGCTGCACAGAGAGTAAAATTCTGCCCTATCCATGAGATGTAAATCCTTTTACTTAACCTCTTAATCTGTAGCAGACGATGGTGAAACACTGGCACAATACTTTTTCTTGACTACGCATTTTCCTTCAGGTGCTTATTCAACTCTCTTTTTTTGGATCTGCGTCCATCACACCCTCGGACAGCGTAACCTCAAATCTCAATCCTAAGCAAAAACAATTAGTCTTTTTTTTAAACTGTTACTTGGTAAAGCTGGCTTGGTAAAGTAAAAAAGTAAAATAAAGTCACCATAGTCCCAGAAGACCATAGGCTATTTTCCCCTTTGAGGGGGAGAGCTGACTGGTGGTGATTTAACCTGAGGACCACCACACCTCAGACGAGGGGCAAGGTTTAGAAGGCGGGGCCGACATGAATAACCTCAACTGGTACGGGAATTGAACCCACGCTGCCAGCCACCCTCTGCATCAGAAACCAGCTGTCCAGCCAGCTGATTGTCCAGCCACCCCGCGGCGTGTTTCTTGGCAGCGGGAGGCGGCCCGGTGTTGGCCGGGAACTTCTGGTTCCGTTGCTGTCAATGGGATTTGCCATTGAATCTACCCCAGCTGCCAGGAAACCCGCCGTGGGGGTTCGCAGTAGGCGGGACCAAAAGATTTGGTTGGCTTGAACAGCTGGAAGATCTTGTCCTATGTCTACAAGGCAGCCGAAGTTGACTGCCTCACTACCATGCACCGTAACCTCCCATCAGTCACATCTCAACTAACAGCAGCAGAGGAGTAAGTCCAGGCTGATTAATGAAATATGAGAACAATTTACACTGAGAAATAATATGTTATGGACCAGGGTTTAGAGAACACCAAAGTGTATCATAGAGTTCACCTGACCCACAACTTTTAATATATTTTGGTTATGGGGAACACAAGGGCCCACTTTACAGGTGTGATGCAACAGAGATTTAAATTATTTTAAAAACAAAACAATATTTATTCTTTGAATCCAGTTAACATTTTATAAACGCACAGCAAACATCTTAGCAACTATCAACTCAAATACTCCCCCAAAGAATACAGTACCCTATAAGTAACCCTTAATCTTTCCTAGCAACATCCTCTTCAACAAAGATAGCAGGTTATCATTTTTAAATTAGCAAGTGATCTGGAGGTATTCTTTACATGCAGAGAGATCAAAATTACACCTTGTGTGGCTGGATGCAGCTCCAACTCTGAAAACGAAACTAAACACACACTGTAGCTGCCAGCTCAAAAATGTAAGTAAAGCAGACAGACAGCCCAGCTCCACCCATACTCTGACATCACTGCAGCTATTTGATAAACACCCATTTCTTAAAGGTACTCTCACATGACAATACATAAATAAAAAAGATGAATTATGTAATCCAAGCTGTCTAATCATCTCCATTTGGTCATACACATTGATTGGTTTGCCCTGAAAGCTAAATTGAGAAGTCATATTATCAGAGGCTGCAATGAAATATTTCTGCAGTGAAATTCAGTGGGCATTTGTGGAGAGGGGCATGTGACACAGCAGAATTTGTAGCCTCTGATTCCATTCATTAAATATCTACTTATTCAATATTATTAATTTAGAGCCACTCAGTAGTTTGCATCTGACTGAGGAGATAAAATGAGGAAATGGAGACTGAGCAGTACATTACTAGAATGTACAAATCAGCAAACCCTAAGGCCAAGTCACTGAATATATCTGAGAAGGAAATAAATAGATTTCTAGACTCTAAAGGTGTCAAGGGGTGAGAGTGGGAATATGCTGTTGAGATAGAGGATCAGCCATGATATTGAATGGCAGAGCAGACTCAAAGAGCCAAATGGCTTCCTCCTGCTCCTACCTTCCATGTTTCTTCTTCTTCCTCTTGAGTTCTCTGTCCAAGACAGGTCCGTACGACAAAGCTGCAATCTCCACCAGGAGGCAGATACCGAATCCACCACAGCCAAAATGGAGGTTGAACCCTGTGTTGTTGGCACCAATCTGATCCACACTGACCATCCAGCTAACTACCCCACCCCACAGGCGTCTGAGTTGCTGTGGCAGCATACACCTTGACATGCATATCGTAGTTTGCAGTTATGGATAGTGATGGTAGAGGCTCCCAATTTCTTTCCATCATGTGGCTGATCAGGAATCTCTACCTGGTCAGCTATTAACACTTAACTCATCGAGCAGTAGCATAGCATTGGGGGGAGCAAGCCAAAGTTCCTTAAATGATGAAGCAAATTTTCATTGCAACTGCACCCTAAAGATGACACATGCACAAGGATACTCTGATTTCATGGCCTCAGTTTACCAGTCATTGCACTGGTACATCAGGAGAACATCAACAATACAGTTAGGAAGTTATAAGCGCCATGTGACACTTTACTACTATAGCAATGTAAGCTGTTGTTGAAAACAAGCTTTTGTTTCCACTAGTAAAATTTGTCTATGGTCAACTATTTTATGTTAACATGATGTGACATCTGATTCAGGTGGATGTAAAATTCGCTCCATTTTCAGTGAAAAATAGATTTGATCTCTTTAAAAGATTAGAATAAACTGTGTAGGTGAAATAAATAACATTATATATCTTCTCGACTTATTTTCAACAAACTTCAATGTTTGTTTTGGAGTGGCTATACTTTCTAATGTGCTTTCAATTGTTCTAACTACAGGTATGTGACTGGTGCAAGCACATCCGGCACACAAAAGAGTACCTAGACTTTGGAGATGGAGAACGACGGCTTCAATTCTGCAGTGCAAAATGCCTCAATCAGTACAAAATGGACATTTTTTACAAAGAGACGCAAGCCAATCTTCCTGCTGGCTTGTGCAATACTGGGCACCTTCCAGTGGAAAATCAGTCTGATAACCCAGGCGTGCAACTACTGACTCCAGAGTCTTGGAACATGCCACTGACAGATGCTCGGAGAAAGGCCCCATCTCCCGTGGCACCTTCCTTACAGACTCAAGTCCCCATCCCTTACGCATCTGCTACTCTGTCCCCATCTGATCCTGCCAGTAGCTCTGCTGCCAAAATTCACACTCCAATCTCCAAGGCAGTGGCTGCAAATGAAAGTCCAAATATTGCACCAATTCAGCTTCAACAGCCAGCCAATATTGTGCCTCCAGTGGGTGTCCCTCCGGGTAATCCATCTATGGTAATGACAAATCGAGGTCCTGTGCCTCTGCCAATATTCATGGAGCAGCAGATGATGCATCAGATTCGTCCACCATTTATCCGAGGACCTCACACTCCAAGCCCCAATAGCCCTCTGTCAAATCACATGATTTCAGGTCTTTGTCCCCCATCAGGTGGTTCCAGAACTATCGGTCCTAATTCTAGCCCCATGCATAGGCCAATGCTCTCGCCACATCTTCATCACCCATCAGCACCCACAGTGCCAGGGAATCATCAAGGGTTACTTCCCTCGGGAGCACCCCTACCTAATGTTTCCTTTCCACCTATTAATATGATGCCAAACGGCCACATGCATCTCCCACATCTTTTAAACTTTGGAGTGCCATCACTTGCTCCGTTGGTCCCTCCTCCAACGCTTCTGGTGCCCTACCCTGTCATTGTTCCTCTGCCTGTACCGATTCCGATCCCCATTCCAATTCCACATGTGTTCGACTCCAAGTCTACCAATGGCATTTGCAGCAGCGCTGAGAGTCTCATTCCAAGCACATCTAACGATGAAGATGATACTAAAAAGCCAAGTACTTCATTGACATCAGATAACGGGCAGCAGAGGCCTTCCAAGTCTATTAAAACCTCACCTAACTGCTCAAGCCATTCTTTGAACCAGCCAGCCATGCTTCTTGACACCAGCAGGAGTGAGGTTGTCGATCTAACTGTCAAGCCTAATGGTCCAATTAAAAATGATTTTTCTTACTCTGACATGGTAGGCTTTCCACAAGATGAAGTCATAGACTTGACTATGAGCCATAGAAGCAGACTTAATCACATCGGTCATAGGCCTTTACATCCTTCTGTGAAACTTGAGAATGAAGGTAGACGTGTTGTAGATTTGACTGTTTCTAGTCTGGATAAACGGAACTGTATTGACTGGAGGGATTTTCCTCATTTGAACCCTATTGAAACAAAGGTGTTACCTTGTAGTGATTCCTCCCACTGCAGCACTACCCAGCTAAATTCAGGAAGCTCAGGAGGTGACTCTGATTTAACACCTTGTAATCTGGTTATGAATGGCACAAAAAACCTGGATGGTTCACACTCAGACGAAAGACAAGACCAGCCGCCGCAGCAGCAGCAGCAGCAGCAGCAGCAACAACAGTCGCAGCAGCAGCCAGAGCAACAGCAGCAGGAGCAGCAACAGCAGCAGGAGCAGCAACAGGAGGAGATCGCAGTAAACGAGCTGGAGTCAGTCAAAGAAAACAACTGCACACCAAACTGTCAACTGGAGTTAGAGGCAGGTAAGAAGGCCTCAATTGAATCACCCCTGGGTGGGGTGGACAGGCAGGATATAAATCATAATCCTGCAGATGAGGACCATGCATATGCCTTGAGAGTAGTACCCAAGACGGGCTGCTTGATTCAGCCTGTGCCAAAAGCGACGGAAAAGACTGCCATAGCACCCTGCATAATCTCAACGCCAGTACTCAACACAGGGCCCGAGGACAGTGAGCCGCCACTGAAACGCCGATGTCTTCGGATTCGAAACCAGAACAAGTAAAGGTTTGTTTTGAAATGCGTTTACAAAAACCTGAAGGCAACACATTTAGAGTACAAAAGGAGACACCCAGAGTCATATTTCACTATTATGACAATGAGCATTTCAAAAATCATTAATCGTAATATAAAAAAAAAATGTCTTAGGCTAATTAACACAGCGCTTTTCCTACAATAAGGCTTTATCCATTCAAAGTGGTGCTGGTGTCTGGTGTTAATCGGGTAGGTTGCTGGTGCTAATATCAAGGATTCCAAAATGTATGACTTAAGCAATGGCAAAGCTCTTTGATGCTACACTCTCATGGATATGCTGATTAACCATAACTTTGGTGTGGAATTTTCACCTTTCATTTTTCAGCTCTGAATTGGGAAAACAGAACTATTATTCATCAGGTTAAAAATGTGATAATTCAGTTTGTAGTGAAAAGTAACAAGGAATAATCAAGTATATGTTTAGATGTTTTCCATGATATCATTTTGACAGGGTAAAAATTGAACTCTACATTCAGCCACGTTTGTTAGGCAGCTTTAATACTTCTAGTAATGAGTGATTGGGGGAGAAGAAGGAAATTGAGTTCTTGTTGTTCTTATGAGGAAGACAACAAATACCAGCAGCTCTTTGTATTAGTTTAAAACATTGAGAATGACAATGTTTTAGGAAAAGTGTTACTGAATGTTTGTTAATTACTAGATTCAACTGGGGAAATTATGATATTTTGAGAGAGCTTTGATTACATTTGCTGCTAATCATAAGCATCCAGATTCCTGAAGACTCGTTTCCTTATTTAAGCTGCTGCACACATTTGGTGCCTGCCTAATCTCGAGCTAAAGCTAAACAAAAAGCAAATGAGAACTCTTTGATCATCGGCAGATTGCCACCAATTATAAGGATGCCATAAATTGCCAGTGTTATTGGAGTAGTTACATTTTCTTTTGTGTGTATATTCAATTTAAATAATTTGCCTTCCAATGAGGAAAAGTAAAAGATACTTTTAGTAGCAAAGCATGTGATGGGTGTCACTAGAAAGGCCTCATTTTTAGATTGTAGTCAATGTCCCAAATGTTGTGGTCAGTGACAAAGTGATGATGCACGCTACTGATTTCAAAGAAGGCTGCCCACATAGATCTAGTGGTGGATTTTCTTGGCTTTAATATATTCCAGCACTAGCCTAAGGGGATTTATTGTATGCAGCCAATCGCATTAAAGAATTCTCATAGACAGCAAATCAGGAAGAAAAATGCACTGATTATCCTTTACTCTTTAATTATTTTACAGTGAATGCAATATATATAGGAATAATAATAATCTTTAGTGTCACAAGTAAGCTTACATTAACACTGCAATGAAGTTACTGTGAAAGGCCCCTAGTCGCCACATTCCGGTACACAGAGGGAGAATTCAAAATGTCCAAATTACTTAACAGCATGTCTTTTGGGACTTGTGGGAGGAAACCGAAGTACCCGGAGGAAACCCACGCAGACACGGGGAGAACATGCAGACTCCACACAGACAGTGACCCAAACCGCGAATCGAACATGGGACCCTGGTGCTGTGAAGCAACAGTGCTAACCAATGTGCTGCTGTGCCGCCCCAGGGACAGATAAATAGGGATTAAGTTAGGAGCTGAAATATTGTGAACCAAATTTGTTTAGAATCCGTAAAATGTTGTATCATAATGGAGGAATTTTACATTCTATAATAAAATTAGTTTTACAGGGCCAAAAATGCTGTCACCAATAATTATGGCTTAAAATGCTGCTAAAAATCCAGTTACATCACATTCAGCAAGGCATTTTTTTTCAAAGTTTGTTGCAGTGAGGCTAATGGTGTAAAACGTGCAAGTTCCTATCAGATCTGTCTGTTCCTAAGTTAGAATGAAAATGTAATCCCATCTCCTGTTCAATTTGCAGAGTTTTATGGATTGTGACGGGACCTTGGCGAGAGACAATTAGTGGGGCCAGGAAAGAAACTGTGGAAAATCACAGTAATAATTTTCACATTGTGATGACAGGAACCGCACAGGCTGACAGTTCCAGCCCCATAACTGAATAAAGTGTGCAGCCGGGAAGTGTGGAACAAAATAAATGTATCGTTAGTTGACCTGTTCTTGTGGTACAAATTAGATGGGCTTTGAATGTATGCCTTCTGAATTCATTCAAATTCAAATCATTCTCAGTGTTTTAAGCATCAACCTAATGGCAATACAGGTACACTATTTGAATAAATTACAAAACCATTATGCAGAAGATCTATGCATGTGAAGCATTGCAATGTTGTATGCATTGCACTGTTAAATGTAGTGAATCTTCTACAGAGTGGGCTGCAATTTAGGCTCAGACACTGATAACAACTACTGCTGAAATTTAAAGTTTTTATACATAACTAATTTAAATTATCCAATGTCTTTAATTACGTGGCATGAATAACAAAGTAACTCAAAAATATATTGCTAAAATATATTTCTGTATAATCAGAAAATTTTACTTCGGATAATTTGAATTAAACAAATTTGAATGAAGACGCGTAAACTCCAAACTATAGAAGTGTTTCCATCAATTACAATTTTAATAACAATGATATTCTGTTCAAGAAATGCATTTGCAGCCTGAAAGTGAATTGTAATGTAACTTACATTGAAAAATTAATGTGTGGAATAAGTAATCAAGTTAAAAACGTGTAAGCGGTTAGCGGGGACTGGATGGACAAGATATTAAAAGAAGGGTAATGTTGAATTAAAATTATAAGCGAGTACAGAATTCCTACATTACTGGCACCAAAGTACATATAAATTTAATGATTTAATAATTTCACTGAGGACCAGAATCATGTAAGGAATAGGGTGACACTGGTACCTTTCAATTCTGCATCTTAGGGAGTTGATTTTAGTTGAACTTCTGAGTTGCTTTGATTTTTCTGGCTGTGATGTTGATAATCAGTTCTGAAAACTCAATGACTCTATGAAACTGTGATGTGGAGATGCCGGCGTTGGACTGGGGTGAACACAGTAAGAAGTCTTACCACCAGGTTAAAGTCCAACAGGTTTGTTTCGATTCACTAGGCCTTCAGGAGAACAGCGACCACGACACCAGACAACCCTGCCATGGCAACCTCTGCAAGACATACCAGACCATCGACATGGGTACCACCATTACACGGGAGAACACCACCCACCAGGTACGTGGTACATACTCGTGCGACTCAGCCAATGTAGTCTACCTCATACGCTGCAGGAAAGGATGTCCCGAGGCGTAGTACATTGGCGAGACCATGCAGACGCTGGATGAACGGACATCGCGCGACAATCGTCAGGGAGGAATGTGCCCTTCCAGTCGGGGTACACTTCAGCAGTCAAGGGCACTCAGTCTCTGATATTCGGGTAAGCGTTGACCAAGGTGACCTTCAGGATGTGCAACAACGCAGAATCGCCCAGCAGAAACTGATAGCCAAGATCCGCACACATGAGTACGGCCTCAACCGGGACCTTGGAGTCATGCCTCATTACACATTCACCTGTGTGGCCTGGGCTTGTGAAATCCTATCAAATGTCCTGGCTTGAGACAATTTGGTCCTCTTTAACCTGTGATTATCCCCCTCTCCAGTCGCTCCATCTGGACCTGTAAAGACTTAATTACCTGCAAAGACTCGCATTCAAAGTATCGTCTTGCATCATTGGCTTTGTCTATATATATATGGTTGTGGAACCCACCTCTTCACTCACCTGATGAAGGAGCTGCGCTCCGAAAGCTAGTGAATCGAAACAAACCTGTTAGACTTTAACCTGGTGTTGTAAGACTTATAGAATCATAGCATTTACAGTGCAGAAGGAGGCCATTCGGCCCACTGAGTCTGCACCGGCCCTTGGATAGAGTACCCTGCTTAAGCCCACGCATTCACCCTACCTTGTGAATGTTGGGAATGCTAGCCACTGCCATGGCTAATCCTTTTTTTCTGTAGCATATTTACACTTCACAATAAGAATGCAGGAAGGAGATTTGGCACACCATACAAACCACTTTAAGGGGGAAAAAATTACAGGGCTATGATAAAAGAGCAGGAGAGTGGGATTAATTAGATAACTCTCCAAAGAGCCAACATGAGGATGATGGGTAGCATGCCCTCCTTCTGTGTTGTACCATGCTGTGGTCCGAATAGACTGAGGCAAGAATTGAATGGAAGTGTGTTACCTACGCTTTATCCATCATCAGTTCTCGGACCTAAGCACATGCAGTGTAAAAGCATTAGAATCAAGAGATTGCATAGAGAATTTTATTTTGCAGAATCTATACAATAAGACAGTTTTTCCTCCTCCCTCATTCCACAATCCATCATCTGATTCCACTGCTTACTATTACAGTAAGTTGCATTAAGCAGGCAGGCTTGTGTCTCCTGTGGTTTCACTGTATGTGTAACATTATCCGCAATTGCTATCTTGCACTTTCCACTTGCTAAATGTGATTTTTGAGACTACTGTTAAACCAGTATTTCACTGTTTTAGTGAGTGGCTTTATTGCTGAGTGAAGTGAGATTGACCCATCTACTTATATTACACAGTGACATACTGAAGGATGGTGTATAGTGTACTGGATTTGCAGTGCAGAAACAGGACATTTGGCCAAACTAATCTATGCTGGTGTATATGCTCTCTATGAGCCTCCTCCCGCCCTACACCTCCACCTATCACTCTTTTATACTATTCCTTACATGATTATGTAATTACCAAGCCTTCCCTTTACTGTCACTGTCTGTGCGGAGTCTGCACGTTCTCCCCGTGTGTGCGTGGGTTTCCCTCCGGGTGCTCCGGTTTCTTCCCACAGTCCAAAGACGTGCAGGTTAGGTGGATTGGCCATGCTAAATTGCCCTTCGTGTCCAAAATTGCCCTTAGTGTTGGGTGGGGTTACTGGGTTATGGGGATAGGGTGGAGGTGTGGGCTTGGGTAGGGTGCTCTGTAAATTCTATGATTAATGCGTCTGCGCTATTTTCAATCTTTCCTCATAGGTATAACCTCACAGTTGTACTATCTTTGCAAATCAGCTTGCACCCTCTCCAATGCCTCTGTCGTTTTTGTAATTGGAGGGCTGAATTCTGGACAGTAATATCCAGTGTGATGGATTCCCAATACATTTAAATGGCAAAACTGGTTATGCAGCACTGATTATTACTGAACACGAACTGTGCATGCCACAATTTGTAGCCGATCAGTTCTGGCAAGCTTTACATTTCCTGCTGTATGGAACAATAAAGCAAAGGATCTTGGAGAAAATGCATCACCAACAGTGTCTCAAAACTCAACAGAAGCAATATAACATAGCCACACACCCACCCACCTCCCCAGCACACATGTCCATAAAAGTTACAACTTGAGCAAGTTATTTGATGCAGCCAATTTCACTGTTCACATATCGCTTGAGCAAATAATCAGAATCACATTTATCCACGCTGTCCTCATGTTCTCATTTAATTTCACTCTTTTTCCTTTATCCATCTGTCTAATCTAATCTTGAATGTTTACATAATTTCTGTCTCTAACTTTGGGAGTTAATTCCACAGCCTCTCAATTCTCCACATGAACAAGTTACCCTTACCCTCTGTTTTAAATAGGAAACAATCTGCTTTTGGACACCCTGCCTCATCCTTTCACCAAGATGTTGATGCATTTGACTTCATCTTCTGTACCAGTCTGCCATGAGGGACCTTGTCAAAGGCCTTACTGAAGTCCATGTAGACAACATCCACTGCCCTACCCTCATCAATCATCTTCGTCATTTCCTTGAAAAACTCAATCAAGTTAGTGAAACACAACCTCCCCTTCACAAAACCGTGCTGCCTCTCACTAATACATCCACTTGCTTCCAAATGGGAGCAAACCCTGTCTTGAAGAATCCTCTCCAATAATTTCCCAACCACTAACGTAAGGGGCGGAATTCTCCGACCCCCCACAGGGTCGGGGAATCGCATGGGGCTGGTGTAAATTCCGCCCCCGCCGTGCTGGAATTCTCCGCCACCCGGGAATCGGTGGGGGCAGGAATCGGGCCGCGCCAGTCAGCGGGCCCCCCGCGCCGATCAGCGGGCCCCCCGCGGCGATTCTCCGGCCCGCGATGGGCTGAAGTCCCGCCGCTGTCAGGCCTCTCCCGCTGACGTGGTTTAAACCACCTCTGTGCCGGCGGGACAGGCGGCGCGAGCGGGCCCCGTGGTCCTGGGGGGGGGGGGGGGGGGGCGCAGGGCGATCGGATCCCGGGGGGTGCCCCACGGTGGCCTGGCCCACGATCGGGGTTCACCGATCCACGGGCAGGCCTGTGCCGTGGGGGCACTCTTTTTCTTCTGCCACCGCCACGGCCTCCACCATGACGGAGGCGGAAGAGACCCCCCCTACCGCGCATGCGTCGGTGGTGATGTCAGCGGCCGCTGATGCTCCGGCGCATGCGCGGACTCACGCCGACCGGCAAAGGCCTTTCGGCCAGCCCCGATGCCGGGCGGCGTGGCGCTAAAGGCCGTTGGCGCCAGTCGGCGGAGCGGGAGCCACTCCGGCGCGGGCCTAGCCCCTAAAGGTGCGGAGAATTCCGCGCCTTTGGGGAGGCCTGACGCCGGATTGGTTGGCGCCAATCCGCTACTTCCGGGACCCCTTGCCCTACCGGGTAGGGGAGAATTTCGCCCAAGGTGCACCGGCCTGTAATTTCCAAAATTATCCCTGCTACCTTTCTTAAACAAAGGAACAACATTCCACTATTCTCCAGTCCTCTGGGACCTCACCTGAAGGCAGTGAGAATACAAAGATTTCTGTCAAGGCCCCAGCAATTTCCTCCTTTGCCTCCCTTCGTATTCTGGGGTAGATCCCATCAGGCCCTGGGGACTTATTCACCTTAATGTTTTTCAAGACGCCAAACAGATTTTTGATCTCGTTGTGACCCAGACTATCTACACACCCTTCCCCAGACTCATCATCCACCAAGTCTCTTTATTTAAAGACCGTTCTTAAATATTTATTTCTTAAACATCTTAAATATAAGGTGTTGATGCATTTGTTGAAGGCTGGAAAATGTATGGTTATATTAAGGAGTTTTAAAGATCTTCAAGGAAAAGTGATGCAATGTTCTCCAGCTCAACCTTTCTCATTGAAAAATATTCCACACTCCAACATACCCACCTCTGTGTGACAATTTCTCCTAACTTCTCCCTCACGTTTAAAAATGTTAAATCAGTAACCGCCTGTTACGGACTCCCAACCTGGAGGAAAGTATTTCTCTATTTACTCTCATTAAGAACAAAGAAAAGTACAGCACAGGGACGGGCGCTTTGGGCCCTCCAAGCCTGCACCGACCATGCTGCCTGTCGAACCTAAAACCTTCTACACTTCCGGGTCCGTATCCCTCTATTTCCATCCTATTCATGTATTGTAAAGATGCCCGTTAAATGTCACGCTTCCTGCTTCCACCACCTCCGCCGGCCAGCGAGTTCCAGGCACCCACCACCCTCTGTGTAAAAAGCTTCCCTCGCACATCTCCTCTAAACTTTGCCCCGCGCACGTTAAACCTATGCCCCCTAGTGACTGACCCTTCTACCCTGGGGAAAAGCTTCTGATTATCCATCCACTCTGAGAAAAAAGCTTTTGACTGTCCATTCTGTCCATGCCAATCATAATTTTGTAGACCTCTATCAGGTCGCCCCTCAACCTCCGTCATTCCATTGAGAGCAAACCGAATTTATCCAATCTCTCCTCATAGCTAATGCCGTCCATACCAGGCAACATCCTGGCAACCCTCTTCTGTAACCCTCTCCAAAGCTTCCACATCTTTCTGGTATGGTGACGACCAAAATTGAACACTATACTCCAGTGTAGGTCCTCTGGGACCGTCACCTAAAGACAGTGAGAATACAAACATTTCTGTCAAGGCCCCAGCAATTTCCTCCCTTGCCTCCCTTCGTATTCTGGGTAGATCCCATCAGGCCCTGGGGACTTATCCACCTTAATGTTTTTCAAGACACTAAACAAGTGTTTGATTTCGACCCAGACTATCTACACACCCTTCCCCAGACTCATCATCCACTAAGTCTCATTATTTAAAGACCTTTCTTAAATATTCTTAGTCTCAGCTGTTTAGTGAATGTAGTCAGTGCCCAAGCCTCCCCTCCCAACAATAGTTTTCTACTCCTGCTGTCACCTTCGGGAAATTGTGCTGCACACATTTTGTGGGTTTAATGTTCATTATATGTTGGGGCACCCAAAACGACACACTCAGTTCGGCCTAACTAGTGTTTCGTACAAACCTCTTCTTACCACTTTATCATTATGCTCTATGTCTCCATTTATAAAAATAAAACAAATGTTGCTCACCTTATTCCAGTTCTATTTATTTGCACTTGCACCTCAGGAAATTTAGAGGTTTAAACATATAATTTATACCTCTAAACTTCTTTGTTCTCCAACACTTTTTTTTGTTACTTTTTATGAGTTACAAAGCTAGGGCTCAGAATGTGGTCAGGGGCGAACCCCTAATCCAGCTCCTTGCCTGCTCCAAAAACCAATTCAAATTCAAATTGAATCCAATTCATGGGCCCCACAAGAGAGATACCAGATCTGAGCCAAAAGGCCGAGAAGCGATCTTCCACACTTTTAACATTCTTCCGTTGCTTGTTTCCCACAATGCATTATTTTGGCCATATTGAATTGCATGGCCACCTGCTAACCATCCTTCAGCGATTATTTTACAAGCCGTCTTCAGTGATAGACAATTCCCTATTTTGTGCTATCTGCGATTTTGATTGTGCTCCCGGTGCCTAAATCATAAAGATCTACTCCTTCCATCTCTGTATGACAGCACTGATCTAAAATTAAAACATGTAAGATTGTTTTGAAATGCCATTGATTTTTGCAATTCATTTTCAAAACTGCTCATATATGGATAACAAGTATTGTACTTCAGTGCAGCACAAAACTGACGAGTTATTGTTTGATGTAGAGTTACAAGCGAGCTTGTCCCCACTGAATTCATTAGCATATAATTACTCTCCCGGGTAGTGGCAGATAGTTATAATTGTAATTGCGCTGATCTCTTACACGTTTTCTTGTGATGCTTGTTAGTATTTATGATATGCATTATTTAAAATTCAGATTTCAGAAGTAATTTAGCAAAAGCAGCAACCTGGGTATGCCGATCACAATAGGTGAATGTGCTTTTGCAGAAAGAATTTGTATTTAATAGTGCCTTTCATGATCTCAGGATTACCCTTGGCACCTCGTAGCCAGTTTAGTACTTTTTGAACTCTTGTAATGTCGGGCAATGTAGTTGCCAATTTGTGTGCGGGAAGATCTCGCAAACATTTGAGAGGGCGCATCAAATGGTTCCAGGGTTGAGAAACTTCATTCGAAGATAGATTGGAGAAGTTCGGACTGTTTTCTCGGAGAAAAGTTGAGAGGTGATTTGGTGGAGTGATAAGAGAGAAACTGCGCACGTGAAAGATCGAGAGTGCACAGATTTAAAATAATGAGTAAAAGAATCAAAAGTGGCAGGTGAAGAATCTTTATTATCATAAAATGTACAGTGCAGATGGAGGCCATTTGGCCCATCGAGTCTGCACCGGCTCTTGGAAAGAACACCCTACCCAAGGTCAACACCTCCACCCTATCCCCATAACCAGTAACCCCACCCAACTCTAAGGACAATTTATCATGGTCATCCACCTAACCTGCACATCTTGGACAGTGGGAGGAAACCGGAGCACCCAGAGAAAACCCACGCACACACGGGGAGGATGTGCAGACTCCGCACAGACATGACCCAAGCCGGAATCGAACCTGGACCCTGGAGCTGTGAAGCAATTTTGCTATCCACAATGCTATCGTGCTGCCCATGCAGCAAGTGTTTAGGGTTTGGAATGCTTTGCTTGAGAAGATGATAGAGGCAGGTTCAATTGAAGCACTCAGAAGAGATTAGACTGGTATCTGAAATGGAAGAAGAGAAAGGAGAAAAGGCAGGGAAGTGACTAGGTAAATTGCTCATTCGGAGAGCTGATGCAGATACGATGGCCAAAATGGCGTCCTGCGCCGTAACCATTCATTGATTCTGTGATCAACAGATAAAAGCAATGTAGGTTATCTATTTTCGGTGAGGGAAATCTAGTTGGCAGGTCACTGGGATAGGCCCCTTGCTCTTCTTCGAAGAGTACTATCTTGTATGGGGACCTTAAAGGACAGACCTTGGTTTAACATCTGACACATTGCACCTCTGACAGTGCAGCACTCCCTTTACTGAGGTGAGGTGTCATCTTAAATGAATGTGACCAGGCCTCTGGAGTGAGGCTCAAATCCACACCTTCTAACTCTTAAGAGTTCCACCTCAGAGTACCACCTCTGATGCAAAGCTGACACTTGCTGCTTCGATACAGGATTAACATTTACCAAATGTGAGGGCTCTCGGTTAAATACTGCCAGCAGTTCAGGGTTTTGGTGCTTACTCTAACCAATAGCTGCAGTTACGAGGTTCCACTAAGCCTCAATCACAACATTGTTTTGTGTGAACCGTGACCCTGAACCTCTTATGACTTCAAATGGATTATGTTAGATGCAGTCTCAACAATACATCTTGTTGCACTATACGCATTTTAAAACACAGCAGTTAAATTGAAATGAAAAAATGAAAATCGCTTATCGTCACGAGTAGGCGTCAATGAGTTACTGTGAAAAGCCCCTAGTCGCCACATTCCGGCGCCTGTTCGGGGAGGCTGTTACGGGAATCGAACCGGGCTGCTGGCCTGCTGGGTCTGCTTTCAAAGCCAGCGATTTTGCCCATGTGCTAAACAGCATGCGTGTATATTTACAATACATCTTTTCTTTCCAGGAGGCAAATTACAATTTTGCAGTAATTATACAAAAAAAGTCACAATTATAATTATCCCATGTGCCTACGACATAGTCTCTCTTTCCCATCCCTCTGACCTCACTGAGATTTACGCTTAGTTCACCGAAGTTGTTTCAAGTTCAAGTTACAAAGGTTCAGAATTTATATTTCTCTAGATTCCTATTTAAAATGGCAGCTGTTTAGATGATTTGGGTTTGAGTTCCAGGTATTGCTCATTTGGGATCTCAGCAGAAAATTGCCTCCTATAAACCACACAACATTCAAAGCACAAGGCAGTCGACCACTCCTGATAACCAATGGCAAGGTACCTACATAACAGGAAGCTAGCCAATCTGGATATGATATTCATAGTTTATCACTTTAATATGGCGCAGCTGAGCTTCTTGTAACATACAGTCCAGATTTACCAATGAGGCACCTTGTCAAAGGCTTTACTGAAGTCCATATAAACAACATCCCCGCCCTCCCCATATCAATCATCTTTGTCACCTCCTTAAAAAAATTCGATCAAGTTCGTGAGGCATGCCTTCCCCTTCACAAATAAATACTCTCTATCGCTTATGAGCCATTTATTTCCAAATGGGTAGAAATCCTGTCCCTGAGAATTCTCTCCAATATTTATCTACGACCGCCATGAATGCTCACCTACCTATAGTTTCCAGGATTATCCCTGCTACGTTTCTTAAAACAGGAAGGGGAGGGCTGAAAGGGGTGGGCTTCAGCAACCCCATAGTAGGATGGGCTCATGTGAGGTGGATTTCTATGTCTGCGGGGTGTGGGGATCCTCAAGCTCCCTTAGAAATCAGGACAAACCCTTTCAAAATGGTTCCCCGATCTCTGAGGAGCCGGTCCTCGCCTGCGAGTTCAGCATCCCCAAGGCCCAAAAAATGACAATGTGGGTAAATGCAGGTTTGAATCTCACCCAAAGTGCCGCAGGAAAGTCCCCGCCAAACCCATCCAAGTTAGACAGTAATATTTTGGGAAAATCACGCTCATTGTTTCCAATGTCTTTTTTTGCTGCTTGGCCTAGGTATCATTCCATTCCAATTCTTTTCCTGCACCTAATGGTGCACTAAGGCAAACCTTTGTTTGTTTTGATAGCTAGTAATTCCTGGAACAGGCCGCTAGGGTCTGATAGCTTGAGGGTCACCGCTCCACATCAGCATGGCTGACCAGGAGTCCTCTCCCTCTCTTACTGCCGGCCATTGGCACATTGGAAGGTTGACACACTCAACCTGTTTGAATGAGTTCCGAATGCACCTTCATTGGCCGTCAAGTCCTGGGGTGGGATTCAAAGGCTCAGAGGTAGGGACGCTGCCACAAGACCCCATCCAGGTATAATTTCCCATAGCAAAAAAACTGCATGCACCATTCATTATACTTGCCAACAAACCTTCTGTGGACAAAACAATTTGGACCATCCAGACTACGGCATCACATCACAAGGCACACATATAACCACCATAATTGGCCATTCACCAGCATAGGTAAAGGGCAACCAGCATTTCACAGAGGTAGTGAATAAGCACCTCATTAAGATAATGTCTGCATTTATCGGATGTTCATTAGGGGGATAATGAATGGTCTCTAAATCTAAAAGTAAAGAATGAGAAAGTACAGATGTCAGGGGTAAGCCATCATGCTGATATGGGTGAAATGAGGCAGCCTTGATGCTGTGACCATCCTGCACACTGTGATGTTTGAGGCCAGAAAGGATAGAAATGAGCGGCATACGTAATTATCAATTTATATTTCCTTTTTAAGAACTTTTTATCAATCCAGGGGTCAAGCATCCAAAGGAGCCTATTTTAGTAATGAGGTCCACTAACCAGGAGACAGGAAGCGTGGACCAGAAGAGCAATCTGGATTCTGGGGCGAAATTCTCCGACCCCACGCAGGGGGGCGTTATTCGGCCGGCGGCGTTATTCCCGCTCCCGCCGGGTTTTTTATTCTCCGAGCGGCCAAAAACCGGCGTTGTGCAAATCCCGCCGGCAGCCTCTGAAAACAGCTGGCGCCGGCGGGATGTCATTGATTTTTTACTTTGAACAAATCTCCGGCCCAAATGGGCCGAAGTCCCGCCGACGTGGCCACGGGTCACGTCGGCGAAAACAGAAGCTTTAAAACGGCGTCAACCATTCATGATGGTTGACGCCGTTCAGTGTCCGAGGCGAGGGGGGGGGTTGCGGCGTTGGGGGGGGGGGGGGGGTTGCGGCGTTGGGGGGGGGGGGTTGGGGAGGGGTTGGCGGCGTTGGGGGGGTTGCGGCGTTGGAGGGGGGTGGGTAGGGGTGGGGGGGAGGGGGGGGGTGGGGTGGGGGGGGGTAGGGGTGGTGGGGAGGGGGTAGGGGTGGTGGGGAGGGGGGTGGGAGGGGGGTAGGGGTGGTGGGGTAGGGGTGGTGGGAAGGGGGGTAGGGTGGTGCGGAGGTGGGGAGGGGTGGTGGGGGGGGGTTTGGGGGCAGCGGCGTGCAGAGAGGGGGGGGGGGGACGGATGCCCGGGGCCAACGCACCGTCGCCCCCCCTCTGCACGCCGCTGCCCCTACCCCAACCCCCCCTCACCACCCCTACCTCCCTCCAACCCCCCTAC
The DNA here is from genome assembly GCF_902713615.1 of Scyliorhinus canicula. Classification (NCBI taxonomy): domain Eukaryota; kingdom Metazoa; phylum Chordata; class Chondrichthyes; order Carcharhiniformes; family Scyliorhinidae; genus Scyliorhinus; species Scyliorhinus canicula. The sequence continues at coordinate 41,401,426 of NC_052151.1, read as the reverse complement.
CCCTCCCACCCCTATCCCCCTCACCACCCCTACCCCTCCAACGCCCCTACCCCCTCCCCACCCCTACCACCCCTACCCCCTCCCCCCCCCACCCCTACCCCCCTACAACGCCGCCCTCCATCTCTCGTAACGCCGCAACCCCCCACCCTCAACGCCGCAACCCCCCACCCTCTCAACGCCGCAACCCCCCCTCCAACGCCGCAACCCCTCCCCTCAACCCCTCACTCATCGCCGCAACACCCCACTCTCTCAACGCCGGGTCCACCCCCTATCAACGCCGGGTCACCCTCCTCAACGCCGGGTCACCCTCCTCAATGCCGGGTCCCCCCCCCAACGACGGGCCCCCCCCCTCTCCTCTCAACGCCGGGTCCCCCCCTCCTCTCAACGCAGGGTCCCCCCCCCCTCTCCTCTCAACGCAGGGTCCCCCCCCTCTCCTCTCAACGCAGCCCCCCCCCCCTCTCCTCTCAACGCCGGTACCCACACCCTCCTCCCTCTGGAGGCCGGTACCCACACCCCCCTCCCTCTGAAGGCCAGTACCCACACCCCCCTCCCTCTGAAGGCCGGTACACACACCCCTCCCTCTGAAGGCCGGTACCCACACCCCCCTCCCTCTGAAGGTCGGTACCCACACCCCCCTCCCTCTGAAGGCGGTACCCACACCCCTCTCTGAAGGCCGGTACCCACACCCCCCTCCCTCTGAAGGCCGGTACCCACACCTTCCCTCTGAAGGCCGGTACCCACCCCCTCCCTCTGAAGCCGGTACCCCACCCCCCCCCTCTCTCTCCCCGCCCTTCCTTCTCCTCCCCCCTTCCTTCCTCCTCTCCCCCCCTTCCTTCCTCCTCCTCCCCTTCCTCCTCCTCCCCTCCTCCCCCTTCCTCCTCCCCCTTCCTCCTCCCCCCCCCTTCCCCTCCTCCTTCCCCCTCCTCCTCCCCTCCCCTCCTCCTCCTCCCCCCTTCCTCCTCCTCCTCCACCCCTTCCCCTCCCCCCCCCCCTTCCTCCTCCTCCCCCCCCCCCCCCCCCCTTCCTTCCTCCTCCTCTCCCCACGCCAGTACCCGTCCTCTCTCTCTCAACGCGCCACTTCTGCAGCACATTAAAATAACGCATATCACGTCGGTCCGATGCTGGCCCCTCCGGGAACGGAGATTAGCGGCCTAAAAGAAGGCCCCGACGCCGGAGTCATCTGCACCACTTTTGCTCGCCGGAAATCGGCGTCACGACGGTCCGCGGAGAATTTCGCCCCTGTTTCCTCAAAAAAGTTTCAGTTCTATTACAGAACAAATGCTTGTACCAATAAATACGGATCTTACTGTGGCATGGGGTTCCTCGACATGGATAATTGTACAGATATAGAATCATAGAATCCTCTGCAGTGAGGGCAGCACGTGCACAGCAATTAGCACTGCTGCCTGCGGCGGTAAGGGACCCAGGTTCGAATCCCGGCCTGGGTCACTGTCCATGTGGAGTTTGCACATTCTCCTCGTGTCTGTGTGGGTTTCACCCCCACAACCCAAAAGATGTGCAGGTTAGGTGGATTGGCCATGTTAGATTACCCCTTAATTGGAAAAGAATAATTGGTACTCTAAATTTTTTTTTTTAAAAGAATCCCTCCAGTGTAAAATGAGGCCATTTGGCCCATTGAGTCTGCACCGACCCTTCGGATGAGCACTCTGCCCACACGGGTATCCATCTTGCCCTATCCCCATAATCCCATAACCAAACCTGCACATCCTGGACATTAAGGGACCATTTTAGCATGGCCAAACCATTACGCACATCTTTGGACGGTGGGAGGAAACCAGCACACCAGGAGGAAACCCATGTGGAGAAAGTGCAAACTCCACAGTCACCCGAGGCCGGTATTGAACCCGCATCCCCAGCGCTGTGAGGCAGCAGTGCTAACCACTGTGCCACGTTGAGGGATAAATGCATTTTTAAAAAATATATTTTTCTCCTTTTGCAAATTTTTCCCCAAATTTACACCTACCAACAATGAGCAGTAACGAATATAATGTCAATCCCCATATCAACAACAATCCCATCCTCCCACCAACCCTCAAACAACCGCCCGCATGTTAACATAAACAAATAACAAAAAGAAATCAGGAATCACCCAGTCACCATTAACACATACAGTCTCTCCAACCCCCACCCCCCCCACTAATGTTCGATATTATCCAATATCCAATTCCTTAAAGGGCATAATGAATAATGCCCATGAATTGTAGAACCCCTCTATCCTTCCCCTCAGTTCAAACTTAACCTTCTCAAGAGTCAAGTAATTCCAACAGGTCCTCCCGCCACGCCAGGGGCACAGGGTGGAGAGGCTGCTCTCCATCCCAGCAGGATCCGCCTTCGGCGATCACGAGGCGAAGGCTACAACATCTGCCTCCCCACCCGTTTCCAACCCTGGCTGGTCCGACACCCCGAATATGGCTCCCGGGGACCCGGGTCCAGTTTCACGTGCACCACTTTAGAAATGACCCTAAAAACCTCCTTCCAGTATATCCTCCAGCTTTGGACAGGGCCAAAACATATGAACGTGATTTGCGCCCTCCCCCCCCTGCAGCGTTTCACACACATCTTCTACCCCCTCAAATCCTGGCTCATCCTCGCCCTTGTGAGCTGTGCTCATATACCACCTTCAGCTGTATCAGCCCCAACCTCGCGCACGAGGTGGAGGCATTCACTCTCCGGAGCACCTCACCCCAGAACCCCTCCTCCTCCACTCCCAACTCTTCCTCCCACTTTGCTTTGATCCCTTCAGTGGTGCCTTCTCCTCTTCCAAAAAGCCCCCTTCTGATAAATGCATCTTTAATAGCTGTAGATTCTTTCAGATCCATCTGAGAGGGTTAGCAGGTTTAAGTGCCCTATTTGATGTACATAGCAGATGAGAAAAGTCTTGGTTACTCAACACTGTACAAATTGCTTCTCCCCTAGCTCTATCTGAAAAATAATTTATGTATTTTTATATTATCAAAATACCATTTAATTTGCTGCTCCATGATATTTCCTTCCCTTTAATATAGTTTTTTTTTTGATAATTTATTGTCTAAAACAACCTGCTAATAATGGGCAAAAGCCATAAAGTGTGAAGTGCTAAGTCATAAAGCTGTGCATAATCGGTTGCTAGGAGTATTATAAACAGTACAAATGTTCCCATTTACAACCTACACTGAAATAAAAGATCTGTTTTATATGAAAAATATTCCCTATCCACCATACATTATAAATAATACCAGATGCCTCACAGTGAATTAAGGCAGTAATCCGATCGAGGGGGTTCAGATGACAAATATAAAGCACTCAGGCTTTGCTCTGGTGGGTTATATCATCTGAACCCCTCGATTGGATTACTGCTTTGTAGTACACTGAGAGGCATCCAATGTCCTCCACTTAACTGAAAACAACAAGCCTTCTTTCATGCTCACAATAGCTAGACAGTGTTCTGACAGCAGTAACAAGGTTCAAACTCATTCTTCACTTTTAATTGTTCAGGATTGTGAAGGTCTGTACAAGCTGGAACATGGCATTCCCAATGACATGTCTGAAAAGGTGCCAACATCCCATTAAGAGAAAACAAATTGCATTTATAACGTCTTATTGTGTCCATTAAGAAATGTTCCAATTACTTTCTAATGCCCTGATTATTATAATCCAGGCAAACGCAGCAGCTGTTTTGTCGCCAGTAGGGTCCCACAAAGATGATTAAGTAGTTGTTGGTTCATGGAGGAGAATACTCAAGGGGACGAAAAAGTGGAATCCTTCTGGGATTGAATTGAATATCTTAGATTCTCTTGATTTAAATCACATGATCCCCTGTGATGTTCTTCACTCCCCACCCCTTAAGTTAATTCATGTGGCACCCTCGCATCCTCAGGACATCTCAAGTATTTTTGAAATGACTGTTGTGATGTCGGCCAATGCAGTTGCCAATTTGTACACAGCAAGGTTCCAACAAACAACAATGAGCTAAATGTTGAACGCTCAACTCCCCTGTTCTTTGTTCAATAGTGCTGTGAGATCTTTTATATCCCTTTGAGAGGGTAGACAGGGTGTCATTTAAAGAAAGCGACTCTGACACTGGATTTTGAGCCTAGATTATATTCTCATTCTGGATGGATACTTGAACCCACAGCCTTGTGACTGAGATGAGAGTGCTACTACTGGCCCAATGCTGACAGCTACATTAATCTAACACTGTATTCATCATAGAAATGGTGTGCTGCCAAACAGCATGAATGATTCCATAAATGAACAGTGACAAGTGGACGATGGCCAGAATCAAGTGGAGGAATGCACGGTTCCACAGTCATCTGCATCTCAAATAATAGAGAACATAAAACACTACAGCGCAGTACGGGCCCTTCGGCCCTCGATGTTGCGCCGACCTGTGAAACCATCTGAAGCCTATCTGACCTACACTACTCATTTTCATCCATATGTCTATCCAGTGACCACTTAAATGCCCTTAAAGTTGGCGAGTCTACTACTGTTGCAGGCAGGGCGTTCCACACCCCTACTCTCTGAGTAAAGAAACTGCCTCTGACATCTGTCCTATAACTATCACCCCTCAATTTAAAGCTATGTCCCCTCGTGTTGGTCATCTCCATCCGAGGAAAAAGACTCTCACTGTCCACCCTATCTAACCCTCTGACTATCTTATATGTCTCTATTAAGTCACCTCTCAGACTTCTCCTCTCTAACGAAAACAACCTCAAGTCCCTGAGCCTTTCCTCGTAAGACCTTCCCTCCATACCAGGCAACATCCTAGTAAATCTCCTCTGAACCCTTTCCAAAGCTTCCACATCCTTCCTATAATGTGGTGACCAGAACTGCACGCAGTACTCCAGGTGCGGCCGCACCAGAGTTATGTACAGCTGCAGCATGACCTTGTGGTTCCGAAACTCAATCCCCCTGCTTATAAAGGCTAGCACACCATATGCCTTCTCAACAGCCCTATTAACCTGGGTGGCAACTTTCAGGGATTTATGTACCTGGATGCCGAGATCTCTCTGTTCATCTACACTACCAAGAATCTTGCCATTAGCCCAGTACTCTGCCTTCCTGTTACTCCTTCCAAAGTGAACACCTCACACTTTTCCGCATTAAAACTCCATCTGCCACCTCTCAGCCAGCTCTGCAGCTTATCTATGTCCCTCTGTATCATAAGATCCTTCAGCACTATCCACAACTCCACCGACCTTCGTGTCATCCGCAAATTTACTAACCCATCCTTCTACACCCTCTTCCCAGGGTCATTATAAAAATGACAAACAGCATGGCCCAAAACAGATCCTTGCGGTACACCACTAGTAACTGAACTCCAGGATGAACATTTGCCATCAACCACCACCCGCTGTCTTCTTTCAGCTAGCCAATTACTGATCCAAACCGCTAAATCACCTTCAATTTCCACACTTCCTTATTTTCTGCAATAGGCCTATCCATGGGGAACCTTATCAAACGCCTTACTGAAATCCATATACACCACATCAACAGCTTTACCGTGATCCACCTGTTGGTCACCTTCTCAAAAACTCAATAAGGTTTGTGAGGCATGACCTACCTTCACAAAACCGTGTTGAACTATCGCTAATCAACTTGTTCTTTTCAAGATCATTATAAACCCTATCTCTTATAACCTTTTCCAACATTTTACCCACAACCGAAGTAAGGCTCACAGGTCTATAATTACCAGGTTTGTCTCTACTCCCCTTCTTGAACAAGGGGACAACATTTGCTATCCTCCAGTCTTCCGGCACTATTCCTGTCGACAAAGACGACATAAAGATCAAGGACAAAGGCTCTGCAATCTCCTCCCTGGCTTCCCAGAGAATCCTAGGATAAATCCCATCTGGCCCAGGGGGACTTATCTATTTGACATTTTCCAAAATTGCTAACACCTCCTCCTTTGAACCTCAATTCCATCTAGCTGGTCGCTGAACTGAGTGTTCTCCTCGACAACATTGTCTTTCTCCAGGGTAACACTGACGAAAAATATCCATTTAACGCTTCCCCTATCTCCTCTGATTCCACACACAACTTTCCACTACTATCCTTGATTGGCCCTAATCTTACTCTAGTCATTCTTTTGTTCCTGATATACCTATAGAAAGCCTTAGGGTTTTCCTTGATCCTATCCGCCAACGACTTTTCGTGTCCTCGCCTCGCTCTTCTTACTCTCCCTTTAGGTCCTTCCTGGCTAACTTGTAACTCTCAAGTGCCCTAACTGAGCCTTCATGTCTCATCCTAACATAAGCCTTCGTCTTCCTCTTGACAAGTGCTTCAACTTCCTTAGTAAACCACGGTTCCCTTGCTCGACAACTTCCTCCTGCCTGACAGGTACCTACTTATCAAGGACCGCAGTAGCTGTTACCCTTGAAAAAGCTCCACATTTCGATTGTACCCATCCCCTGCAGTTTCCTTCCCCATCCTATACATTCTAAATCTTGCCGAATAGCATCATAATTGCCTTTCCCCCAGCTATAATTCTTGCCTTGCGGTATATACCTATCCCTGCCATTGCTAAAGTAAACATAACCGAGTGTGATCACTATCACCAAGTGCTCACCTAATCTAAATCTAACACTGGCCCGGTTCCTTACCCAGTTACCAAATCCAATGTGGCCTCGCTCCTGTTTGGCCTGTCTACATACTGTGTCAGAAAACCATCCTGCACACACTGCACAAAAAACTGACCCATCTCTAGTACTCGAACTATAGTATTTCCAGCCAATATTTGGAAAGTTAAAGTCCTCCATAACAAACTACCCTGTTTACTCTCGCTCCTGTCGATGAATCATCTTTGCAATCTTTCCTCACATCTCTGGAACTATTCGGAGGTCTATAGACAACTCAATGTATGGAAAAATATCCACTTGGCTGGATGAGTGCAGCTCCAACAACACCCAAGATGTCCAGCACATCCAGGACAAAAGAACCCGCTTGGTTGGTTACCGCACACCTTAAGCTGTCACTCCCTCCCATGATGCAAAGTGGCAGCCGTGTGTACCATCTACAATATGCACTGCTCCTCAACAGCACCTTCCAAACCTGAAAACTATCAGTAAGAAGGGCAAGGGCAACAGATGAATGGGAAACACTACCACCTGCAAGTTTCCCCTCCAAGTCACACACCATCCTGACTTGCAACTACAGTATTGTCCCTTCACTGTGTTTGGGTCAAAATCCTGGCACTCCCCAACAGCACTATGCTGAACCTATGATACATGGATTGCAATGGATAAAAAGCCAGCTCATCACCACCCTCTCAAGGGCAATTAGAAATGGGCAACTACTGTTGACATAACAGGTGTGGCCCACTCCCTCTGAAAGAATAAAATGTGTGCCGTCTACCTCTATTCACTGGAAACTAATTGAGCCTTCCAAAGGATCAATGCAGCCAATAACCAGTGAAAACTTTCACCCCTTATATGTGCTGGGATTCCAATCAAAATCCTCGAGAAAAAGATGCAGCATTTAACATCTACCGTCTTCCGATAGTTTATATTCTCCTAAGTGACTGGAGCCATGGTCCTGCTATCTATTATTCTGCCGCCGTTGTTTTTGCTACCAAAGTGGATAATCTCGCATTTATACAAATTATACTGCATTTGCCATTCATTTGCCACTTACTCAACTTGTCCAAATCACACTGAAGGATCTTTGCATCCCCTCGCAGCTCACCCACCACCCAACGTGGTGTCATCTGTAAATGTGGAGATGTGACATTTTGTTCCCTTCCTCAGAATCATTAATATATATTGTGAATAGCTGGGGTGCTAGCACCAATCCCTGCGGTCCTGCACTAGTCACTGGCTGCCTATTTGAAAAGACCTGTTAATTCTACCTTTTGTTTCCTGTCTCACAACCAATTTTCTATCCATCTCAATGCACTACCCCCAATCTCATTCGCTTAATTTTAGACGCTAATCTTTTATGCGGGTGTTTGTCAAAGCCTTCTGAAAGTCCAAATAAACGACATCCCACTGGCTCCCCTTCATCAATTCTACTAGTTACATCCTCGAAGAATTCCAGTAGATTTGTCAGCATGATTTCCCCATCATAATCCACGCTGAATCTGTCCGATCCTGCCATTGTTTTCTAAGTGCTCTGCTATAAAATCTTTGATAATAGATTCTAGAATTTTCCCCACAACTGATGTCAGGCGACTGTTCTTTAATTCCCTGCTTCTCTCAACCTCCATTTTAAATAGTGGAGTTACATTAGCCACCCTCCAATCTGCAGGAACTGTTCTGCAGGCTGTAGAATCCTGGAAGATGACGCCAATGCATCACTATTTCTACAGCCAGCTCCTTGGATGTAGATTATAAAGCCCTGGAGATTCATCAGCCTTCAATCCCATCAATTTCCCCAACACCATTTCTCGACTGATATTGATCACCTTCACTTCCTCCTTCTCACTAAACCCCGGAGTCCCCAATTGTTTGGTTATCTTATTTGTGTCCTCATTTGTGAAGACAGAACCAAAGTGTGTATTTAGTTGCTCAGCCATTTCTTTATCCCCTATAATACATTCCCCTGTTTCTGACAGTAAGGGACCAACATTTGTCTTCACCAATCATTTTCTCTTCATGTACCTATAGAAACTTTTAGTCAGTTTTTATGTTCCCTAAGAGCTTACTTTCGTACTTTATTTTCTCCTTCATAATCAATCCCTTGGTCTTCCTTTGCTGAATTCTAAACAACTCCCAATCCTCAGACCTGTTGTTTTTCTTGGCCAATTTATATCCTATTTCCTTGGATCGAATACTACCCCTAATTTCTTTGTAAGCCATGAATTGTCCACCTTTCCCATTTTACTTTTGTGCCAGACAGGAATAAACAATTGTTGCAGTTCCTCCATGTACTCTTTGAATGTTTGCCATTGCCTATCCACTGTCATCCCTTAAAGTAACATTCCCCAATCGATCATAGCCAACTCACGCCTCATTTTATCGTAGTTCCTTTGCTAAGATTCAGGATCCTAGTCTCAGAATCAATTACTTCACTCTCCATTTTGATGAAAAATTCTGTCATATTATGATATGGTCGCTCATTCCCAAGGAGTCGCACACAACTAGATTGCTAATGATTCCCTTCTCATTACATTGTACCCAGTCCAGGATGGCATGTTCTCTAGTTGGCTCCTCAACATATTGACCCAGAAAACCATCTCGCATACACTCAAGGAATTCCTCCTCTATGATTTTGTGGCAATTTGATTTTCCCAATCTATATGCAGATTAAAATGACCCGAAGTTACAGTTGTTCCTTTATGACATGCGTCTCTAATTTCCTGTTTAATGCCATTCCCAACAATATCAGTGCAGTTCCGCCCACTAATGTTTTTTGCCCCTTGCTGTTTCTCAGCTCTACCCATATAGATTGCATATTGTCAGCACGGTAGCATATTGGTCAGCACAGTTGCTTCGCAGCTCCAGGGACAAGGTTCGATTTCCGGCTTGGGTCACTGTCTGTGTGGAGTCTGCACGTTCTCCCCAGTGTGCGCGTGGGTTTCCTCGGGTGCTCCTGGTTTCCCTCCCACCGTCCAAAGAAACCCAACAGACAGGGGGAGAACGTGCAGACTCTGCACAGACAGTGACCAAAGCAGGAAATCAAACCTGGGCCCTGGAGCTGTGAAGCAACTGTGCTAACCACTGTGCTGCCCCATGCAGCAGATACCTGGGAGCCATCATCACCTGGAGGTTCCCCTCAAAGTCACTCACCACCATGACTGTCAAGTGGCAACTTACTCAGCAATAACCTGCTCGCGGACGTTCAATTTGGGTTCCAGCAAGGCAGCACGGTGGCCTAGTGGTTAGCACAGCTGCCCCACGACACTGAGGTCCCAGGTTCGATCCCGGCTCAGGGTCACTGTCTGTGTGGAGTTTGCACATTCTTCTTGTGTCTGCGTGGGTTTCGCCCCCACAACCCAAAAATGTGCAGAGTAGGTGGATTGGTCACGCTAAATTGCCCCTTAATTGGAAAACATAAATGGGTAATCTAAATTAATAAAAAAATTTGGGTTCCGCCAGGGTCACTCAGCTACTGACCTCATTACAGCCTTGGTTCAAACATGGGCAAAAGAGCTGAATGCCAGAGGTGAGGTGAGAGTGACTGCCCTTGACATCAAGGCACCATTTGACCGAGTATGGCATCAAGGAGCCCCACCTAAACTGGAGTCAATGGGAATCGGGGGGGGAAATTTCCTATCAACTGGATAGTTACATCAATACTGTGGTTACCAGGGCAAGGTAAAAGGCTAGGAATCCTATGGCAAGTAACTCACCTCCTGACCCCCCCCCCCAAAAGCCTGTCAGGAGTGTAATGGAATTCTGCCCACTTGCCCGGATGCAGCTCCAATAACACTCAAGAAGCTCGATACCATCCAGGACAAAGCATTACACTTGATTGCTCCCCCTCCCACAAACATTCAATCCGTCCACCATCGACAAACAGTGGCATCCATCTGTACAAGATGCACTGCAGTAACTCACCAAGGTTCCTTAGACAGCACCTTCCAAACCCACAACCACTACTATCTAGAAGGACAAGAGCAGCAGAGACCTGGGAACACCACCACCTGGAGATTCCCCTCCTTCACTGTCGCTGTGGAAACAACCTGGAACTCCCTCCATAATAGCACAGTGGGTGTTCCTACACCTTTAAGACTGCAGCGGTTAAAGAAGGCAACTCACCACCACCTTCTGAAGGGCAACTAGGGATGGGCAATAAATACTGGCCTAACCAGCGACACCCACATCCCTTAGATGATTTTTTTTAAAAGTAGAGCGTATTCCAGCACACTCCTGACTTGTGCCCTGTGGATTGTGCACAGGCTTTGGGGAGTCAGGAGATGAGTTACTCACTGCAGGATTCCCAGCCTCTGACCTGCTCTTGTAGCCACAGAGTGGTCTTGTCAACATTTTAGTGTTCACGGAAGTTTTATTCTCCCTCCAACCCAAGGTGCGCCGACTTTTGGAGTAGCGGACTGCCTTCAATAACATCAGAGTTTCCCAAATTCCACCTCCAATTCCCACCTGCACGCACAATGAGCAGTGGGGTAGTGTTGGCTGTCTGCCTGACCCCTGACAGTGAGCAACTTTGTCCCTGCACCTGTGGAATGAGCTCATGTTTGGCCACAATTGCAATTCTAAATCACGATGCATTCAAACGTTGCTGATAGATTTTAGTTTTGAACACAAGATAGAGGAACAATGTGCACGGCGGGTCACATAAAAGCACAATACTGCAGACGCTGGCAACTGAAATAAAGCAGAAAATGATGGGTAAACTCTGCAGGTCTGGTAGCATCTGTGAAATTAGAGTTAACGTTTTAAGTCTCAATGACCCTTCTATAGAACAGTTCTGTGTTTTCCTTCCATGGAGGATCACATAGCAGTGCTGCAGGGATCTGATTTTGCTTTGGTTATATTGTAAAGGGGGCTGCCAGGCAATACTTCAATGATTCCGTCATCCATCCCTCATTTTACCATCTCCATTCCATCCATGAGATACTTTTTTCAGAAAGAAAGTCTACGCCACTGTCTCCTTGAACTTACATCCGCATATCTTTTTTTAAAATGTATTTCATTACAAACATGTATCAAAACAGGTTACACAATCATAGAAATTTACAGTGCAGAAGGAGGCCATTCAGCCCATCGAGCCTGCACCGGCTCTTGGAAAGAGCACACTACCCAAGGTCAATACCTCCACCCTATCCCAAACCAGTAACCCCACCCAAACACTAGGGCCATTTGGACACTAAGGAAATTTATCATGGCCACTCCACCTAACCTGCACATCTTTGGACTGTGGGAGGAAACCGGAGCACCCGGAGGAAAACCCACGCACACACGGGGAGGATGTGCAGACTCCACACAGACAGTGACCCAAGCCGGAATTGAACCTAGGACCCTGGAGCTGTGAAGCAATGTTGAAATTCACAATGCTACTGTGCTGCCCCTCGAGCAAATAAACACCCTGGGGAAACATATTTCCCAGCAATCAACTATACAGTCTGCACAGATTTTTCCCCTTTTTCACCCTCCCCCTTCCCCCACCTCCCCCATGATGAACAGCTCCGTCCAAACACTGGTCACAAACATCCTCCACTTTTCTCAAACCCCCCTGCAAAGCCCCTTAACTCATACTTTATCTTCTCCGACCGCAAGAAGTCGTACAGGTCACCCAAGCCAAGCTGCTACCCCGGGTGGCGATGCCCGACCGCCACTCCAGTATAAATTTCGCTGCCGTGCAATCAGAGAAGGCGAAGGTCAAGACAAAGAACAATGAAAGTACAGCACAGGAACAGGCCTTTCGGCCTTCCAAGCCCGTGCCGACCAATAATGCCTGTCTAAACTAAAATCTCCTGCACTTCCGGCATCCGTATCCCTCTATTCATGTCTTTGTCAAGATGCCCCTTAACGTCACTATCGTCCCTGCTCCACCATCTCCTCCGGCAGCGAAGTTCCATTCACCCACTACCCTCTGTGGAGAAAACTTGCCTCGTACATCTCCTCTAAACCTTGCCCCTAGCCACCCTTAAACCTATGCCCCCTAGTAACTTACCCCTCTACTCTGGGGAAAAAGCCTCTGACTATCCACTCTATCTATGCCCCTCATAATTTTGTAGACCTCTATATGGTCACCCCTCAAAATCTGTCATTCCAGTGAGAACAAACCGAGTTAATTCAACCGCTCCTCATAGCTAATGCCCTCCATACCAGGCAACATCCTGGTAAACTCTTCTGCACCCTCTCTAAAGCCTCCACATCCTTCTGGTAGTGTGGCGACCAGAATTGAACACTATACTCTTAAGTGTGGCCTAACTAAGGTTCTATACAGCTGCAACATGATTTGCCAATTTTTATAATCAATGCCCCGGCCAATAAAGGCAAGCATACCGAATGCCTTCTTGACTACCTTCTCCACCTGTGCTTGCCGCTTTCAGTGACCTGTGGACCTGTACACCTAGATCTCTCTGAGACTGTCAATACTCTTGAGGGTTCTACCATTCACTGTATATTCCTACCTGCATTAGACCTTCCAAAATGCATTTCCCTCACATTGTCCGGATTAAACTCCATCTGCCATCTCTCTGCCCAGTCACAAACAATCTAAATCCTGCTGTATCTTCTGACAGTCCTCATCGATATCACGCCAATCCACCCACCTTTGTGTCGACTGCAAACTTACTAATCAGACCAGTTACATTTTCCTCCAAATTATTTATATATACTACGAACAGCAAAGATCCCAGCACTGATCCCTGCAGAACACCACTACTCACAGCCCTCCAACCAGAAAAGCACCCTTCCATTGCTGCTCTCTGCCTTCTATGACGTAGCCAGTTCTGTATCCATCTTGCCAGTTCAACCTTGATCCCGTGTGACTTTACCTTTGTACCAGTCTGCCATGAGGGATCTTGTAAAGGCCTTACTGAAATCCATATAGACAACATCCACTGCCCTACCTGGATCAATCATCTTTGTGACCTCTTCGAAAAACTCTATGAAGTTAGTGAGACACGACCTCCCCTTCACAAAACCGTGCTGCCTCTCGCTAATCTGTCCATTTGCTTCCAAATGGAGTAGTTCCTGTCTCGAAGAATTCTCTCCAGTTAATTTCCACTACCACTGAGTAAGGCACACGGCTGTTGTCCTGATTATCCTTGCTACCCTTCTTAAACAAAGATAACATGGCTATTCTCAGTCCTCGGTACACTCACCTGAAGACAGTGAGGCCAATGGCCTCAGCAATTTCCCCTCTAGCCTCCTTCAGTATTCTGGGTAGATCCCACAGGTCCTGGGGACTTATATACCTAATATTTTTTCAGACGCCCAATACCTCATCTTTTGGATCTCAATGTGACCCAGGCTATCTACACACCCTTCTCCAGACTCAACATCCACCAATTTCTTTTCTTTGGTGAACACTGATGCAAAATATTCATTTAGTACCTCGCCCATTTCCTCTGGCTCCACACATAGATTCCCTCCCCTGTTCTTCAGTGGGCCAACCCTTTCCCTGGCTACCCTCTTACTTTTTATGTACGTGTAAAAAGCCTTGGGATTTTCCTTAACCCTATTTGCCAATGACTTTTCGTGAACCCTTTTAGCCCTCCTGACTCCTTGCTTAAGATCCTTCCTACTTTCCTTATATTCCACACAGGCTTCGTCTGTTCCCAGCCTTCGAGCCCTGACAAATGCCTCCTTTTTCTTTTGATTGAAGTCTACAATATCTCTCATCATCCAAGGTTCCTGAAATTTGTCGTATTTATCCTTCTTCCGCACAGGAACATGCCGGTCCTGAATTCCTTTCAACTGACATTTGAAAGCTTCCCACATGTCAGATGTTGATTTACCCTCAAACATCCACCCCCCAACTGAGTTTCTTCAGTTCCTGCCTGATATTGTTATAATTAGCCTACCCCCAATTTCACACATTCACCCTAGGACCACTCTATCCTTGTCCACCAGCAACTTTAAAACTTACTTAATTGTGGTCACTGTTCCCAAAATGCTCCCCTACCTGAAACTTGTACCAACTGGGCCGGCTTATCCCCAATACCAAATCCAGTACAGCCCCTTCCCTAGTTGGACTATCTACATATTGTTTTAAGAATCCCTCCTGGATGCTTCCTTCCAAACTCTGCCCCGTCCAAGCCCTCTGGCACTAAGTGAGTCCCAGTCAATATTGGGGAAGTTAAAGTCTCCCATCACAACAACCCTGTGCTTTTACTCCTTTCCAAAATCTGTCTACCTATCTGCTCCTCTATCTCCCGCTGGCTGTTGGGATGGCCTGCTAGTAAACCCCAACATTGGGACTGCACCCTTCTTATTCCTGATCTCTACCCATATAGCCTCGCTTCCCTCTGAGGTGTCCTCCCTAGTACAGCTGTGATATTCTCCCTAACCAGTAGTCGCAACTCCGCCACCCCTTTTACATCCCCCTCTATCCCGCCTGAAACATCTAAATCCTGGAACGTTTAGCTGCCAATCCTGTCCTTCCTCAATCAGATGTCTCTGTAATGGCAAAAACATCATAGTTCCAAGTACTAATCCAAGCTCTAAATTCATCTGCCTACTATCGTATACTTCTTGCATTAAACAAATGCACTTCAGGCCACCAGTCCCGCTGTTTCAGCAACCTCTCCCTGCCTGCTCTTCCTCAGGCCATACTGGCCCGATTTCCCTATTTCTCCCTCAATTTTTTCACTTTCTGACCTAATTGCTCCGGTACCCACCCCCCTGCCATACTAGTTTAACCCTCCCGTGTGACACTATCAAACCTCGCAGCCAGGATATTTATGCCTCTCCAGTTTAGATGCAACCCGTCCTTTCTTATACAGGTCAGCACCTACACCTGAAGAGCTCCAGTGGTCCAGTAACGAAACTCTCCCTCCTACAGCCAGCTGCTTAGCCACGTGTTTAGCTGCTCTATTTCCTATTTCTAGTCTCACTGGCACAGGACACAGGGAGTAATCCCGAGATTACAACCCTAGAGGTCCTGTCTTTAACTTTCTGCCTAGCTCCCTGAACTCGTGCTGCAGGACCTCATGCCCCTTCCTGCCTATGTCGTTAGTACCAATATGTACAACGACCTCTGTCTGTTTTCCCTCTACCTTCAGGATGCCCACCTACCCATTCGGAGACATCCTGGACCCTGGCACCAGGGAGGCAACATACATCCTGGAGTCTCTTTCACTCCCACAGAAGCGCATATCTGTGCCCCTGACTATAGAGTCCCCTATGACTATTGTCTTCTGTGCTTTGACCCTCCCTGCTAAATATCAGAGCCAGCTGTGGTGCCACTCTCTAGCTGCTGCTGTTTTTCCCCCTGATAGGCTATTCCCCCCTCGGCAGTATCCAAAGGGGTATACCTGTTCGAGATGGGGGACATCGGCCTTCCTCCTCTCCATAAACTCCGGCTTCTCTGAAACCCCAAATAAATGTCACCAAAGGGTCCGGGTCCACTCCCTTCCTCCACTGTCCTGGCTAAGACTGAGACCACTCCCGCCCAGAATCTTCCCAATTTACGCAACCCCAAATATGTGCGCTTGATTCGCTGGCACCTGCCCACTACTCGCACATCATCTGCTACTCCCTGAAAGAACTATTCATTCTCACCTGAGTCATATGCACCCTGTGCACCACCTTAAACTGTATCAGGCTCATCATTGTACATGAGGAGTCCCATTTGCCCTACGTAGTGCCTCACTCCATGCTCCCAATTGATCTCTCCTCCCAACTCCGCTTCCCTATCTCTCCTTGAGCTTCACTCAACCCGCTCGCCACCCTGCTCACCAGCCACTTGTATATATCTCCAATTCTTTCCTCCCCTTCCAAGCAGCAGTTACTCCACCAGGGTGTATCCCGGCAACCTAGGGAACCCCTCCAGACCTTTCGCACAAAGTCCCTGACCTGCAGATACCTCAACTCACTCCCCCTCGGCAGCTCTACCCTCTCCCTTAGCTCCTCCAGACTGGCGAACCCTTCCTCCAAATACAGATCCCTCACCTTGGCCAGCCCCACTTCCCTTCACCTCCTGTATTCCCCCCCCCTGCTCAAACCCATGGTTCTCACACAGTGGCGTTAGCACCGACATCCCTTCCATCCTAAAATGCCTTCTCAGCTGATTCCATATCTTCACTGTGGACTGTACCACCGGGCTCCCTCAATACCTATTCGGAGCCATTGGCAACGCTGCCATCACCATAGCCCTCAAACTAAATCCCTAACAATACATCCACATTTTTTATCATTTTTTTCATTGCAGTTTTTTCCCCTCACAGAGCAATGGGAATATGGAACAGACTTCCAGTTGATGTTCTGTCAATTAATTCCTTTGAAATTCCTTTGAAAAAAGGATGGCACATTCGTCAGCACTGATGCCTCACAGCGGCAGGGACCTGGGTTCAAATCCAGCCTTGAGTGACTGTCTGTGTGGAGTTTGCACTTTCTCCCAGGTGCACCGGTTTCTCCCACAGTCCCAGATGTTTAGGCTAGGTGGATTGGTCATGCCAAATGCCCCTTAGTGTCTAAAGGTTAGGTGGAATTACGGGGAAAGGGTGGGGGAGTGGGCTGAGGTTAGGGTGCTCTTTCAGAGGGTCTGTGCAAACCAACTGGTCAAATGGCCTCCTTTGCACTGTCGGGATTCTGTGATTCGATGAAAAAAAGCTGGCTGCATATTTGGTGTGATATTTTCTTCCCTGCTTTGGCTTGAATGAATTCTTAAATACTTCTACAAACAATACCTTTACAAATTCATCATAACTAGCAGAGGGTATAGGATAATGACACTGAGATATCAAATGCTCTAAGGAGCAAAATATCTCTGGGCTGTGGACCCTGGGAGAAAGTATTGAATAGTGGACATGTGGGAATTGGCGAATATCAGAGCTTTTACTGATTACCTTTGGAAATCCGCGATCTTTATGGAGAATCTTTGTGCTGAGTATTACAGAGATGGGATAGATTCTAAGATGGCGGCTCAGGTGGCGCAGTGGTTAGCACTGCTGCCTTCGGCGATGCAGGGACCCGGGTTCGATCCTGGCCCCAGGTCACCGTCTGGTGGAGTTTGCACCACTCTCCCTGTGTCTGTGTGGGTTTCATCCCTACAAACCACAAAGATATGCAGGGTAGAAGGATTGGCCACGCTAATGTGCCCCTTGATTGGGAAAAAAAATGACTGGTAAAAATGTATTTTTTTAAAAGGAGTTAATTGCTTATGGGCGGTACGGTGGCACAGTGGTTATCACAGTGGCTTCACAGCTCCAGGGTCCCAGGTTTGATTCCTGGCTTGGGGTCACTGTCTGTGCAGAGTCTGCATGTTCTCCACGTGTCTGTGTGGGTTTCCTCCGGGTGGTCCCGTTTCCTCCCACTGTGCAGGTTAGGTGGATTGGCCAAATTGCCCTTAGTGTCCCAAAAAAAGGTTAAGTGGGGTCACTGGGTTACGGGGATAGGGTGGAGGTGTGGGCTTGGGTAGGGTGCTCTTTCCAAGGGCCGGTGCAGACTCAATGGCTGAATGACCTCCTTCTGCACTGTAAATTCTATGATTCGATGCTTAGCGTCTGTGGAGGATGCAAGCTGGATGGGGCAAAATACCATTCTCATTCTGTACTTTATGCTATCTAAATTCCGCTATCTGTTGCATCGCATTAGGCCAACTTTGGAAAATACTTTCTAAGCCTGAAGCCAAGCAACTTACTCTCAAAACAGGCTTTGTACAGTCAGTTTTGAACCATAGTAAATGAGGCTGAACATGACCCAATCCACTTTTGCGGGTTTCAGCAAAATACAGGACTGGCAGCCCAGAGGTTGTTAGTCTGAATGACAAGTTATGAAATTGATATCTGGTCATTTGTAACACCAAAACAAATACATGAAAACCTGCTGGATTGTTGCAAAAATTCAACCAGGTTCATTCATGTACTTTTGCGAATTAATTTCCCCCTTCCATTTGGACCATAACTCCTGGGTCCCTAGCTAGAATTTTGGGGTACCCCAATGATGCATTGGAGAATCCCTCTCGGAAGTTCCCATGTAAGGGTTTACCGGCAAATTGTCCAGAAGCGCTAACTTCCTCTGGACAATTACGCTGGGCTGGGAACCATCCAAGAAAGCGATTTAAATTGGGCGGGGGGCCCCGGCGTAGCAGAGTGGCGCCAACCACTCCGGCGTCGGGCCTCCCCAAAGGTGCGGAATTCTCCGCACCTTTAGGGGCCAAGCCCTCACATTGAGGGGCTAGGCCCGCGCTGGAGTGGTACCAATGGCCTTTGGCGCCGGGGCTGGCCGAAAGGCCTTCGCCGGTTCGCGCATGCACCGGTGCTGCCGCTGACGTCACCACCGGCGCATGCACGCTGGGGGATTCTCTTCCGCCTCTGCCATGGTGCAGGCCGTGGCGACGGCGGAAAAAAAAGAGTGCCCCCACATCACTAGCCCACCCGCCGATCAGTGGGCCACGATCGCAGGCCTGGCCACCGTGGGGGCACCCCATGGGTCCGATCGCCCCAGGCCCCACCCCCCAGGACCCCGGGGGCCCCGCTCGGCCGCTGATCCCGCCGCCAACAGAGGTGGTTCAAACCACGGCGGCAGGAGAGGCCTCTCAGCGGCAGGGACTTCGGCCCATCGCGGGCCGGAGAATCGCCGCAGGGGGTTCGCTGATCGGCGGGGCGTGATTCCCGCCCCCGCCAATTCCCGGGTGGCATAGAATTTCTGCCACGGCGGGGGCGGGATTCACGCCGGCCCCGGGTGATTCTCCGACCCTGCCCCAGATGTTTCTGTCAGTTTTACACTCATAGTTACTCTGAAAGAATTAGAAGAAAAAAACGCACTTCTAAATTCAGAGTAATTATTTTTAAACACCAGACTGGACCCCCACATGGGAACCCCCCACACAAACCTCAGGGGATGTGCATCCCCTTATCTCACCACCACCCCAAAGAAGCAACCCGACCTCCTCCCGCCATGCCCATACACACGACCAAACAGGCCTCGACCCCATACTGCCTGACCAACCCCACCTGACCTCCCAGACCCAAACTGACACCTCCGACCCAAACCTCACACCCCCGACAGGATCACCCATTGACCCGATCCAACACCTTTGTTAAACCCCGACACCCCAGCCCCCCTTCCCCCCGACCTGGACCTGGCACCCCCTCCTGACCCGAACCAACACACCAGGTGACCTGAACCGACCCACACCCCCAACTCAACACCCTCCCCGACCTGATCCAGACACCCATCTGAGCCAACCTGACACCTTCCCTGACCTGAACAGACACCCCTCCCACCCTGACCCAAAATCTCCCAACCAGGCATCCTTCCTGGACCTGGCATCCCACTGACCGACACTCCCCCCTCTCCAACCTGGCCCAACACCCTGCCCCGACCTGGCATGACACCACCTCGGAACCACCACACCCTGCCCCACCCCCGACCCAACCTGACACCCACCCGACCCAACACTCCATCATACCCGGCACCCCACCAACCACACCTGACTCTCTCTCTCCCCCCCCCCTGATCGCACACTCCGGGCAACCTAAACCAACACCCCCTGACCTCACCCGACACCCATCCGACCCGCACCCCCGATCTGGCCAGACATCCCGCCCCCATGTCCGGACCCGACTTGACACCTTTCTCCCGACCTGACACCCCAACCCCTGATGACTGGACCCCCTCCGATGCCTGGACTTCCCCTCCAATGTCAGGAACATCAAGCAAATTAGGCGCTTTGGAATTCAAGCAGGGGATAAGTCGCTACAGAGTGGCAAGCCACACTGATTGGCACTCCGAGGAAGTTACAGGCCATTTACTGTTTCATGTGACCAGGATCAGAGAATGAATATTGTAATGCCAGTGTTAGCCATGTCCCACGGTCGAATAGAAAGGTAAGGCTGTTGTGATATGTAAAATATTCGATATTTTAAAAACTGACTTTGGAACATTATAGCTGATCATCTTTACTCTTTGACTCTTTCAATCCTTTCTCTTTCACTGCTGTTGAAATATATGCATTTTGTATTGTCCAATCTTTTCCTTTAGATTTCTCATGGTGAGTATTGTAAAGTAGGATTTTGAGGCATGTATGGATCTGCACGTATATTGTTTTTTCTTTCTTCAGTATTTGATTTAAAATGTTAATCTTCTTACATGTACCAGTATTGGGAATTAATCCTGTTTATTAGATGAAAGTTGAGTAACATGACATGCTTCTCCTTCAGGTTTGGCAGTGTTGGGGATAGGTGATGTTGTGCCCTTGGGAAGGTGGGCTATGGGACCCTGCCATCTGCAGTGCAAGCTTGCACCGTAGTCATAGACTGCAGCTTATGAATGTGACCGCCGCAAAGTTTACATAGGAGGGTTGTGTTGGGCTGTCGGTTGTTGCACCAATCCGAGATAACAGGCTAAAGAAGACCAGCTCTTCGGTTGCCTTGCTCATCACTGCGACAAGAAGTCCACTCTAAATTCAGTCACTTATTCAAGTCCTCTGCTAATTCAGTTGTTTTTGTTTTAAAGTGTTTGATAATTGGGGCTGCACGGTCGCACAGAGGGTAGCACTGTTGCTTCGCAACGCCAGGGTCGATTCCTGGCTTGGGTCACTATCTGTGCGAAGTCTGCACATTCTCCCTGTATCTGCATGGGTTTCCTCTGGGTGCTCCGGTTTCCTCCCACAAGTGCTATTCGGTGAATTGGACATTCTGAATCCTTCCCTCAGTGTACCCGAACAGGTGCCGGAATGTGGCGACTAGGGGAGTTTCACAGTAACTTCATTGCAGTGTTAATGTAAGCCTACTTGTGACAATAAAGATTATTATTATATATTGCACAATGGCACAGAAGCAGGCTATTGAACCCAACAAGTCTGCGCCGGTATTTTTGCTTCACAAGAACCCCTGCATGGAGGAGAGTGGGCTGCATGTCATTCCCCACCCTACTCCCCTCAACCTTAATCAAAGTATCTTTTGAAACTTTCTTTGCTGCTGTGTATCTATCCAGCTTCCCCCTTAAAAGTTCCACAATCTACTCGCGCTGAATACAGAAATGTCAGTCGCCATTGAGGTGTGGTTATGTACCCTGTTTAATTGAAATACTGGATACTCGTTTCTTGGTACACAAGGAAACGCCTTTGAATGATGGGGAAGGGGGTGGGGGGGAGTTGCTGAATGTCTTTCTGTGCCTTCTGATTTTCTGGCTGGTGCCTCTCTGTGAGAGTGTCTTTAACTGATGTTTAACTTAACCCACTGTGTAGCAAAGCAGGAGTGCCCATGCTGCTAGTTGAAGGTTAACTGTGGAGAGAGAGAGCCTGGCCTGATTTATCCACCTTTGCCTTCTCTTTCCAGGAATCTCAGTTGACAACCCGCTGAGCAGCCTGGAGAAGTGGAGCAGTGCAGTCAACTTCCCTGCCACCAAGAAGACGTCGGCAGCCGCCAGCTCCCCGGACAGCAGCCGCCCGGACAGCAGCCGCCCGGACCGGCAGGGGGCGAGCCAGGTGACCTCCCACCGCAAACGGCACTATTTTCAGTGTTCAGAGTTGAAAGAAACAATATGGAACAATTCCGACCCAGAGAAAACGGAGTCCAACGTCTCCTCCCCGTCCTCCCACTAGAGGATCTGCAGCAGCATCTTCCAGCCCATCAGAACAAAGTTTGTGGCATTCCTACTTCTGGCCCCCTTCCCCCTCGTTTATTTTTCTGTGACTCAACACTGTACCTAGTGTAA
Source organism: Scyliorhinus canicula (assembly GCF_902713615.1). NCBI lineage: Eukaryota > Metazoa > Chordata > Chondrichthyes > Carcharhiniformes > Scyliorhinidae > Scyliorhinus > Scyliorhinus canicula. The sequence goes on along the minus strand of NC_052151.1, from coordinate 41,379,188 downwards.
CCTGATTCAGGGCTGTTTCTGGTTTTTTTCCGTCCTTTTTTGCAAAAAGAAAATGGATGCACGGACCAATTTTAGGTATTTCCTTTTTTTTTCTAAATAAAATATTTAAACCTCCCCCTCCGTGACGGAACCTGGGATTGGAAGCTACAATAATGTCTTGAGGTTCTGTGCTGAACCTGCCCGTGTTTTGCTGCTAGCCTGTAAGAGCTGGAATTGCATTCCACCCGCTGGCTCGCCTGGTCAGCAGCTCCCCTCAGGTTGAGGAAGGAGAGCAGGACTGTTCTGTTCTGTTTTCAGTGAAGCAAAGCAGCTATTGACCGACTGGGCTGTCTTCTCGGGTGGTCCATGTTGACAGCCCACTTCCTTAACCCTCTATTCATTGCAGCTGCTGCCGTCCCCAGCCACTTTACACAAGACCACATTTCTTTCAGTAAGAAGTCTTACAACACCAGGTTTAAAGTCCAACAGGATTGTTTCGAATCACTAGCTTCAGAGCGCAGCTCCTTCCTCGAAGAAGCAGTGCTCCGAAAGCTAGTGATTCGAAACAAACCTGTTGGACTTTAACCTGGTGTTGTAAGACATCTTACTGTGCTCACCCCAGTCCAACGCCGGCATCTCCACATCATGACATTTCTTTCAGTGTTCCGTGCTGTCATGGTCCTTGAATTCTGTTTCGATTGATATGGGAAGGTGCACGGATTATTATTTTCCTTTGCAGCCTCGTGGCTGTCCACACTGCTGCGACATGGCCAGGAGGAACTCAACAGTTGTTCAATACATTGTGTAGACCCCCCCCCCTCCCCCCCCCCCCCCCTCCCCCTTCCTTCTCCTTGAGAAGAAGCCCTTCAGGGAGCACAGTTGGGATGAAGACTGAAGATCTCCTGCAGGGAGAGATCTCTCTTCCGGTGAACTGCGGCGGAATTCCTGACCCAGTGTAGGAGGGAACTGGGTGAGGCAGCCCAGTCCCCTGCACCAACAGCCGCTTTCGACGATGGTCAACACGGCACGGACAAAGTAACAAGCAAAAGGGCACAAAAGCAGATTCGAGAATCAGCCCTTGTATTTTTTTAAAACTATTTCTGCCTTTGCTTCTCCTCTCGAGTTTAAAAGAGAAATGTGCAATTTAATCGCGGATGCTGTGTGGAGGAAACAGGTAGGATAGATATTGTATGCACTCCAGTGGGCCCAGCCAGAGTGCACAGTGTAGCCCTCGCAGCCGGCTGGCACTGCCCTGAAGGATTATGGGTGTTCTTTTTTCGGTGTCTCATTTTGCATGGTGATTCGTTGTGCAATCAAACAGTTGTTTCGATGTTTTATGTAATATTTTTAAAATATCGATAAATATGATACAAATCAAATGTTTTCGTTTAATTGTAGTCTCTGCAGACGGTTGTGCATCTACTCCACCCCCCAAGCCCTCCCTCCCCCAGGCGGGCAATTGAAGCCAGTAACGTTAACACGAGCTGTAACTGGCAAAAAAGCACCGGCACGTTGGTGTCTGCCCCTCACCGAGCCGCAGCGCACAGTGCAGGCGTGACTGAAGTCTTTCTGTCCCCTGTAAGAAGTCTTACTACACCAGGTTAAAGTCAACAGGTTTTTTTCGAATCACTAGCTTTCGGAGCGCAGCTCCTTCCTCAGGTCATACTCTCCTGTACCGTTTTGATACCAGCGCCTACATGCTGTGCAGGGGGGGGGGGGGGGGGGGGGGGCACTGCTCCATTGTAACTGAGCTGTGGGGTAAATATTGATCTTCAATTAGCTTTTTTTCGCGGATGTATTTATTCCCTCCTTTTTTTTTTTTTGCCTTTTTGAGTATATTGTTACACATTTTATCCTCCCCTCCCTGTTTTTGTTCTGTCTCCCAAGCACTCAATCCATCAAATGGGGTTTTATTTCTCCTGGTGCAAATTGTCAGGAACATCCGAGCTGCCTGCTGATGTCATGGGGGATCGGGTGTCAGAATGACGGGACAGTGGAAATCCGTGCTTCATAGGGAAAAAAAACCCTCCCAAACAACCTCTGTCCATTGCCTTTTTCTCCCCAGGCTTGTGCTGCAGACAGGAGGCGCAGCCTGGTGTCTGCCCCAATGCTTAGAAACCTCCACATGTGGTGTGGACTCACAAAACAAATCAGCCCTCCTCTCACTCAGCTCTGAACTGGTAACGTGAAGCCGGTCTCCAGATTGGAAACTGTTTGTTGTCAGAGATACGAAGCAGGATGGAGGAGTATTTTCAAACCGGCTGTTATTAAGGCACAGGCCACTTGAGGGAGAGAGAGGCGACAAAGTGGCTTGAGCACTGCTGCCTCACAGCGCCAGGGACATGGGTTCGATTCCCGCTTGGGTCCACTGTGCGGAGTCTGCACCTTCTCCCCGTGTCTGCGTGGGTTTCCTCCGGTGCTCCGGTTTCCTCCCACAGTCCAAGACGTGCAAGTTAGGTGGATTGACATGCTGAATTACCCCTTAGGTGTGTAGGTTGGGTTAATGGGATAGGGCTTGGGTGAAGTACTAGAGGGTCAATGCAGACTCGATGGGCCGAATGGCCTACTGCACTGTAAGGATTCTAACCTATGTTGACAGGAGGATTAATATCAGCCCAACAAATTTCTCAGATGAAAGCAAATTACCGCAGATGCTGGAATCTGAAACAAAAGCAGAAATGGTGGACAGTCTCCAGCAGGTCTGACAGCATCTGTGGAGACTCGGAAAGTTAGCTCCCCTTCTCTCTCCACAATCACTTCCTTTGCTCCAGCTTCAGGAGAGAAACCACAGGTTGACTACACTGTTGCATTGGCATCACCCCGGCACTTCTTTATTCTTGTTGCTCGGGCCCCGGGAGGGCCCCACCCAGAGTACCTGCACGCCGCCCTGTTGGGAAAGGGAACCAGTCCCGGGCACAGCCTCACAAGCGCCCGTTCTGCAGACTTTAAACAGGAAACAAGATTTGGAAGGAGGGTGTGAGGCTGTGACTGTATTTTTCACCGATTTGAAAGCACCGGGAGCAGCAGCCTGCAGTCTCACACAGCCTCGCTGGCTTGGAGAATGTCCTGCAGACCTGCTCGGCCGGTTCCCGCCAAAATCACGCAGCCAATCACAAGACGCCCCCAGCGAAAAGTCCTGGCGCTGAGTTCAGATTCACTGAGCGGTGGGCTGACAATCTCTGCTCGGATGTGGGATAAAGAATGAGCCCTGCCCCCCACGTTAATATAGCTGCCCAGAGCGTGGGCCACAGCACAGAACTGCCGCTTCTTGGATTAATCGGAATTGCCCTGTCGGAGACTGCAGCCTGATGTGAAATCAAATTTATGCCTGATACACTTAACCATGAGGAGTTTGACTCTATATCTGTTATCTTGACAGGGTTACGGGATAGGTGGGCCTGGGTGGGGTGATCTTTCAGAGGATCAGTGCGACTCGATGGCGCCGAATGGCCTCCGGCTGCACTGTAGGGATTCTATGATATTCTATTCTATGACTGATAGATGCTTGATGTTGACGCTGCCTAAAATGAATGGGCATGTTTATAGAATGGGATAGACATATGTTGTTCTTCCAATGGCACAATAATGTTAAAATGGGCGATAGCATCCAGCTCATGTTGTTCCCAGTGCAGGTGTAAACAGGCTGCTGGACTGCTGTCATCCACTTTATGCTAATAACACAAGCCCCATTTCACCTTTTAGATTGAAACGATGGGACCATAGTGCCCTAAAACATGAAGGAATAAGTGTTATCCTGCCCCTGGCTACATTGCTGTGGCCATGCCTAGCGCACCAGTAATAAGTGAGACATATAACATGGGATTAAAAACGACACAATGCCTTTACTCCAATAAATGTTACAGGAGTAGAACTCTGTTCACCATTCTCAGTGTTATATGTCATATGGTCTTTACCACCAAGTGCATTCTGTACAGTTAGTGGACAGCACAAGGCTATGATTTGTTTTCTTCTGTCACCCCACCCCCAAGACAAGGTGAGTCACTGCCAACCCATAGCTGTCAAAGGAGTACAAATATGGTTTTTAAGGCATTCTATACAATCACATGCACCTGCTCAGTGAGTAAAAGAAAATTTAGAATTATACGCTAGTCTCAGTGATAGTAATCATGAAACTACTATCAGGTTGTTGTTAAAAGAAAATCTGTTTTTTTCAGCCTTCGGCCGGGATGCGCACACCGGACCCTCCTCCCACCTCCACAGTGCCTCCAGCCCCGAATAATGTCCCCCTCCCCCATGCCCATGGATGGCCCTCCCTCGAGTGGCGGCGATGGACTGAGTCCGCAGCCACCACGCTGAGTTCCTGATGGGTGAGACCGTGAGAGACCCATGCTGTCGGGAACTCGGCCTGTCGGGGCATCGAGCATCAGGGGGGGGGGGGGGGGGGGGGGTGGGGGGGGGGGGGGGGGGGGGCATCAGCAATGTCCTCTTTGGAAGGGATGGAGCATCGCGAAAGCGGCACCGCCCAGATTTGGGTCAGAATCTTGAATTCTCCAGCCGATCGTGAATGCGATTTAGGTGACCGGAGAATCCAGCCCCCCTTATTTTGAAACTGCCCCCTAGTTCTGGAGAGTCTCCCTTATGTGGAAAGATCCTTTCACCATCAGCCCTTCAAGTCCCCTCAGAATCTTATATGTTTCATATGATATTCTTTAAAATTCCAGTGAATATAGGCCCAATCTTTCCTCATATTACAACCCCTTCATCCCAGGAATCAGCCTCGTGAATCTTTCCCTGAATGTCTTGCAATGCAAGTATGTCCCTCCTTAAGCAAGAGGTCTGAACCACCAGTAATCGGCAGGTGTAATCTCACCAACGCACTGGCTGTATAGCAAACATCCCTACTTTATGCTCCATCGCCATTGTAATAAGGCCAACATTTCAGTTGCCCTTGCTAATTGCTGTACCTGCAATGCTAAACTTTTTGTGATTCATACAAGGACACCAAGATCTCTCTGCACTGCTGCAGTCTCTCTCAATTTTAAATCTATTCTGGTTTTCTTCTCATGTCAAAGTGAGCAAATTTCACATTTCCACCGCAGCGTAACCTATCGCTCTCCCCTTGGCAGATTTGTAACATCCCCCTGGCAGGTTGCATTATATCAGCAAATTAGCTACAATATATTGACCACTTCATCCAAGTCATACAAGTCCCAGCACTGATTTCTATGGCACTCCAATGGAGTTGTCAATGACCCACTCACCCGATTTTGTGTCCCTTTTAGTTCGCCAATTAACAGTAAACTGGAGGTACGTGTGTAAGGTATTGAGACAAAGCTTCAAGTGAAAAAGTAAGCAGTGGCTTTTGGAAAATGTGAAGTTTTTTTAATGTCATCTCAAGCAGGAGATCCAATAGCCCAGAGACTAGATTGACCACACTTTTAATTCATTGATGGGATGTGGATGTGACAGGCTAGGACAGCATTTATTGCCCGCCCCTAATTGCCCTTGAGGAGGAGCTAGCTGCCTTCTTGAACCTAACCAAGTGTTCTATGGATTCCTCTGTTGATGCTGTTATACTGCTTTGAATGGCAAGCACACAATTTCAGTAAGTACATTAATCAATCTGGTAAAACAGGACACAGGTGAGATCCACAACTGCACATTCCAAACCTTCACCTCGTTCGCCATGTAACTCCTGGTCATGTCCCATCTGCTGCATCCGTTTTGTATTGGTTCATACCTGGAGCCATGATTGAGACATTCCTCACTCCTCATCAAGTGGTATTCCGACCATCAATGGTTGGAAAATCATAGGCTGGAGTGCAGAATTTCCTGATGATGTGCTCCTGCCAGAAGGAGTCACATTCCCGCAGCAAGCCTCGCCCCAAGTAGGGCATGCCAGAAAAATAGACAGCATGCTGGGTCGGTCGGTGGTCAGAAAATGATCGGCCAGTCTGTGTCGCAATTCTGATACCCAGACTCGGAAAATCATCCCTTTTGTCTTGTCCGAGAACTGGGGCTACCCCCAGGGATCTGAAAGGCAGAGAACTGAACCATCTTTTCTCTCCATAACTGAATACTCAGACTCATGTGTGCAGAGAGGCTGAATGGTGTAAACTGTGCGAGTGTCCAAAGTTACACAAAACGTGTATGTACTCTTGGTATAGACAGGGCTTTAGTTGAAAAAATAAGTTCAGATAAAATCAGACTCTATTTGAAAATTTTTTTTGGATGTTTTAAAAAAGTCCTTGCGGTTACTGTCAAATGCAGTTGAGGACTTAGTCATGAGAGATGGTGTGTGGTGCACCCTGCAGTCACTTTTGAGGGAGTTAAGTGCCAATTCGCGGCCTATTTGAAATAAACGGCGGGTGTAGCAGACAGCCATATCATCTCGCAACCCCACTTGCTCTTAGAATGGGCTCTAGTATTTCGTTTAGGTCAGAAGTCTTACACACCAGGTTAAAGTCCAACATGTTCGTTTCAAACACTAGCTTTCGAAGCCCTGCTCCTTCCTCAGGTGAATTATTTAGTTTGTGGTTCCATTGCACAAAAAGGGCTGTTTAGCACAGGGCTAAATCGCTGGCTTTGAAAGCAGACCAAGGCAGGCCAAGCAGCACGGTTCAATTCCCGTAACAGCCTCCCAGAACAGGCGCTGGAACGTGGCGGACTAGGGGCTTTTCACAGTAACTTCATTTGAAGCCTACTTGTGGCAATAGGCGATTTCACTTTCACTTTCATTCCGTGCCAAGTCCGTCTTGAATCTCACTGTCCTTAAATTCCAAATTTGGTTATTTTAAAGGTAACCAGAACATGACTGAAAGCCTCAAAATGATTTATTTCGCAACAATGTGGATTTAATGGCTGTCAAAGATACATTTAAACCTGCCTCGAAAAACAGGTCTATTCAATTCAAACATATTGCACGTTCTAAAAAGAATGATTTAAATATATTTACACATATATATAAACCCGTGCGCCCTGTCCATTCCCTCAAAGATATCTGTAATTATGGATGTTTACTTCCATACAACATCTGTGATGTTTCACAGAAGATATCCATGTAGACAGTAGACATATGTCACTGCTACCAATGTGATTGTTTTTGGATGGCAGTGTGTAGCCACAACTGATTTTAGTTCCCATTGAAGCAAAGGCGTATAATGAGCATCCAGCATCGCCCCCTTTGGCAGAAGTTAAAATTACTCCGCGCCGCCTGTGTATTCTGTGCAGTGTGCCACGGTGGAGAAAAATCTGACTGAGCTTGCGCGCCGAGGGAAATGTATCTCTTAATCGTGCCAGTTTGTGTACGTCCTCACAGTCTGATTTGTTTTTTGAGGAAAACACCATCCAGGCACTGCCCCGTTTAAAATAAATCCGGAATCTCACCGAACTAGAAAACGGAGAGGAGCTATGGTGTTGCAACATGAAACTGAAGGATCAACTATCAATCCCTATTCCATATACACTGTGAGTTCAAATGACCACTCTCATACAGAGTGTATACTGTATACAATCTACTGACACAAATACTAAAATCAACGGCGTTATTTTTAGATGGTGATTTTATTGACCTGGGGTTGGAGAAAATCAAATTAGCAATTCTTAGTTTTTCCTAGTTTCCTCATCAGTAACTGCCAAAATGATGCCACAACAAAATAACTCATCCTTTTTTAAAAATTAATCTTTTAAAAATTTAATTAAGAATTAGAAGCACAGATCTCCAACGAAAGGCCTGCAAGGATGAAATACAAATTATGTGTGCACTGCGGGGTCTTCCCTTTGTGTGTAGTCTGCTACCAACTCTTCAATTCAGATTGAACAATAGCTCCTTCCTCCTGACGTGAAATTCTTTTTTTCCCCCGAAACAGCTACCTTAGTGCGTGTGGACTTGTGTTGTTTGGTGACTGCCTGCTTCCGTGTCACTTACCAACCTAAATTTGACCCCCCCCCCCCATCCCCCCAACAATTTTCTTCTACTTGCTGGTGTTAAATGGTTTCTGAACATTTATGTGACCTGTTTTAACAGAACTTTATTTGTATATCCAAATCCGGTAATGTAAGTGTAAGCAAGACCTTGTAGTGTTTTTGTATATCTCATTTCAGTACGCTTCCTAAACATTTTCTAGTATTATTTATTAAAAAGTTTAAAATTAAAGCAAACTGAATCTTTCAGTCCGTGTCTCCAGAACCAATATGCTCTCCATAATGGCGGGGGCCGTGCAGTTGTGAGGACCTCGAACAAAATTATATCTGTAGACAAGCATAATGAGATTTTCGGATTAACCGTGCCATTCAGTTCCTCGAAGCAGAAAGTCATGGGGTGTTTCTTTCCTTGTAATGTAAAAAAAAATGTATTTGTGATTCATTTTCCCTCCGTGTATTGCATATGAAGCCAAAAAAATAAATGCTTGAAATTTCAGTGTACATTCCTACAACAGTGGGTGGATGTAGTGTTGTTCCACAATTCACTATGTCTCTCAGTAGGCAACATGCAAGTTGTCCATGTCTATTTAGTTGTTGAAACTTTCATGTCTGTGTACACATTAGACCTGCCCGCTGGTTGCACTGCTGCATCTTGAATGACGGATTTAGTCAGCCTATGCCAGCTGTTGGTTTGCATGAATCCTACAAGACTTGCATTCAGTACAGCACCTCTCTAACCTGGAATAACCAAGGCATATCACAAGGAAAAATTAACGTTCAGCAGAAAACCAAGATATTTCGGAGGATGATTAAAAGCAGCATGGTGATGAGGCATTTAACAGTCAACCCACTCTATCCCTAATTATCCTTGAGCGGGTATTTAAGAGTCAACCCACTCCAGTCACATGTAGGCCAGACGAGGTAAGGATGGCAGATTTCCTTCCCTGAAGGACATTAGGATGAGTTTTTACTACAATTGGCAATGGTTTCATGGTCATCATTAGACTTTTTTTAATTTCAGATTTTTTTTTTATTGAATTCAAATTTCACCATCTGCAGTGGCAGGATTTGAACCTGGGTCCCCAGAGCATTACTCTGGGGTCTCTGGTTTACTAGTCCAGTGACACTACCACTACGCCACCGCCTCAAGTCAGTAACCTTTCATGAGAAGAATGGGCTGTTCAGTGGTGAACAAAGATTCTGGGCATGCAGAGGGATTACTTAAATCAGTAACAGTAAGAGAACTTCTTACTGCGCTCATCCAGTCCAACACCGGCATCTCCACTCATTAAATAAGTAAGTATGAGGCCACTAGACTGATGATTTTAAATTCTAGGCAATGGGCTCTCATGAACCAATATATGTCAATAAGAATAAATAAGATGGTGGAAGAGGACTTGGCCTAAGGGGATATGAACAGTAGAGATTTGAGTGCACTGAAGTTAACAGCTGATGGAGCCTGGACAGGGAATATTGGAATTACTGATGTTGGAGATGACAAAGACATGAAGTAAAGTGCCAGCAGCAGGCTGGGTGAAGGGCATGAGGTTATAGAGGTGAAAGAAGGCAGACTTTGTGATGGTGACAGAACTCAGGGTTGTAAAGGCTGCTGTGGTTGAAAACAGTCTGGAACAGTGGCCAGTGGAATCCAAGTTAATGTTCTGAAAGTTTATGCAGGTGCTAAAGACATTCACTCTGTGGTTAAATCAATGTTGAACTGGAGGAAATGTGGACAGAACCAAAAGCATTCCACTCGTTGAGTATTGACATCCCTAACATTCAATGCAAAATTTCAACGCCAGTGAATTATTTCATTGATTAACGACAAGAGACAATTGACATTACGTACAACGTACAACTAACCATTCATGTGCATTTACCTTTTTTTATTTAAACTTGGTAACAAATACATTAAATGATTGTCAGTTCTCTCGGAAACACAGTAAAAAGCTACACAAACAAATTTTTGCACCATATTTTATTCCAAAGGAATGAAGAGGAATAGACAGATACCCACTGACACCGGCTGCTTTTATACACAGATATCACTGCCTTTAATTGCTGTACTGGCAGTGATACCATTGATAACCATTGCTGAAGACACAGGTACCAATGCCATTCTGAGTAAACAGGCAATGATATCATTCCCATTAACTGCAACTAGTGACAATAATGGTTTAGCTCACTCAGCTAAATCGCTGGCTTTTAAAGCAGACCAAGCAAGCCAGCAGCACGGTTCGATTCCCGTACCAGCCTCCCCGGACAGGCGCCGGAATGTGGCGACTAGGGGCTTTTCACAGTAACTTCATTGAAGCCTACTTGTGGCAATAAGCGATTTTCATTTTTTTCAATAATACCATTGGCAATCATTATTTCGGAGCAATAATACCATTGACACCAATTGCAATAGAGGAGTGCAATCATTGGCATTACTATAGAGGCAGTCATACAATTGCCACAACTTTAATTGCAGTGATATTGTCATTCATTCCTCTTGAGGCAGTGATAGCATGCATGCATTCGTATTGAGACATCATCGCCATTCCATCATTCCCATTCACACTATTTAGACAGAGGTCATATACAATGGCAGGAGGTAGTGGTGGGTTGATTAATGTGGATAATAGAAGAGGAAACAGGTGTGACAGATTTAATGCTGTGATGTTGAAGGTTGATCTGAAATGTTGGAGGTTTCTCTTTCAGAGAGGTGAATGGTAAATATGAGCAAATTATATTATTCAAGTGTATTCATTACATAATTTGATTCTATAATAATGAAGTTATTAAACAGTCATTTATAAGCTGATATCCCAATAGCTGTGTATACTGAATTGTAAGGTAACTGTTTCAGTTGCAGATATTTCTCCTGTGCTTCCTGTATCTAACTGCACAAATGATCAAGATGCATCTATAAACAATCATTTTAAACAAAGGTATATATCAGGAAAATACTACACAGTGTAGTTACTTTGTCAGGGTCAATGTTAGAGGCAAGATATTGTTTCAGATATAATAAAACCAACAGCTTTCTCCTTTACAGCACAGTAGCACAGTGTTTATCACTGTTGCTTCACAGTGCCAGGTCCCAGGTTTGATTCCCGGCTTGGGTCACTGTCTGTGCGGAGTCTGCACGTCTCCCCGTGTCTGCGTGGGTTTCCTCCGGGTGCTCCGGTTTCCTCCCACAAGTTCCGAAAGACGTGCTGTTAGGTGAATTGGACATTCTGAAATCTCTCTGTGTGTCCCCGAACAGGTGCTGGAATGTGGCGACTTGGGGATTTTCACAGTAACTTCATTGCAGTGTTACTGTAAGCCTACTTGTGACAATAAAGATTATTATTATTTTTGTTAAATTATTCCCAGAAATCCATTCCATGTAAAATGTCATCAATTTACTTATCTTAAATATTCTCACTTCATAAAATTTCAGAAATATTTGGACTTTTTCTGATTTTCATACATTACCTGGATTAATCCAGATAAACCAATATCCATTCAAGGATGCCTACCTTAAGACTGCAAAGGTAGGTACTGCTTTCAATGAAGGACTGTGGGTAATGGGCATGTGCTGGACTTAATACACAAGAAATGGAGGAAGGGTTCATAAGTTCAGCAAAGCATTTGGTAAAATAAAGTTGCCTTGACATTAGCATCAACAGCTAGCTAAGGCTGAAATCCGGACATCTTAAAGTATGACTGAACATACTTGTGGAGCACAGCAGGACTTACAAAACAGAGGAGAGGCTGAAAGATTTTTCACCCAACCTCCCTTGGTCTTGTTCATCTCACCTAAGGTGTTAACTTGATAGACTCAAGCTACAAGTTACCTTTCCGAAGCTTGGTTCTTGTTAAAGAACAAGAATGCACTTGGCCACTGAGAAACAAGTCAACTCTAAAGGAGCATTTTCTGACTGATGCTGACAGAAAGCTTCACCCATTGTTAGCAAATGGACTGGAAATGTTCCGGGCTTTTTGCTGGGGGAGGGGGGGGGAGGGGGGGGGAGGGGGAGAGAAGTGCCCGCGGCCCACCAGCGCCACAAACACCCCCGACCAGCGCCACAAACACCCCTATGTTTTCCAGATTCCCAGATTCACCTACCATCAGTGTTGTGGCTTTAACCACAATATGTAGCTGAAATTATGGATGAAACTTCTGACAAAACTTGGCAATATTTCATTCAATTTTACAAACCTGCTCACTTTTTCTTTAGCATAAGAACAGCAATATTTGAAACTAACCCAAGTTGAGACAGAAGTTTGTACATAAACCCAAAGTGACAAACTGTCAGTTCAGCTCAAAGCTCATCTCTAGATTAGCAATATCTGTAAACTATTAGCCAGTTCACTCATTCCCTGCAAATTCCATCAGATATAATGTTACACTTCAGTAACTCATTCTAAATAGTCTCTCAACCTGACCGTAGTGGTGGTTGCTTGATATGGATATTGATATCATCAGTGCAGCATCAGAAAACAAGAAGAAAAATCAATTGTGCAAATCATTGTACTTCCAATAATCTTCCCTTCCACCAAACGGGGTTACTAGCAAGACAAATCTTACTCACCAACACAGTAAAATATGTGAACTTCATATTTGGATCATGTTCCAGTAGAATGACATCACACAATGGTTCAGCATTATAAATACTGAGTGAACAATTGGTGAGTATTATCAATCAACAAACTTGTAGAATTAATCACAACTGTTCATGCATTTGGCTTGAGAATGCAGTAGCAATTGCTGTTTGTAAGAAGAAGCCCAAAAATGGAAGAAAGCAACCTCCTTCGATAGGCTGTGTGTACGTAAGTGTATACTTGTGTGTGCATGTATGGGGCACACATATGTGTGTGGTGTAAATGAACATATAAGTATATGTGTCATGTGCATGCATATTCTGAGGGACCACAAAGCTGTAATACCGTGGAGCAGGAATGGTGGATGTAATTTTGACATGCGCATAGTTTGTCTGGTATTACCATAACAAGATGTTGGCCTGTTTACTAGTGAAAATGGTGATGACTAGTGGAAGTTGGAGACGTCTCAAAATAAAGTGCTGACCGTTCTAAAATAATGCAGTACATTAGATACTTGGGCTTTGTTTATGTGGACCTTTCATTAGGATTGCTGCCCTGTAATCACCGCCAGATATTCTCCAATTTTTTAGAAGGGTTTGGTCCTTTAGTGCAATGCCAAGTGAGGTTGACTGCATTTAGCAAATGACTGGAATATAAAATTGTTTGTAAATGAAATTTAGTGCCATAAACTGTTGGGATAGGGACAGGAAAATGAACAGACAAAAAAGTAACATTAATTTAAAGGAAACGATGCTAGATGGAATAAGGGGTGTATGACAGGATGGAATAATGAGTACAAATGTCGCAAGATAATGCACACACCACAGAATGATACATGGATGTGCCACAAAACAATGTACATATACATCACAGGTAATGTACACATCACCAGGCAATATACACATTACAGGATAACATAGCGTATATCACAGGGTACTATACAGACTTCACAGAGTAAATGTACACATATATCACAGATCGTTCATTTAACAGAAGATAAGGACAAATATATCACAGGATCATAACATACAAGACTCATCCTTCATTTACCCCAGCCTGTACCAGGAAAGCAAGACCTCCATATTGGTTAATTAAGTACTGTAGCCCTGCATTTTTGCACTTAGACAGATACCCTGCTCTAGCAACTGTTTGTCTGCATACATTACAGATAAAGAACGGGTGCAACTATAAGGACATGCCAAACAGGAATGTACAAAGTGTGGAAAGCGGACCCTTGACATTGATGCTGGCATATCTATGGACTTAAACAAATGATGTGCAACAATTAAACAAGTAAAACTAGAGTAATGAAATGCCCTAATCCCACCTGCACAACATGGAGGTGCAATTTTAACTTTAGGTGGTAATGAAAACTGGGTATCATTGGAGCGGCCGACTGTTAATACAACTACCCAATTAACAACACTTTTAAAAAAAATTTAGAGTTCCCAATTAAGGGGCAATTTAGCGTGGCCAATCCACCTAACCTGCACATCTTTGGGTTGTGGGGATGAAACCCACGCAGACACGGGGAGAATGTGCCAACTCCACACGGACAGTGAACCGGAGCCGGGATTCGAACCTGGGTCCTCAGCGCCGCAGTCCCAGTGCTAACCACTGCGCCACATGCCGCCCCTCCCATCCTATTAATAACACTTGAATGAGGTGAACGGGCAGCCAATCCAATATTGTTTATGTACACTATCAGCAAAAGTTAAAATGTGTTGAAAGAAGTTTTAGCCTCTCCATTGTATATTTAAAATATTTTGTTTATCTGGTCTCCCTCTCTCAGTATTGCATTTAATTAGCACCACTATTAACTAGAACACTTGCAATAAGATAAATGAGGGAATGTCCCACTGTAACTCTGGCAGAAACCCTGAACACCTCCCCAACCCACATAAAGGAAGCTTCCACCAACATTGCCACAACAGATCAGGAAAACAAACGCAAGAAGAAATTCTCAGCAGTGACCTGTAAATTTGATCCAAAATGGATTTGCTTTCATATAAGACACAGAATGAGTATTCAGTGGTAATGGGGAATAGAAGACTTGGGATGTTTTTCTATTGCTAATCGATGGATGGTCTGTCCGGCTGTTATGTGGGTGCTACTCACTTTAATGTGACTGAACCACACCAGGACCAAGACACTGGATCCCGTTAATTACAGTCTATCACTGGACCAACATCACTTTCTCAGCACAGTGAAGGGTGGACAATAAATGCAGCTTTCTCAATGGTGACCACTTCCTAAGATTGCACTTCTATAAACTGCAGGAAGACAGGAGACCAAATAAAGGCAAATCTCTGTTAGAGTTAAAGATTTAAATACTAAAAACGTAATATAAACTTATTCATAGTTAATAGGGAGACATTTTGGACATAAAATATTCCCCCAAGACTTTCCCTTCAAGTTTTAAGAAAACGTAGTCCAAAATTGAATCTTACAATGCCTCATATAATGTACATATGGCAATTAAATCTTTGGCAGCCCACATATTGAATGCGTACATCTGTTGGATTGTATTTATAATACAGATGATTAGGAGAGACATGCTGATTATATAATTGCTGCTCTTGAATTAACTTTCTGCTTGTTCACAATGTCCCATCTGTATGGTGAGTGTTACTAATTCACAAGAGATACTAGACTTGAGACATTAACTTCCACCACCAGTGCTACTTTTGCCTACTACCACAGATCCCGCTTGGACTGGAGAATGCATGTGCCAGTTATTGGAATAAACAGATATACAAGAACTGCAGTTAACTGGAATAAGTGTGCAATTGAAAAACTCGTGAAACCATCCCTGATCATTATTACAACATTGACCTAGTACGAGTGTAAGCCACTCATGGTGAATTGTAACCACAGAAAATAAAAATGTGTTATATTACTTCTCAATATTTCATTGAGAGTCTCGCAGGTATTTCTGCTTTGCTCGAGTGACGTAGATTACGCACAGTACAAGTTAACACAGGTCACTGATCTTTCATTAAAGCTGCTATTCAATTTGTAACCTCAATTACTTACCAGACCTAGTCAGTAATGTCACAGCTGCATTGCGCTGACAATAGAAATCCTATTAAGACCAAAACTCAAGGGATTATTCTTTTAAAACAAGAGAAATATTGTTAAATTTACAAAATCTGCACTGTTTTTAGCTTAAAGCTGGCAGGAATGGTTCAACCTGGCAGTTGGACGGGACAACCAAGTCGGGGGGGGGGGGGGGGGGGGGGAACTGAAACATTGTGGTTGGGAGGGGACAATGGCAAGATCAAACGTTGCCTGTGGTGGGAGGGAGAGGAAGGCAATCCCAGGATTATTTGAGTGATCCAGTGAAACGCTTCTGGCTCTTCTGAACCCACAAGGAATCTTCATAAAAATGTGTAATGTTCACTCACTGTGGCTTTTTTGGGTTGCCCTATTGCTTCCCACTCATTCTTGCAGAAACATAGAATAGTTACAGCACAGGAGGTCATTCAGCACATTAGGTCTGTGCTGGAGTCTGCAAGAGATGCCACTCTCTAGACTTTTCCCCAAGGCCTTGAAATTTTTTTCTCTTCAGATAAATATTGAATTTTCTTTTGAAAGCCATGATTGAATCTGCCACGACCACATTCTAGGTAGTGCATCCCAGATCCTATCCACTTGGTGTGGTACTTTATTTTGTTTTACATCATACCTCCTTTGGTTCTTTTTGCCATTCTACTGAATGTTTAGTAACTGATGCTACAACCCTGACCACAACTTAGACCATATATAATTTTATATACAATAGTCACCAAATAATCAAATGATGAATTGTTGCATTTAAGTTGAGGCTAGATGGGCATATTTAGAAGAAGAAGGGAATAGAACATCATTCTGATAGATAAGCAGAGTTGGAATAAATGGGTCTCTTTCCCATTGGCAGGCAGTGACAGTGGGGTGCCACAGGTATCTGTGATAGGACAACTGTTCACATTATATATTAATGATTTGGATGAGGGAACTAAAATATCTCCAAATTTTCAAATGGTATAAATAAGTTGGGTGGGAGGGTGAGCTGTGAGGAGATGTTTCAACGTGATTTGGACAGGCTGAGTGAGTGGGTATATGCATGGCAGATGCTGTATAATGTGAATAAATGTGAGGTTGTACATTTGGCCCTGTTCCAGTGTCGGGCTCCAATCTGGAACTTGCACCTTACAGACAGAGTCACCACACCGGAAATGTCAGCTTCCCCCTTCTCTCTCCACAGACATTGTCAGACCTGCTGAGAGGAAGTGTCTAGTTCAGCGATGAAAAAAATCGGGCACCAACCCTCTAACTGGCGAGGGACTAGTAGCCGCGCTACATAAACACACGGCCTTTACAAAATAACGGGCGGAGAATTGCCGGTTTTGTGGCCGCGCATGCGCACGGTGACGAACTGCAGCGGGCATGCCCTACAACATGGTGAGGGCTACATGCGGACCCGGCCTGCCAGATAGTGCCCCCCTTTGCCACCCCGGACCACCCCTCATCAGTCCCCCCCCCCCCCCCCAGCCCTCACTGAAGGCCCACCCGGCCAGCAGCACGGCTCGCTCCTGACTATGGCGGTGCTGGACACAGTCCCCAGCCGCCATGTCAGGTTCACGAAAACTGAGAGCACAAGTGAACTGCGTCGTCGCGAACACGGCCCATCGGGGTCAGAGCATCGGGACAGGGCCTTCAGATAACGTCCTGAGGCTGTCCCAACATTATGCGGCGTACTCCTCGATAATGCCATTTTGGAGTGGGCGGAGCATCCAAAAATAGGCACCGCTTCCCCCGATTAGCTCGTAAAAAAGGATTCTCCGCCTGATCGCCGATTACGAAATCAGCGTCGGGGAACGGAGAATCGCGCTCAAGGTGAGTCACCGTTCAGAGGCTGTAGGACTGATTATTTTTTTGTTAGCAGGTTTTCTTTTGAGCAGTCAGGATCTGTTTCCACGACAGTCATTCAAAAACTCTGGCAGCCACTGGGAAACTTGTGCTCATACCTTTGGTAACAGTTCGCAACTTTCAATTTAGGATGAGGATGTAAAATAGGCAGTAACTGATCGGCCCGGTCCACTTTATACCGGCCCTTATTGGCTGCAATGAAAGAAAGTCAGGCAGGTTTATTATAATGTGTTACACCCACTGAAATGTAACATTATAAAGTCACAAAGCATTAGGTCAGCTTCTGTTGTCAATGATGATCATATTTAGCAGCTGTAGAAGGGCCACTGGCTGTGTGACACCAGACCCCCAATATACAACCTGATGAGGAATTACACCCAGTTCTAATATATATCCGATTGCTAAGATTCCCCAGTGTAAACTGACCAATCGAACCCACACCCCAGTGTACAGTGAATACAAAGAAAATACTGCGGAGGCTGGAAATCTGAAATAAAAACAGAAAATGCTGGAAAACCTCAGCAGGCCTGGCAGCACCACTGGGGAGAGAACCAGAGTAAATAGCTTGAGTCATTTTTGAAGAAGCCAATGGACTTGAAATGTTAATTCTGTTTCTCTCCACAGAAGCTGCCAAAGTTGCTGAGGTTTTTTTCCGCAGTTTTGGTTTTTATCCCAGTATACAGTGCGTGGTTAAACTCAGTCCCCTGGCTTTTTTGAACCTATACAGCAACTGGTGACAAATGTTTTCTCGTATTCTGGTTCAGTTTTGAGTTCTCTTTTTGCCTGTCACTGTTTATTTTTTAATTCAGCCTGACTGGTATCAGGAATTCCCTTGGCTTGTTCTCTTGAATGTTAAGATAAAGCGGGAGGATTGCCCAATTTAAAAAAAAATCCACAAAAGGCTACCTACATCATTTTCAATCCAAACCTGTTATGTGTACAAATGTGAGTATGGTGGTTTATGAAGCTCTTTGCTCCAGCATGTTCCCAGCTTTCCAGCATTCGACCCAAAGCAACTCGAGTCCTTCAGTTCAACAAACATATATCTCTATCCACACATCATGTATTATATGCACAACAGATGTCAAAATGTCATAGATATGCTTTTTGCAAGTTTCCAAAGCTTAATCACATACAGAGTTCGATGGCATCTGTTAAGTAAAATGTTAACCTTTCAGTAGCAGAGGAGAATTATACACTTATTTACACAGTTCAATATAACTTGATAAAGGCAAAGCCATTCACCATAAAACTTAAAATTAGATTGTTTGTACTGTACACATTACATAAAGGTATTTGTTTCACTCAGTCTGTAATTTTTACAATAATGCTACACACCCATTTATTCAAATGCTAACTCCAGATAATTCAGTCCACGATGAGGAAACCGGGTCAGACAAAAGGACTACACAGATCATACCTCAGGTATTTCCACTCGAATCCTGGGTGTGAAAATGACAATACATGCATTGTTGACATGTGTTAGGATATTTTGTGCACAGATGGAAACAACAAATGAAGTTGCCCACAAACCAGCCCTTGTATGTGGTATTGCTGCAAGGTGTCAAGTTACTTCCAGCTCCTCTTCGTTATATGTATCAGAAGATTGCTGAACAACTGTAGTAGGGAGAAGTGTTTCGGAGTGCTGGTGCACCTTCACGGAAAGAAAATGAAAACAAAACAACAAAAAAGTGACTTGTCATCCATTTGTCCTGTTCCCGTTTACCCCTCGGCTTAGTATTTGCTATGTTTCAGTTTATCAATGTGGTAGCAGAGCTTCAGGGCTGGGCCCAGCTTCAGTCCCATGTACTTCATTATCATGTCACTCTTCAGCAAGATCAAAGCATTGCCATCAATCTCCTGAAAAAATGGGGAGTGGAAGAGAAGCACGTCAATTAATGAAAAGGTGCCTTTTACCAATTGTTACTAAAACTGCTGAGGAAAGAAAAGATTATTGGAGTACAAGGCAGGTATGAGGATTAATCACAGGTAACATTTCAGGTTTTGACTTTGATAAATAGTGAATTCTCATTGATCTGTGCCTATCTGGTGAAAAGCTAAACAGTGATGTTAGATTAACAAACTCGATGTTAAACCCACTACTGTAAAGATGTCTAGATAATTAAATTAGCTGGTTCTGTCTTATGCCTGTTCAGAAAGACAATCTAGGCTTGTTTATAGTTATAGAAGCAAAAGCAAACACTTCTTATTCATTCATGGTAAATATGCATCACTCGCCAGGACAGCATTTATTACCTATCCTTAATTGCCCTTGAGAAGATGGCAGTGAGCCACATTCTTGAATAAAACCAAGCAGCTTGGTAGTGTTAAGATCCCAGACAAGACCCCAATATTTATTAGGAAACCAGACAAGAAACCCAAACACTTTGGATGCGATTCTCCAATGCCCAAGCTGGTTGGGAGAATAGCGGGAGGGCCACCCGACATTTTTTGCGCCTGCCCACTATTCCCCCCCCCCCCACGCCCGACCCACGTCATGAATCACCGCTCACCGTTTTTTATGGCGAGCGGCGATTCTCCGCGGCCGATGGGCAGAGCGGCCGGGCCTTTACGCCTGTTTTTCACGGCAGCAAACACACCTGCTTGCTGTCGTCGTAAAAACGGGCGCTGAATGCCCGTTTGGGGCGGGAGCACCACCGTTGTGCTCGGGAGAGGACAGGCCTGCGATCGGTGCCCACTGATTGTCGGGCCTGCGTCCAAAAGGGATGCACTATTTCCCCTCCGCCGCCCGACAAGATCAAGCCGCCACATCTTGTCGGGCGGCGGTGGATAAATGTGGAGCAGCGCGTGCGCGGGCTCCGTCAATGGCGTGATGACGTCACCCGCGCATGCGCGGGTTGGAGCCGGCCGCTTGTAATCTTGGCGCACGGCCTTAACGACGGTCGTTAAGGCCGCGACGCCGTGATTCCCGGGGTCCCGCTCCTAGCCCTGGTGGGGGGGGGGGGGGGAGAATCGTGTCCCAGGAACGGGCGTGAAGGCTGCCATGAAACACAGCCAGTTTCACGGCAGCCTTTACGACTCTCCGCATTTGCGGAGAATCTCGCCATTTGTTTTAAGTTTGTAAAACTGGGAGGGAAGGACACTTCACCCCCAGAGTGATGACTCTGACCAATAGGTATGTTTAATTTAAAACAAACTTTAATTTAAACACTAACTGAACCACATTAACATCAAAGATGGGTTGGATTCTCTATCCTGCAACTCCCGAAACACGTTTCCTGATGAGATGTAGAATTGGATGTTGGGAAAATCGGGATTGACCACCTCCCCACAGTGCCTCCAGCCACTGGCAAAGTCCCCCCTGCCGGCGGATCGGCCCTCCCCCGACTGACACAGTGCTGGGCTGAGTCCGCAGCCGCCACGCCCAGTTCCTGACGGATGAGACCCATGCCATCGGGAACTCGGCCGGTCGGGGGCGGAGCATCGGGAGTCAGTCGGGCAATGTCCTGAGACCGTCGATATATCTCCAAGTGCGCCGCTTTGGAGGGAGTGGAGCATCGCGAAAGCGGCGCCGCCCCCGATTTGGTCATAAGCGTCGATTTTCTGGCCGATCAACGAACGCGATTTAGCCGTTGGTGACCGGAGAATCCCGCCCCACAAATGCGCTGCTGGCATCAACACTTAGTCGCTGAAATGGAGAATCCAGCACAGTAGCTTTACAATTATCAGTTAAACCATCCTTAAACACAAGTAAAAACTTACTATCTATACCTGTTACTAACTTCAATTTCACAACCTCAGTACAGTTCAAATGCCATTGTAAATAACAGTATGGTTTACTTGCTTATCTCTGCAGACCTCTGGAGAGAGAAATCCTTTCAGTGACAAATTAAAATCCTTCTATCTTGTCAGACTCTTCTGCTCATGCTCAACCTGATTGCATTGGCAAAGCTGCTGTTCAACTTTAAAAATTCTCGTAGACTGCAAAAAACTACAGGCAGACCTGGCTCCTCTAATTAATTACATAATCTGTATCCACTATGTTGCTCCATCATCTGCTTAGCTAGGTCTACATACAATCCTTCATAAATTATCCATTCTCCAGGGAATCACGGGCAGCACGGTAGCATTGTGGATAGCATAATTGCTTCACAGCTCCAGGGTCCCTGGTTCGATTCCGGCTTGGGTCACTGTCTGTGCGGAGTCTGCACATCCTCCCCGTGTGTGCGTGGGTTTCCTCCGGATGCTCCGGTTTCCTCCCACAGTCCAAAGATGTGCAGGTTAGGTGGATTGGCCATGATAAATTGTCCTTAGTGTCCAAATTGGCCTGAGTGTTGGGTGGGGTTACTGGGTTGTGGGAATAGGGTGGAGGTGTTGACCTCGGGTAGGGTGCTCTTTCCAAGAGCCGGTGCAGACTTGATGGGCCGAATGGCCTCCTGCTGCACTGTAAATTCTATGTTCTATGAATCTCTAACAATCATTTCTTTTTTCTTATAAATTTAGAGTACCCAATTATTTTTTCCAATTAAGGGGCAATTTAGCGTGGCCAATCCACCTAACTTGCACATCTTTGGGTTGTGGGGGTGAAACCTACGCAGACACGGGGGAAACGTGCAAACTCCACACAGACAGTGACCCAGGGCCGGGATTCGAACCTGGGTCCTCAGCGCCGTATGCAGCAATGCTCACCACTGTGCCACCATGCTACCCTAATCTCTAACAATCATAACAATGTTCGATTTAGGCATCTCTATGAAAACAAGTAAATGGTTAATATTAATAATGACCTCACATCTTATGACCTCTTAATTGCAGCTTTAGCAGACACAGAGTCTGGATACCTTAACCTAGGTTATTTAATAATATTGCTGCAAGAAATATATACCTTTACTCAGGCTTTTAAAAACCCTTACTGCAACAGTTATAGAATACAATAGATACACCAATTTCTTACATTCCTCACGGTAGGCCATTTCAGAGAGCAGCCAAAAGTCAGCCCCATTGTTGTGGGTCTGGAGTCACATTCAGACCAGGCCTGGTAAGGGCGGTAGGTTTCCTTTCCCGAAGGGAATTAGTGAACCAGTTGGGTTTTACATGACAATTCAGTCGATTCACAGTCACCATTACGGAGACTGGTTTATCATTCCAGATTTATTTAATAATTGGATTAAATTCCTCTGCTGTCATGGTGGATTTGAACTCAAGTCTCTGGATCATAAGTCCCAGGCCTCTGGATTACAGCAAAAGCAAAATACTGCAGATGATGGAAATCTGAAATGAAAACGGAAAATGCTGGAAACGCTCAGCAGGTCAGGGAGCATCTGTGCAGAAAGAAGCAGAGTGGGAGGATTACTAATTCAGTAATGATAACTCACTGTGCTCCCATATCCGTATTTGTCTTTTCCTCATAGTCTTAACACTTACGTGCTTCTTGAAAAGCTCAGCATGTGGACCCAGGGCCTGAGGGTCAGATTCTCTGACAAACCGCATCACATCTTCCACAGTCCAGGTAGATGGATGCCTGCTCGGTGACCGAAGGAAGTCCTGAGAAAGCACATGTCGTTCAGGGCCTGAGGCAGGACTTGATGCTAAAATGACGCAGGAAATACATTTAATGAGACAGCAAAATTCTTTCAACATTATCCATTAAACAAATAATTATATCTTATCAAAAATAAACAAGATAATCAAAAGCACAATATCTCCAACATGTGCAATGAACAGGAAATCTGGGCCCATTTTATAATCTTGAATATTTACGTTATTTGCTATTCAAACCATGATCTTCCGCATGAAGGCTTGCCGGTTTTAAACATGGTTAGTTTGTTATGTAAGTAGGTATTGTTTGCCCACAGCAGAATATTACAGTGTTATGGCAGAAAATTTAATGCCCAATAAACTAGACATACATGTAATGAATATAGTTCAAATTGGCACATATATCCTATTCAATTCTTCTACATCTGTGCTTAGGAGCAACTCAGTCCTTTAAATTATTTTCCTGTATTGCAGACACCCCCACACAGTCTTTTGTCTGAGTCATTTCCGCCTCCCCCCAGGTCCCACCTTCAACTTAATTGGTAACCAAAAATCTCTTCACAAGCAGACATTCTAAGATATGAAGATGGAAACACAACTCCGTCTACTGTCTGTCATATAGATTCTGATTTCCTCTGCAATCTTACATCACAACAACTAGCGAACCTATCCTTCCACCCCCCCACCTACATTCCCCACAACCTTCTCACTATCTCACTCCCTCTCCCCACCCCCCCCTCCGCCTCACACTCCCACTACCTGGCAACCGACACCAAACTGGATAGAACACTGAGGCCTTATTCTCGACAGTACCAATGAAAACCTCAAGAAGCGTTTCTCCCCGCTTCAATCAGAACCAAACACGATCGCAAATTTAAAAACACTGCTTTTTAAAAGTTTAACCAAATATGTAGCCCAAGCTGCTTATATTCAAGCTCTCACCATGAGCTCCAAAGAGTTTTGTGCACAGTAATTGAAAAGCCTGTGAGTTGAGATGGAAGGGGCCTGGGTGATGGGAGGGAAATCACAGTTTGGAATTGATGCACCATTAATTGGACATGAGACGAGAAGAAGTTCCAAACGACAGGCTTTAATGCACAAGATGTGTGCCCGGCAGTAGACGTACAGAAAGAAAGGCCGACTGCCGGACCGTGCGGGTTCTTATACTCCGCCTCACAGGTGGAGCTACCTACCTCTCAGCCAATCGGCAGGGAGGCACATGACTTCCTCAGCCAATCGGCAGAGAGGCACATGACTTGCCTGGGCCAATGGGCAGCGAGTCTTCTGCACTAATAGCAGCTCGGTTCTAAGGTACCGTAATGTCCCTAGTCATACTACCACAGGAATTCTGACTCACTTTTACAGAAACATTCAAGGTTGGACAGTGAGCATCTAGTGAAGGACCATTTTACTGCTGTTGGTGGTGGTTGGGAACTTAATTGGGTTCTATCCTGCATCGTCAATCTCATCAATCTTCAGTGAATTTATATTGGATATTACTTCATCATTTAGACATTTACTCCCTTCAAATCAAACTCTGGAAATCCCAGGAATAAACATTGGCCTTAGGTTTTGGGTGGAGGGGGACTCAGCCCCCTCTATCTGAACAATTGGCAGGGAACACATCCCTGCTGACTCCAGCAGCCCAATGCCATATTACACTCTAACGGTCAATGATTGGCATAAAGCAAGGTTTTCCAAAGTCAGGGCAGCGACCTACAGGTGGGTAATGGGCGGGTGACGGGAGGGTCACGGAGCCATCAGTCCTGCTGTTCCCGCGGTGGTCCCGATCGCTGGAGACGCACCCAATAGACACTACCAGCTATTACATCAAGAAATGCGGCCACTTCCACCTTTTAAATGGAGATACATGATTAGGCTGTGTGGAGTCTTCTAGCCAGAAGCAGCAGCAGAGAGCAGGTCACACACCCTGCATGTAGAATTGCCGTGAAGCGCTGTCGCAGGTAGGGTGGTTTTTGGCGCCAAAGCAGGAGCAGAGTTGTTTCGATTTACAGCTGCTGACAAGCAAAGCAAGTGAACTGTGAAGATCAATGTGGTATTTCTTAAAAGTAAGAGACAGCCAGAGACTCAAATAGGCAGTTTACCTATTGGATAGGATCTCACAACCGAATCTGCTTGAGAGAGCTGCTCAGGAGAGTTGAGGGCAGGACAGAGCAGAACAGTGGTAGCGTTAGATCTCCAGGGCAGGCAGAACAGTGGTAGTGTTAGAGCTCCAGGGCCTCTGGTTAACGGCCCTGAAAAAAGAAACTGAACTAAAGATGAGCCCTTGAGGTATTGTTTTGTCAATTGTGACAATGCAAATAAGGAGGCAAACCACCTTGTGTATTATGTCTGGCAAATGAGAGAAGTTTCAGAATTTGAAAGAGAAGTGGTATGTGAAAAATTCCTTTTCAGGTCCAGACTGCAGAGTCGGTTATTAATTTAGAGCTGACTCCAAATTAAAAGACTATGCTGCTGTAGCTGACCTGTAAAACACGGTAAATACCCACAAAGCTGTCAGAATTCTGGTGTAGCATCTCCCAGGAGTATCCAGTGCTGAATAAAACACGCATTTTGTTGCTCTTGCCCTTTTTGACAATCTACATGTGTGAGGTTAGATTTTCCATTTTCATAAAGGTGAAGACGACACAAAGGAGCTGGCTGTAGTCTGCACCTGATATACACATTACCCTCTGATCCTTATGAACTGGATTGAAGTGAGATCATGAGGACAAAGCAAACTCCCCATTCACATTAAAAGGTAAGCGATCAAGCCATGTGTCGCTAAGGTCAGTCGGGATTTGTCGCGAAGATCGGCCAACATGGGTTGCCAAGATTGGGCAGCTGCCAAAAGTGGGTCCGGGGGGGGGGGGGGGGGGGGGGGGGGGGGGGGTGGTTGGGAGGGGGAGTTTGAAAAACACTGACCTTAAGACAGGACTTCCATCCAGATTTAGGAAGTCCCCCCTTCGAGAACTCGCCAGTCCCCTCCAGGCACAGCGTCGCCTTGGCGGGAGAGGCAATGCAGGGAGCAGTCTGGAACTAGATCTGGAAGCCATGGGACAGTTAAACGTGACGGGAGTCCCCGGGTGGAGAGGATAGCAACCTCTGTGGGGTCCTCTGGGCGATAGGCTATCGAGCGGGGTGTGTGGGGGGGGGGGGGGGGTGGAGGGAGGCCGGAGTTTCAACGGGCCTTAAGGGGGAGGGTTCTGCCAGTCAGAAGGAGGTTAATAAGTAGATGCCCCATCTCTTCCTATCTGAAATCGAACTTTTTTTTTCAGTCTCCCCCCCCAGAACTATCATCGCCCGCCGGCCTAAAATTGAGGTTGGGTTGGTAAAGGCCCTTAAGTGGCCTACTTAAGCCACTTAAGGGCAGCACGGTAGCATGGTGGTTAGCATAAATGCTTCACAAGCTCCAGGGTCCAGGTTCGGTTCCTGGATGGGTCACGTCTGTGCGGAGTCTGCACGTTCCTCCCCAGTGTATGCGTGGGTTTCCTCCGGGTGCTCCGGTTTCCTCCCACAGTCCAAAGATGTGCGGGTTAGGTGGATTGGCCATGCTAAATTGCCCATAGTGTCCTAAAAAGTAAGGTTAAGGCGGGGGGGGGGGGGGGTTGTTGGGTTACGGGTATAGGGGTGGAGATACCGTGGGGTGCTGAGGTATGGGTTGATCAGTGCTCGGCACAACATCGAGGGCCGAAGGGCCTGTTCTGTGCTGTACTGTTCTATTCTATTCTAAGCCCCTGAATTAGGACAGAGCAGGCTTCCCATCCGAGGCTCTGCCTGTCCCAGTGTAAAATCGCAACCAAGGAGCCCAGGGCGCATCCCTAGTTGCGATCCTACTCTGGGGTAGGCAGGCCTACCAGCCCCACCTAAGGGCCTGCTGGGGAGAGAGTGTAAATTCTTGGCCATTGATTCCAGAGCAACATGGATATCCATAATTGTGTAAAAAATTATTAGGGGCATAATTTTCAGAGTGGACAATGACCTGGAAATATAGATTTTAAAGTAATTAATAGGAGGATTACAGGGTAGTTGAGAATCTTTTCATCCAGAGTGGAGGCGTCTGGAACTCACTACTTGACAGGCTGATAGAGGCAGAACATTCTTATTGCATTTAAAACATATTTGGATATGCACTTGAACTGCTGCAACTTGTAGACCAAGAACTGGAAAAATGGGATTATGCTAGATGCTCTTTTTTCAGCCGGCACAGGAGTATGGGTGAAACGGCCTCGCTCTGTGCCATAGGTTTTGTATGTTTCCCAGCTTTTGAGGCTGTGGACAATGTTGGACCAAGTAATTCCACTTCAGATGGAACAAGAAAAGAATATTTGGTCCATCAAACCATTCCTAGAACACACCATGTTAAAGATGTCCCACCTTGGGATGTCCCAAAATGCTTTACAGCCTATCAAGTATTTTTGTAGTGTGGACACTATTGTAATGCAGTGAAAGGTGGGTTCCAATTTGCACATGGTAAGATCCCTCAAACAGCAATGAGGTAATAATCAAGGTAATCTGTTTTAGTGATGTTGGTCGGAAAGCGGGAAGAACGTTCCTTCTTCTTTGACACAGTGCAGTAAGATCTAAGAAGGCAAACATAACCTCTGCTTAATGTCTCCTCTGGAAAACAGTGCCTCCAACCTATGCCAGCACACCATTAGTACTGCATAAGTGTCAGACTACTTTTGCACTTGTGCCTCGGGAGCGAGACTGGAACTCACTGCCTCCTCAGTTACAAATCAAAGTATTATCATTGACCCTGAAACTCAATGTACGCTCAACAATGTGTCCTGGGGCTCCTTAATAGTCTTCAATTCACTAGATAAGTGAAGTCCCTGGTTTAATGAGAAATGCAGGAGGGCATTCAAGAGAAGTACCAAGCGTATCTAGAAATGCTGGTGAAGCTACAACACAGGATCTGAGCTCTGCCACATCCAGTCAGAAATGGTGGTGGACAATTGAACAACTAACTGGAAGTGAAGTCTGCACAAATATCCCCATCCTCAATGATGCAGGACCCAGCATACATATGCAAAAGACAAGGCTGAGTATTTGCAACCATCTTCAAATGTGCCAAGTAGATGATCAATCTCGGCCATCTCCTCAGGTCCCTAGCATCACTCCGTGTGATATCAAGAAACTGCTGAAGGCTTCGGATAGTACAAAGGCTATGGGCCAGAGGGTGGTGAATCTGTGGAACTCTTTGCCGGAGAAGGCTGTGGAGGCAAATCATTGTCTTTAAGACCTAGATAGATAGGTTTTTGATTAATAAGGGATCAGGGGTTATGGGGAGAAGGCAGGTGAATGGGGATGAGAAAAAATATCAGCCATGATTGAATGGCGGAGCAGACTCGATGGGCCGAGGGCCTAATTCTGCTCCTATGTCTATGACTCTAACAATATGGGTCTCTGGCAATAGTAATAAAGATTTACACTCCTGAACTAGCCGTGTCTCTGGCAAAGCAATTCCAGCACAGTCCTTTAACACCAACATCTACCCGACAGTGTGAAAAATTGTGCTGTCCAAAAAAAGCAGGACAAATCCAACTCGGATAATTACTACCCCATCAGTGGGGCAGCACGGTGGCACAGCGGTTAGCGCTGCACCCCTACAGCTCCAGGAACTCGGATTCAATTCTGGCCTCGGGTGACTGTCTGTGCGGAGTCTGCACTTTCTCCCCGTGTGTGCGTGGGTTTCCTCCGGGTGCTCCAGTTTCCTCCCACAGTCCAAAGATGTGCAGGTTAGGTGGATTGGCCACGCTAAATTGCCACTTAGTGTTCAAAAGATACGGTGGATTAATGGGTTACGGGGATAGGGTGGAGGTGTGGGCTTAAGTAGGGTGCTCTTTCCAAGGGCCAGTGCTGACCTGATGGGTCGAATGGCCTCCTTCTGCACTGTAAATTCTATGATTCTATGATACTCTTGATTATCAGCAAAGTGGTCATCGATATCACTATCAAGCAGCGCTTACTCAACAATAACCTACTCATGGATGCTGAATTTGGTTTCCGTCAGGGTCACTCAGCTCCTGACCTCATTACAGCGTTGGTTCAGACACAGACACAAGAGCTGAACTCAAGAAGTGAGCTGAGAATGATGGTCCTTGACATCAAAGCAGTCTGTGGCATCAAGGAACCCTGGTAAAATGGAGTCAGTGGGAATCAGAGGAAAAACTGTCCAATGATTGCAGTCCAACCTAGCACAAAGGAAGATGGTTGTGCTTGTTGGAATTCAGTCATCGCAAGTACCAGGACATTTGCTGCAAGAGTTCCCGAGGGTGATGCTTTGAGCCCAACAGTCTTCAGCTATTCATTGATGGCTTTTCCCCAATAACAAGGCCACAAGTGGGGAGGTTTGTTGAGGATTGGACGATGTTCAGCACCATTCGTGACCCCTGATACCAAAGATGTCCGTGTCCACATGCAGCAGGACCTGGATAGGATTGAGGCTTGGGATTAATGGGACTTCTGGCCAGGACAGCATTTTATTGCTCATCCCTAACTGCCATTGTGAGGTGATGGTGAACATTCTTGGGTTGCTGCAGCCCATGTGGTGGAGGTATTACCGACAGTGATGCTAGAGGTGGGATGGAGCTGTGCAGAGTTCATGATTTTGACCCAATGACAGCGAAGGAACGTCAAAATTACTCCAAGTCAGGATGATGTCTGACTTGGAGGGGAACTTGCCGGCAGCAATGTTACCATGCATCTGCTGACCTTGTTCTCCAGGTGGTAGAGGTTGTGGGTTTGGAAGTCCTGTCGAAGGAACCGTGGTAAGTTGCTTGGTGGAGGGAGTGGATAGTGAAGATGTGGATGGGCTGCCAGTCTAACAGGCTGTTTTGTCCTGTATTGTAGTGAACTTCTTAAGTGTTGTTAGAGTTGCACTCTTCCAGGCAAAGGGAGAGAATTCCATCACACTCTCCTGACTTGTAGATGGTGGACAGGCTTCGGGGAGTGCGAAGCGGAGTTCTTCTCCACAGAATTCCTGGCCTCTGACCTGCACTTGTAGCCACTGTGTTAGTAATATTGTCCACGTCTTGCTACATATGGGCACAGATTGCTTCATTATCTGAGCAGTTGTGAATAGGATACTGGCCATTCGATACTGAACACTGTGCAATCATCAGCGAAACATCCCAACTTGTGATCTTATGGTGGAGGGAAGCTAATTTTTGAAGTAGCTGAAGATAGTTAGGCCTAGGACACTACCCTGAGGAACTCCTGAAGTGATGTCCGGGACTGAGATGATGATACAACAACCACATCCATCATACTTTTGTTCTAGATATGACTCCAACCCGTAGCTGATAAGTGACAAGTAACATTCGCACCACACATGTGCCAGGCAATGACCATGTTGAATAAGAGAGAATCAAGCACTCCCGCCCCCACCCGCCCTGACATTCAATGGCATTTGCTATCACTGCCCACATCCTGGGGTTACCAGTGACCAGAAACTGCACTAGACCAAACCATAGAAATGCGGTGGCTACATGAACAGGTCAGAGGTCAAGAATTCTGTGGCAAGTAATTCACCTCCTGACTGCCAAAGCCTGTCCACCATCTACAAAGCACACAGCAGAGTGATGTATACTCTCCACGTCACTGGATGAGTGCAGCTCCAACAACAATCAAAAAGCTCAACACCATCCCACACAAAGTAACCAGTGTGATTGGCACCCTATCCACCAGGGTAAACATTCACTTCCTCCACCACTACACACAGTAGCAGGCAATGTGTACCATCTACCAGTTGCACTCAGCAAACCACCATGGCTCCTTTGACGGCACCTTCAAACCTGCAACCTCTCCCACCTAAAAGTTGAGGGAAACTAGGAACACCACCACCTGAAAGTTCATATCCAAGCCACACCCATCGGTCTTGTAACTTTACCAATTCATCACTGTCACTGGATCAAAACTGGAGCCCTGCTCCTAAACAGCATGATGGATGTAGCTACGCACATAACATACAAAACATATTAATTAGGAGCAGGCCATTTTGCCCCCTCAAGCCTGCTCCGTAATTCAATAATAAGATCATAACTGATCCGATTATAACTCAAGTGCATCTTCTTGCCTACCCCCAATAACATTCACCCCCTTCCTTTTCAAGCTTCCCCATACAAGCGACACACCACCATCCTGGCTTGGAACCTATCCCATCATTCCCTAGCTGTGTACAAAATCAGAACTCTCTTCCTCACAGTACTGTGGGTGTAGCTGGAACGTACCTATGAACACATGAATTAGGAGTAGGAGTAGCCATTTGGCCCCTCGAGCCTGCTCCTTCATTCAATAAGATCAAGGCTATTCAGCTCTGCTTAAAAATATTCAAAGACTCTGCTTCCACCACCTTTTGAGGACAAGAGTTCCAAATACTCAGTACGCTCTGAGAGAGAAAAAAAATCCTAATCTATGTCTGAAATAAGCAACCCCTTATTTTTAAACAGTAACCCCTAGTTCTGGAAACATAGGAGCAGGAGTAGGCTTTTCAACCCTTCAAGCCTGCTCTGTCATTCAATGTGATCTTCTATCTCAACACACAATCCTGGGCTATCCCCATACCCCTTGACACCTTTAAAGAGTGTAGAAATCCAACTTATTTCCTTCTTGACTATATTCAGTGACTTGGCCTCAACAGCCTTCTGAGGGAGAATTTCACAGGCTCACCACCTTCTGAGTGAAGAGGTTTCTCCTCATCTCTGCATCTAGTCTGACAGCCTCGTCAGAAATACCTTTGAATTAGATCCTATCCCATTCTTCTAGATTCCAGGGAATACAGGCACAGTCAACCCAATCTCTCCTGTTACGACAATCCTGCCATCCCAGGAATCATCCCGGTGAACTGCAATCCCTCTATGGCAAGCATATCCGTTCTTAGATAAGGAGACAAAAACTGTACACACTATTCCAGGTGTGGTCTCACTGAGGCCCTGTACAGTAAGGCATCCTTGCTCCCGTACTCAAGTCCCCTTGCAATGCAATTTGCCTTCCTAACTGTTTTCAGTGACTGGTGTACTGGGACACCCTTTGTACGTCAACATTTCCCAATCCATCATCACTTAAATCATACTCTGCAATTCTGGTTCTCCATCCGAAGGGGATACCTTGACATTTATCCATGTTATACTGCTTCTGCCTTGTATTCGTCCAGTCGCTCACAAGGTGGCGCCAGAGCGTGGCGATTCTCTGCGAGCTCTCTCACACAGATCCTCTTCATACATCTCCTATAACCGTACTATTCTCTTAAAACTTAATTCTAACACTTAACACTATCACTAACTTTCGCTTTTATGTTCTCTTGCAGGTTTGAAGATTCTAGGAGGCCCGTGAAATGGACCTGATGACCCGACCCGGCAGAACTACCCTCTTATGGACTGATGGACTTATGGACTGATCTGATCTCTTCACACATTTTCTCTACTGAGTCGTACCACACTCCTGTATGTTTCACCCGATGCCTGTGTATTTTATGTTTGCCCTATTATGTATTTTCTTTTCATGTATGGAATGATCTGTCTGAGCTGCACGCATAACAGTACTTTTCGCTGTACCTCGGTACATGAGACAATAAACCAATCCAATCCAATCACACAACTTGTCCTAATCACCTTGAAGCCCTTTACCATCCACCTCAGCACTCACATTCCCAACTTGTCAGCAAATTTGAAAATATCACATTTGGTTCCCTCACCCAAATCGTTGATGTATATTGTGAATAACTGGGGCCCAAGCACTAATCCCTGCAGGATCACACTAGTCATTGTCTGCCACTTCGAAAAAGACCCATTTATTCATACTTTTTTTTCCTGTCTGCTAACCAATTCTCAATCTATAATGAATACATTAACCCCAATACTATATGTTTTAATTTTTCACACTAACCTCTTAGTGGGAGTTTATCAAAGCTTTCTGAAAATCCAAATACACCAGATCCACTGGTTCATCCTTATCTATTCTCCGAGTTCCATCTCAGAAAACTTCAGTAGGTTTGTCAAACATGATTTGTCTTTCATAGATCCATGCTGACGTTGTCTAATCTAGTTGATATTATCTAAGTGTCCTGTTATCATATTCTTTATAATACACTCTAGCATTTTATCTGCTACTCACATGGTATGCTTGCCTTCGTAGCGAGCAGATTCGAGTACGGGAGCAGAGATGCTTGCTGCAACTATACAGGGCCTTGGTGTGACAACACCTGGAGTTTTGTGTGCAGTTTTGGTCTCCTTATCTGAGGAAGGATGTTCTTGACATAGAGGGAGTGCAGCAAAGTTTAACCAGACTGATTCCTGGGGTGGCACGGCAGGCGTATGAGGAGAGAGTAAATCAGCCAGGATTGTATTCACTGGAGTTTAGAAAAGTGAGGGGTATATCACAGAAACAAAATAAATTCCAAAACAGCTTCTTCCCCGCTGTTACCAGACTCCTAAACGACCCTCTTATGGACTGAACTGATCTTTCCATAGATCTTCTCTACTGGGTAGTACTACACTCCTGTATGCTTCACCCAATGTCTGTGTGTATGTATTTACATTGTGTATTTTATGTTTGCCCTATTATGTATTTCGTTTTCATGTATGGAATGATCTGCCTGAACTGTACACAGAACAAT
Organism: Scyliorhinus canicula; assembly: GCF_902713615.1. Lineage (NCBI taxonomy): Eukaryota > Metazoa > Chordata > Chondrichthyes > Carcharhiniformes > Scyliorhinidae > Scyliorhinus > Scyliorhinus canicula. Next base: position 41,345,725 of record NC_052151.1, on the reverse strand, counting down.
ACTTTTCACTGTACCTCGGTGAGAATAAACAAATCCAATCCAAACCTATAAAATTCTAACAGGACTAGACACGGCAGATGCAGATAACATGGATCCAATGGTCACAGTCTGAGAATACAGGGTAAACCATTTAGGAGTAAGATGGAGACATTTCTTCAGCCGTAGAGTGGGGAGCTTGTGGAATTCACTACCACAGAAAGCAGTTGAGGCTAAAACATATGTTTTCAGGAAGGAACTGGATATAGCACTTGGGGCTAAAGGGATCAAAGGGTATATGGGAAAGGTGGGGGCAGGTTATTGAGATGACTGATCAGCCATGATCCTAATGAATAGTGTGGCAGGCTCGAAGGGGCCTACTCTTGCTCCTATTTTCTATGCTTCATGTTCAGCTAACTGGTCTGTAATTCCCTATTATGCTCCCCTCCTTTTTTTAAATAGTGGCGTTACATTTGCTATCCTCCAATTTGCTGAACCTAGAATCAAGAATCTATAGAATTTTGTAAGATGACAACCAACGCATCCATTATATTCATGACCGCCTCCTTTAGTACCCTGGAATGTAGATTATCCTGGAATGTAGATTATCCTGGAATGTAGATTATCCTGGAATGTAGATTATCGGGTCCTGGGGTTTTATCGGCTTTCAGTAGCACATATTCTCTAGCAGTATTTTTTTTAGTGACGCTAATTCCCTTCAATTCCTCCTCCTCACTAGACCCTTGGTTCCCTAGTATTTCTGAGAAGTTATTTGTGTTTTCCTCCATGAAGACAAAACTAAAGTAGTTGGTTAATTGTTACGCCATTTCTTTGTTCAATGTTATAAATTCTCCCGTTTTGGGACAGTAAGGGACATTTGTCTTTACTAATCTTTGTCCTTTTTATATACTTATAAAAACTTCAACAGCCCACTATTATGTTACTTGCAAGTTTTTTCTCATACTCTATTTCTCTCCCCTTAATCAATCTCTTTGCCGAATTCTGAACTGCTCCCAATCCTCAGGCTTGCTACTTTTTCTAGCTACTTTATATGGCTCTGTTTTGGATCTAATACTATCCTTCGTTTGTTTTGTAACCCACGGTTAGGCTGCTTTTTTGTGTGTTTTTACATAAGAAAAGAATGTATAACTGTTGCACATCATACATTTGTTCCTTAAATATTAGCCATTGTCTATCCACCATCATTCCTTTAAGTTAAGTCGCCCAATCCATCTTAGCCAACTCACGTCTTATACCTTTTAATTGGTTTCGATTTAGGTCCCTGGTTTCAAGATTCTCCCACAAGAGCAACATCCTCTCCATATCTACTCTGTCGAGACCCCTCAGGATCTTAAAAGGTTTCACACAGTCACTCATACTGTTCTAAAATGCAGTGGATATAAGCCAAGCCTGAGCACGCACCACATGAGCCAATCAGGAATCAGTAACATCGCTAAACATGCATATGGGTTGTGGTTTGGAAAGAGTTCAAAATGCACCAGCTGCGAGTTACTAGGCACGCGTTGAATCTGAAACTGAAGACTGCTGGTCAGCTGAAGCGAGAAGACTGGAGGACTCCAAACAGAGAGAGAGAGGAAATCCAATGTCGCCTCACAACCCTAGGCTGAATCTGGAAACCAGAACTGTGCTTAACCAGTAAAGTCGCTGCTTAGTTTGTTAAGTGTATCATTTATTACTAAATGTTTCCTGAATTACATCACTAAATTGTCTCCTATTGCCTGAATAGTTAATGATGTGGAGATGGCGGCGTTGGTCTGGGGTGAGCACAGTAAGAAGTCTTACAACACCAGGTTAAAGTCCAACAGCTTTGTTTCAAACACTAGCTTTCGGAGCACTGCTCCATTCACCTGAGGAAGGAGCAGTGCTCCGAAAGCTCATGTTTGAAACAAACATGTTGGACTTTAACCTGGTGTAAGGCTTCTTACTAAATAATTAAAGTCTCAAAAGAACAAATGAATACTGAGTAAGTGGATTTAGAGGTTAGGCACCCCCTCAAAAACTAACAATGACAGGAGGAATTAGGGGGAAGATATACATCTGGAAAGCTCAAGCCATTTTCAAGTATCTAGTTACAGGGTGTGTCATCCACAGTTTCTGAGCTGGTGTCAGTGGGTCTGGGATCGGAAAAAGGGA